>NC_135784.1:262469427-263069427 GCF_051106095.1 Pogona vitticeps
CACTCCTAGAATATGATGAGGGCTACATTATACATTATCATTAGTATCAAAATCACATTGGCTGTCAAGATACATGACTCAGGAAGACCTTTGTAGAAATCAGACTTAGCAACAGGAGGTTGGCCAACAGTGAGTCCATCTAGCCCAAAGGTTCCCAAAGTGGTCTATATGGACCCCCAAGGGTCGATTTGCAGGGAGACCATGTCAGGAAGAGAAAAAATTGGGGGTGCACGAGATGTAAATGGGGGTCTACATGAGCAGATCCCATTAGGCAGATCATAAATATTTAGGTGATCTGTAATTAGACTAAACACAGAATTAGGTACTATGTACTATCTGTACTGTGGTGTGCTACATTCATGTGTAAGTTCATAAAATTATTGGTAAAATTTTATGGTAAATGTCTCTGTGTTGTAAATGGGATCAACAATATTTTGTCATTTCTCATTACTGAGCTATACGGACACACACATAGAGTGTACGTACTTGTTTAGACTTGTATCAAAGCTTTGCATGGACTTGTTTGATTCATAATTGATAAATAGGAGTGTTAGAGACGTTCAGTTGCTTTCTGAGTTTTGAGAGGAAAAGTGGCTTAAGATACATTCAAAAAATAGATAGAACACAGGTAAAAGTCAAACACGTTTGAAGTTAATAGGTTTAGGAAAATGTGATATCAGGTAGGCACAGGGTCTATGGAAAACAAATAAGTCGGCAAGTGGTCTACAGGGCAAAAAAGTTTGGGAACCTATGATCTAGCCCAATAATGTTAGCTCTGACTGGCAACAGCTCTCGAGGGTTCCAAGCAGAGTTTTTGGAGGTCCCAGGTATTACCTGATAGCCTCCCATTCAAGTGCTAAACAGGAAAGACCTTACTTTGTTTCTGTAATGAGTTTGATTGCTATATTCAGAGTGGTGTGATATTAGATTGAAGACAAGGTTAAAAGCTTAGCTACAAAAGACCAATTGTAAAACAAAAACAAGGTTCTTCAGATGCCATGCCGCCCTCCCCCATTTTCTCCCCACCAACAGATACACTAGAAGTCTGTTCTTGTTTTAAACCACCAACTTTTACTTCTGAACTATCCAACACTTATTTACAGTCTCAAAAAATGTGTTTTTCACCTCCCCCTCCAGTGGGGAGAGGAAGGGTTTTATGGTTTGAACTTCAGGTATTTTCAACTTCCTCGTGTCCTGATATTTTCCTTCATGAGGGTTTAACATCTCACAGAGCTCCCCTGGCAATGGCAGGTGTGGTAGGGCCGTGTGTCAGCTCACCACCCCTCCCTTTCCTCAGATGTCTTCTTGGAGGATGTGATTCCCCACCATCTTGTGAGTAAAAACTCCTGCTGGGATGTTGGGTTCTCCACAAATAACTCTCTTTTCTTTCTCTTTCAGTTTTTGTTCTTTCCTCTCTCATCTTTCCCAGTTGATCAGCAGCACCCTATGTGCCTAGCCAGTCAAAAATATGCATACAGTTGCTCCACCCCTATAAATATGTAATTCATGCTCAGATAACAGTTGACTGGAATTGCATCATGGGAAAGCTACTGGTGCACTGCTGTGGCTAGGTGTGAACGGGGACACCAACAAAAGCTAAATAGAATCAAGTGCAGTTTAATAAAGTTCTTCTAACTTTCTATTTTATAGTTCCCTGCACTGGATGTTTTGCTGCTCCCATGACTCTGAAATATCAAACAAGCCTGTCAATTTTATATTTCTCAAGTGGATCCACTGAAATAAACCCAGCATTTATGACTTTGTTCACATGCTGTGACTTCAGCAGACAGCCAAATTCAGCCAAGTAGGCAACTCCTTTATGAACACTTTTAATTAACAACCGCCAAAAAGAGAGCTTCAAAATAATTTCCAGAAACTTGTAGGAAAAGGTACCTTTCAGAGACATGTACAAATAACTTTAATTCCAGTTGGAACCACTGCATATTGTTTTAACTAAACGTATAAGCTAGGAAGAATGGGTTGCAGAAAAAAAATAATGAGCTTTCAAGATATATACCCTACACTATATTGCTGGTTCTCAGGAGACACACTTTGTCTTGAAGCATACCTTTTTCGCCCTCAGGTTGCTAGTACATTAAAAAAAAAAGCTAATAGTTCCCAAGATGCATTAGCTCAAAACTTGATGCATCTTCTGTGGACACCTAAGGAGAAATTAGTTAAAGGCCTGACAGATTCAACACATGGCATACAGCTTATATAAGTAATACTTTTAAGGCTGCAATCTATATAAATATACAGATTAGAAAGCCTCCTTGAGCTAAGGAGACTTACATCTGAGTAAAAATGTATAGGATTGTACAGCAAATAGATACACGGTAAGTTACAGATGAGGACAAGTTTTGTATGTGTGTGAGAGAGAGAAAGAAAGACCTAAGTGCAATTGCTAGTCTAAGCTAGAGCAGGCCCACTGAATAAATCTCTCAGTGATAAATAAACACAGTGTAAATCCCATTTATGTAATGGGTCTACTCTGCTTAGGAGTGCCAACCAGACCCAGGCCAAATTGTAAAGAAAAATTAGAACACTTACTAAAGATTTGCCCTTTCAGAAAACAAATCATCGTAAGAAAGCCTCTTTTATGAATGCTTTTAAGAGACAAGTATTTCATAGATATAGCTATACTATAAAGAGATGGCCACCCAAAAGAATACGTTTCTTTATAACTTACTTTCATGATATTACTGATCACCCAAGGACAGAGCAAGTGCTAATAGTAAGACACAGATGCAGACTGTGCAAGCACAATGTATGAATCATGTACAAATGGCAACCCATGTGGATTGTGTTGTGGAATCTTTAAAAATGTGGTTGATTCTCTTAATCAGCAGAATATAAAAGTACAAAAAAAAAGTCCAGCCCTTAGCACAGGGAAAAGTGTGAAGAGAGAATAGTATAAAACCCAGCTCCAACCCAGCCCCTTTTGTATGTAATAAATCACTCCTATGAATACCTTAAGGTAGGAAAGAAATATCTTTTACTCACAGTTTGCTATCTTCATACATTCAGAAAGAATAAAGAATAAAAGCAATGTAAAAAAGGAACAATCCACCATACTGGCCACACAGTCAATATGGCAAGAGGAAATAGTTACATGTCTGCTCCCATCAGAGGTCAGGAATAGAGATGGGCACAAACAGAACTAGGAACCAGAAAACCAAAGAATCTGGCTGTTAGTTCAGTTTGCCAAAGCAAAACAAAGCATTGAACTTCTTTGCCCTTGGCACTTTGTTTTGCTTAAGCAGGTCCCTGACACTGATGCTGCCTCCTCTGCTGACCCCAACAGATGCCCTTCCAGAAGCCACACCTGCTGTATCTGCACATGCACCCAGTGCCCAACTGATAGGTGGGTGCATGCACAGAAATCAGGCTGGCTTTGGGAAGGGTTCTCTCCAGCACAAGCCCAAAAAACTGGTTTGTTTTTCAGGGTTTCATAATGGTTTGTGAGTCATGGTTCATAGATAGCTGTTAACCATGAACTATCATGAACCACTGGTTTTCTGGTGCCCATCTCGAGTCAGGAAGAAAGAGAGAAGTAAACCCACATCCCAAAGTACAAATAAGCAGGAAGAGAGAAGGAGCGAACCTCAAGCCTGAGAAAAAGGAGTTTTGTGATTGATTAGTGGAAAAAGACAGGCATGTATGTTTGTGAAAACTCCCTCCTCCTGCAAAACCAGTATTAGGTTGCTTGCAAGATTGTTAAATTATCCCAACAGATACTTGATATCTGGGGCAGGCAATAAAAACTGCTACTGTCACCATATTGAACTGATCCCCTATATAATATTTCTACATACTGTTCAAAATACAAAACATTCTAATACACAAGAGGTTTATGCACTATTATTATAGACCACCTTTGAGCGCTTCCTTAAAAAAAAGTCTAACAAAACTAAGTGAACACTCCAAAGATCAGCCTGGCTGCATTCAGAAACTTTGCCCACAAACATTTTGCAAATCAGGACTAGAATGCATCTAAGTATTATGATAAGTCAATGTCGGCAAGTAGGCTGCTGAAAACTGCTAAGCTGCTATTACAAATGGCAGCCCACTTGTTTTAGAGACTTGGAAGAAAAACAAAGGGAAGAAAACACTCTAAACACCCCTTGAAAACCCTGAGCCTCTTATCTGAATATGCTGTAAAGTTTTGTTCCTGCCCCAAGTCATATATATTCTACCGCTGCCTTTTTTGAGGATACAGCAGTATACAGGAATATAGCAAATGTCACTTTCCTTTATAAGAAAGAACAGCTGACCTAGGGTGCTTCCAGATGGAAAGTTCCTAAAACTCTATCAAAATAAAAGTTATTGTATTTTTCCATGTAAAAATGACACTTTGTCCTAAAATAATTAGAGTAAAAATTGAGGGTCATTCTATACACAGTAGTAAGGAGGGGGGGAGGGATAGAAGCTCTTTGATCCCTGCTTCCCCCCTCCACTTTTTGCAAAGAAAGTGGAGGGGGAAAGCACTTCCTCCACTTTCTTTGCAAAAAGTGGAGGGGGGAAGCAGCTTTTTGCAAAGAAAGTGGAGCGGGAAAGCACTTTCCTCACAAGAAAGTGGACGGGGAAAGTTATTCCTTCTTTCCCCTTCCATTTTCTTGAGAGGAAAGTGCTTTCCCCCTCCACTTTCCTTGCACGAAAGCTTTTCCCCTCCACTTTCTTGTGAGTAAAGTGCTTTCCCTCTCCACTTTATTTGCAAAAGGTAGAGGGAGAAACAGCTTTTTGCAAAGAAAGTGGAGGGGGAAAGCACTTTCTCAAGAAAGTGGAGGGGGAAAGCAGGAATCAAAGTGCTTTGATCCCTGCCTTTCCCCTCCACTTTCTTGCAAACAAAGAAATTTTGGGATAGAAAAGTGGGGGCATCTTATACATGGGGGCGTCTTACACATGGAGAAATGTGGTATTTCATCTTCCAAGGTGGAAGAAAATTTACAGACATAAATTAGTGTTATCTTCTGGACTTTCCCTAAAACTCTGCGTTTGAGGTAGGGGAATTGTCACTCATAGCTGGTCCTGAAATTTTCTACAATGTTATGAAAATTACCTCACTTGGACTGCAGCAGGGGGAATTCTGTGAATTTTCATGTGAAAAAGCAGCATTTACAAACTCCACTTTTTCTCTTCATTTCAAAATCATGTTCTTTGTCTCTGTGCGCCAAGTTGTAACACCATTAGAGCACAGTTCATGTAAGTATTCAGAAGAGAGACTGAGAAACTTTTCAAAAACAAAGCAAACTAATTTCCAAATTATGGGTGCTTTGAAAAACTTCTAATATGTTCATCAAAAACAATCTTTTCTTAAGGAATTCCCTTTTCTATTTATGTATTTTATCTTTAAGATACATGTGATGGACAGGTCAGTAACCACTCCTGTCTATCACAATGGAACCCTGATTTGACAACCAATGGGTGAACAGAAGAGGCAGAACTAAGGAAATATAAGAAGAATGGAAGACAGTTAAAGATCAGTTAGGGATGAGTTAGGGATATGAGAGTTAGGGACTTCAGTTAGAGAGAAGCAGTTTAGGCAGTTAGGACCAGCCTTATGGTAGAGAAGAGTAATATAGAGATAAGGAATAAGATAAGAAATGAATAAATAACTTGATGAAAATGATTCTTCATAAGCAAATATGTTATCAAAGCACAATGTATTGAATAAATAAAATAAGACCATCCATGATTCACTTTACATGATTTACTGATAAACACATAAATAAACATTGTTATATTGGAGAACTGTGATTTAAGAGTCATATTTGATAGAGTGAGGAATAAATCCTCTGGTGGCAGCAGAAAAGGGTTGAGAAATAAATATCA
This sequence comes from Pogona vitticeps, assembly GCF_051106095.1. Classification (NCBI taxonomy): domain Eukaryota; kingdom Metazoa; phylum Chordata; class Lepidosauria; order Squamata; family Agamidae; genus Pogona; species Pogona vitticeps. The sequence continues at coordinate 262,475,260 of NC_135784.1, forward strand.
TACCTGAAAGTGAACCTGGGTTGTGTGGAAAAACAAACAGGGTAACTGGGGGTGTGTGACAATACAGTTGAGCCTGAACAGGGTGAAATCACAAGGATCAGAGGTGCTTGTTCTCTCAACACAAGGAGATATAAATTATGTTATTTCCTGCATTCAGAATACTCAAGGAAGTGCCAGCTATTTCCTGCATATTCTGAACACTTAGTCAGCCATCTGCCTAGTGAAAGAAAGGGCTGACCAGAATTCATAATACAGTATTCATATACCCTCTAGATTCTTTCAAGCATAGGATCAGCACTTTCACAAATGTTGCTGTTCTCCTGTGGCCTTGGTAGGGTGCTGACAATGTTTCCGAAGAGGCATAGTGGATTGATTCTGTTCCCATATTCATTCATGATGTAAAGCTCATTTGCAGTTTAGTGTTCCAAATGTCAAATTATGTTGGCAGTATTCACAGATTCAGTGAAATGGATTGAAGGTCAGAAACATCCACATACGTCTCCTCATTAATCATCACGTAGTTTAACTATTTTCCCCATATGCATGGGAAATTAGCACTTGGATAAATAAATCTAAGATTCCACTCTACGTACTATGGAAAAACTACTTCTATAAAGCAAACATCCATCCAGGTCGTTAAATCACGATCTTCCCTAGTGCAAACATATGAATTGCATATCTAACTGCTATACATACAGATTAACCTAAGCATTCTAACATCTTTTTTCTCTATATTGTATAACACATTTCCTCTTTTTCAACCTAGTCTGAAATCCACTGCTTCTGCCTTCTCAGAATTATTCTTCAACTATCCTGCTGCTTATAGGTCTCACGTATACTGTTGATTGTTGTGCAATGTTACAACCCAAGTGACTATGACTAACAGCACTCATAATAATGTTCTGGATGTCTCTAGCATATGATGCACAAGATCTTACTTTTAAAGTAATTAGCTAATTAATCTCAACAATGTCCCTGGTGAAGGATATTTAGAGACAAAGTCATCTACCAGTGGAATATAGCGCTTCTCCAAGGAGCTTCCCAACAGCTGTTTAGCAACACTCAGCTGAGCAATTCAGCATTTAAGGTCCAATCCTGCAAGGGGAAAAGAACCTTAACTCATCCACATTTTCAGCACCAATAAAAGTATCTGCTTGAATGCACTTTAAAGATAAATCCATGAGCTCAGGAGAAATACATACTACACAAAACAGAAGGTAGAAAGTGACACAAATAAAAAAATAAAAGAAAAAGCTGCATAAAGTGATGTTGTGATTTTGGATGACAACAAAATAACTAGGGAAACAATAATTAAGTTGGTAATATGCTAAATGCATAACTTCTACCATCACAAGAATGACAACAAAATAGGTAGCAGGTAAGCCTCTCTGAGGGACATGGTGCCGCTGTAGGTTAAACTGCAGAAGCCTCTCTGCTGCAAGGTCAGAAGACCAGCAGTCGTAAGATCGAATCCACATGACAGAGTGAGCTCCCATCGCTTATCCCAGCTCCTGCCAACCCAGCAGTTCGAAAGCATGCAAAAATGTAAGTAGATAAATGGGTACCACCTCAGTGGGAAGGTAATGGCGTTCCGTGTCTAGTTGCGCTAGCCACGTGACCACGGAAACTGTCTTCGGACAAACACTGGCTCTATGGCTTGGAAATGGGGATGAGCACCACACCCTAGAGTCAGACACAACTGGACTAAATGTCAAGGGGAACATTTCAGGCATCATTTGGGACAAATAAGTAGACAAAGATGGGGTTCTGGGCCCAATTTGTAAATATAAGTTACCCAGTTACTTGGGTTATTCCTGTTAATTAATTTGGGGTACTCTACAGCATCCCTGCCAAAGGCTGTGTTTCAACCTCTTACCATTTCAGAGATTTTCCAGGACAAATGGACTAAATTGTGATTTAATTTATAAGGTTTGCAGTGTCTTTGACCTCATCCACCCATTTTATTTGCTTGTGCCAAAGAAAAGGTTCAGTTGCCGGTTGATTTGAAATAACTTAAGTCTCAAATCAAACCCTTCCACTTCCTTTCCATTTCAAGGTTATTTCCCGCTCATTTGGAAACTTGGTTCTTTTTTGAAGCCTGGGTCCTCCTAGATCCCTGCTTATTTCTTTGTCTTGAACAAGTCCGGGTCCTTTAGGAGCATGTACAATGAGAACTTCCCTGACATCTGATGTGATGTGTGGGAGTGTTCTTCTCAACATGGAGCAGGGCTACTTCTGGATTATCCAAACCTGGGGTGGAGGAGGTGTTTTCCCAAACTGTGCTGCCTTGCCCCCTGCTTCATGCCTGATGGGATGAATGTAACATACTGATTCATCCTATAAGAAGAAGAAAAAAGAGCAAGTGGCTCTAAGCTCTCCTTCAAACTTTGCAGACTTTTCTCCATGTTAGGAACCAAGAACCTCTTTTTCACAAACAAGAAGTTTCCTCTACTAAACAAAAAACTGAAGGCAGGTTCTGGGCTATGATAATCAGGATCCAGGGATGGAGACAGGTCAGAGAATAGGAAGGGCATGAGAGGGGAAGAGTGGAAAGAGGTGGGAGGCAGAAGGCAGGGGAAGGCTTGCATGTTACAGCATGGAAACTCAAATCTGAAGAATGTGAATTACTGACTGCAGGTATGGAAGCTTGGAGAGAATAAATCTGAATCTATGGGGGGAAGAAAACCAAAGGTCCAGCCATTCTTTAGGGTTAACCACAATTACTGAACATTATGATAATCATTACAACAACAACAACTTATTATTATTATTATTATTATTATTATATGCCTGAAAGAGCAAGAAACAAAACAAATTGCATGGATATTGTTTCCCAGCTTAAATGAAGGGAATAAGTGAACTGGTTACATGTCAAAATCAGCTCCCCCACACTCAGTGCCTCTTTTGTGGGCAAGCTCTTTGGATAGCTTATCTCAAAAAGCTCCAAAACACTAAGAGCTTTTTGACTATTGGTTGAAGAACTGGACTGTTTATATCTTGAAATTTATTCCCCAGGAATCCCATTTGTTTGTTTGTCCAGAAAGATCTCTGAAACCATAATATGTAAAAACACAAATTTTTGCACTGATCCTACCAATGGTTGTTGTTATATGCAGTCAAGTCGAAACTAACTTATAGAGACCCTTTCAAGGTAATATGGCATTTCAGGAGTGGTTTTACCATTTTCACTCCCCCAGTGGATTTCCATGGCCAAGCAGGGAACGGAATCCTGTTCAACACGGTCCTAGTCCATTACTTTATCCACTACACCATACTGGATTTTAATTACTGCACTTTAAAAAAAATATTGGTTACATCTCATAATCATTTCCTCCAGAGGCTCAATTGGATCCATTGGCAACCATTTTTTAAAGAATGCCTGATTATAAGATAGACTCTTATGTTAAATTGGTACAAACTGAGTGAATCCCAGGGTAAAGAAAGAAACTAAAAGAAATAATGTGTGAGTGTCAGAGAAAAGAGATCACACTGGGGTGAATGTGAGACTTAGGGGTTTTTAACCTGGGCAAAACCAGGGGCAAATCCTAATGCAAAGCAAAGCAAAGCAAAGCTTATTCATCTACCAATGTAAGACTCCTGAAAATCAAAGTAAAATGACTGTCAAAAGCATCAGATATCCTGATCAAATATCGGGAGAAGGATCAAAGCATCAAGTAAGCCTGAATTTAGTATTACTATAAATACTGAAAGAATTCTAAGAAATCTGAGTGTACTAATAGTCTAAAGTAATGCACTTACCCTATTTATTTCACAGCATGCACAAAGAGGCTGAACAGAATATGGTTCCAGTTGCTATTGTTATAAATAAAACATAGGTTAATGTGTAAATGTTTGCAACCAACATAAGGCAGTTCTTTTAAAGTGGTTGTGTATGTAAATAGAGTCGGTTTCTTAAAAAGAAAATCTAAAACAGAGTGTTGTCATAAATAATTCAACTGGAGAAGACCACCTTACTCCTTATTGATGCCTGCAATGTGCCTATTTTTTCTCCTTAAAGTAAGCAGGTTCAACTGAGAAAGTATGCATCTTTATAATATCTCACATTTAAGATAACACATTCAGGAGGATTGCTCAGACAATTGCTTATATCAAAGCTTGGGCACTGAGAAATATATTAGGCTGTATATAATGAAAGATTCAAATGTATGGCCAGAATCCTGTTGTGTTTTACTGTGCAGAAGGGCAATTGTGCAAGACAGTTGTATGATTGTCTGCTGTGCACTTTGATTGCCCATCTGGGGCACAGACAGCTGCATGATGGACAAAAAAGAAGAAAAGAAAAGATAGCTAGCACCAAAAATGTCTGACACAACAAGATTTTGGTCTATGAGTTTCTGAAGCCCTATTCAGTCATTACCATTATTATTATTATCAAAATGCTTAGAGAGGAGCAGATAGTCTCTTTTCTCTCTGTGGACAGCCATGTGTCTCAAGAGGAGAAACTCCTGATTACATGTAAACTATACATACAAGCAGAAATCCTGTAAAACATGCTCACGTGTAAAGCCTACACACAAGCAAAAACTTATCATCTTCCAACACATTCTGTGTATGGAAAAAGGAGCAATTTAGAAAGGAGCAAGTACCCAACTCTAGAAGTGTACTGACAACAATTAGGAAGTTAACAGCTGAATAGGGTGTATGTGACTGCCTAATCCAGGGGTGGAGAACATGTGGCCTTCCAGAGATTCCTGGAATGCTATCCCCATCATCCCTTCCCACTGGCTATGTTGACCATAGATGATGGGAATAGTAGTCCAATAAGATCTGAAGAGCTACGTGTTCACCATCATACTTCCTCTTTTCTTTCAGGGCCAGACTAAATGCAGAGTCATTCACACAGTTCACAGTTGTGTGGTTTCTTTTTCCAGTGTAAACAGAAGGCACAAACCCTGGCTTGAATTAGAACAAAATATGGAAAGAAAAGCACTTTAGCTTCTTGTTTCTCACTGTGGTTCCAATTTGGATTGGGCTCTCTGGATCTGCTATTTATATTGTAACAGGGTTTCCTTTGGCATAATGGAAACCTTTCTTCCAGTGGACACAACAGGTAAGGTTGTGGTGGGGTCATTTGGGATTCAAGCAAAAGCAAAGGGCCAATGGCCTTGGTGCCTCAATAATTCTGAGATAAAATCCACCAAAACTCACTTTTCCAACTCCTGAATTTGGTCCTCATCTCTCTAGGTAAGAAACCAGGTGTAACCAACAGCTGGGTGGGGGGAACAGGTCAACAGGACAGTGGTACCCTGCTTGATGCTTACCCCGCACGATGTCAAAATGGCTTTACGATGAGTTTTTTGCGATCACTATTGCGATTGCAAAACGATGGTTCCAGTGGGGTTTTTTCGCTTGACATCGATTAGGAGCCTGCTTCGCGAACTGTTTATTCGCTAAACAATGATTTTTCTGGCTCAGCAAAGTGGCTTCCCTTTGTAAAATGGCTTCCCTCCCTTCTCAAAATGGCTGCTTTCTAGACCCCTGCTTTGGAAGACAGCGTTTTTAAACAGCTCATCAGCCATTCTCTATGGGCAAGCTTCGCTGGACGATGAGGTATTTCCCGATTGGAATGCATTGACCGGTTTTCAGTGCATTCCAATGGTTTTTTTCCCGCTTGATGACTATTTCACTTAACAGTGATTTTCCTGGAACGGATTATCGTCGTCAAGCAGGGCACCACTGTATCTCATTTCCAGCAATTTCAGAACAAAAACCTGAGACAAAGGGGGCAAGCACATGTGTGATGTCACAAGGGGCAAGCACATGTGTAATGTTACAGGAGCTAGAGCTTGTAGAATAATTACAAAAAATATGTTTGTGCAAACAGGGAACAAATATATGGATTTTCTGCAAAATATTATCTGGTCAACACACATACAAACACACACTTTCACACTGAGCCAGGAAGTCTGGGCCTCATTTGGTACTCAAAAGAAGAGGGATACTTGGCCTTTAAAATCACCATACACATAATAAAGTCACACTTCTCTTCCTTTGGCTCGTCTTGGCATGAGATTTCCTCCCCATTTAGAGATCTGGAGAAACATAGCAATTGCTGGAGATGTCAGGCAGTGCTTTGAGATTTGGCAGCTCTTACTGACATCTGACAAAATGGCAAGTTTCAGTGAATCATCATCTTCACCTTTCTAATGCATGGGCCAGCCTGAGTTCTGCTGTGGTTCTCTTTTCCACACTTTCTAGTACCTGCTTCCAATCCACAAACAGTCAGCTTTTTGCAGGTGCTAAGATTCTCTTACTAGACCTCAGCATCCTGATTATGATAACTCATTGCAGCAGGTGAAAAAGAAAAACCAGTCGTGGAAAAACAGACTTGGCCAGCTGGAAGAAGGCCATTAGTAAGAGGTGCAGAGAAGAATCTTTTAGAGATTGTCCTAACATTTTAGTTTTCTTAAATTACTTGGCCTAAACACCTGCACTCCATTTCTAGTGATTTGGCTTAACCAAAAATCCTTCAGCACAAATCATGACTTTAAAAGAAAATATGTAAGGCAAGGGGGAAGGGTGGCCTGCTGTCTATCCAATCCTGCACCCCCTTCTTCACCCCAAATTTGTGAGGAGAACGAAATAAATGCTATCACTGTGGAGAAGAATTTCCTTCAGTCATTTTTCTTTTTGGCTTAATGTTGAAAGTTTACACCCTGCTTTGATCATCCTGCATTGTCTGTCCCTTTTTATTCCTCCCCCCCCCAAAGTTCTTGCTTTCTACATTCAATGAAATGATAGATATCATACACTACTTTTAATGAAACAGTTTTTTAAAACTGTAGTTTGAACCCTTGGCACGTGGCCAAGCTATTTCAGACAGCCTGGAATGAATAGAAATGAATGAATTATTAGAGAACATCAGTGTAAATTATTCAAGGATCAATCAGAATTGAATAGTTGGGGTTATGCCTTGCGTACCACAGAGTGAGAAGCTCCCCCTTTACATCTTCAAGCTTAAGTGACAGATCCTTATGAAGTGTGGTTTTTGAGTCAAGTCTTGTTACTTTGGGAGTTTTTTAAATCCCTTTGCAATTTGTTAAAAAAAAATTAAAAATTGCAGAAATGAAGAAGAGAGTTCTTACTCAATTTTGTGTACATACAACAAAATTGTATGTGTTTATACACAGATCCAGCACTTAAACTTCAACAGCAAACTATGTTCAGTGGCAAGAAATAACAAACCACCACCGCCCCCGCCAAAACTGATTCATATTACTCATCCTTTCACAAACCATGACATTACTGGGCTGTGACTCAACATAAGCAACCTGCCTGGGAGTTGTTCTGTCCTAGCCAGTGGTACCCTTGCATTAAGCTCAATCCCATCTCAGCCTTGCAGTATCACTTTGTCCCCTTTGTGACACTGTTACAATTAGAAAATATGTCAGCAAAAACAGCAGATCCAAGGAAAGAAACAAAAATAGTGAAAACTTGAAAACAAAGACATTTGACAGAATACGTGACCAAAAAAAAAAAAGGTTCTCTGTGCTATCTATAAAGAAAAAAACTTTCTAAATGGAAGTATGTTAAGTATTTTTGGGGGGGTTCACTGAGCAAAGCAGCGGTACAACCAGCTTCCAAGGTCCTTGCAGAGAAAAAAAAAACATGAGACAACAGCTTCTTCTTCAAAGCTTATATTACATATGTACAGTCTTCACAAAATACTGCAGCAGCATGTCCTCTAGCAAATTTCCAAATTCTCCACAACACATGTGTGTTCCTATGTACACTATATAGTTCATATGACCAGTCAGGTAACATTATCTCATCTTAGGTGATCTCATATGTATTACATCAGCTTTCTGCCTAGTCAGCATGACTCAGCTTTATACACAGATGTACAATATGGCTGATTAACAACTTCCTTTATACATTCAGTTTAAGATGTCAGTTTCTTCTGCTACTGTCCCTGTAATTTCCTGACAAAGTATCTGAGAAAAAATTTTATTTGTTTGTTTAAACATTTATATTTATTTGAAAACCTACAGGCTGGCAAATAATCATTGATGCCCATTGACAATATTAAATCAATAATCCCTATGGCAGTAAAGGGTGAACTGCAAATTATTAAAACATGACATATAATTAAAAGCAATATGTAAATACAACACAAAACCAAAGTTCTCTCTCTCTTTAACACACACACACACACACACACACACACACACACACACACACACACGTACGTAACAGTCTGATGGAACAATGGTTTCTTGACCAACTGTCTAAAGAGCAGTTGATGAAAACATGTGAGGAGAGGGAAGTTTTGTGATATTGGTGCCACTGCTGAGAAGACCCTACTTAGCACAGACTTCTGATGTGTCTCCAAATGAGAGTCATGTGAAGCAACCTGTTTGAGGAGGATCTTGACATGAAAGCAAGGCCCTCTCTGAATTTGCAAGAGCTTCGGGAGGTTATTAATTCATTGTATTGTCAAAAAGGTCTTGGCAGAAGTGATTGGCATGATGTAACTGATACAATTGTCCACATTCCCTGACATCTTATTTGAAATAGTTGCCTTTGTTTTGGTCCCTTAATGTGCCAGTTATCTATGTATTGATAAGATTCCAAACCATACAGATTGGAAATGTAAGTTTGTCTAAACCTAAGCAACCACTAGTTGCTAGTCAAGATTGTAATGCATAAACCATCGTGATATACTTAATCCTTAATATTTTTTGAATGAAAATTGTACTAAACAAAACAAAATAAGGTTGCCATATTTTATTTTAGGAGACAAACACTCTTCTGTAGGAGCCTTCACTCTTAGCTTCACAAGAACTGTTCTGTAGTTTACCGGGGCACATTATGCAACCCCCATGTGAAATAAAAGCAGTGTCATAGACATTGGAATATTCAATACTTACAGAAACATCCATGCATGAGATCAGTGACTTTAGCTTCATACATGGGTAAGGAGCAGACAAGTAAAAAGTAGAATGGAAACCTTAGAGCAAGGGAATAGACGTGGTTGAAAACCTATATCCTCTGGTTACTAAAATAGACGAAATAAATGGGCCACATGAGTGATACTATCTCTGTCATACAATCCCTGGTAGACAAAGCCAACGCACACAATTATTATCTCATCTAATTAATATATGTTCACATTAGGACTCTCTCCTTTTGGAGAACAAATTCTCTGAAGATGCAGTTTTCTGTATCCCCACACATTTTCTCAACCTTGGTTGAACAATTGTCCATGAGTCCAGCAATTAGAGATGGGCATGAATTAAAAAATGAATCACCAAATCCATTCAAAAATAGCTGATGTGTCTACAGTATTTGTATTCCTACTAATCAATGCCCCTGACGAATCACGAATCAATGAAGTTTCAGAGATTTTTGATTCATTGATTTGTTTGGTTCCAAAAGGGCCACCAAGGCACCCAGAAACTCCAAATTTTCTGGGAAGCTTCCCCTGACTCTCCTCTATAATCCCTCAATGTCTGGTGGAGGCTGAGTTTCAAATGTCTGGGTTATGCACCACAAAGAGGCCCCTCCAGGAATGTTCCCCCCCCAGCACCTAGAGACACCAAATTCACAGGGAAGCTTCTACTTACTCTCCTCTACAATTCCTCCAAGTTTGGTGAAGATTTCATTTCCTCTATAACTCCCTCAATGTTTGGTGAAGACTGGGTTTCAGATGTCTGGGTTATGCACCCACAAAGTAGGTCCCCCAGGAAAGTGCCCTTTTGTGGCCCTTCCCTGTGGATGTATAACTCAGATCTCCAAAACCGAAATTTCACTGAATTTGCAGGGCTTGTAGAGGAGAGTCAGAATCATCATAGAATAATTGTAGGGTTGGAAGGGACCTTGGAGGTATTCTAGTCCAACCCCATGCCCAAGGCAGGAGACCTCATACTGTCCCAGACAGGTGGTTGTCCAATCTTTTCTTGAAAACCTCCAGCGTTGAGGATTCCCTGCAATTTGGTATCTCTAGGTGTTTGGGAGCTGTTTTATAGGGTTTTAAAGTAAAAAAACAACACACAAATTGACAAGTTGATTCGTGGATTCATCAGAAAAAAAATGTAAATTCATAATTTGTGATTTGTCGATCACAAATAAAAATGAATCACCATTTTTGTGATTCGTGCCCATATCAATCAACAAACCATCTGACATGAGCAGAGTTGGTTACTCTGCTACCAAAAGAGGTAGGAGCATTTCAATAGTACCTACATGTTGGAACTGTGGCTTTTTGGTTATTGCTTCTACTTGATAAAAGTACAGGGAAGAATGTTTACATGTCATCCTTACATGTGTTATACTATTTGCACTCCAATTTCATATAGGGTCACTAGAACTAATACCTGTTGAGCCCAACAGATCTTGGTCAGATCGCAGATTCAAGAGAATGTGCATTTCTTCCTATTACATTGCTTTCCCCCAGGCATTAAAATATATATATATATTTAAAGATAAGTGCCATGTATAGATAAATCCTATGCTATACCCAAGACCAATCTTGAAATAAACAGTGGCTGAAATCCACAACTAGAGTAGGCCCCTTGAATTACTAGGGGATTTGGTGAGTTAACTCCTCTGTAAGCCAGCTGATTCAATATGCCTACTCTAGTTGTAACCTACTACTGGAATTCAGTAATTACCTTTTACAATTTCTGGGGTTCTGCTTCTAATAACATGTTAACCAAGTATTTGGTTTTTTTAAAAAAATATTAAAATAACATAGAAGCACTTTACAGCTCCTCTATTTTTGGAAGATACAGGGGAGCAGGAATACTCCCCCCCCCCAACAGAGCAAAACTCCCTCCTATGCCCTATAGAGAGCACAAGAGGCCTTTCTGAACCAAAATGTTTTGAATTTAAAAAAAAACAGGACTGGGGGACTCAGAGATGCTGGGAGTCTAATTTCATCCACGGTTGTTCCAGAACTTTTATAAGTTTACAACCATGATGTACTAAACTGACATTTGATTCTGTGTTGAGACATCAGTTTGCAAAACAGGAGAAGATGGAACAATACAAGTTTTCTGGAAGTTTCAAGGACCTAGATTTTTATTACCATTGATTTACGAAGGAATTACTCCTGATATCCTGCCCACCCCCTTTGTTTTTCTTTCTATGTAGAGCAAAGAAAGAAAAATCGGCTTCTTTTTTGCTGACTTTGAAGCCAAAAACCAGGGAACTCTTTTCTTTAAATTAGGAATGGCAGCTCTATTCCCAGCTTCCATTCTGGTTTATCTCACTGTTTTCCTGTCTTCTCCCATTACATCTCCCTATTTTATAATAAAAAGCCACTGTAGGAAATGGTGGACATGACTCAGGAAGCTTGCATAACTCCTAGCAAAATTAATTTCAGGGAGCATTTGGAGAAAGAAACAACAAAATATTTGGGTCCCTCCAGTGATCTGAAACAATACAGTGGTGCCTCGCAAGATGAACGCCTTGTGGGACGAAGCCCCCACAAGACAAATGGTTTTTGCGATTGCTATGGTGCCTTGCACGACACCTTCTTCTATGGCCGTACTTTGCAAGATGATTTTTTTTTCCAAGACCGGTGCCTCACAAGACTAAAATAATTCATTCCTCTAACCGCTTTTCGCAAGACGAAAATTTCACAAGACAGCGCTACTCATGGAATGAATTACATTCGTCTTGTGAGGCACCACTGTAATTAAATCATTAATGAGGGATGCGTACTGGAAAGTAACATGATCAAACACACCTTAATGTACTGTGTCATTTGGGGTCAGATATTTCAAGAGATTAACAAAAATAATGTGCATTTGTGAGTACATGTGCCCTTCATATTTAAATGTATTTTTGTCATTCCAAATCATTAAAGCTTGGAAATAGTTACCTGGAGACTAGATTTCAATAGTGCTTAGTGAAACACAGAAAAATTGATGTCACATAGCATTAGTAATACTGCAGTAGATTTTTGTTTCGGATAAAGTGTGTTTCTTGAACCTAGCTGATTCCAATGACTAAGGGGCCTGAGGCAGGTGGTTCCTTCTGCTCCACATGGGTGCTTCCAGCCACTGAAACTTCAAAGACAAATCTAATTAACTGCCTCATCTGTCACTATTTCCAAATCCATGTCAGCCCACATGTGGCCTTGAGATAACTTTGTGCTAGACTAATGTTTGACATGTTCCATATAGGGCTCTCAATATCTCATCTTCAATTGATCCTTTAGACTTAGAATGATAAGAGCCAGACTTCCATAAACCTCCAGCTTAGACCTCACTGGCCATGCTGGCCTGGGCTGGTGGAAGTTATAGTCCAATACGTTGTTTATTATTATTATTATTATTATTATTATTATTATTATTATTATTATTATTATTATTATTATTATTATTATTATTATTATTATTATTATTATTATTATTATTATTATTATTTTTATTTTTATTTTTATTTTTATTTTTATTTATTTATTTATTTATTTATTTATTTATTTATTTATTTTATATCCCGCCTATCTAGTCAATTAAGACCACTCTAGGCGGCTTACAACAAAATATAACAATATAATTAAAAACAATTTTATATAAGGGGAAAAACTTTGGACAAGATGGGACAGACACTAGGAAAAGGAGAGAGGGGGGAAATCTGGAATTGGCTGAGGGGAAGGCCTGCCGAAACATCAGTGTTTTTAGTTGTTTTTTAGAGGGCAGCAGGTTGAGAAAGGATGATCTAAGCCAGTGGCGGCGAGCCTTTTTGGGCCCAAGTGCCCAAACTGAAAAACAAATAAAACCAGCAGGTGTTGAAGGCGGAACTGGAAGTGGCAGTGGAAGGGGGAATCCCGGGCAGAGAGGTGCCTTGAGACCCCACTCCGGATCCACCACCAGTGCCAGCTGCACCGGATCCTGGCCCGCTGTCTGTCAAAGCGTCAGCACCACGGCTGCAGCCGCCTCCTGAGGTTTGGCTGCAGGAGGGGAGTAGTGATCCAGTGACTTAAAGCTCGCATGCCTGCAGAAAGGGATCTGCGTGCCAGCTGTGGCACACATGCCATAAGTTTGCCATCGCTGATCTAAGCATTTAGATAAAATGAGCTTACTAAGCCAAATGGGTTTACTAACTATGTGGCTTGGCCAAATGAGTTGTTCACCTGCAAATTTTTGAGGACTGTCTCTCATCTTCCTGCAAAAATGTTGCATCCTCTCCCCCTCAAAAACAAAGCCCAGAGAGGCTAATGATATAATGCAAAAACCCAAGCTTGGAATAAACTAGTTACAAATATTCAGTTGCTTGTAATTGGTTCTTTTTTATTATCTACAGAATAGATTAAATTATCTCCTCTTAAATTAGATTTCCTCTATGGAGAATTAGTGCAGGGAAATCGCCCCAAAGGTAGACCACAGCTTCGATACAAGGACATCTGCAAGTGGGATCTGAAGGCCTTAGGAATGGATCTCAACAGATGGGAAACCTTGACATCTGAGCGTTCAGCCTGGAGGCAGGCGGTGCATCACGGCCTCTCCCAATTTGAAGAGACCCTTGTCCAGCAGGCTGAGGCAAAGAGGCAGTTACGAAAGCAGCAAAATCCGGGATCTGGACAGGGGACAGATTGGATTTGTCTTCAGTGTGGAAGGGATTGTCACTCTCGAATTGGCCTTCTCAGCCACACTAGATGCTGTTGCAAGTCCTCGATAAAGAGCACGATACCATAGTCTTTCAAGACTGAAGGATGCCATCGAACTCAGCTTAAATTATAAAATTATTATAGCATGGAAGGCAGGAGGTCAGTGTAACAAATAAACAGTCTTGGGCCTTTGATGTGTGTTTTGGGAAGCAACTTCCCAACTATTTGGGAAAATTGAGAAAAACTGTAAAGATCATGTTGAAAAATGTGACAAAAGCATGAACTAAACTTCATATTGACTCTCTGTGTAGTCACAACTTTTTTCCTGAAGGGATGCTGGTGTGAGTTGCAGGACCTAAGCTTAAGTTACCGGTTTTAATATGCAGAGAAAAACAAGAGAAGTGTTCTACAAATGTACACACATTCTTAAAAATGCTTGACATTTTGCACTTCCTTAGACAAGCCTCTCTCAGCTCTTTACAAACTCACTGAAGCAGAAGTTTTCTTTTTCCAATACCTAAGCAACATGCGCACTCTAGTGGCACATTACTGTATTTGTAGCTGTTTAATTCCACTCTGGTGATTTTAGCTATATAACAACATTGGGATTTTTTAACCAATATTTCATATATGGAGCTAACAAACCTTTAATGAAGACTATACTGTAGTGAGCTCATTAAAAGGACTTCTATTTTTAAGTGAAAACATTAACAGGAGAATTAACTTGTCACGATTGCACCGACATACAAATGCCTTAGTAAGAATTCTTGCTGAATTAACATCATCGTCTCCAGACTTGAACAATATATTTACTCAGAAAAAGAACTTGCTAAATGTTTAAACCTGGAAATAACTGCAGTTCAGGCAAAACAAGCCATTCTTGCTATCGCAGTTCAGGCAAAACAAACCATTCTTGCTGTCACAGTTTATCAATTTCTAACTCTTGTAGCCAGTGATGTGTGCTACATAAAAGCCTTTGGGAGTTTTAAGTAGTAATGGACCCAGAACCAGCCCTACTGTTAGGCAGAATGAGGCAGCAGATGCAAATGAGCAGCAGTGATAACCTCTAGACTGTTGCTTTTGACTTCCCCAGTTATCTCACTTTGTTGAGTGATAGGTGTGTATATGGCACACACCAGGGTTGAATTATTTACCTGACCCTGAGGGTCAATTAAGGAAAATAATCAGACCCAGAGATGCCTACAGGCCCTCTCTTAGTTTAAATTTTTGAGTGCTGAGGAGAGAGAGAATTAAGAGAGATTTGATGGAGAACATGGCTAATTCCTTGTTTTAGTTAGTAGAGCATCAGCTACGAACAACAACTGCACAGAGGAAGTGTGAGATAATAGCATACACCTCAGTAGCCCACCCCTTTTCACATTGACTAGCTCTGTGTATTTTAAAAATCACTCTCTAAACATTTTCGATGGAAAGGGTATCTTTACTTACAGCTGCTGTCTATAGTTACAGTTAAAGGGTGTATATATTTCTCCATTATATGTGCTACACTTACTCACACTTTTGCTTCACCATTTAATAATATAATAATCTCAGAAATGCAGAGCTGGAAGGAACCCTATGGATCATCAAATCCAGTCTATCAAGGTGGCACAAACCAAAACAGCCCTTTAAAATATTTTGACACAGAATAGTTACAGATTTGAGATTTGGGTATTCATATATGAATATCCCCCCAGAGATGCAGATAATAAGGGTCCAGCCCTGTGGGGCCAGACTGACCACTCCTGATTCTTCCACTGCCATGAGCACTGCAAAGCCTTCCTATCTCTCGGTTGCTCATGATGGATTAGCTACTCTGTGACTTGGCAGAGAGGTTCGTCATCCTGCCTTCTACCAGTACTGGCTAATCTATCGCAAGCAATGGAGCGATAGGAAGGCTTCATGGAGCAGGCAGCAGCACTGGAATCGTGAGTGGTTGGTCTGGCCCCAAGGGGCTGGACCCTCGTTATCTCCACCTGTGGGGGGATATTCGTATACGAACACCCTCATCTCTATTACAGACACATTTGAGCTGTTCTTGCTTCTGTTCTCCCCCGGCAACCATAGGTCAGATCATGTGCTCATCTTCGGGGATCTTCTAGCACTGGCTAATTCTACACAAGGGAAATTTCTGTTGGAATTTGTGTGTAATATATGTATATTTACATTTCTATTTTTAAAAGCCAGGAAAATCAATTTTTTTTTTTTTTTTTTTTTTTGCTAAAGAAAAGAAAACCCTCCAATTTATAAATCCAGGATTTTGTGCTTTCAAAATGCAAGGAAATGGCCTGACACTGCTCCACAATACCCTCTCTTGAGATCAATGCTATTCACAAAGAGACAACAAGCAGAGGAAAATCCCAGAAGCTGACTTCTTTTTTCATCAGTTAACCACTTCTCGCCCAAACATGAACAATTGTCATGGCCGTTTTTTGACAAGTGCGAATAGTAGTGAGCAGAAGAGGGTATCCTAAACCATCTTGACTAGACATGGGGTATTCGTATTCATATCCCTGGGGATACGAATATGAATATTGGCATCACATCTGCCTGAAAAGTCCAGCCTCTCTCCCCCTGAACCAGCAGGTCTAATTACCAGTCGCTTCGTGGGGCATGCAATCGATGTCGATCCTGTTGTGCCGACTGGCACTTTCCCACCTCCCTGTGCAACCAACCACTCAACAGCTGAGCGGGAAGACTCATCATCCCACCTCCTCACTGCAGTGGTCTGCTGCACTGGGAGGCAGGGAGTGCCGGCTAGGCTGCTTCTGCAATTAGCACAACAGGAATGATACCAGCCCCATGCATCACAAGGCAAGCAGCAATGGGACTTGCCAGTTCAGGGAGGGGGGAGGATTGGACTTTCCAGGAACCTCTGGTGCTGATATTCATATTCATATCCCCAGGGATACAAATACAAATACAAATATCCTATGTCCAATTTTAACGGCTGCTGTCAAAATTCAGGCTGCCCCTCGCTATATAAAGCTTGACATCATTTTTCCTGCCAGCAACATGAGCACAATATTGTGCAGCAATATCAGGCTGTATCCCGGTGTTGTGAACTGTAGATAAAGAAGCACAATATCCCACATTCATAAGATGGAGGGCCTTTGAAGAACTGAACATACATATATATATGTGCTGTATGTGTCTGTGAAAGAAAAAGATATTGAAAGAGAAAGATTTGTGTTGCCTGGATTATCTTTTGTGTAATCAGAAGACAAAGCCAGTTCATCTTAGATTTAAGAGAAGGGCAGAATAGGAAAGAGAGTAAAAGAACAATATCAGATGCAGCACATCAAATAAGGAGTGCTTGTTCCAAAGCAGCCAACACTAATCTACATCTGATATGGTGACATTTTAGGTTGTGCCTCTTGCAATTACAGTTGAAGGGATTCCAAGGGAGGGAGAGGTGGCTATGTTCCAGTTTGAATCTTCACAAGTGCTCCTTTTATTGCTTATAGTTAAGATCAGCAGCTGTTCCTGTCAGCTTCTCTGCAATTTCATGTCTCACAACTGCAACTTGTTATTTATAATAATCACTGCTTGCTATTTTAATTTTTCAGTAATTCCACAGCTTTTTTGTAGTAGACAAGTAAGCAATCTTGCCAGGATCTGGATAGAGCCAAAAGGTGTCCATCCACTCAGAAGGCATAAAACCTAACACAAAGCACTACACTATCGGTGAATTTCAAAGAAAGAAGCTGTATCCATACATTCCTCTTTTTACATCTAGCTTAATTAGATTGCAATTCTGTGCTACATTATGCTTTAATAATCGACATGTTTCTTATCTGCCAGAACATATACCTTCATACCCCTGAAGGCAGGTGCCCTTTACAACATTAAGAAAATATACCATACAGAAAACAAGGCAACTTTGCCATAGTGCGCCGTGTAACTCACTCAGCAACCTTAAGTGACCCTCTCTCAAGCTTCGACTAGACAGTCAAATACCGTGGGATTTGCTCCAGTTATAAAATGGATTAATTCAATTTTTTGTAGCTGATCACGTGATTCAAAGGCCAATTCGAATCAGTCCATCCCTTTTTGCTCCTTATGCAGAAGTTTTTTTTCTTTGTCGCTGGGCATTTCTATTTTTTTACAAGCTGGAATCTTTCCCCATATAATCAGTTGTTTCATTCTGCAAAAGGATGGGAGGGGGAATTTTAGGGGGTGGTGCTGTGGTAGAGTAGGCAGTTGGGGCATGATGTTTGGGATCCACTAAAACACCTGTTCCTGTGACCTTTCCCACGAGTATCCCCATTTTATATATATATATATATATATATATATATGAATAAGCAACTACAGTGCTGAGTCATTGCATTGATTCACTAGTTTAGCACTAGATAACCTCCACACAGAAGGAAGGAAGGAAGGAAGGAAGGAAGGAAGGAAGGAAGGAAGGAAGGAAGGAAGGAAGGAAGGAAGGAAGGAATAAATAAATAAATAAATAAATAAATAAATAAATAAATAAATAAATAAATAAAAGATACTAGCTTGTAAAATATATATATATGAATAAGCAACTACAGTGCTGAGTCATTGCATTGATTCACTAGTTTAGCACTAGATAACCTCCACACAGAAGAAGGAAGGAAGGAAGGAAGGAAGGAAGGAAGGAAGGAAGGAAGGAAGGAAGGAAGGAAGGAAGGAAGGAATAAATAAATAAATAAATAAATAAATAAATAAATAAATAAATAAATAAATAAATAAATAAAAATAGAAACAACCCCAACAAAACCAATAAGACTGCATATGCTTCCATGGTATGTCTGTATATTTCTGTGTTCATTGTGAAGTGCTTTGGAAAGCTGCCACTTTTTCCTTAACACTGTGTAACCTTTTAAAAACCAAGCAGTTTGACAGTGAACCATAAAAGGCTCAGTAGAGGGAGGCAAGCAGGCAATGGGCTGTGGGCTGAAATGCTGACTGCATTGAAAAGCTAGTGTGGACGCTGGCTCCAAATCAATCCACAGCCCTTTTGTGATCAGTGAAAGCAAGTTGAACCATAAGATGGGCTGTGAATTCGGATTGTCAGTCTCGCTGCAGCCTCAGTCTGACTTGTCTTACAGAACGTGTTTTAAGAATAAAGTAGGGAGGAGCAGAGCCAGGAGCTGACTCTCCTCCTCTACTTGAGATCATTTGAAGCAAGGTGGGATATAATGTCTGAAATCCTAGGGTGCAACTCCACATGAGCAATGACAATGATGTGAACATCAGTGGCAAAGCACAATTGATTAAAGGCTTCCTTTGGCAACTCTGATGTGTCAGCAACACTGTTGCATTGTTACAAGTCACATGCACCCAGAAATTGCCTTTAATCAATAGCAATTTTCAACTTGCTATTGTTGCTGCTGCTAATGTCACAACTGTGCAACAGGATTTCCGCCACTATGTAGCTAACAAATAAATAATAACACATTATCTTCCCTATTGTAAAAATCAGTTTTTCCCCTAAACTGTTCTCTCACTCACAACAAAGGCCCTATCAATCTTAAATTCTAAAATATGTATGACATGAGATAGTCTAGTTAAAAGACCTCCAAATGTTGCTGATTTCCACTAAAGAGATTCAAAAAAGTATATTGAAGCATTATTCAACTAATATATCCTCTGAAATAAATCCCACTGTGCTCAAAGGTGTTTATTGCCACATAGTGTCAAAGGTTGAACTCCTGTGCATACTTACCTGGGAGTTACCATAATGAGACTTACTCTGAGTAGACTTGCATAGGATTGTACTGCACATCTCCCACTGAAATCAGCTTTGACTGAATCAAATCCATTTCAAAAGAGACTTTTAAGTGGCTGTTTATGGAAGGAATAAGTTGCAAAAATTGCTAACATTTCAATGAATGGTTGAGATACACAATGAGTATATTTCAAACATAAACTTTACCAAGTTTGGCCTGTAGTAATCTTGTTTTAATTTAAAGCACAACTCACTTCAGATCAATATAATGAATTGATTTCTACACATTTTAAGCAGGACTGGTTTCTTTGTATTTTGAGGATTCAATCTGTACTGCAGTTAAAGCACCTTCTCTACATAATTAAATCTATATTTGCTAGCTTTTCTGGCATGCTGAAATAGAGCTTTAAAATGCTGGACTGTAACTTAAAGCAAAAATTATGTGCATTGATTAGAAATTGCATGACATGGCTACAGTGAAATTCCAATTTGAGAAGTCAGCAAAATGAGCCTTCCTTCCTTCTTGTCACCAAGAAAGCTAAACCTATCTCTTCCTCTTTTCATAGATTCCCCAATAACCCTTAAACCATCTACAAGGAGGATCTCCATATTTCCGATTACAGGAGTCTAGCAAGGTGAAAATTAGAGATATTGTGTTTTTCAATGTGTAAGATGTATACTTTTGTCTAAAATCTTTAGACTAAAAATTGAGGGTTTTCTTATACATGGAAGTAAGCTGAGGAGAGAACAAAACAGCCCATACCTTGTCTCTGCAAGCAAGCCCTAGCTTCCTCCAATCACGAGCCTTATGAAACTGACATCAGCTGATGCTGAATAAACCAATTGGAACACACCTTGTTGGAACTGGAGCTGTAGGCAGTGCTCAGATATAACAGGAACTCATAATGTCTGAGCATTCTGAGCCCAGAGGCTGAATATTCAAAGCTAAGATTTCTTAATTTTGGTTTGAAAAGTGTCTCTGTGTGTGCATGTGTGTGAGAGAGGGGGGTGTCTTATACATGGGGGAATCTTATAAACGGAAAAAATACAGTACAGTGGTGCCTCGCATAGCGATTGCTCCGTTTAGCGATGAAATCGCTTTGCGACGCATTTTTTGTGATCGCAAAAGTGATTACTTTGCGATGTTCCCTATGGGGGAATTTCGCTTTGCGATGCTCGGTTCCCTGCTTTGGGAACCGAGCATCGCAAAGCGACAATTTTAAAACAGCTGATCGGCTGTTTCAAAATGAGCGCCGGGTAAACAAAATGGCCGCCCACTGTTTTCTGGGACGGATTCCTTGCTTAAGAGGCAGCAAAAATGGCCGCACTATGGAGGATCTTTGCTGAACGGTGAGTTTTAAGCCCATAGGAACACATTGAACGGGTTTCAATGCATTTCAATTGGGTTTTTAATTTCGCATTGCAACATTTTCGTTCTGCAACGATTTTTGCGGAATGAATTAATGTCGCAATGTGAGGCACCACTGTAATTTCCCTGCAACCATTGGCTTGAAGAAGAAAGCTTCATACACTAAGCAACCATTGCTGGGTTGTTGTTGTTTTTCAGTAGTCCTGCCTCTCGCGGTCTCTCTGGCTGAAACAATACCTTTGCTATAAGCTAGAGGATAAGTATTTGCTGCATGTTACCTGCAAACAGGTGTGACCCTGCTCGTAGCACATAGTCAAGCTGCAATGCTTTTTTCTTCATTTCAATCTGGTGTGGGCATGGCTTGAAACTGTTGTTTATCTGTAAAAACTGGAGCAGAAAGGAACCAAATTGGGTCCCATCTTGAACCACTGTAGGTCTTGGCATTGGGTGCAGCGACCAGAGTTGCTGCAGATTCATTCCATTTTTTTCTGCAGAGTGTAGTTTTCACCCCTGACTTTTGAAAAAAGAGAGTGTGACATTAATATATGCACAACCTATCTCCTTCGATGTACCTGCACAGCTGACTGCTTTTCAGATATGCGTTTTGACTGGGAAGGTCTCAAAAGGGCTCTGAATGCAGATTCAGCTGTATGTTCTGGTAGAGCTCCAATGAATGGAAACTCCCTTAAGACAGCATGTGCAGTCATTAACATCTCTGTCAACTTATAATCACAGAGCTGTTTTTATACCTCATAGTCAACACACAAGGGTCTAAATAATAGCTAAACACATGTTATTGTATCAGGGGCAGTACCCTATATGTCTGCCACCCCCCTTTAACAGAAACATATACAGGCAAACATAGAGAAAAATATGCTTGCTCTATCAGAGTTTTTTTGGGGAAACATGGATAAGATGCCTGCATCCTACCCAGTGCTTAGAACTACGAGGAAGCCATATTTGCTACCACAAAACTAACAAAGAATCTTTGCAGTGCTTTTTCATACCCTAGAACAGGGGTCTCCAAAGTACAGCCCGCGGGCCATATCTGGCCCACCTGGCCTTTTTATCCAGCTCATTTGTGCGTGCGAGCGCGGGTGCATGTGGGTGCATACATGCATGCGGGTGGGTGGGAGTGTGTGTGTGTGTGTGTGTGTGTGTACGGGAGTGTGGGTGTGTGTGCATGCATGTGGGTGGGAGTGCATGCAGGTGGGGGTGCATGCGTGCACACGTATGTGCACATTCCTTCACCCCACAAAAATATCTCAAATATATTATGTGGCCCTCCGTTTGAAATGTTTGGAGACCACTGCCCTAGAACATAAATTCAGTTGCTGCTCTTAACCCAAGCAGATCCATTTAATCAATTGTTAAATAACGAGTTAATATTTATGGAAATCTTATTCATGAATTGAGTATTTGTTATGTTCCAATCATCCAATTGCTCCTTGGACACTGAGTCGGAGACAGAAAAGCCTGACCAAACCTGAAACTCCAGAGCCATCCAGAAAAACTGTGACACTCCAACACGCAACCTGGCCTTTTGGACCAACAATGAGATAAGCCATGCGCTTCCAGGAGCACTGGTGCATCAATGCCTGCAGGAGCTCCTGAAGAGGCAGTGAAGTGTCAAGCTATAGGTCAGAGAACAGACCGTTTAAGAATTTCTAGTTGGAGAAAACAGAAGTGAATCATGGAGGGAGCTGTCCTGAACCAGCAGTTTAAGAGGCCTAGATGCATTATCTGAGCATTGTTCTCATCTTTGCTGGCTGCCCCTTTCCTGAACACAATGTTGTTCTATTAGGGACTACCAAATGGATTCAGGCCTAATTGTTTTTCTGTAAACTTCCACATTTCTCTACATGTACTGTATATGAAGATTGTATCTGAGTGCAGCGCTAATTTTGCTGTCAGAGTTGCCTGATGTTGGTACCAGTGTTGTCTTCAGTTTAGTAGTTTTCTACAGCAAGGTAACCTAATTTGTAAAGAACAGGGTGATCATCACCACCAACATCGATTTTGTAAGTCATTTTCAAAATAAGCTGTTGTCATACATTTCCTTACAGATGCTAATGTGCTCGTTTCTGCCTTGTGCTACTTTCACAGGTGATTAAACAGAACGATCATGGTAGTACTGATGATTTGTAATTTATATGTATTTGTGTGCAGTTACCAAAAGTAAAACAACACTGAAATTTATGAACTGTAAAGCAAAACCACTTGGCTAAGGCCTGCCAAGATCTACACTGCAGCCCACCTTTGCAAAAGCAACATCCATTAATGCTACAGTTCCCAGGGATGTTCTTGTCTTCAGATTACATCTGGATTCTGCAGAAGATGGCACCCATAATTCATGTTAGGATGTAATAACATGGATTAGTGACTATTCAAAAGCATTTTTAATATAATTTTACCTTTCAGGAGAGTTATCTCATACCACAAATCATAATATGACGGTTGGTCTATATCCGTTTTAGTTATTTTTAAAAGCAGACCAAAGATTTCAAACTTGATAAATGAAGATGCATCAAATTTAAAGCACGAGCAACATCAAAGAGCATGATCTTGTGTATATCTATTAGAGATGGGCTAGTTTGTTTATTGGCCAAACAGGTGTTTGGTACTTCAAAGCTCTCCTTCCTCCAGCAGGCTCCCACTCAAAGGCAGTGTTTATCTGGCTCTGATCCTTTGACATGAAACATAGGTCATCCACATATGCTAACAAAATATTCAGTTCATTTCCATTCTCTTTTATATATATGCATGGATCAGCCAGACTGTTCCTGTAATTCATTTTTTCTAACACTGCATGAAGACACTGGTTCCAATTTGTTCCAACAAAATCAGAAAAATAGTGATTCATTTTGATTCATGATTAATCATGAATTGCAATTTTTATTTTTTCTGACGAATCGACAAATCGATTCATAAATTCATTTTTCACTTTAAAGCTCTTGATGTCTCTAGGTGTTGGGGGGTCATGTTACAGCCAAATGAATCAACAAATCAAAACTCCCTATAAATTCATTGATTCATGTTCATCAGAGGCATTGATTCATACAAATACAAATGGATAAATTAGTGATATTTGAATGAATTTGGTGATTCATTTTTTAATTCATGCCCTTCTCTAATCACGAACCACCATTTTTCAGATGTACTGCTAACACTATTGCTAATATATATGAATATTTATTTATTCATTTATTTACTGATTTATGTTTACCCTGCCTTTCTCCTTAAAGAGGAGCTAAGGTGGCTTACATGATTAAAAGATAATATTTAAAGCTAAGTAAGTATACAAATCCTAAAAAGGATCAACCAAATACAACACCTGCTTGCAGAAGGACTGCAAAGATAGAGTTAGCCTGGCCTCCTGTGGAAGAGAGTTCCAAAATGTCAAAACAGCAACAGAGAAGGCCCTCTCCATGTTTGATTGACTGTGACACTGCAAAGCGGTAGGATCCTGAACGCTTCCCAAAACAGCTATCAACATACATATAAGTAGATAACTGGCTTTCCACTGTTGTGATCTTTTTAAATATGTTTAATATTGTTTTAATATGTATTTACAATTGTTTAAGCTAATATGATACCGGTTAAGTTATTTTTTATATTGTAAGGTATTCTTAGATTTTGATATGTGTTTTAATACTGTTTTAATACTAGAAGCCTTCTTGAATCTTATTTGCAAGAAAAACAGGGTATAAATAATGGAATGGAATGGAATAAAGGGGTGCCATTAAGCTCAAACAGGCTGGAGAGAACACAGGTGGGTCCTTTTTTATTGTTGGTTCTAGAAGTGCATGAAGAACTGTTCCTTCCTTTGTGATGCACCTCAGAATGCTTCTATTAGCTCATACATAGGGAATGGCATTGCCTCCACCTTGGAGAGCATTCTATCTTTCATTGGGATGGCGGAGGTGGTGCCCTGCAGCTTTTCCTGTTCCTCTCAGCATTGCAGTGTGGTCCTGTATGGCACCCTGACCTTGGCCCTGTTTATCCTCCTCCCTAAAATGAGCTTTCCTGGACTATTGGTGTGGAACGGGATCATTGGCAGAGTCTGGAAATGCATCTTCCATTCCTCACCAAGAGGAAATGCAGATCATCCCTCCCTGAGGCACCCACTCCTGTCCCAGACTGACCCACTGGTGGTGAGTATCAGCAAGTCAAGAGGAAAGCCTGTCTCAGCAACACAGAATCCTTTCAACTCAAGAAAAAAGTCACTATGATTCCTAGCAGACAGCATGGCCACTGAGGTATGATCATTTCTAGCCGAGATCAGTAGCTGCTAGTGGGAATAAAGCACCAATATAATTCATTTCTTATCTATTTATTTAAAATATTTTTATTCCACCTCACTCTTTAAAAAGAACTCAAGATGCCTACATGTTAAAAAGACAACATGTAAAAGCTAAAAACAGCTGTTTATAGCAAAGTCCAACAGGCTGCCAAGAGATGCTCCAATGATTATTGGCTTCAGTTCTGCTCTCAGATACAGATAGCAGCGGACACGGGTAACATCAAGGGAATGTGTAACAGTATCAAGCAGGTTTTAGGTCCAATACAGAAGAAATCTGCTGCCTTGAGGTCTGCTACAGCTGTGATCATCCAGGACTGAGCACAGCAGATGGAATGCTGGGTATAGCACTACTCTGAACTATATTCCAGAGAGAATGCAGTAACCGAAGAGGCATTAAATAACATTGAGTGCCTGCCTGTCTTGGAAGAGTTGGGCAGTGAACCAACTTTAGCAGAAATAAAAGCCTTGGATTCCCTCACCTAGGAAGGATAACATCCCTGCTGAAGTGCTGTAAAGAGATCACCACCACTGAGCTGTATGAAGTCTTTCATACAATTAAAAACCAAACAATAATATGAACAACATCCAGCAGTCAATGCAGAAAGACACCAACGACAATACTGACTGGGGAAGGAATGCCTGGGTAATGATGTATGTTTAGACTTGATGGGCGAGCAGTCCGGCTCTATAACTCATAGCTCATCCCGTGCAATTCCACTCCCTCTCTCTTCTTACCTTTGGTCACTTGGCCACCTGTTTTGTTTTGTTTCTTTGGAAAGGCAGCAAACAAACAAAGAAGTAGGTGAGTGAGTGAGTGAGTGAGTGAGTGAGTGAGTGAGTGAGTGAGTGAGTGAGTGAGTGAGTGAGTGGGTGGGTGGGTGGGTGGGTATGTAGGTAGGTATGTAAGTAAGTAAGTAAGTAAGTAAGTAAGTAAGTAAGTAAGTAAGTAAGTAAGTAAGTAAGTAAGTAAGTAAGTAAGTAAGTAAGTAAGTAAGTAAGTAAGTAAGTAAGTAAGTAAGTAAGTCTTTTCTCTTCTGGGCAGGAAGACTATGAGGAAAATGAATGCCAGCCCCAGGAACTTGTTGAAGAAGAAGAAGGTAAGCTCTTAGGACATGAACCATGGTATCCCATCTGAACATACCATCAATATTTAATTTACAAAAACAGTATTGTTATTAATGAGCACTAGGAGTGTGCAAATACAGTTCAATCCAATTTATATAAAAATTAGGGCCAAACCACCCCGAGCAGATTTGGAGGGGGCTTGAACTCATTTCTTCCCATGTTTCTATAGCCCTATAAAAATGCACGAGCCATGATCTAAGAAGCACTATTAAATTTAGGTATGTGGTGGACCTTCAGTTTTCAGATAAAGCTTCTACCAGCTGCCTTGCTACCTTCTCCCCCCCCCCGAGGCATGCTCAGAGAATATATGTGTTGGGGGAATGGGAGATGTCTCCTTAGTGTCCCCAGTCAGCAGCCAGGCTTGCCCCATTCACTGCCTAGCTGAAGTAAGAGTAGGGCATGATTGACACCCACTGACTTTGGAGATGACACAGGCAAGCCACAGCAGGAAAACAACTGTTATGGAAATAAAGGCCAACTGCAGCCTTTAAAAATAATAATAAAAGAAATTAGAAAAGGGCAGTGGTGGGATAGGGGAGGGAAAAAAACCCCTCTATTTTAACCTCTCTCTCTCTCTCTCTCACACACACACACACATACACACACACACACACACACACACAGAGAGAGAGAGAGAGAGAGAGAGAGAGAGAGAGAGAGAGAGAGAGAGAGAGAGATTGAGACAGAAAAAGAGAGTCCAAAGTGTAAGAAGACTCAGTAAGTACCTAAAAGAAAAAATGTTAGATGATCAAGATGGCAAAAGCCCTCTGAAAAATGGCTGTACTAGGTTTGTTTGGATCAAGAAAAGAAGAGTCCAAGGTGGTATGACAGCCACCTTCAAATAAGAACCTAAGAAAAGCCCTGCTGGATCAGGCCAAGGGCCCATTTAGTCCAGCTTCCTGTATTTCACAGTGGCCCCACCAGATGCCTCTGGGAGCACACAAGACAACTATATACCTGTCTCCTGATACCACTCCCCTGCGTCTGGCATCTTGAGGGGCTACTCTGTGGATGATGGAGCAATCTTTTCTGTAGCTCCAAGAGGTAAGACCCAAAGTGGTTGATTCAAAGTGTGAGAGCTGAGAGTTCACCTAAGCCTTACAAAGAACTTCTCAACAGCATGAGCAGTGGAACAGCATAACAGTGGAACAGACTGTCTCAGAGGCTGGTGGAATCTCCATCCCCAGAGGTTTTGAAAGAGAGGTTAGATGTAAGGGATGTTTCACTGTGGACTTCCTGCATTGGCAGGAGGTTGTACTACAGGTATATGACCCTTGGGTTCTTCTTCCAACTTTGCCATTCTACAGTTCTGTAATTCTTGGATTATAATGGCTGCCTTAGTTTAGATATGTGCTGTGTAAAGAAGTGCTTCCTTCCATCTGTCCTGAGCCACTGTATCCTTTCTCTCCCAGGCACCACTGTCCAGCAGAGAGACGTCCAGCTTGGCCAGCCACCAGGTGGGACCAGCAGCAGTATCTCCATTCACAGACTGCTGTGCGACAATGCAGCCTGTGCTCTGTGTGAACGCACAGCCATGGAGGCGGCAGAAGTGGTGCACATACAACGGAAAGCCCCTAGGATTCCTCCTTTGCCACTCCCTGCCTTCTCTTACATGGAAAGTTCGAGCCTGCCTGCCATTTCCACCCTGAGGGGCTCTGCTCCTTTTCCCCCAGTGAGCAACACTGAGCCTTTGGTCTCCTGCACATGGCAGCCGCCTTTGAGACAAGAAGAGCAGAAGGAGAAGCTGTCCCATCCACCTCCACAGTCAGCTCTCATCTTCAGGGCATGGGACAGATCTCCTCATCCCCAGAGCCAGCCTGCTGAAAAGGAGGAGAACATTGACAGCTCTGATGACAGTACAGAGCAGGAGGAGGAACACTTTTTCGTCTCCACCTCTGGCACTTCTATGCTAGTTGCCACGAGTGGGGGAGATTCCAGACCTTCTTCTTGCCTAACCGGATCTTCCAGTTGCAGCTGGAAGGATCGGACACATTTCAGACACCACAAAACCTCCCTTGTCCAAGAGGAGGTTTCCAGTCTGAGCGATAGTGACTGTTCCTTGGAGAGCCAAGACGAAGATCACTGGGACAATTTCCCTCTGCAGAAACCAGAGAAGCACATCCTCCATTTGTCCCGAGAAGCCTCAGCACTGACCTCCTCTGGCAGTCTCCAATCACAGAGGCCTGCATTTGCGGCCGTGAACATTCCTTTTGTGACAGATGCTACACAAGAGACCTTAGAACGGCACATGGTTATGAAGAGGGTTCAGCATGGCCTTGGGCTGCCCTTGCTCCTCCTTCGTTCACTCAGGGCCTTTCAGCCCCTTGCACCAAACCACGCTTTTCAGTCACCTCCCAAGAAGGAGGTCATTGTGGTGACACAACTGCAAGAACTCCTCTTTTTGAGCAAGGAGGTCAGGAGCCGACTGGAGCACCATGTGAAAAAGATGGTTCACCTCAAGTGCTGGGGGTTGCCAAGGAGAGTGCAAAGAGCTCTTGGGCACATGAAACTGGATCCTCAGCCTCCTGCATGGAGGGAGAGACCTGCATTCAGGAACAAGGACCAGCCAGGGCAAAAGGGCCAGAGGGCAGGCAAGCTTTGTGAGCATGCACAACACCTTGCCTCTGCTGCCCCTGGCAATGTGGCCTCCAAGTCTCCACTTTGTTTTCAAGTTAAACTCCAGATTCATGTTGGGAAGAAGTCTCTGGAAATTGGACAGGAGGCATTTCCTAAACGAGTGAGGGATTCTCAAAAAATCACTGCCCCAGAGGAGAGAAAATTGCCCCTTCCAAAGGTGATCCAACCCTACAGGAGCAATGTTCAAAGGCGCAATGGGCCAAGCCTGGGTCTACGAAGGAAGGCTGATAGGGTAGATATGAACACCAAGTGCAAATACGTTCAGTTCTTATGGGAACACCCAAGCATGCATAGGGAATCCCTGTCCAAGGCAGGAACCAGTTCTCTTGAGCTACCTATTGCTCCACCTCGAGTGCATCCCACCATTGAGTTTGGAGAGGCCGAAACACCATTTCTCCCCCACTATGTGCAGCAGCACCTGGAAGCACATGTGATTAGGAAAAAGATTCATCACCAATGGGGTCAGCCCAGACGTACGCAACAGTCTGTGGAAATGTTCCTTCCAGCTGCACCATCAGCAGTTGCACCCCATTCAGTCTCCACAAGGAGCTTTCAGGTGGAAGTGAAGGTGGTCCCCAACAGTTCCCTGCCTTTCATCAGCTTGGAAGCCAGGAGACACCTGGATGACCACATTAAAAGCAAGATCATAGAGAATAGATGGGGCATTCCCAAACGGGTGACGGAGTCTCTCCAGAAATTCATGCCATTCTCCATCTCACGCACCAGAAAGTTCAGAGGCAGCCAGAAGACCTCAGTGTCTCTCGAGGAGGAGAAGCTTATGAAGAAGCCACCTTCTAGGGAGACACCAAACCTCTTTGGGAAGAGGCACATAGAACAAAGCAAATATTCATCACTGAGAAGGCCTGTAGCCAAAAAAGCCCTTGAGATCCAGATAGAACTAGTTGACTCTCTGTTTCATCTCTCTCAGGCAACTGGTAACCAGATGAGGAAACAGATGAGTCATACCACCATACAAGAGCTAGAAAGAAATGTGGCAAAGAGAGCCATTCACCAGCAATGGTGTTTGCCCAGGAGGGTCCTCGGCTCTCTCAGGCTACTCTGCCCAGAGATGGTGAGTATTGAAGGCCCACAACTTGAGTCAAGGAAACCCAGGACACTGGTGATTTCTTCCCCATGTCAGCCCCAGGTTCTCCTCAAGCTGCAGCCTGGAGTTTTGGACAAGATGATGCTCCATCTGGACAAGAAACATATGGAGGTATGCCTGGGAGCCATCCCTGCCATGGCCAGATTCTCTTGGCAATGTGCCTCACTCTTATTGAAACAGCCTCTGCCTAAACTAATCCCACCAGGACATAGGACTCAGCAGAGGCGAAGCCACTTCCTGCCCTTTGGACACCCAGAGGACTTGGATAACATTGAGCTGTCCTTGCAGCACAACCATTTGAAATCCCTCTGGGGGCTGGGTACTCGCTACACAGAGCCTGTGAGGAGGCTGATGCCCAGAGCACCTGCCTTACGCAGAAGGGCGACTGCCTTCCCATTTTTTGAAGTCAAGCTGCCATTCCTGCTGGAGCAAGAAAGAGAAGATTTAGATATTCATATCAGGAGGAAGAGACTGGAGCATCAGTGGGGCTTCCCGGTCCTGATCCAGAGGTCACTCAGGGGCTTTGTAGGAGAAACGCCACCTCCTCTAGCCCATTGGAAGACCCCTGAAGTTGACGTACACATTCTGTGTCAGGAGTTATCATTCATCTCCCAGGATACCCGCAACTACCTGGAGTTCCATATTCAGGGAATGAAACAGAAACACCAGTGGGGGCTGCCAAGGAGGGTAGTGGAATCTCTGAGAGCAATGTCCCCTGCCTCTGTGTCTGGCATGCAGGGTGTTCCACACCTTTTGTCCCCTTTCATACAAATGAAGGATGGAGATTCGACCAAGCCAGACCTGCAGGAGAGAGGAGCAGGCTTTGACTTCTCAGAAGCACATATACTATTCCTCTCCAACAAGGACAGAGAGGGCTTAGAGCTACATATCAAGAAAAAGAGGATCCAGCATGAATGGAGCCTGCCAGGCCTGGTCAAGAGATCACTTGAAAGCTTCATGCATGGGGCTCCTTCACTGCACCGCCTCCAGAAGGCAAGGATACACATCCAGCCCAAGTCAGAGGAACTCTCTTTCCTCCCAGCTGGTGTCTGTGTATTTCTGGAGCAACATATACAAAGCATGAAACATCGGCAGCAATGGCACCTGCCCAAGAGAATCCTCCAGTCCTTGAGACCTTTGGGCTGGCAGCTTGAGGCAGGAATCCCAGGGAAGAAAAGGACCAGAGGTCCTCATCCATCACCAGAAAGAAGCTGCGAGGAGCCTTCAGAAGAGCTGGATGGCAGAAGGACAACAGCTTACCCTCCATCCAAGACTTTTTTGCTCATTCGGAGGTCTAAGGCTCAGCAGAAGATGCAGGTCCTGCTGCTTAAGAAATGTGTAGAAGTGCAGATGGCAGCCTTCCCAGATTTTGCAAGGCGATCTTGGCTCAGCGTATCTTTGAGGCAACCCCTCCCCAAGCCAATCAGCCTCTGTGCCCCCCCACGCCCCCGCAGCAACTTCCTGCCATTTGTCCGGAGGGAGGAACTTCGTCAGATTGAACTGGCTGTCCTGCGCAATCACTTCACATCCCTCTGGGGGCTAGGCAGAAGTTATGCGGGGGCCACAAGTGCACTCATGAGTAAACCAACTCTCAAGCCTCTGAGCTTCAAAGATATTCATGTTGAGTTCTTAGAACAGCCAATTCCATTCCTCCAAGACCAGGCCAGGGAAGGCTTAGAACGGCATGTCAGAAAGAAGAGGCTTGAGCATCTTTGGGGCTTCCCAGGTCTTTTTCTAAAATCCCTGAATGGCTTCATACAGAGTGCTCCTCCTCAGCTTAGCCTCCGAAAAACTGACATCCCTGTCCATGTTCTACGGCAGGAGCCCTCCTTTCTTCTTCCAAGCATTTGTTCCCGCTTGGAGTTCCATCTTCAGAGGATGCAGGTGCAGCGAAAGTGGAGGTTGCCTGAGAGAGTTCTGAAATCCACCAGATTGTTCCTTTGCCCTCAGTTTCAGACACAGTCCTCTGACCTGACCAGGACTAGGTATGTCCATTGGGCAGCTTCTGAACCTCTACCTGAGTACCCAGAACGAGGGAGTGACAAGAACCTTCTCTCCATTCTGGGACCCAAGATTGCATCCAAGCTACAGCTCCACTTGGCTAAGAAGTCCACAGAGGTGCAGCTGGAAGCCGCTCCAGGTGTTGTCAGACATTCTTGGACACAAATGCCTCTCTCTTCAAAACAGCGTCTCCCCAAGGTGATCCAACCTGGCTTTGCACTGCAACAGAGCCGCTCTGCCTCCTTCCCTTTCTTTCATTCGGGGGAGGCTGATCAGATTGACATGGCCATTCGGCTTGCCCACCTGGCAACCCTTTGGGGTTTGGGAACACCTTACATGGAGGCTCTAAGTGGGATGATAGAAGGCAAACCATTCTCTGAGCATGTAGGACTGAGATGGACCAAAACGGAATTCTTAGAGGCTCAAACCCCCTTCCTCCAGGAGCACCAAAGAGAACTTTTAGAAGCCCATGTCACAAAGAAGAAGATTCATCACACCTGGGGCTTCCCAATCCTTATCCAAAAATCACTGAAGGTTTTCATGCAAGAGACTCCCCAGCTGTCCCTCCCCAAGAAGACCAGGATACACGTCCAGATCCTTCGACAGGATCCCTTGTTCCTTCCTCAGGAGATCTCCAGCCGCTTTGAATTTCGCATTCAGAAGAAGAAACTCCAACGGCAGTGGGGCTTACCTAGGCAGGTGCCAGTCCAGGAGGTGGAGACTCCTTATCTCCAGAGTGAGCAAAGGGAGGTCTTGGAATATCATTTAAAGAAGAAGAGACTTCAGCATGAGTGGGGACTGCCTGGTGCTGTGCAAAGATCTGTTCAAACTTTTGCACCATCTCTACTGGTGCCAACCTGTCCTTCACAAGGAAGAGGGCAAGAAGTGAGAATCCAGACCAAACAGCCCTCTTTCCTCCCCACCATTTTAAGGAAGACCCTGGAAGACAGCTTAAAGAAAATGATTATTCGTCGACAGTGGGGATTTCCCAAGAGAATTTGTGACTCTCTACGCATGTTATCCCCTGCTTTTGGTGGGACATGCTTTTCTGCGCATGGCACTGTACAAGGGGCCCTACCCACAGCCAAAGTGATCAATAATAGCAAGATGTCACTGTCTGTGGAGGATACAAATCCACCGAGTGAGAGCCTACAAATGGTCAAGGAAAACAATCTTCTCAGCAAGAGCATTGAGAAAAAGGAACAGACTGCTGAGGAGTCCTTTCTGGCTACAGAGGGAGGGAATGTTGCTGATAGCCCACAGGCTAGAGAGGAAGGGAACATTCCTGGGCCACAGAGTAAACAGACTATGCAGGATGAGAGCTCCTCAAGATCACATGCCCCATGCCCCACAAAGGAAGAGAACACACCTGGGCAACAGAGTTCGTGGGCTTCAGAGGATGAGAACACCTGGAGCCCAGAGGCTACAGGAGAAAGAAACCTCCAGGATGAGAGCACAGAGGACCCTCCCTCTGGTCTACAGAAGAAGCCACGCACCTACCGGAATGAACTGAAGCTTTGGGTGGGCCATGGGGGAGGAACTGGCACTTGGGTTTCCTCAAGGTTTGAGTCAGATGCTGAAGATGAGGCTGTGAAGAGAGACTTCAAGAGCAGCCATGACAGCCATGTTGTGGAC
Source organism: Pogona vitticeps (assembly GCF_051106095.1). Classification (NCBI taxonomy): domain Eukaryota; kingdom Metazoa; phylum Chordata; class Lepidosauria; order Squamata; family Agamidae; genus Pogona; species Pogona vitticeps. Next base: position 262,508,715 of record NC_135784.1, read on the forward strand.
TTCAAGAAGACTTCTCAGCCACATCTGGACAACTTCCTCAAGGAATGCCATGTCCCTGTAGAGGATGAGGACCAGTTCAGCACAGAATGTGAGTGGGAGAGAATTGGGGACTGGGATAGTGATGATATACAACCCCACAGCACGGCAATCTCAGCAAAGGAAAAGGATGAGGACCAGTTCAGCACAGAATGTGAGTGGGAAAGAATTGGGGACTGGGATAGTGATGATATACAACCCCACAGCACGGCAATCTCAGCAAAGGAAGAGGAGAGTGCTGTGTGGGAGAGGCCCACTGGATGTTGCCCAAAGACTGGAGCTGTCTTAGGGTCCAAGGGACAAGATGTCTCCTCCAGCACTGGCCAGAATGCTGACAACATTGTGTATCCCATGGGTTCAGCCCTGGAAAGGAAATTGTCCTTGAACCAGGATATGCACCTCTGGATGCAAAGCCAGGGCAGAGAGAGAGTGTCTAGATGTGAGAAGAGCAGAGAAAGAGCCCCCACTCTTGCCTCTCACAAAAAAGACCAGAATATGTCAGGGAGACCTACCGGGGGACATTGCACAAAGGCTGAAACCCTCTATAGATCCCAGGGAGAAGATGTCTCCTCTAAGACTAGCCAGGATCCTGACAACATTGTGACCCTCATTGGTTCAATTGTGGAAAGGAAATTGTCCTTGAAGCATGGCATGCACCTTTGGCTGCAAAGCCAAGGCAAAGGCAGGGTAGCCAGGTGTGAGAAGAGCAGAGAAGGTGCCTCCATTGTTGCCTCTCATGAGGAAGAGATGCAAGAGAGGAAGCCATTCAGGGCTGCTTTTGTTCCACATGCTGAGTCTGCTGTGGAAAGAGGTGTCCCAGAGAGATGGGCGAAGCCAGTTCAGACTGATAGGGACACCCACCCACCAGCTGTAGCTCCATTTCCACAGACACAGAGATTTCTGAGAGAAAGAAGGGGACCCAGTGACAGGCCTGGGATTTTCACAGGCCCAGACTCCACCCAGAAGACCTCGGAAAGGAACCACAGTGGAAAACATGGGGACACAAGACCAGATGACAAATTCTCCAGAGATGGATGCCAGAGCAAGGCCTCAGGCATGAAGTCAGGGACTGGAGGGGTGGGAAGACAGGAAGCCCACTGCCTGGACAGGCCAGCTGAGGGGAGACCTGGCAGCCAGAAAGAGACACCCAACAGCAGGAAATGGAAAGCCAGCACCAGCCAAGGAGAAATTGCCAAGAAAGAGGAGAGATTATCAAGCAACCAAAAAGAGAGCTTGAAAATTGAGATGTCAGCATTCAGCAGTGAGCAGTGGAGCCCCACTGGCTCCCAAGAGAAACCCCAAACAAGAGTGCAGGGATCACAGAGGAGAGGAATGGAATCCACGGTCCAAGTGAGATTCACAGATCAACGTTCTCCTCTGGTCAAGGAAAGAAATGCGCAGCAGGAAAACGCTCACACGCTCACCCGTGAGCAAGCAGAAACCACTGCTAGAGCCTCCCAAAAAAGGTCTTTCTTTAAAAGTGACCTTTTAAAACTGATCCATTGACAGGACCACTAAACCATGGTGGGGAATGGACACAGAGGGCAAGGAATGCATCATGCAGCCTGGGACCAGGACCTTCCCAGAGGCCACCATCAAGGTCCTGCCTCCACAACCCATAATGTGCCATTCCCATCAGAGAGGATCAGTTCCACAGCCTGAAAGGCAGGATCCTTTTGAAGCGCAGGGAGCTGTGGAATCCATCAGATGATGAGAAAAAGACATCTGTATAGCTCTTTTGTTCATGGGAAACATGAACCTCTTCTAGTTGATAGAGGTTCATGTTTCCCCCACAAACACCATGGTTTCAAGAGATGCTTCGCTGTAAAAAATCACCTTAGGGTGGGTGAAAGATTCTGGAACAGTAGTCCAAAAAGCAACTTTTCCAGGCTGTGCATCAAGCCACATGATGGATGGGTGGATCAGGAGACATGATTACATTTCACAGGATAATGTCAAGTTATTCTGGAAAGGTATTGAAAATGATACAAGTAGAAAGTGAAGATTGTTTCAGTTTAGGATCAGTGGAAATCAGAGTGGGGTGATCAGACACATGGCACATACGCATCTGGGTTCTGGTAAGGCACATGGCCTCCTCCATAGGAAAGAGATGCAACTATGATAGGGGTCCCCTGGAACGGGGCCGCAGGCACGGATCTCCGCCCCCCCGCATGCACATGTGGGTGTGTCACACTTGCAGAGGGGCATGTCAAGCTCGTCATTTGGTGCTGCATCCAAGGGAAGGAAGGGGGAAGCAGAAGCTTTGTGCATGCCCGTACCAAAATGGAGACTCTCAGACTACACTGGGTGAGTTTCTGGCCCCGCCACACTCCGGTGACTGGACTACGATTTGCGTATGCGTAAAGGGAAAAATTTGAACTGATGGGCAGTTAAGAAGAAGGGTGTTTTGACAGGATTGTGGTGAGAGGGAAGGCGAAGGTAGGCTTTTTGGGGGGTTGTGCAATGGGACAAAAGATGGTAGGAGGTGGAGAGAGGGCAGCATCCAGCTGGTCCCGTTTTTTAAGTTGGACCAGGTTCTCCTAAAGTTACGCCCCCTTTTATTTGTGGCAGGAGGCACAGGGACGAGCGGAGCCGCTTTTGAGGACCGGGGCCAGGGGTGGAAATAGGCACTGCAGAGGCCTTTGTAAGGAAGGGGCAGGGAAGGATGGAAAAGAGAGAGGAAAAGGAGTGGAGTTTCTCCGGGTGCCCAGAGCCTCAGGTGCCGGCAGGCGTGTGCAGATTAAGCCGGCTCTGATGTGTGTCTTAGCGACGACTTCAGTCGGGCTTTCCCCCTCTTTCTCTCCCCAGCAGCATAAGAAGAGGGTGAAAGGGATCAAAGCAGACCCCTGGCTCCGGATCACTTTGATCCCTTTCTCCCTCTTCTTATACTGCTGGGGATAGAAACAGGGGGAATGCCCGACTGAAGCCATCACCCAGCCCAACTGCCTTTGCAAAGGCAGTGCAGCTGGGGGATCATTTTGATCCTTTCCCCCCTCAGTCCTCAGTGCTCCTCGCCAATTTGAATTTCTTGCCATTGGTCCGCGTTCAAGGAGGCTCACGGACCAGCACCAGACTGTGTACCAGAAGTTGGGGACCCCTGCTTTAAGGCACTAAACATCTGCTTGGACCAGCACTTCGTGCCCATATCCAATGTCTACTCAAAAGAAAGTTTCATTGAATTAAATGGATTACAGATTTAATAGGTTTCCCCCAGCCACCTTAATCATAGGAAAAATCCACAAGAATTTGCTCTCAGGCCCCTAAAACCAACATTAACAAAAGAGATAATTAGTACTACTTCAAATAATTAGCATGAACCCAATTCACTAATCTAATAATTTTTATCAGTTGGCCCTCCTGTTTTATCAAACATAGTTGGACCAATCTCTCTCATTTTCCCGTTCTCTCAGACAGAAAGGCATCATGTGTCATATTGTTTAACCTAATTTTTGCTTCTACTTTAGATGGTTTTCATAATCACTTTATAGTAACATTCATGTGGAAAACAATCACATGAAGGGGTCTAATATATTTTGAACTTCTGTGCTACTATTAGTTAGGTCACCATCAACACATGGAAGTCTCTCTTTTTTAGATCAGATTATCATGGTATTGTATTGATTCATATCTCTCATAGCAGTATACATTGTATGAGTGGTTTCCTCAAAGCCTACTAGAAAATCAGGATGACATATGACAGCCTTGATCCCAGATAAAATCCACAAGCACCACTGCAGAAATGCATGGGCACTAGTTTTTCCATAGTTCAGAACATCCACAACACAATTAATAGAAGGTGAGAGATAGGTCTCTGGTAAGAGAAGGTACATGTGATGAGACTGCTTATGATTATCAAGCAGATTTCTGTTGAAACATCTCCAGGCAAAGTACTAGCAACACCGAGGTTCATTTCTTAATGGTTTCACTGGCAGGCACCTTTATTTCACAGGTGTATGCAGAAGAAACAAGCCCACCCCCCAAAAATTTACAGTTCTGGACTGAGATGTCATGACAAGTCATGTTTCAAGCAATAGAGAGCCTATAATCCAAGAAAAACCATAGGCTCAAACTGTGGTTTGAGACTGGTCATGCAAGTGTGGATAGGAAAGATGAGTTCACATGTAACAATGCTCAACTTTCAAAAAATCTGAACGTGACTTATTTTAACAAGCAATGTCATATATGAACTAAAGTAAGTCAAGAAGTAGCTTCACAATTAGAGCCTGTATCATTTTCACAAGCCATCACTGACATCTAGGTACAGCGAAAGCAGGTGAGAACCACCAAACTATAGGGTGATGTTGCTTATTCGTCAACTTCTATTTCATGGCAGTTCTAATGTAGTCTCTCTATATTGGGGCAATCAGTTTTGCATTACTGTCATAATGATATCTTGGGAGGCAGCTGAAATCTTCCCAGAGGTGTTGAAGATCAGACACATTAAGGGCTGCTGACACGGCACTGTCAGTAGTGTTTTTCTCAAAAGTAATGAGGCAGGCAGGTACCCTTCAGCTAGCATGAAGTATTCTCTCTTTTAAAAAGTTATTTCCAATTACTGCCTCCTACTTCTCTCCCTCTAAGAAGCTTTAAATGATTCAAAGTCATTTAATTATTTAATAATGTAACCAATATATAAAAATAGCAGTGTGTGAGAGAGGAATGATGTCTTGTGGTTTAAAATATGAGTAAGTGTGAGGATGGGCAGTGTTGAACAAAGCTTTGATGGTCAAGTTGTGAAACAAGCATTTGTCTAAAGAGATGGAAATGGCTTAGACTGCGGTCCTAAAAGATTTAGAGGTGAACTGAAATAGCTGAAAGTGGAAAGCTGCCGAATGCTGCTTTTTATTTTATACTAAAAACAGTGGCCAGAATCTGATTATGTAAGCAAAGTTGTAAATTTCTTTTTCTTCACCAATGAATAAAGAGCCTCCACCACAATTCTTGGGTGCTGAGGGGTCATAGAACATCTTGTATGTGTTGTCGTCCTTGTCCCTTGACCTTTCAGAGCCAGATATTAGCATGCATGTTTATGCACGAGAAGCAGGCCCTTTGGGGGAGAAAGAAGCCTCTATTTTCTGAGAAGGGATGACTTTACCCCATTAAAAATGCCTTTTTATGCAGATACGGTAGGAAGGTCATGGGTTACTTGGCTATAATAAAAGGGGGTTGCAACTCAAAAGAGTTGGGAGCCACTGTTTTAATCTGTCGTCTACAGCATAGCTTCAGTCTCTAGGTGGCAGACTAATCAATTTAAATGTGTGTGTGATCCACAGTACCAGTCACTGGGTTGCAGATTTCCCTAATCATGGGGACAGTGCCCCCTATTACAGTGGGGTCTTGACTTGAGAACTTAATCCGTATTGGAAGGCGGTTCTCAAGTCAAAAAGTTCTCAGGTCAAATCTGCATTTCCCATAGGAATGCATTGAAAACCATTTGATCCGTATCTGCTCTTTTCCGTCCATAGAAACTAATGGGAAGCTGCTATTCTGCCTTTGACCACCAGAGGGGAATATTTTGTTTCTTTTTTTCTTAGGTCAAGAAAGGTTCAGGGAAGGCAGGGAAAATACAGTCCAGGCAGTACAGTACCAGGCAGTCCGAAGACTGTCTCCCAATCCACTCTCTAAACGCTGGGAGGAGTGAGGAAGCAGACAGGCACCCTTTTCACTGGCCAACAGTTAACTGAAAGTTCAAATTTTGCACTTTCCCTGCCTCCCACATGTTTTTTTCAGTTCTTAACTCAAATCTAAGTATGTAAGTCAAGTCAATATTTTCCTATGAGAGTGGTTCTTAAGTCAAAATGTTCTTAACTCAAGCTGTTCTTAAGTCAAGACCCCACTGTAAAAGGAAGGAATCTGTAACAGTTTCCAAAACATCTGCTAACAAAATCTGCAGAAAGAATATTTTTTCCACAGAACAACAGACATACTGTGTCTGAGCACTTATGATTCCAGAGGTGCCATATGCAAGATTGGAAGGCAACAGAGTGAGAAATGTTGTATCCCAAACAGCTGAGAATCCAGAAAATAAGTAAACTAGATAATAAATTAAGAGCACAACAAACACTAAAACAAGGACTTCCGGCTTGACACTGCGACAAGACAGCAGGAGGAGAATGGAGCTCTGTCCCCTGGGCTGAATTCCAACCTGTTTGGGACACCCCCAGGAGGTTAAAACCACCCCAAAAAGGTGGTGAAATCGTGGAGAAGCCTGCCGATCACAGGGGGAATGGCGGTTACCCACGTTTGATCTGGGAAACTCCCCAATCAACCAGCAGGTGGAAACAAGCAGCTGAACTAGCTTGCTTGCAAGTCGTCAGCAGTTGACAATGGAGAAGCGATAAATCGGTCTAATTAGCATTGTGTTACCACTGTGTGAAAAATATTTTTTAACTGTATTGCTTTATGACTATCCCTGGATGACTATTCTCTATGGCAGAAATAGCGTCTTATATTCCCCACCACTGATTGAGTAGCAGTGAATCTGAAGAGAGGAGGAGACGCAGGGAAACACAAGGAAAATAAACTGGACATTAATTAGACACTCATATTTCAAGGAAGTTAGTTTGGTATTACTTTGTTGTTATAAACTTAAGAATCTTTCTCTTAAAAACATCATTGGCAACAACTCTGGGAAACTAAACTTCATTATGTTACTTCTTGTTTAGTCGTTTAGTCATGTCTGACTCTTCGTGACCCCATGGACCAGAGCACGCCAGGCCCTCCGGTCTTCCACTGCCTCCCAGAGTTGGGTTAAATTCATGTTGGTCGCTTCGATGACACTGTCCAACCATCTCATCCTCTGTCGTCCCCTTCTCCTCCTGCCTTCACGCTTTCCCAACATCAGAGTCTTTTTCAGGGAGTCTTCTCATGAGATGGCCAAATTATTGGAGCCTCAGCTTCAGGATCTGTCCTTCCAGTGAGCACTCAGGGTTGATTTCCTTTAGAATTGATAGGTTTGTTCTCCTTGCAGTCCAGGGGACTCTCAAGAGCCTCCTCCAACACCACAAATCAAAAGCATCAATTCTTCGGCGGTCATCTTTCTTTATGGTCCAGCTCTCACTTCCGTACATCACTACAGGGAAAACCATAGCTTTGACTATTTGGACTTTTGTTGTCAAGGTGATGTCTCTGCTTTTTAAAATGCTATCGAGGTTTGTCATCGCTTTCCTCCCAAAAAGCAGGGGTCTTTTAATTTCGGGGCTGCTGTCACCATCTGCAGTGATCATGGAGCCCAAGAAAGTAAAATCTGTCACTGCCTCCATATCCTCCCCTTCTACTTGCCAGGAGGTGATGGGACCAGTGGCCATGATCTCAGTTGTTTTGATATTGAGCTTCAGACCGTTTTTGCACTCTCCCCTTTCATCCTCATTAAGATGTTCTTTAATTCCTCCTCACTTTCTGCCATCAGAGTGGTATCACCTGCATATCTGAGACTGTTAATACTTCTCCTGGCAATCTTAATTCCGATTTGGGATTCATACAGTCTAGCCTTTCGCATGATGTATTCTGCATATAAGTTAAATAAGCAGGGAGACAATATACAGCCTTGTCATACTCCTTTCCCAATTTTGAACCAATCAGTGTTTCCATATCCAGTTCTAACTGTTGCTTCCTGTCCCACATATAGGTTTCTCAGGAGGTAGATAAGGTGATCAGGCAGTCCCATTTCTTTAAGGACTTGCCATAGTTTGCTGTGGTCCACAAAGTCAAAGGCTTTTGCATAGTGAATGAAGCAGAAGCAGATGTTTTTCTGGAACTCTCTGGCTTTCTCTATAATCCAGCACATGTTAGCAATGTGGTCTCTAGTTCCTTTGCCCCTTCAGAATCCAGCATGTATTTCTGGAAGTTCTTAATCCACATACTGATAAAGCCTAGCTTGGAGTATTTTGAGCATAACCTTACTAGTGTGTGAAATGAGTGCAATTATACAATAGTCAGAGCATTTGCCTTGATCCTTTACCACAGGGAAAAAAAACATAAAACATCATCAGGACTTGCTACCTTTGCAATACATCCTAACAAAAAAGAGATTTAGAAAAAACAGGATTAATCACAAGCACAATCTAGGGAAGTCACAGAAATCAATAAGACATATAATGTGCAATGAATGAGCCTCCTCTTGAGAAAACCATGTTTATGACATGGCACTTCCATTGCAAGGCATGAATTAGAAAGGCCCTTGCCTCTCCACCCCCATTCTGTCCCCTAACCGCCCAAGTCATGGTGACCCCTGGGTGCACCTCCCATTCAGTATAGGGCTGCACAGCCCTAGTCCTGCCAGAGGCCAAGAGAGCCCTTCAGTGTTTTGGGGTGCCCTGAGGGACCCCGATCAGGGGCTAATTGTTCCTCCCACAATCCCCTAGTGCACAGCTATTAGCATATGCTAATACCTTATGCTAATTATGGGCAGAACACCTAGCTACTTTATGCTAATACCTCTGCACTAGAGGATTGTGGGATGAACACTTAGCCTCTGATGGGGGTCCTGCCAGGCACCCCAAAATACTGAGGGGCTCTCTTGGCCTCTGGCAGGACTGGGGTTGTGCAGCTCTGTACTGAGTGGGTGTGTGTACAGCCAGTGGGTCACCATGAATTTGGGGGTTAGGGGAAGGAATGGGGTAGGTTAGCATGAGATAGCTTTGTTCCTTTTACTTTTCATTTCTTCTTATACATGCTGAAGCAGACTCCCTCAATGATAACATCCTAAGGTTTCCTACTGCTCATTTCACCATTTTTCTTACCATAAAAAAATCTTAGTTTAAAAAAAGCACACAAAAATTTCTCCCTTGACCTCTGTAACTTTGGAGATAAAAGGTACGTTTATGGAATACATTTCATTCACAAACCATTTTTAAGACTGAAATACAACCCTAGGGATAACTACCCAAATGTACAAACAAAACAACAACAAAACTACAAAAGAACTGAACACCAAACATGGGCCATAAATTACTGCCCATGTGAGATGCAACCATACACCCCCCCATAGGCATCCTTCAGTCTCAAAAGACTATGGTAGCGTGCTCTGTATGGAGGACTTGGAACAGCATCTAGTGTTTTGACGCTAACTCTCAAAGCCATGATGAATGTTTTAAGTGTGAACTCTGTATATTACTGTACAGAATTTCACTCCCATATGTCTGAAAAAGTGGACTTGTCCATGAAAGTTCACATAACACTTAGTCTTCAAGGTACCATGGGTTTGGGTTGGTTTGTAACAACATATACTTTTTAAAAAGGTGCCATGAGCCTCTTCTTTGCTTTCACTCTGGGCTCTTAGGACTTCAGTGGGACTTATTCTCCGGGTAGTTTCAGATTTCCTCCTTGCTTTAAAAGCAGCAGACAGCATGATCCGGTGCACATTTACTTTGCAGGAAGTCCCACTGCCGTTCCTGAGGCGCACACTCGGGCAGGTGTGCAGCCGTCCCATGACAACCTTCCCTCAGTAACCAGCTACCCAGGTGTGATTTTTAGATGCAGCCTTACACATTACTGCTTTGACTGGATTTATGTATTATTTGTTTATTTAAAATATTCCATTGCCACCTTTCGCCCCAAAAGGACCCAATGTGGCTCGCATCACTAAAACATTTAAAAGCTAAAACAGGAAGGACAGAAATATTTTGAAAGAATTAAACATGTAATATATTACAATGGTCGTCGTCTAGTCGGTTCCGACTCTTTGTGACCTAAGCTCAACCTTAAAACGCATTTAAAACAACAGAGCTCAAATGTCTTTAAAGCCCTTCGCAGAACAATATTAATTGTATTTTCCATTTCTCAGAGTAGCATTTTTTTTTAAAAAAAAACTTTTCTGTGCTTATTTTTCTTATCTTTAAATATTGTCTTTTACTGATGCGAACCACTGTTGCCTACTTTTTTTTTTTTCAACTTTAAACATTGCCTTTCAATGATGTAAGCCGCCTTTTGGGTCCTTTTCAAGGAGAAAGGCGAGGTAAAAAAATGTTTTAAAGAAATAAATAACACATAAGACGCTCTCTTTGGAACAACCCTTACATATGATTGTACGACCGCAATGTTTACAAGCGCCCGGGCAGCCCAAGCGCGCAGCAAAGCACAACAGCTTCGCAGACGCTTCGCGAACGAAATGGCGGCTCTCCTGGAAGGCGCGGCCAATCCCAAAAAAGGAACTACAATTCCCAAGATGCTGTTCCGCCGCGCCGACGCTGGGGACGCCGAGGTCAATCCGGAAGGAAGTGTGCCGGGGCAAGTTCAGGTCGTGGGTCACGGAGGCGAGAGGCCTCCAGGGACAAAAGGGAACGGGTTGCGGAGGTGGGTTTCTCTGAGGTTGGCCGGGCGGCGGCCTCCCCTGCTTCGCGGCGGTTTTCTGGGGCTCGCCTTGGCCGGGCTCCTCCCGTTTTCGTGGTGGAATCCGACTCATCTTTCTCTCCCCCCCTTCCAGATCCAGTTGCTCTGGACTTTGTTCGCGGAATTTCCCGAGTTTTCTCATCGGGGGGGGGGGGGCGTGCAAAAGTGACGGACCCCGTAGAGAACCGCAGGAAGAGGAGCGAAAAGGGGATCCCGGCCCCTGTCACCGATCATAAAGAAAACGTCCAAGGGAACCTTACCTAGGGGGAAATCTTAAGATACAAAGGCAAAAATAGGCCATACCGTTTTACAGACCGTTGTAAAAGGTACCGCCTGCTTTTGCAATTTGTGTGTTATTTCGTATCGCCCACACACGGCTGCCCTTTATCTCGGAGGAAAATCTCGTTGTAGGTTTCTCTCAAAGAGAAAGAACCGTTAGCATTTAGGCTGCGTGGGAAGAGCCCGGGGCCGAGAAGGTGGTGGCGCTCGGCAGAGAGGATGATGAAGAGGCGGTGGTTCCTCGCCCTCGGATCAGGCATCACTAAGTGCCCAGAGCACGGATTTCAGAGCCTTTCCGGGCATGACCTGCGGGGTTGCAGCCTTTAAGCACGCTTAGCGGAAAGGAAATCCCCTAAGATCATTGGGACTTACTTCTGAATGAACATGCTTAGGACAAGGGTGTGAACGGACATCTCGTCCGCTGTGCTGTTTGTGGACGTGAAACGTGGCTGTGGAAAACATCCGGCTTTATACTGGATGTGCCCCTGAACGTACACAGTGCCAGATAGACACACAGACATATTAGGATGTATGTATATGGGGTGTGTGCCTATATGTATGTAGATATAAAGGTGTGTGTATGCACACAAATTTATGTCCATATGTGCATGCACATGCACACGTGTTTGCCTAAGTGTTTTACCAGGCCTGATACATCATCACTCAATCTGTGGTGCTCATTCCTTATGATGCTTTTAAAATGTGGGATTTGAAAGTAGCAGACATTCATTGCTCTATCACAATGCAAATAAGTTTCCCTGACAGAACCTATGTAGCTGACACCCAGAGCAAATTATCAGTAAGTTAAAAATAAAATGCTGGTAAACAGGGGAATTGAAATGCTAGTAGGTAAGTTGCTAGTAGGTAAGAGGAAAACAAGAACAGCAGGTTGTTTATCAGTTGTTATCTGGTAGGGCAGTAGTTCTCATTGAGTTTGATGGGTTAACACACAGGTAAGTGAGTAATATATAGAATTTAACCTTAATAGCTCAGTGGTTTCCCACCTTTTGCTTACTATCGGCATTCTATCCTATTAGTCTTACATTGACCTTTGTAATATTGGCGTCACACTTATTTGCCTTCTCTCTCTCTTTTTGTCTCTGACAAGGTACTGTAATTAAAGCCTATTGTCACATCAGTTTTCCCTCTTTGTGTTTTCTTGAAATGTGAATAATTGTCACTGGAATTTATTTCCAATATTATCACTTTTAATAACATGGGCAGTACCCAAGATCAAATAATTACCTTTTTAAACAAAGTTTATGTGTGAGCCAATATTCTCGATATTGGTTTTAATAAAGGGTTCTTTCTGAAATTATGTTTTTAAATAAAAAAAGAAAAAAGGGTTTTTTAACATTGAAATGTGCCAGTTGGCACAGTTTCGTGCACTTTTACTTAAAACTAAGGTCTCCCATACTTTCTCCCAGGAAAGTGACCATTAGGTTGTAGACTTTGTAGTCCTTTAATTGTGCTGAGAGTTAGAAGCATTCTAAATGAGAAAAAGAGGACCTAGTATTCGCGAATACCAGAACATGGAATGCCTTAAGCATATCAAAAGAACATTGTAATGCCTCCATGATGTTCAGCTTCCCTTTGAGGCAGAGAATGTTGAGTGAAACTTCATGGGAAATGATGTCCAGAGGAATGGCAGTAGATTCCAGACAAGTGTAGGTACATGGTCCAAAAGAAAGCTCTTTTTTTAAAGGGCACTAAAAATCATTATTAAAAAAACTCTTATCAATACAAATGTTCATCAGGCTGGGCACTGTTGCATTATGGATGATGCATAAAAAAACATGAAAGTTCTGAAAGTCATGGCAGATATCCATGTCCAGTCTGTTTCTTAAAAGTGAATTCCAAAATGGAGGCTGCAAACACAAGGCAGGAGTACAAGTTTCAGATCGCACCCCTGATGGCTGTTTGGATTCTTCACCCCAACAATTAAAGCCACTACTACTATCACCGCCACAGCAATTCAAGCACTAGCCAGAATTCTGGTGATGATTTGATAAGTACAGTGGTGTAAATTGCAACCGCAAATTGCTGCTAATTAATGAGTTACTGCTTGTATGTACCACCTTGTCATGCACCAGTTGGCATACAATCAGCTGCTGTAGTTTATGCCATTGAATTTATGCCAGCAAACTAACTTATGGGATTCTGGCCCCCTTGTTTTTAATTATGTCTAGTTTGACCCATAGTAATTATGTTACAATTACCATTTTGTGCTACTAATAATTAACAGAAATTTCTGTGTGGTCACTATGAGTCAGCATACTGTAAAGTTTCCTCTCTGGCAAACAACCCTGAATGCCTTTCTCCAGACACACTATTTTGCTGAATTACTTGAAGGATAGTTATGGTGTCTTTCATGTGTAATATTGCAGTATGATGTGAAACCAGAATCATGCGCAATATAATAATGTTATATTTTTGTTACATTTTTCACCAAAGAGATAATGGCAAATATCCAAGAAAATCCAAAACAACACTTGATTTCTGAGCTTCACAATTTTGCTGCAGTTGGAGACCAAACCAGGCTTGTGGCTCTGCTCAGCCATTCTCCATCACTTATCAATGAAACGGCAAATAATGGTTGGACGGCACTAATGTATGCTGCTAGAAATGGACACTTTGAAATTGTGCGGTCTCTTCTTGAAAGGGGGTAAGAAAAACTTAGGAAACTAATTACAGTATTTAAATGGGCTTACTATGGTCAGACTGCAGTGGAAGTTACAGCAGAACCTGTATCCTGATCAAGCTATTTAGACTCTTTAACTTCAGGACTAAAATTACATTTGGAATCTAAATGTAAATGAAATCAACTCTTTCTGCAGTTCAAACTCTTTTATTTCAATCAAAAGTATACAGATACTTTTATTGATGAATGCAGGGAAAGAATAGATGGCTTCAAACAACTTGTAATTTTTTAAAAATGTAACTGATAATCTAGACTCGAGATAATTAATACACGCTGGTAAGCTTAAGTCAGGATACTGTGATAATTCTGGCGAGGCTTAAATTACAACAACAGGATTTCAGCCATCATGTTGATTACTAACTCTTATTGTGCATATTTAAATATTTGTTATATATTCCTTCATATCTGGGCTGGGTGCATCATGTTAGTTGAGTACCAAACTATGTCTTTTAAAATAATTGTGTGTATATCTTAAGATTTATATGCTCAGTATTGTTAATTTTCCATCTGTAGATTGCACTACTATATTACTATTTTAGTGTTGTAGTAGTTCTCAGAAACACATCTTGTTACGTATAGTATTTTTAAAAAAAGTAGCAGGCTGCCATACTGCGCTTTATGTAGCCTGCCAACATTTGGCATCATCACTTCTCCCAGTATGTGGTAATAGTGACTTTATGGCACATGATCAATTGAATGAAACTGATAATCTAGACTCTGTTTAAAAATGTGGCTCTTGCTAATGTATATTAATTCTTTGAAATTTACTTTTTAAAAGGTGTGATAAGTTCATAACTAATGGATCAAACCAGACTGCCTTGGACATTGCTCGATTTTGGGGTTACAAGAACATAGCTAACTTATTGTCTGATGTAAAGGATGGCCTGCAGCCATTTCTCCTGACCAGTGAAGTCAGAGAGCATGAAAACTATTTTTCTAGGACATTACTGGATAGAAAGAGTGAAAAGAGGGTAGATTCTGAATGGCTAAACATGAAACAGAAGCAGCCAACCACTGTTTACATCATTTTTTCAAATTTGAGCCCATTGGTCACATCCGATGATGACAGTGAGGATAGTTTTCGCGTTCCAAAAACTAAACTTTGTCGGCTTTGCTACAAAGATGTAAAGGAATATCTGAAACCATCTGGAGCCATCACATTAGTTTTTCTTGGAGTAGAACTTCAGAGGAAAAACAGCTTGCTTCCAACCGTGCATGGACAAGATTCAAATGAAAGTGAAGATGATAAGTTAGTGGCTTGGTTTGCTCTCAAGATGGATGCTGCTACTGCTGACAGATTTCTACAGGAGCATCCAGGCTGTTATTTTCTTCATCCACCAATGCCTTCTCTGCTTCAGTTATTTGAATATGAAGCCGGTACGTTCTGCCTCTTTCTGTTCTAATGTTGGGACCAAAACAGTAAAGTAAAATTCTTTTTTCAGCTCTCATGGTATAGTAGTTCTGGGGAGGACTTTTTTGCATTGAGTTTATACCATGTGTTGCCATAGTCACATGTAACAAGCATATGACCTTCATTTGTTCTGTTGAAAATGCTTAGATTAAGGTAAAAAAGTATCACTATGCTGCAAAAACCCACAAAAACTCGTACTGATCTGAATGAAGTTTAGATCTCATTCTTTTCTGATTTGCTGTATGGACAAAAAACTCACAAAGTACTTACGGAGAATATTCTGTGTGAATATAGCTTTTCATGCCTTTCTTGTTTGCCTTTCCTTTTGTTGTGACCATTAGTTTATAGCAGTGGTTCCCAACCTTGGGTCCCCAGATGTTATTGCACTAAAGTTCCCCAAAGCCTTCGCCATTAGCTGTGCTGGCCAGGGTTTTCTGCTTTTATTTATTTATTTTCTCTCCGTAGTATAGAATATTAGGTCTGATTCACATCACTTTTGTCGAACAGATCTGCTCTTGTAAACCTTAGGCTCCTGTATCTTTAGAATACTTTCAAGAGTTTTTAATATGCTTCTGATATAACATTGTTGAGTTCTGGGATCTCTCGGCCCACACTACATTTCATATTGTATTTCTTTTCCATTTGTAAAGTCTTCAAAAGTAACAGGTCTTCACTGAGCAGTATGTGAATGAGTGCTTTAGTAGTATGACATTAATGAGACCGAGTAGATGCTCTTATGGTCTGTATCCATTGTGGCTTGTAAAAGTTGCAAGGAGAGAGCTGCCCAAATGGTTGGTGAAAGCTGTTCATGCTTCTAGAAAGAAGAAGAGGAACATGTTCTGGTCAACTAATCAAGACGGTCTTAGCAAGTCTCAAAAAATTGTTGGCACTGGCTTCCGCCATGCTGCATAACTACCTACTAGTGTATAATCTGCTATTTTGGAGCGAGATCCTGGAAGAGGTGATAGTCTTATAACTTCACGTTTTCACTTCAACTCCCATCTGAAAAAAAGCATCATGACAGTACTCTTGGATTCATCATTCCTCATATAAAGCAAAGGTGATAGTGACAATTGACAGTCTTCCCTCATTATACATGCTGCACTATTGGGGAAGGACGAACCAGCCATGCTTTAATCACCTCATTATTTAGTTAGTTGAAAAGCACTCTTATGTAGGGCTATCCTTCGAAAAATACTAGGAAGCTGAAGCTAGTGCAAAGTGCAGGAGCTGCAGTTTGATCAGGACCAACATTCCCTCTCATTTTCAGCTCCTCCCCCACATTCATGACTCCACCCCCATGCAGGGTTCTATCGAGACTGGAATCAAAGGGGCTGTAAACGATTGCTGTGGGTGTGTGAATGAGGAGGAGCCCTGTGCAAAGGGGAGCAGAGTCGTGCACACTCATGTAGTCATGCACTTTACAGGGAACCTTGATCAGGACCAGGGTGGATTTGATTTAAATCAGGTCCATTTAAATCAGTAGTCGGTAAGACTTGATTTAAATCATAATTTTTAAATGTAAAGACTCATTCTTGCTGGTATTTATCTTTAATATTTGCAACCAGATGAAGATTTCATATTTAGAATAATAGCCTGTCATATCAGTAAAACGGCTATATCAGAACTGATTTTAGTTTAAAAGGTTTACTCATATTTGGAGAACTATTTAAATTGGTTATTTAAATAATATTATATACAATAGCTTACATATTCTTGTATTTTCTTAAACATCAATGTTTGTTAACTGAAGTGGTTAAGCAAAGTATCTTTCAAGAAAACGTCAAGCTATGCGCACAGAGAGCCCAAGGTTTGTAAGCTGCACTTTCATTTTCCTGCTTGCCCCTCCGTCCTCAGTTCAATGGATTTAAATGGGGAAAACAAAAAATCACCAAAAATTAACGAAGACTCAGAACAAAGGCAAATTAAGTTTGCATAGGTTTCATGAGGTGCAGTACCGATTCCAAGCATTTAAAACAGGTTTCAAACATTTTAAGACACTTAAAAATGAGCGAAAACAGACATCGTTAAGTGAAAATCCCCCATAGAGAACATCGTTAAACGATGCGGAAAATTCCTCCAAGAAACACATCGTTAAGTGAATTCTTTGTTAAACGAAGCAATCGCTAAGCGAGGCACCACTAATGTAAATATTGCATGAATATACAACCTCATGCTATTTGACTAAGCTCTAGTTCATGCTGAATAATCTTTGAACCCGTAATGTATCCTAAACAGAAAAGTATCTTTAGGTAGATTTTTCCTCCAAAAGCGTTACATTAAAATAAATTTGATTCAAATAAAAAATATGATTTTAAATTTTTAAAATCCTATTTAAATTTTTAAAAATTGATATATATATATATATATTTAAATTGTTGCTTTTAATCCACCCTGATGAGGACTCTTATTTGAAGAGGACCAATTGAATTAGAACCTTGCTACCAACTTCCAGTTTGTTTCCAGGCACAATTGCTGGTTTTGCAATGCAGAGTGCTGAATCCTTTGGGGGAAAGGATATCTGTTTGAATATATGCCTGCCTCTAGCTTACGCTCATCATTGAAAGCCCTGCCATGTAGAGAGGTCAGTTCCCTGGTTATCTGAGATAAGGCCTTTTTGGTGGTAGCACCTTGATTGTGGATCTCCCTGCTGAGGAAGGCAAAATTTGCTTTTTCTTTCTTTTGCAAGATTCTCCTGCCATACTTATAATGCCTAATGTATGGCCATATATAATTTCAGTGCTACTTCTGCATTTTATTGTGTAATTTTATTTGTTCAGCTAGTGTTTAGTTTTACAGTACATTGCTCCTTTGCTTACTAGCTGGAAGTTGTGATTTTATAGATTTTATAAATAATTATAAAAATTCGTAAGACTGTTGATTATGTTGACTTTTGCAATAAATTGGAAGTTTGATTTTAATGTCTCATGCAGGAAAAAAAACTCTTATAAGCAGATGATTTGTTCTGATTGTTTTTCAGGAGTTATAGCACAGGCTAGATCTGTTTTAGCCTGGGATAGCCGGTATCAGTTCTGTCCAACATGTGGCAGTGCAACTAAATTGGAAGATGGAGGCTACAAGAAATCATGCTTAAAAGAAGATTGTCTCAGCCACCAGGGAATACACAATACGTGCTACCCAAGAGTTGGTAAGAGAGTTGCAGAGAAGTCGCCATGTCCTCATGAAGAGCAAAAATGGACAAAATTGTAGCTTTATCTATTTGCAGTGTGTATTCTGAAATCTTTTTCAATTTTTCTGCATTGTTATGTTGTAGTCTAATGTTTATGGATTGGAGATAGCAAAATGTCCACCTGTGTAAGGGAGAGGGAATTCTTCATGTGATCACCTGAGAAGACTTGGTTTCTGTTTTTAGGTTTCAGCATAGTAAAAGCAGGTGTTTGGCATACAATTGCAGCCACAACACAGGCGGTATATATTTTGAGTAAACATTGGCAAACACTGTGTAAACTGTTTGACGTGGTTAAAATTCAAGCCAATTTCTCTCTTCTCCACTTTATTAGCTGTGTTCATGTGTAATGGTGAACCAGGAGAGCTGTAAGTGTTGACATGAATGAACTGCATGCTAATTATACAACCTTTTTCTTCCTCCTTCTACCAAAAACAAGAATATGTACCAACAGTTGCTTGCGTGTTTGCTTGCTGCTCCCAAGCAAGCTAGCATCACAAGCCAGGAGCAAGCTAGAATTTGTTACCAGCTAATAATCCTGCCTTGTATAGAAACAACAGACCAGGATACCTGATACCACATGAGTCAAACAATGTCTGGTTTGTCTACCAGTTGCACCACCAGCAGAAGCAATGCAGGAGCAAACGGCCTATGTTTGCTAATGTGCATTCTATTTGAGATGTGACAGCAACCTGGTTTTGACAGCTGTCTTCACATTATTTGATAGAGTTGATTAGGTTCATCTGTCTAGCAAGACTGGGATCCTCTTTCTCCCTCACTGCTCCATGTTTATCCCTCTTGAAGCTGCACACTTTTTAGAAGAGGACAACCATCCCAGATAGGAGTGTCTTTGGCTAAGGGCACAGTTTGTTTGTTTTTTTAGCCAAGATTTGCTCACAAGATGAATATTGTGGCTATGCTGTTATTACACAGATATTTTTTTAAAAAAAGCCAGCCCACAATAATAGCATAGAAGGTGGAATGCCACACAAATACAAATAATATCAGCAAATAGTTGTTCCATCAGATGTACCTTGTCTTATCTGCTTCCTTGTGTATTTCCCTGTAGTCCCCTCACCTGATCTTCTATTTCTCTGTCTTTATAATTCTGCATTGCTTTACAGTTCCACATCCTATGGCTATGCTTGCCCTTGTGCTGCTCTACTGTCTTGTTACTTTCTTCTTTTTACTCCCATGTTGTAAGCATTTCTTTCCCCTTGGGGTTCGATCTGTAATTTTTATTTTGTCTTCCAGACTTCGGCTTGAACTACTAGTTCTTTAAATTTCACAGAGGAGGTAGTTGACGTTAATAAATAGTGGTAGTTAAATCTTTAGAAGCCCAAATGAAGGAAAGAATTGTGAGCAAGATGAGATATTAGAAGACAGCTGAGCCAACAGTTGGTGTTTCTACTGGCATTTCTTTAACGAAACCAGCAGTCAGCAGGATTTGAAACTCCTGCTGGATGCCTTAGGGCAGACACATCTTCCAGAGGTCATCAGTCTTTGAAACATATTTACCTAATGGGTTTGTTGCATCCGTCATCTTGACAGTAAAGAAACAGTATAAGATAAGAAGCCAACAGAAAGGGGAGACTAAAGCTAGAGGGCTGAAAATCAAAACATGAAGGAATGGGGTTGCTATATCTACATTTAAACCTGTCTACTTTCTGAAAAGTGCAACAGGCAGCTATCTGTTCATTCAGCAGAAACACAGAAAAAAGGGCACTCTATCTGTCTCACATCTGCACTTTTTAAAATTTATTATTCAGAGATCACTAGCAGTCTGCCCTCTTTCAGAATTCAGAATTGAGCCACTCAAGAGTGCTAAAATCACAAATTGGCAATCACAAAATAATTACAGAGTATACCAAGTATAAATGAAACCACCAGATAGAGCAGGAAGGGAGCCAGATAAAATCAAATGTTAGATATGCCAAAGGTCTGCTGAAATGATTAGCAACAGAATGTCATTGAGGAGGACTCCAAACACAAATTCATAAATAATGTTCTCCATGAATTATAGATTAAGTCAGCACAGCCATCCAGACAAGCACCAGACTGGGGTTGTCATTTGTATTGAAGTTAGAACCTTGGCTGATCATAGTTTGCCATTTAATCCAACCCCAGCAAACTTTGGCTTGCCTAAGCCAGGGTGGCATACTGTTGTTTAAATATGTAAGATGCCTTAGCAAGGCTGGGTCTGCCAAATAATTTTAATTATACTCAGTTTATGTAATGAGACAATTGAGTGGGAAGATCATTCTTATCCGAAAATTAAGGAAACCTCAATAAGAAAAGGAAAAAGCCAGGAAATTTTAAAGAAAGGCAAAATAGACAGACTGAACCTAGAAATGAGGTTGTAATAATACAGGTATGAAGGAAATCTGAATCTTCCTGTGCCTCAGACTCTGCCCAATATTTGGAAATATATTCCACTGGCCCATTAATCTGTGAGTGGAAGAAACTAAAGGCAAAAATTCTTGCTGATTCTTTCTTTCGGATGTATAAGTGGGTCACTTATTCCAAAAGCATTTTGTAGTTCCATGTAATTTATCTCCTGAGTTTTCATTTTTGGTCTGCGTAAGACTATGCCTTCAAAGGCATCTGTGTTACAAAAACAGGTGAATACATATTTTTTAAGGAACCTGCAATAAGATTACTAGCTTCGGGGCAGCCAGAAAATTGGATTTCAAGCTTTTAAAGGAGGTGTGAATGCTAAGTGAGAATGGTTACATCTATTCACTTTTTGCTGCCTTTTGAAATTCTTAAATATGAGTACCTTTCTTTTACCTGTATTTCCAGATCCTGTAGTGATAATGCAAGTTATTCATCCAGATGGTAACCACTGCCTTCTGGGAAGAAAGAAAACCTTTCCTCCACACATGTATAGTTGTCTCGCTGGATTTGTAGAACCTGGTGAGTGTTCTTTGTGGGTGTGTGTTGTGTCACTGCCTTTAACCATCCCAGAGAATATTAAATATAAATATGCTTAGTTTCTCTTAATTGTTTAAGTAACACTTTTTGAAAATTTGAACTTTGTGTGACTTGTGGCAGACTATATTACTACATAGTATATAATATCTGGGCTTATTCAGTGGTGACAAAAACTCGCCGGAGTTTATGGAGCAGAGGGCAGAGTTGCCAGATCCGAAAACATCTGGTTTGCTATCCAGTTTTCTCCTCTATATGGTCTACGTGCATCTTATAAATTGACCAACCACCTCTGTTTGGAGGAGTTCGGTGGGTGCTATCCCACCTGTTCAAACAGTGGGACCACCCTGGGTTTATTTCAATCGTATCTTCATTTTGTGTTTAGCTGTGGTTGCAGTCTTAAGATCTGTGAGTGGGAAAGTATGGACAGAAAGCAGTGGATTATTGCTGATTCTCCTTCCATCAACATCCCTTTACACACCCCAAAATAGTCCTCCTCAAGAGGGAGTCATTGAAAACGTGAAAGCCTTTCAACCTATTACTGCTCTTTGGCTGAATGGAAAGGCTCCTTTAGTGCAGAAAAGGCCTACATTAGAACTAAGTATTCTTTCAGAATTTTAATTCTGCTCTCTAATAAATGCCATGATCTTGATGTGACTATATTCTCTGGTTAGTATGATGCCTTAGAAAGTAGGGCTTTCCAGTTCAGTCCTCTTGGAATTTTAGCCTGATGGGTTTTACGCTGTGCAGTGGGCAAAGACGCTTCAGTTCTTATTGAGTCCCTTTTATGTACCCTGGAGTCTGTGAATATAGCCTTCTTCAACTCACTCTCTTTCAAACCTTCCTCTGGGATTCCTTTCCTCCACAATAGTTACTTTGTGTTCTGTGGCAGAGTGTCCTGGGAGATTGAAGTCTCCTGAAACGCGTGCGTGCGTGCGTGCGTGCGTGCGTGTGTGTGTGTGTAAGTATAGGCCAGCCACCCAGAGCCCTGAGGAGAGAAGTATTGTCCAGAATGGGCTATGGATTGTTGATTGTGTATTTGAGTGTCCTCAGGGGCTGGTGACTACCACTGATGTTGCTTTTGGGGGGTTGTTGTTCTTTAGTAATTTAGTCGTGTCCGACTCTTCATGACCCCATGAACCAGAGCACGCCAGGCCTTCCTGTCTTCCACTGCCTCCCAGAGTTGGGTTAAATTCATGTTGGTCACTTCAGTGAAACTGTCCAACCATCTAATCCTCTGTCGTCCCCTTCTCCTGCCTTCACACTTTCCCAACATCAGCATCTTTTCCAGGGAGTCTTCTCTTCTCATGAGATGGCTAAAGTATTGGAGCCTCAGCTTCAGGATCTGTCCTTCCAGTGAGCACTCAGGGCTGATTTCCTTTAGAATGGATAGGTTTGTTCTCCTTGCAGTCCAGGGGACTCTCAAGAGCCTCCTCCAACACCACAATTCAAAAGCATCAATTCTTCGGCGGTCAGCTTTCTTTATGGTCCAGCTCTCACTTCCATACATCACTACAGGGAAAACCATAGCTTTGACTATTTGGACTTTTGTTGGCAAGGTGATGTCTCTGCTTTTTAAGATGCTATTGAGGTTTGTTACCGCTTTCTTCCCAGGAAGCAGGCGTCTTTTAATTTCGTGGCTGCTGTCGCCATCTGCAGCGATCATGGAGCCCAAGAAAGTTTTGGGGGGTATTTCTTACTATAGGTGGTTTCTGTATACCCATCTTGCTGTGTCCATTTGATTTTCTGTAATTTCATTGCAAGGTGAGGATTTTCTTGGTCTCCACAGCTTTGAGTACTGGTCCTAACTCCTGACTTTGATTTCACATGGATATTACTTACCACTTTTGTTTGTTGTAATTTGGGTGAGCAGCACTATATGGATAGATGATATGCATACATAGCTTGGCATGCTTGATAATTTCCTATGCATCCAGGTTCTCTAGACTGGTCAGAGAGACAGAAATGGAACAATTCATCAGGCTGCTGTTCCACTGCTGTCAGTCAGAATACTAGGGCATGACAGTAATGTTGTTGTGTAGGCCTGCAGTGTAATCCTGCTGCCATGAGATGTCATATTCAGGGAGTGCCATTATACTGTGGACTACAATATAAACTATTATTACAATTTGTAATGATAATTTGACATCCATGAGACTTAATATAATTCAGATCAGTGGATCTGCTATTTATTTTATTGCAACTGATGCTGTCACTGTGGTTTAAGCATCAAGCTCATGGAACGTGGTGGATGCTAAGATAATTAAAATGAAGGCTTGGGATCTATTAAGTCAAAGAAGTAAGTGAAAGTACACTGCAGCCTCTAGTTAAGATCAGCATAAAAATCCTATTTCCATATACATTTGCATACTTTTGGCACATCTTTCTGCAAGATGAGATCTCTTAAACCATTTTCAAAGTATTAATTGTTGAAGGGTATATTAAGAATAATTCTACAGCAGCTTCTGAATCGTGTTGTAAAAGATGTTTTAGAGTACAGACCTAACCACCTGTGGGTGGCTGCTGAAGAGAGGAGGATCACACCTTGTTAACTCTCTGCTGATAATGGGCAGTACATCATGAGATGCTCTGTCTGGGCCAGTGGAAGCTACCATATTTGATTTTCCTGATGACAGCAGCTGGTAGAATGCCCCCAAATGATATGTTTCTGGAGTTAAGAGCATCTAATTTTTGTTCAGTTGGATCCTGACTGGGCCCATCTGGTGGAGAAGTGCTTCTTCTTTCTTTATTGTCCACCTGAGAGCTGTGAGCTCTCCA
This sequence comes from Pogona vitticeps, assembly GCF_051106095.1. Lineage (NCBI taxonomy): Eukaryota > Metazoa > Chordata > Lepidosauria > Squamata > Agamidae > Pogona > Pogona vitticeps. The sequence continues at coordinate 262,532,367 of NC_135784.1, forward strand.
TTCCTGTGTTTCACCTGGGTATTGAGGGCCAGCTAACTATATGTTAGAGGTAACCTACTGTTAAAGCTGAAAATATTTCAGTGTTCAAGAGCTGTGATTTAGGCACCTCAAGGGTCTGAGATGGTTGGACAGTGTCATTGAAGCTACGAACATGAATCTGACCAAACTCCGGGAGGCAGTGGAAGACAGGAGGGCCTCGCGTTCTCTGGCCCATAGGGTCACGAAGAGTCGGACATCACTAAACGACTAAACAACAACAGCACTTAAATAGATAATTTCCCTTTTTATTGATGGACATTCCTTCTTTTAATGGTGAGGATTGACTGTAATGTATAGTTGCACTCTTGAATTAACTACCCATATTGAAAGTGGGGATATTGTGTTTTAATAGTCAAAACGGAAATACTGTAGTGTTTGACACTTTATTTCCCCTATATTTAAAATACAGTTGCAGAAGACACTGTGAGGTTGTGTGGTCAATTTGCATTCCGTCGAAGCAGTACTAACATAATGATGTGATTTTTTTTTCTAGATGCATTTTTTTGTTGAAAATAGTACTTCAGTTTATTCGTTGCACATTTGTGCTCGAGTCAGCAAGTATCTGTGGGTGACTGTTCAAGAAAGTTCCAGATATTTCACGATGCTTTAAAGCGCAGGATATAATCATTGCACCACACTTTGTTATCTCTTCTTTTCTTTCTTTGATTAGGAGAGACAATTGAAAATGCTGTTCGAAGAGAAGTAGATGAGGAAAGTGGAGTTAAAGTGGGCCACGTTCAGTATGTCTCTTGTCAACCATGGCCGATGCCCTCCTCTCTAATGATTGGGTGTATAGCAGCCGCAGTGTCTACAGAAATTAAAGTTGACAACATTGAACTAGAAGATGCCCGCTGGTTCAGTAGAGAACAGGTAAAGTTCAATTTAATTTCCTTTCTTTATTGATTGCCCTGTGATGGTATTGGTTAGAGCATGCAATATGGATGTGGTTTTTCAGGCAGACAAATGAGTCCTTGTACTCTTTTTTATTGTACAGTGATTACATTGAAATTGGACATTGTATAATAAAACGATCTGCCCCCATGTTGCTAACATAATGAGTATAGACAATTGCTCTTGTATCAAATCCACAGATTTCGCCAATAAGATGCACTGATATTTCAAAGGCAGGCATCAAAAGCGTATAGCTTTGTGTAGGCATAAATGAACAGCCTGATCTAACTTACTGTATGTATTGTGCTCTAGCCAAGAAAGAAAATAAGACAGATGGATGTTCCTTTGTAAGAACATCTTCCATTTATATAAAAGTATGCAAGGTCTTTTGGTTGAGGTAATCATGCACATCAAGAAAGTTATATAATAAAAATACCTATCCCTGTTTTCTCCCAATCATTACAGTTTCAACACCTGTTTATTTACAATACCAGTTGGTCACCTTCCCTCTGTCTAATCTCTTGGAAAAATAAAGTTTAATATGCAAAGATAAATTATCCCACCCAGATTAAATTAAACCCACCCAGAGTAGACTTTGTCTAAAAGGGCGGGATAGGAATCTAATAAATAAATAAATTAATATTAGATTATCACCACCGTTCCAAAACAAGCAGCTGTGGAGCAGTATTAGTGTACAGTACTGATATTTTAAGGGATGGTGATATAGTGCTTTTATGTTCTATATTTTTTCGTTATGGAATTGAGAAAGTTGATCACCAAACATAGGATCACTTTAATGAAATGATATCATTACCTAAGAAAAAGTTCAAGTGCATGTGAAACAAGTAAAAGTTAAGCTTCTTGCACCTCATCTAAAACTACTAGGAAATAAATTTCATAAAATCCATTGCTTTGAATAGATCCCTCAACCTGCTGAACTAACTCACCTGGATACAATTACCTGGATACAATTTTTATATATTTCAGGTTGTTGAAATTGTCAGTAAGCGGAACCAGAGTGCTTTTCTTGTACCACCACATCAAGCCATTGCCCACCAGTTGATAAAGCACTGGATCGGAATGAGTGCCAATCTTTAAAATCCAAGTGGATGCATCCTATCTTGTATCACATCTGCCGGTGTCCATATGTCGGGATGAAACTTGGTTCAGTAAACTATGTGTGATCATAATGTTGTAGTTTTAATCCATTAGTCCACAAAACATATTTGTAGATGTGATTTTTTTTCCTTTAAGTTTCCCAAAATCTCCTACTGCTTAGTTTCTGAAAGAAAGGGGGGCAGGGGAAGGGAACTAAGAATTTTTCAAGTTTCAGTCTCTTTTGATTGTTTCATTTCTGGTTGCTCTTGATTTTATTAGTGCTTTGTTTATTTACAACTATCTGATTTTAAGTTTTCCAGGCTGTTGCTTTTGGCTTTATTCCATAGCTGAAATGGTTCCATCTAAAGTCATTCAGCCATTTCTCAAAGACCAGCACAGAGGAAATCAATTTTTCTGTGGTGTAAAAAAGCATTACAAGGAACTCAATTTTGAGGGCCTGCTGCTCCTGTGTATTGCAACAGGCCCTCAAAATTGGTTCATGGATACCTGTATTTCAAGACTGTTTTTCTCACAGGAGAGTAGCATTTGAGATTGAGAAGGACAGTATGTAATCAGCAAAGTATCCTCTCTGGGATTTTACCAGAAGATAGTACTTGCGGATAACATCCCTAAGCCTTGTGCTGCTGAAAAAGCCATTTTGAAGTGATTACTCAAAGTACAGTGTATTCAGATAACATGCTGTTACATCATGTTGAGGTTGCTGTGCTTACAGAAAGATGGCTGAGGACAGCAACCTTTTCCCTGCACTTGCCACAGGTGTGTAGTATTTCTCAGCAGTGATTTGGCCCATGTGAAGTAGAAAGTGTCGACCATTTCCTAACATGCTTTTCAACACAATATGCTTAATATATTGCATATATTTTAGAGCAGGAAAGGATAACTTGGATGGATCCAGGGGCCCAATTATCATTCTCTGATCCTGCCACAGGCTCTACAAAGCCCCACAGGGACTGTAAGGTAAAGGTAAAGTTTCCCCTTGACAATCTGTCCAGTCGTGTCCGACTCTAGGGGACAATGCTCAACACAACCCATAGAGCAAGTGTTTGTCCAAAGACAGTCTTCTGTGGTCACGTGGCCAGCACAACTAGACACAGAACGCCGTTTACCTTCCCACCATGGTGGCGCCTAGTTATCTACTCGCATTTTGCATGCTTTCGAACTGCTAGGTTGGCGGGAGCTAGGACAAGCGGCGGGGGCTCACTCCGTCGCGTGGATTCAATCTTACGGCTGCAGGTCTTCTGACCTTGCAGCACAGAGGCTTCTGTAGTTTAACCTGCAGGGCCACCATGCCCTGTAGTTCTCCCCAAAATAAGGGAGGGAAACTAAATTGGTATTGCTTGGATTTTTTTGGAGGTGAATTGAGTCACCTGACCCGACAGCTACCATAAAGCTCCTTTTCCTGAAAACACAAAAGGAGAAACACTTGGCCTTTTTCTGTCTGTGGGCTCAGGGATGGCTTTGGAATGGGAAAAATGCCATTGGGTGGCTTCATGGGCTCCTCATGCACATCTCTCATAGAAGAAGCAAGATTAGCTCTATATCCCTTAAAGTGGGGTTGTGAGGAAAGTTCGATCAAATTGAATAGGGTTTTGAATTACCTTGTGAGAGTTCCTTACATGATCAGAAATATTTCTGTGTTGCTCTCTTCTGTGAGCTACCTTTCAATTTGGACATATTTTGCTTGATACTTTAGTAATTTGTTGTATTTCACTTACTTATTCATTCTTCAGCTTGTTTATAACCTGGCTCATAATTTTGAGACCAAAAGTTGTACAGGAAGAAAAGGACACCCTCTTCTCGAGTCAGTATTCCAGCCGGAGCTGATGGCAGATATGTTTGCCTTATTGAAAACAACATTTGTTCGACTTGAACAACAGCCAAAACCACTGAACCAACTCTCTAGTAATGGCAGCACTATTAATGACTCAATTCGACAGTGTCAGGGACCTCATATGAGCCCAGCACATGAAGGTGAAAATATCTCTGTCTGGACAATTTGAGTGGCTGCTCCTGATCCTGCCATGTTAGCTTCACATTATCAGGCCACATTTCCAAGCTCAAGATCTTTTTCGGTTGCTCTAACTAGGTTGTCCATGGGCTATGAAAGCAAACAGTGCAGGGCTGGCTTACCATATTTCTCAAAAAAAACAAAAAACAAACCCCAACTATGAACTTTTGCAGCTTCCATCTGATTTTAAGCTGCGAACTGTGAGATTAGGTCCTCTGTGCACCACAGTTATATACATTGTTATCTTCTTTCAGAAGGTTATGACATGTACCATTGATGTAATAATAATCTCTGATCACAACCATATTTTTTAACCTTTTAGTCTCCAGACTTGGTAAAACCACCCAGTCTTTGATATTTTGAAATTATTGATGAGGTTTTCAAAACTCAAATGATGGCTAAATTATCAGAGTATTTCAGTACTGTTGAGGAATCAACTAGCGTTGACACTATAAAGTGGGGAAGACTGTAGAGCTATTAAAAGGGGAAGAACTTGCATATGCTTCCCACAAGGAGAAGCCTAGAATGATGAAGGAAGTGATTCTGGAAAAGTGAGTAGAAATATTTCTTAAGCCAATTTGTCACAATTTACAAAATGTCAACTCTTATTTAAATAGCACCATCTCAGGGATTTTTGTTTGCAGTAGTGAGAGACAGATAAGATCCTGGAACATTGGCTGAGGCAGCAAAAAGAGTAAGAATTATATCTATTTGATCAGGGCTGTGAAGAATACAATGCATACTGCCATTATGGAAATAAATTTGCAGTTTCATGTATTTCTCTCAGGATTGGATAGTAAAGGCAGAGAACCTTAGGAGCAAGAGTTAGAAACCTTTTATCAGGTGCATGTTTACCTAGCTAAAGCTAATACACCAACTGCACTCACTTCTCAGGGAGTCTGCTTTGACCATGAGAAAACATCCCTTAATTAAAAATTATTTCCTGTATTGTGCTATATATGGAGCTACCTTTATAAAGAAGCCTGGAAATTTAAGTTCATTTAAAATGCTGTGACCAGATTATTGGCTACAGATGATTACAAGGAACACCTGACACTCTTATTATGAAAAACTTGGATATTTATTTCTGGTACCAGGCACAGTTCAATATGTTGGTTACAGCCCATAATAATTGCATGTCTTGTAGTCAATTCTGACTTATAGTGACCCTTTTCAGGGTTTTCTAGGAGTAGAGTACTCAGGAATGGTTTACTGTTCTAGGGGCACCCTGGTACTGTGCAGTTTAGCCCTGGCTACACAGGCTGGCTTTTCTCCCTGGGGGGCTCAGTGGGGAATCAAATTCTCAACACCTGGCTCCCCAGCCAGATACCTAAGCCACTGAGCTATCCAGCCAGCCTATAGCCTATAAAGCCTATTACCACAGGTTAAAATTGACTTGATGGCACACAGTTATCTTATAGCCTATAAAGCCTGGTAATTTCAGTTTGTTGAAGGACATTTATTACCTCATACAACATCCTCTACATCTTGAGAGAGGCATAATGAGGACGTAAAAGAGGGCTTTCTCAGTGATCATTTTGAAGCCCTGAGACTTCCTACCAAGCAAAGATAGCCTGGTCTTTTTCCTGTTGTTTTGCAAACAGATAAAGATATTTTATTCAAAAAGGCTTGTGGCAGTTAAAAGGCTGCTGAGAACAAGCTTGTTAACAGATGGGTACTGTATGACTCTTGATGATGATGTGCCCTCAAGTTAATTCTGAGTTACCATGACTCCCCTATAGTTTTGTAAGTACAAAGTACTCAGAGGTGGTTTATTATTCCCCCTCTTCTGCTTGCACTCGGGGACCATGCAACTTCCCCATGGTTGTGTGAGTGGCAGGACACCTAATCCAATCAACCACATGCTTTCTTTTTCAGCAGAAACTGAGGATTCAGGATTCAGCCTCCCAGCCCCTGCCTGCATGGTCAAGTGCTCTAACCCAGGGGCCCCCAACTTTTTTCACCCCATGGACTGGCTGAGGAAAGCAGGGCACCCCCGCGCTCGCGCACATGCGCGAATGAGCACCTACGCGAATGAGTATGCGTATGCATGAATGGCAGCGCAAAGCTTGTGCGGGCACACTCCTGCACACAAACGGTGATGCAGCTCTCGCATGGGTGCACTGGAGCACATGCGCAAATCAGCTGTGCAGGGGTGAGTGCGTGCGGGGGGCAGGAGGTCTGTTTCTGCAGCCTGGTCTGGCTCAGGCCACAGACCAGCACCAGGCCATGGACCGGGGGTTGGGGACCTCTGCTGTAACCTATTTCTCTTAGAAATGTGTTCTTAAATGTCTTTTTAATTGTTAAGGTGCAATTTTAGCTTAATTTTATTTGAAAAAATATCTAGTTTTGTATTGTAATTGCATTTTTTCTTAAAATTATTGCATGTCCTATCTTTCAAAGAAAGATTGAATGTGAAACCAGTAAATAAGTAACACTAATAAAATTTTAAAGAAAGTAAAGTTCTGTGTATGCATTCATTTGCTTTGTGTGTGATTTTACCAAGAGTAAAACTATATCTAGCCCAGATAAATAAAAAGCTAATAAGTAGAAATGAGTTAAGTCATGCTGGTTTTATTGAGATATTAAAAAATAAAGTATTTTTTATCTAAATAAAGGTAGAAGCTCCAGAGTTCTCACTCATAAAAGTGTTTCTCCTTCGTGTCCTCTGTGAATACACATTAATGCAGGGGTTAATCTGTGCCTGAGCAGAGCAGTCTTCAGAAACTTCCACAGCTTTAAGCACTTAGTGCTGGGACCTCCCCTACCCCTGGCTATATCACTCCGGCCCAGGCCCATTGCCTCAGTTCTTTGTTTGACTGCAGCTGTAGCAGCAGCTTCATTTGGAACTTGGCAAGTAGAAACAATTCTATTCCTTCCTTTCCCTTTCTTTGACCTCCCCTTGTTTCTTTTGTAACAAGTGGAGGATAAAATACTAGCAGGCATTAGCTGTTCTTTGTAGAGGTTTTACAAAGCCGGCTTTGTAGCCCTCTGGGCTCTTCTCTTAAACAAATAAGGTCTCTTTTACCTTCTTTATAATGCTACCCCCAGGCTTGAGAACAACAGCTTTCTGCCTGTTTGCAATCTTCCTCTTCCTAGCAGGTTAGAAGAGGACAGCTTCTGAGCTTTGCCCTATGAGAAAGAAAGGGCACCCTGCAGCTCCAGCCATCTTCCCTGCTTGTCAGTGGGACTCTGCCTCTTTGGGGTTTGGCGTGGAACAGCCCTCTTCTTTCAAGGGGTGTGTCCACACAGCTGGTGACCCCGCAGTGAGTTAGGGCTCTGTCACCTTGTCCCTTGGAGAAGAAAGGGCCTCCTGCAGCACCGGTCCCTTCCCTGCCTGTCAGTGATTCTCCTGACATGGGGTAGAGCCTCTCCGGAGTTTGGCATAGAACAGCCCTCTTGCTTCAAGGGGCTCATTCTTACAGCTGTTTCACAGTGAGCTGGGCTTCTGCAGCCTTAGGATTGCCCTTGGAAGAAGAAGGGCCTCCGTAGCTCCTGCTCCCCGCTTGTCAGTGGGGTACAGCCTCTTCGGAGGTTGGCACGGAACAGCCCTCTTGTTTCAAGGGGCTCGTTCATACAGCTGTTTAACCTGCAGTGAGTTGGGCATATGCAGCCCTGCCCTTGGAGAAGAAAGGGCCTCCTGCAGCGCCAGTCACCTTCCCCGCCTGTCACTGATTCTCCTGACATGGGGTAAAGCCTCTATGTGGTTGGCGCAGAACAGCCCTCCTTCATGGGTGCATTCATGCGGCTCCAGATTCCCGATAGAGCTGCACACCTAGGCTGTAGATGTTCCGGTAAGCCTTGGTTTTGCCTTTTGACATACAATGGGCCCCTTCAGCTCCCGCAGCTAGCCCTGCTTGTCAGTGATTTGCCTGACTGGGCTACCACCTTCGGATGGTTTGGCACCAAACGGCCCTCAAAGGGCTTGTTCACACAGCTGTTATTCCCGGAATCAGTTAAGTGCGAAGGCTCTCTGGCAACATTTGGAGGGCAGCGAGTATATTGCCAGTCAGCAGTATTCCTATTGGGACAGCACCTGTTGGTGGCTGATATGTTGGCACAAAACAGCCCTCTTTTATCAGTGGGCTTGTTCACAGAGTAGCCTGCAGCCTCAGCTGCTGGTATACGCTTGTAGGAGAAGGACTCATAAGAGTCAACACAAGAACCCTGCCGCTGTTGGGTGGGCCTGGGTATTTTTCCTCAGGATGCTCCTATCACGTTGGCTCATTCGTGCAGGACCAGCCATGGACTAAGGAGTGCTTCGCGCCTCCTCATATGCTTCACAGGTGTACTGCTCCCTTGAACTCGGCTCCGACAGCAAAGTGTTCGTGATTTCAACCGGACCTGCTGGTAACCCATTCAACCCTCTCTGGCAGAACTGCAGGCAGGACTGCAAAACTGATCAGTCTCTTTACTTCTCTGTTGGTGACCAGTCACTCCACTTGACTCCTTGGTACTTTCTATCGTAGCTACCAGCTTTGCCACTAACTTCGATGTACCCTCTGTCACAGGCCCATCCTTGATTCTAGAGGCCTGAATTCTTTCATTACTCTACGTAGTTTCTGTATGGCTTCCTTGGACTCTGTTGTTTACTAGTTATGTCCAGGGGTTTGGTTTATTGTAGGATGCTCATTTTCATGCAGGCATCTGGTTGGTCCGTCAACGCTTTCTCAGGGTTTCAGTTGGAGGAACCACTGTTTACCCATGTTTGGATTACTGGCTCCTGGTCGCAGAGTCCAAGTCACAGGCTGGTAAGCACACGTTCTTGACACTGTCCCTTTTGTCAGTGTTTGGACTATACTGTAGGTCAACATAGTGAAGTTGACTTTGCACCTTACACACTATGTAAATTGTATTTATGTGACTTGGATGCTTTCTTGATGCAGGCTTTTCCCCTGACAACAAGTTTGTGACAATGCATGATTTGTTATGCTCCTTTTTTTCTTCAGGCTCTTGGTTCCCTGCCCTACAGATCCAGTGACTCCTGGGACTGATGGCATCTACTACAGCTGTGGGACAGCTTGCTTGACTCAGGATGCAGTCCCTTTAAGCTTGGGTTCTCTCACTCTTTCAGATATCTTGCGACTACCAATCCATGTTGCTCCAAGTGGCTCCGGAACTCGCTGCACAACTGGATTGGTGAACACTCCCCACACACACCCTACAACTAGGGAGACCCTTCGGTCTCTTGACCCACTCAGTTTGGTCAGTAGCAGGTACCAGCCCGCTAGGCTGTGGGGGGCGTGTGTATGCTACCATGTTTCCCTCAACTGCTGGTCTATGATAGTAGACAGCCTGCATATCATTGTGCTGGAGCTCCTGCTGCTCACCACGGCCCTTTGGGCCTCTGAGTTCCTGCTCAGTCAGGTGGTCCAGGCCACATTGGACTATACCACTACAGCTTATTATATGGACAAGCAGGGTGGCACTTGTTAGCTGCGTCTTCTTTTGGAATGCTGTTTTGCTCCCCACATTTTATCCAGTGGCTGTACGTTTGGCAGGCAAGAACAATTCCATGGCAATCCTTCTCGACAGACTGCAGTTCTGCTCTCATGAGCAGGCTCTCGACGGTTCCATCTTTCATTGCCTCTGTCGTTGTTGGGGGACTCGGGACATGGATAATAATAATAATTGTTTATTACGGTCATTGACCAGCAAAAGTAAGATACATTTTTTTAAATTAGGAGAAATAAAAACAATATAAAAGCATTAAAAACACTAAAAACAACAAAGCACTAAAAGCATCTATATACATATATACATCTTACTAGATATCTCCTACCTCCCTATCATAGGCCTTATCTACAGTATGGGCTAATACAGCTTGCATAGAATGCCAAATTTGTTATTTTAAAGCTCATATAGCCCGTGTGATCATTAATTGGTGTACACCAATTTACAGATTCTATAGCTGCGCTTTAGGTGGAACCTTTCCTTCACGAATTTTTATTGCAGCAGCACAGAATTTAGCAACTTTTGTCAGCATATCTGAATTAAGCCCAATATATCTGCCAGGGCATCGCCCTGTCAGCAAAAGCTGTGTGTAGTGTGCCTCTGATCGTCCAGGAAATGCCCTTATGTAAGGGTCAACATGGACTTCTCGAATGTCAGAGTAAAAAGCACAGTGAAGTAACACATGAGAGATAGATTCAATCTCACCAGAGTTACAGGGGCATAAACACTGAGTGTAAGGGGTGTTGTTATACTTCCCATCCTGGACTGCTGACGGAAGTGCATTGAAGCGGGCCAGAGTAAGAGCTTTGCGTTTTTTAGGTGTTAAGGGTAAGTAGAGATATTTTGCCGGTTTGGGTGGAAGCAGTGTGTTGTCAAGTATAAACCTATTTCTGATAGTACCAAGGTCCTGCTGCCTTTCTGTCTCAATAATACGCTGCCTAAGATTACTCTTGGCCTTAACATATCCCATTTGTTGGATACTTTCTACCGAATAGCCATATCTGTTGATTTTATGGTATATTGCTCTCTTCCAAGGTGACTGATGATTATCCTGTAATACCAGTGAAGTCAGTCCAATTGGCTGAAAGGTTAGTTTTAGCCAAAAGTTAAAAATAGCTAGCCAAGCTCTGGCTTCAAGCTCTGGACATGGATGCTTTCGCATCTCGAACAAACAGTGTGCCATGTTCGGCTCCCGAACCAGTGTCGGCCGCACCTCCCTAGGGGTTGCCTTCCTGACCAATTGGTCACGAGGCCTCCTTTACAGGTTTCACCCTTTCCCCCTTCTTCAAAGGCTTGTTCAATTCCACCATGAGGGTGCGACCGTCGTGCTTGGTCGCCTCGCTAGCCGTGGTTCTCGATCCTGCCCCTGGGACCTGCAGCATACGTCCCACTGCACCTGGTCCCTCACCTACTGTCTCGGGACAGGGGTCGGATGTTTCATCCGGACCTCGGGCTCCCCTACCTGTTGGCTTGGAGTCCCCCCCCCGATGGTAATGGACATGCTCCATCATGCTTATACTCCTTCTACCACCTTGACCTACTCCTTTCATGGGTAGGCGTTCTGTCCCCTTGCATCAAGACAACATTGGCCTACTAGGCCAATGTCTCTGGTCGTACTCCTTCTGTTTCTCCTTCTCTTGTTTGCCAGGGACTGGCCCATTCTACCTGCACGCTATTTCTCCGGTAAGCTGTCCTTGCTTCTGCACTTTCGTGACATCCCTCTTCCTGGTAGGTCAGCTTGCTAGTCCCCCATTAGTGTGTATTCACAGAGGACACGAAGGAGAAAAGAGGTTACCTACCTGTAACTCTGGTTCTTCGAGTAGTCCTCTGTGAAGTTACACTTCCTGCCCTCCTCCCCGCTGTCCGTCACGTGTGCCATGGTATATTGGGTAGCAGTGGTCGGTTCCTTAAGAACTGAAGCACTGGGCTGGGGGGGTGTTATATAGCCAGGTGTAGGGGAGGTCCCAGCACAAAGTGCTTAAAGCTGTGGAAGTTTCCGAAAGCTGCTCTGCTGAAGCGCAGATTAACCCCCACATTAGTGTGAATTCACAGAGGACTACTTGAAGAACCAGAGTTGCAGGTAGGCAACCTCTTTTTTCTCCTTTGGCCCCTCTTCTCCATCATCTTCTCACCTACTTTGCTCTTCTTTTCCCTTCTCTCCTTGTTTTATCTTCTCACCATTCTCAAATCTTTCCAATTTTGCCTCAAAGCTTTCTATTTTTAATTTTTATTATTAAAAAATTCAGAACACAGTAACAGCTGGCATCTGCTTTGTTTTTCCCCTCATCTGCTTGACTATTCTCTATTTCGCGTTTCTCAAGCCTTCAGGTTTTAACCCCAATGTTTTCTAATTTTATTTTATTTTGGCATTTTTATTTTAGTTTTCACTTTTATGCTGCAGTACAGAAGTGATAATTTTAAAAAAGAAAGGAAGAAAGGAACAATTGAGATCCCAAGAATAAAAAGGGATAGCACTAAGGTATAGCAAAGTTGAGACTGACCAGCAGAAAAATTTCCATAATAAAACATCGTTAAGCGAAAAAATCCACAAAGTACGGGGACCAGTATGCATCAGTGTAGTGCTGAGGTCCACTAGAGCAAATCCTACAATGGAGCATCTCAGAGCTAGGAAAAAAACCAACCCAGAAAGCAAGGTGTGGTTGTCCCCCTTTGACCGCTGACATCAGTTTCAGCCTTGCATTATGTAGACAGTAGGGCATAGGACCTCGGGTGCAAGGGAGGATGAACAAATGCTTCATGTATATAGGCCCACAGAATATTGGCTTTCTTTTTTGCCATGGCATTAGAAAATCAGGCCTTTTCAGTACACTCTTGCAGACCTGCTTGGAAGTTAATCTAAAATCTAGCCATTTCTCTATTTTTGCTAGTAAGCCTCTTTGTTTTCCATTTCTTCTTTGCTTGTTCATATTTTTTCCTTTTTTATTATTATTGCAGTTCACTAATGAACAAGGTTTGGACACAAGCAGTTAAAATCAGAAATATACATCACCTGCCTTTTATGATTGAGATGTTGTTTACCTATATGCTTACTGTTGCCCTACGTTGCTTTAAAAAGAAATGTACATGGAAGGGAGATTCTTATTTTGTTTTTAAACATCTGTTAAAACCCGTGGAGGAAAAAGAAGGTGAGTACCGGTAGGCTGATTAAAGAGGCCTTTCTGATACTCCCCTGGAATTAAATATACTAATCAGATTCTGAGCTTAAGGGACAAAAATAGAAATTAAAAGAAGTAGAGCAGGCCAGTAATACTTAACAAGACATGTCTAGTCTCTTCTCTTTGTTTAGCTGCCAATTTTTGCTTCAGCCTTCTCCATAAAATTGGGATACTTTATATAGAACTTGGAAAGGTGAGTTGCTTTTTTTTTCTTTTTACCATTTAGTTATATTGTCCAGGGCAGACGGCATGGAAAAAAATAAATAAATGAGCAGTGCATGGAGGCGATGGGTTCTGCACTATGTATCATTTTCAGATTTCTTTACTTATTCGAGATGTGTACTTATTCTGGTCTCACAAATGCAGTGATCAGGCCATAGTGGTAAAGCATATGCCTTGTTTAAGGAAATCATATACGTTGAAGGAATAATTATGTTTGGCTTCTAAATATTTTGTGTGAGCGAGACAGAGACGGAGAGAGAAGTGGCTACTTGCAAAAAAGAAAACAAAGCAGAGGAGTTTATAGAAATCAGTGGCTGGATCTAATCCATACTGTTCTTAGAATGACAAATAAAGAGAATATCAAGTTGAATAGTATTTTAGGATGCAGTTGGTTAAAGGTACTGGCTTTGAATCTTATCAATGAACACCCTTTAAGTCTAGACGTTACATGGGGATGCTGTGCTGGGAATGTGTGATGTCTATCTCTCTAGCCATAAAAGGAACCATATAAATTTGTGACCTCAAAGAGAGGAGAAGTATTGTTTTCTCACTGTGCCATTTTGCTGCTGGAAATTGTTTACCTTCATGGTCAAACTGAGTGTTCTGGAGAACTCCAGAGCTGTGATTTGCCTCAGCTGAAAAAGCAGACAGGTGCGGGGGCTGCTTTCAAATAAACCATTATTTGTCATACCCAGATTTCCATTTCACTGACTGAAATAATAAGCCACCTTGAGTCCTGTTTTAGGATAAAGGTAGGTTTAAAAATATTTATGTAACATAAAATAACTTTATAAAAAGATGCTAGCTGAATGAGAGCTTTTAAGACATTTGTAACACTGTACCCAGGAGTGTGTTCTAGAGTTAGATAAATACAAAAATGTACATTTGTAAAGTAGAAAAAGAATGTGGCAACTGTAGTGTTCTCTCACTACAGTGTAGGTTTTTGTAGCTGATCAGTGGCATAATTCATTTATTGAGACTGAACTCTGAAGCTCTGAAAAGTGGAGGGTATTTTTAAAATAATATAAAGTGGTGAAATTTGATTTTGTGAAGTTTTTAAGTTTTAGATGAGTTTGAAGAGATACAGACTTTCTACATTTCTGAACAGCAAAGAGTTTGGAGAATTTTTGTATTGGCTGAGTGTTGGCTTTGAAAGAGGAGAAAAATGCATTGCCCTATGAGGAACCAGTAGCTTGTGTTACGAGGTATAGGTTTTACTCAAAACAAGAATGATAAAAACCTATAAAAGCAATTATTTTGAAAATGTACTGTTACAAGCAAATAATTCTTCACCATAGAGAAAATAACAAAGTAAATTTAATTGCTTGTTTGTTAGTTGTTTTGATTTTCTTCTTGACCTTTCTCTTATGCAGCTTCTACTTTACATTTTTCATGTAATGCTGTCCATTAGAAAGCTGGTGAATCTCATAGCCTTACTAGCAATCTAGAAGTGAATATTTATTTCTAAGTAAAGGAACTAACTGAGCTAATATGCATAGGAATCTAATTGTAAGGTACTAAACAAGAGTACTAAGCTAAAGATGTCTAGCGGCAAACACTGTGTGAATAAAATAAAAAAGCAACCTGTTCTTTTCAAGAAAGTATCACTATTCATAATAATAGTATGTACATTATAAGTGGACACACAGTTTAACTGGGTTAGGGAATGCTAGTACTGGTAATCTATAATCTCTTTTATTTAAGTAGTTACAAATACATTAGATGTGTGTTCTGAATCCATCCAGAGAGGTGGTGGCACCAGCAGTGCTGGTTCATAATAACCTACCTCGGTCACTATTTTAGTTCTGCATGGATCTAATCTTGTAAATGGCTGAATACCATCTTTAAGTCAATGGAAGGGTTAGGGTATTTGGTGTTTTCCAGATTTAGGAACTAAATAAGGACCTGAGCTTACAGTCTTCATTCATTCACTTAATCCTTATTGAAGTCAATGGTGCCATTCATATGCCTAAACATTTCCAGATCAGTGTCATTCCCATTAGAATCAAAGTGTGTTAAGGAAAACCTGTGACGTGGCATGTAGTGATAACACTGCCAGCAGGATCATTGCCAAGCATGTAGCTTCCTTATAAGCAGACGTAAGTAAGTTCCATGCTTTTGTGCTGAAAATCTGGGGGGAGAGTAGAGATGCTATTTTTAAAAAACTTTAACCTACTTCACCTGATTACACACACACACACAAAACTCATCTAGTTTGTACCGGGGGTAAGTAGACAGATGCTTGGAATAACAAGATCTCTGTGAGACGTGTGAGAAGCCATGTTAAAACATTTTCAGGATGACTGGTTACACTTGACCTAGAAACATGGGTTTTCCCATGGACTTACTGAGCAGGCTATGGTACTTCCACAAATTGGACCAAAACCTATTGCTGACATTGCCAGCTGGTATATTCCTAGCTCTAAACCTCTACCTGTTTTTTCATATACAACTGAATAAAATTAGTGGAATTGTGTAAAGAATGTCCTGAAGAACCGAATGGCAATTCATAATTAGCTTTTGGGACCATCCCAAATATTTATAGAAAATGCATTCATATATTCACATGCATAAGAAGGCATCAAAGTCACCTCATCAGAATTCCATGGGGCTGCTGAGTGTTCTTACAAAAAATCCATAAGGCACGTGAAAGACTGGGTGGTCTTCAAATGATGATTCAGTCCAAAATAAATTGCTGTTTAATAAAAGTAAGGTATCTGGGCTCATGGCAAGGTAAATGGCAGTACTTGGGAAAGCCATGTAAAATCTCGAAGTTATGGCAGCTGACCATGGTTTGATACACTAGGAAGTGGAGAAATACTGTCCATTTAAAGATCTCTGATGGCCTCATACTTGTGTACAACGTCCATGGTGATCTTATGCTAGCTGAATATAATTCCCTGTTTGTGTCAAAAGACATTTTGTGGAGAAAACATCAACCTTGGTTCATCCTGGTTTGCAAGATGTCCCCAAGCCCACCTTTTCCATGAAAAATAATATCCTGGCTGGATATACAAAATGGCAACAGCATTTTTAACCAGCAACGTTTCTCACTTCCTGGCTGATCTTTGCCAAGTCTGGATACACATGCATATAAATCATAGCTAATCACGAGCATTATTTTTCCTGATACAAGTTCTAAGGACATGTTTTCACTTGGACAAGATGAGTAGCAATTGATCAACAGAGTGCACATACCACCCAATATCCTCAAATGTTATAAGATATGAAATGTGAGGCTGAAATACTTTCTCCTTTCTTGGGAAATAACCCAAATTTATGATGGCATAAATTTCTCCTGCTGTGGTGATGATGGTCAGTGATTGCACAAGGCCTCTTTGAAACATTGCCTTGATTCCAATCCAAACTCTCCCCCCATTTTATCTCTACTGAGTTCCATCAGAATTATGATATCAGGAAGGTAAAGGAGACAGATGCTTCTACCTAGACTAGGAGGTGTTATAACAGGTTATATCTTTCTCTCTGAAGGATGAGATCTCTGAAAGATCTCTCTGAAGATGTTTCCTCTCTTGAGGAGGAAGATCTGAAAAGTCTTACAGAGTCTCTGGTACCCTGCCCCAAATCCTTAGGTTGCACAGTACTGTATATTTTATAATTTTTAATATTTGACCTGCTCTCCAGCAGCTCAACACTTGCACCCTGCAAGATATCCCATGTACACAAATATTTCCATTAATTTAGAGTGTCTTAAGAACTCCAGAGGATAAAATCACAATATGTGTTTTGTTTTGGCTTCAATTAAGCATTTGGGTGTCATCCATGCAGTCAGTGTGAGATAATTTGGATCTAAGAAAACATGTGTGACACAAAAAATTCTGATTTTTCTCTAGAAGCCTATAAAGTTCTGTAGGGCTTTTCCAGAGATTTTCAGCCTTCAGACTCTCTGACCTGACAACACAGTGATAAATTCTGCTCCCCTGATTTTGATTAAAGAATTTCTTGTCCCAGTAAGATTTGTTTAGCTAACTTTCTTTGGGATATTGCACAGGCCATAAAAATGTTATTTCCTACTGGGAGAAGCTGAAGATACCCTTTATGGGGGAAAACTGTTTAAAGTATTAGTGTGACTCTTCGATCCGTAAGAATGATGAATTACACTGTTACTTGTGTGGAACTTTAAAAATGACCATTTTAAGTTCATCCTTTTAAGGTGGCTGAACATTCAGGAAAGACTATATTGCCCTACATTGTGAAGACTTAATTGCTATAAAGACCAACTTATTAGAGGGAGAGGGATCATAGAAAACATCTTTTCATCATTTGACAGTTAGATTCTTCCCTTTTTAAAAATAGAGAGCTTCTAAATATGTCAGTGCAAGTGACAGAGCTAAAAACTTCCTATCAACGCCTTTGGAAAAAAAAAGAGGGGGAATATCTTGACTCTTCCACAGCTGCTAGAGTTGCACTTTGCAAACTCTTAAGCTTTGCCATGATTTTAATCAGTAATTTAAGCACTGTATTCAATACTTCAACAATCAGGAAGGTCAAAATATACAGTAGAATTATTTATATGATGAGCATAGAGTTTGATCTCTTGACAATAGAGGATTTCCATACCTCCTCAAGGCTACGAACGCCTGATCTGATTACTGCTATCTTTAAAAAAGATACCCAGTGTAGTGTAGTGGTTAAAGAGTAGACCATTGGTCTAGATGGGCAGGGTATAAATCAAATAAATAAATAAAGTGACAAACTAAGACTCAGGAGGCCTGGGTTCAAATCCCTCCTCAACCATGGAAATTCACTGGTAAAACCACACCTTAAATATCTCACTGACCTTGAAAACCCTACTAGAGTCATTATGTTGGTTCTGACTTATATCTATAAAAGGCAGCTGGAAAAAAAATACAGAAGATAAGCTTGCTGAAGATATGTTTCTGCCTACAACAGAGCAATGAGTCCACCTTCCTGAACTTCAGGGTACAAGGTATACAAAGCCAACCATGTTATTTGTCAAATGAGGGCTGAAAATCCCACGAGCATCATTCACCATTTCTGGCAATAAACATGTAACAAAACAAAATGAGTATCCATTTACTTTCCATTTGTGATCCCCCAAATTTGTTGCCAGCTGCCTCACTCTTCCTCATGGTAGGTCCACCTGCCTATCAGGAACTGCGGTTCCTCTCACAGCTTGAAATCAAGCACTAGCTGTGCTGGCCAGGATTTCTAGGAGTGGCAGTCCAAGAACATCTGATGACCCAAAGTTGGGTAGCACTGATTTAGATTGACTAGCAGTGACTCACCGCATGGAGATGGTGGAAAATAAACCTAGGGCATTTCCCCTTTGGAACATGCCTTCAGCTACTAAGCTTGGCAATGTTAGGCATTTGACCTACAGCTTGAGAATTCCCAGACAGCATGATCACTTATGTGGGATTCTGAGTTGTAATCCAACAAGTAACATTTCCCAAGCACTTGCAATGGCTCTTCTCTACAAGGATCTTCCCAGTTCTGACATTCTGGCCACTAAACACTGGCTTTCAGCACTGGCTCCAAACTAATATTTCTGTGCATTCAGAGAGCCATGTGTTCACAAGTGGAGAGCAGAGTAGTGCCATAGAGTTAATGTGATTATTTTCACCTCACTGACCTTCTCACTTTCAGCCATAATTGCAGAAACTCCTACTCAGACCTTCTAGTAAATATTGATTTTTGTGTGTGTGTTTTTAATCTCTTTTAGTCTTCTATGAAGAACCTTTGATGGGCATATAATTTATAAGTAAGTAAATAAGTAAGACTGCTTGTTATTTGCACCAAATAGAAACAGTCTCTTTCTGGGCAGTGGCTGACAAGGGTTGAAAAAATTAGCTTGCACATATGGTATGATGGTCCCAAGTAAGAAGCTTAAATAAGGAGTTGTAAAATAAAGAACAAGTCATATAATAAGACAAACACATTCAACATCAGAATATAAGATGTAAAGTGCTCATTCGTACCAGTTGTGTGGTTGGAAAAATGGAACAAATCTATTATTGAAACACATCATGTCTGACTATACTAATCTATTGAGTCTGGGGCTGGAGGACTTCTTGATACAGCTTTAAAATATTTCCTACAATTCCTAGACTACCCCAGCTAGCAAAGTTAGTTCCTGTGCCATCAGGTATGTGTGTACCTGTAGATGCATATGTGTGCAGCTCACCTGCAGTCCCCGGCCTTATGGTGAGGAATATATGAAATCTGGAAACGAATGCTTTCTAATGATTGTCTCCTTCATCTGATTGCAGAGCTGGGAAACCCCGAAAACCTTCGAGCCTCCAACATGAGCAGAAAGAGGAGGAGAAGCTGCAGGGGTCGGAAAAGCTCTGATACTAGAGAAAGTAAGTTGGCAGAGATCATTCCTTAGAACAAAGGTGATTGCAGTCACTTAGTATGAACATCTCAAAGATTCCTCCACCTCCCATCACAAGATGTTGCCCAAAGGTAGCTTGCTTTGAGGAATGGAGTCTATCCCAAGGATACATGGTAGAAACCAGCTTGATGGAGTGCCATAAAGCTGTTTCCAGCTTGAATTATGGCCGTGTTGCCTACACTTGGGCTTCTTTATTAAATATTTATAAATGGCAATGGTAGTTTTATGAGATGATGTTTCAGCCCAGGACAGTTTCTTATTTCTGTTTAGGGAAGCAGTCTTTAAGAAGGAGTGTTTTCAGCTCTTTTATGGTTGTGAAATGACGCTAATAGGACTCCACTCAAATGAATGCCCAAATTATCCTTGACTTCAGGGTGTTCTCTCATTGCCTTCAGTCCTCAGAGGTGAAAAATACAACATAGTCCAAAGGAAGCTACGAAGTAGTTTCAGACAATCAGCATTACAAGCCTGGGTCGGCCAGAAGAGAGATGGACAAGAAAGTGGTCATACTTCTTGAATCAACAGATAGTTGAATTGGAATGTCAGCATCCTTTGGTATTTGCATTTACAATATAAATCTCAGCTGCAGTTCTCAGAAATAATTAAAAAAAACCTGTGTACAAAAATGTGTGTATTCGGTATGGACAGCTATATTAGGCATATATTGTTTTCAATAGATTAGGCAAAAATGTGCACTAAAGTGTATGTTAAGAGCAATGTGCAAGGAAAGTTCATAGGAATAATATTTCATATATGTAATTAATTAATTAATTAGAAAAGGAAGAGAACAAATTTAAGACTCATGTAAAACTGAACAAACTAGAAATAGTTTTTTTTTCTTTCTCTAGCTCAGAGAGCCTTTGTGTGGTCTGTCAAACTTTTTCATCCTGTTACCTCTTAAGTTTGGGAGATCTAACAGTCTCACAAAATATAATCATTACTCTTTACTGAGGGACACCATGACTATAACATTCTTAAAACTGGTACTATTGTAGCATTAGGATAGTTGCTTCCTTATTTTATACTTGCATAGAGGAAATCATGTAAGACTTGATGGCAAATTGCTAGTTATTACCAAGGTGCTGATTGGAGGAACATCACTTCCCATCATAGGTACAACCTCCCTTTCCCTGCCACCATCTCCCTTCATCTCTGATCATACCAGATTTTTCCTCTTTTTTGTAAATAATGCAGAATGCGCCCAGCCTGTGCAAAACCCATCTTCCATTATACAAAGAGAACATTGAAAAATTGGACATCTTTCAAAATATCTTCATTTTTATATATATGTATCTATATGGATAGACACATGCACACACATGCAAACATACACGTGTGTGTGTGTATGAATGCATTTATATGAATACACACAGAAACATATACATGCATACACACACACACATACACACATACACATGCATACATGCATATACACAGACACACATGTATTCGCACCATAAGACGCACTTTTTCCCCACAAAACGGGGGGGTGGAAAGTCTGTGTGTTTTATGGAGCGAAGAAAACAGATTATATTTTCCTGTTTTCTTCTCCTAAAAAATTGGTGCATCTTATGGAAAGGTGCGTCTTATGGAGTGAAAAATACGGTACATACCTATTCCGTATTTTCACCTATATATTTATATTACAACTATATATCTATCTATATGCATAACTATATGCATATCTGTCTGTAGAATGAGTTTGTGTGTGAGAGAGGTAATATATGGTCAGCCTTAATTTCAAAGTGCTCTTATTTTAACAATAGTAAGATGATTTGTTGCTTTGTTTTTACTTTTCAGATGAACATATCCCAGCCATTTGCCAATGCCAACAAAACACTCGTGTTGAAAATAGAACAGGTGAAGAAGAAGCAACTGATCCTCACATCCATGAAGCCATGAATGTCATACAGCCTGATAAAAACAGAAACAATCGTTCTTGCACAGAAAAGAATGGAAGAAAATATGATGGAGATGATCTTGAAAACAAGGAACAGGATATTATGTGTGACAGTGTGAAAGAAGGAGAACAAGAAAAGAATTGCAGTTTGTTGGGGTTTTTGGCTCAGCAAGAGGATGTCTTAGCAGTGGCAAACATGGATGAATCAGGAACCACTTCAGCAGTAAATATCACACAGGAATGCAGTTTTGACGATGCCGATTCTCTTCAGTCAGATAAAGCATTTATTGTGGAAGTGAAATGTGGTTCCTTTACTATAAAACTGGAAATGAAGAAAGATTCATTGTTTGATACTGGGATGGATTGTGTGGCCAGAAGGTGGAAAAGCCCTAAGGAAAGAAAATGTCACAGAGACCACTGCTGTAAACAGCCGAAGGAGTCTGGTCCCTCTGCTGGGCATTCTGGAAAATATAGGACACCTAAATACACACTCCAAATAGCCAATAACCAAAATGCTTCAATGAAAGTAAGCATCATAGAAAAGGAAACTGAGGTAAAATATGTCAGTGGGAAGCAGAAATTAATGGTTAGCATCGAGCCTTGCAATAAGCCAAAAAAAGGTGATCCGGTGAGACCTTCAAAGTATGGAAATACATTTGCCAGCGATGCAGATTATTCTGGAACAGAGGAATGTTGCCACTCAGACTCTGAGTCAGACTTTAGCCTTCCAGAGGAAGAAGACAGATTCACGCAGTACACTTGTTCAGAGTGGGGCACAGTTATCCCTCCTCCAGCTGAGTTTGCTGACTCTGAGGAAGCCTTCTTAGACTGCAACACTGAGGTTGTTTCCTTAAGGCCAACTGGTGATATGGAAACATTCCAAGTTGCCTTAAATTGTGGTGATGGAGGTGATTTCTTTCAAGAGAAAGACAATAAAAAGATGGAGTGTTCCAATGAAAAAGATTTCTACGAGGACATCATTTTTTCAGAATTCAGCTATACTGGGACATCTCCTCAGGAAGATTACAGTTCCAGAGAAATCCATTTCAGAAGTAAACCTAATGATGAAATGAGTGATGTGCAGCAGGGAAGCAACAACAGTCTAGTGGAAACAAAGAATATTACACCAGTTTCACATATGGAATCGAACAATGTAAGGAGATACTCTTTTCCAGCCACCTCTATTGATATACTGTCATCATTTCACCCTAGACGGGACTCAGGTTTTTATTCAATGCCATCTTTATCCTTAAAAGTGCTGCCCAAGCCAAGCAAAGTGACAAATATTTACAATAATAGCACACTTACACCTATCAGCTGCACAGAACTCTCTTCCAGTTTGACATCATTGCTTGGTAATCTCAGAGATCTGAAATCTTCATGCTGTTATGCCTTCACCTCATATGACCATGACATGACTCTGTACCATGCTGAGCTTGAAGGAAAATTAAGCAATGCCTTTTTCATAGATCATTGTTTCCAGTACATGGAAGACTGTAGAGAAACAGAGGAGATGGCAGCAGAGAATTTTCATTCCGTTGTTAATTCCAGGGGAGGACAAACAGAGGAACACAGACCCACTAGGTTTCTGAGAAGGTCGGATGTTCATGAGGAGTATCCTGACCAAGCAAAAAGTGAGCTTGATTGTGAGGCTGTAAGGAGTGATCACCATGAAGTTCAAGTGGACGAGGAATTTAAAAACAAAGGATCATTTAGCCAGGCTTCCTCACTTTTTAGAAGTCCAACAAGTAATTATAATGACCAGAATAATATTTCTCCTCAGGATGAGACAGAAGGCATCCAAGATGAACATATAGAATTACAGCCTACTGGAAATCTTCACCTAAGTCTTGCAGAATCCGAAGAAACAAAAAAGAAAAGGAGAGGATCAGTGATGACTGTAATAACTGGTGAATTAGAACGCCGACTTATCATTCGAGGTGACAATAAGTCCATGGCAGATTCTTTTAGCTTGGCAATAAAAAAGGAGCCCATTCTACCCTGCAGCATAAGGGAAATGTTTATGTCACCTCTTTTGGATGTTGAGGAACCAGATCTAGATAACGAATTCCAGAGTTTGCCTGAAGTTCAGGAAATGCCTGATGTTATCCATGAAGATTCAACATATCAAGAGCATTCTTTCCAAGCTGATGGAGTTTCATGCCTTCTAGATGATGAGCATCTTTCTGCTGGTACTTCATTCACAAAAGTATCAGATATGCTTTCCAGTGACCAAGATATATGTTCATCTGATAGTTATGGAACACATTTAGCAGCAGAACAAACACAGGAGTTAGCCAAGCCCAGCTATGAAAATCCTGAAGTACTGAGTGAAATAAATATGGGCCCAAATCCAGACACAACATCCCCAAAACATCAGACAGGTGAGCCATTTTAGATGTTCTTGATATGCATCAAAGCAAAAGTTGCAATGTAACATCTGTATGAGGACTAAGGAACTTCGCTAAATTTTAAATGGATTCCTAAATCTGAACTCCAGTACAAAAGCTATGTAGACACAGCTTAAAAAACTCTTGCATCTTTTTTCAATCATAAAAATTGAGGCCTAATTGCTGATATCTGTAAGGCTTCAATGTTTAAAAAGACTGAATAAACTTAAAATTAAATAAACTAAGGGGAAGCTTTACCTTGAAAGCCTTATGTATCATTATAGCCAGAATGTTTTAATTTATGTACATTGGTGTAAGTCAAATGGTGCAAATTCCAGCAGTGAGATTGTGTCAGTTAAGAAATCTATCCTTATATTTCTTGTATCCCAAGTCATGTGGCTAGGGTGCAAAAAAAGATTTCTTGAGAATTCTCTTGAGAATGGAATACAAATCCTAATCTGACCAGCCGAAATAGGTAAACAAATAATATTTACAGGTAAATAAAACTATTCCCTCTACATTCTAGTGAGCCTTTTAGAATGAATAATAAGGCTGATCTCTTGGCTTTAACTTTCACTAATTCCAGACAAAGATTATTCATCAGGAATTCTACTTGAGCCAATTTGTACAAATAGCTCTTACTTTCCTGATGCTGATTTATTCCTGTGTATCATAGTAGGGGGAAAAAATGCTGATTTATCACCATTGGAAGATAGATTAATGTCCTCCCAATGACCATCTAGTTAATTTCAAACTATTGATGATGGCAGCATGGAAACTGAAACAGTTGCATAATTAGCGCCAAAACTGTGAAGACCTCCTTATTCTTTGCACCTGGGAAAGCAGATTGCATTGTGATTCAGAACACATAAACCACTGTATTTCTGATTTGAAAGACTTTAAAAAGGATAACAAAAAGTGAAGCCATACTCAAAAGAGGCGGTATTGGCTTTCAAACTGTATAACCCAAGAGGATACAACAAAGATAACTTAATATCCTTAATTGAGATGAATACAAAGCAAAAGGCAATCAAAGATTTCCTCTGAGAATGAAAGGAAGTTTTTAGTTTCTGGAAACTGCATTTCAAAGCTTTTTCTTCTTCTTCCTGTTAAAGAGGCACCAAAATGAATAATTTCTAAATTATTTACAAGCAGCTTGATTTTCAATCAGGGATAGATATTTTTTGCCTCTTTACTATTTTCCTTGTCCTTCTCTTTGCCCTTTTCCTTCTCCAGCATGCATTGAAACCTGTGTGCCTCATTTTCTTTTATTTCAAACTTGGGCAGTTACTACATTTTAGGGTGGATCCAGATTTCATCATGCTTAGACTAGACCACCAAAATCAATGGCCAGCATCTGGCAGTCTGACACACCCAGGATGGAAACAAGTCCATCAGCAGAACCAGGTGTTGGGACATCTCTCCCAGACCTTGCACACTTGTGGGTTTTGTTCCAGAGGGTTAGAAAATTATCCCAAGCAGACTTTCAGGCGGTCTGGAGGGCTGAGCAGGAGAAGTATTCACTCCTCCCAAGCTGATGGAAGTTCTTCCATCAGCAAATTGACTCTGTTGGAACTGGACAATGAGGCTTGAGGCACACATTAACTTGTCCTATTCATTTCAAGCCTTCCCTGATTATGTTGGATTCAACCTATTAGTTGCAAAAATGGAATTGTTGCATAATGTGATGCGTCAGCAAAGGTGGTGGTGATGGGGTGTTAACTACTGGAGTAATGCTCTATTCAACCCAGAGTTCCTGATGTTTTCTGAAAATATTTTATGAGTGCAGTACATGGGGGATTCTGTATTACACCCATTAGCTGAAATCCTGTTTCTTAATGTAACACTCAGTCTTCTCCAAGCTGGCCAGAAACAGCCTCCAGTGGTTCTCGGAGGTACATATGCATACTGGCTTGGGGAATGCTCAAGAATTGTGATGGGAACTCTTTATTTTCTGGCTAGGAACAAACTGAATATTATGAACTGTGTATTCGCGAAGGCTTTCATGGCCGGGATCTAATGGTTGCTGTGGGTTTTTTGGGCTTTTTGGCCATGTTCTGAAGGTTGTTCTTCCTAATGTTTCACCAGTCTCTGTGGCTGGCATCTTCAGAGGACAGCACTAGACCACCGAAATCAGTGGCCAGCAAAATCAGTGGCCAGCCAGAGCACAGAGTGCTGTCCTCTGAAGAAGCCCAAAAAACCCACAACAACCATTATGAACTGTGTTATGCTAAGCAACAAGGTTTTAGCCATTGAGTCATCCCTTTTCCATAGAAAGAAGCAGGATCTTCACCCTGACTCTGGAACATCTCGGTCATGGCTTAAAATTCCATCCTGAAACTGTTTCCTTTTATAAAGCACAGATGCTTACAGAAACTCTATATATTACAGTGGGGCTTCTGCAAGAGAAATGTGTTATAGAAATAGTGCTTTGAATGCTCCATGATATTCAGTCAACGTTCAGTATCACCACTCTAAGAAAATAAAAAAAGGCAAAGTTTACAATTGCATTTGAATAAATGGCTAGAGTAACGTGCTTGCAAGTGACTGTCAATGTTAAGTGTGGTGTAATTTTGTGGAATTTTTTAAGAACTTGGAGAAGTTATTATTTTGGTACTACCATCTCGGGGAGTTTGGGAGCTGTAGTCCAGAAAAGCAACTTTACCAAGCTCTACCTATTTTATAGGCAGTGATAGAATATTATCTATGGTTACTTCAAAGGAACAACTCCCAGTCTCAAAAGGGACTGTTCCTATGTTGTGTACATAGGATTGTCTGCAACCTAAATTACCAATAATCTGTATCTAGTTGGTTATTACCCAGTTTACAAAAGAAATCTCCATTGCTCAGTTGTATGGCTTTTCAATTATTAACTGGCTATTTATTCATTTATCTTCATCGTTCACCAGTTCTGATTACAATCTATATGAGTCTAGGCTATCTGAATTACCGTATTTTTCGCACCATAAGACACACTTTTCCCCCACAAAACAGGGGGGTGGAAAGTCTGTGCGTCTTATGGAGCGAAGAAAACAGATTATATTTTCCTGTTTTCTTCTCCTAAAAATTGGTGCGTCTTATGGAAAGGTGCGTCTTCTGGAGCGAAAAATACGATACCTGAACCTGCCTGGATCTTGAGATCCTGGGAGATGTTTTATTTTCTGTCCCATTGCATTTTGTCCTCACCAGCACATTTCCTGAGAACACAAGAGACTTTTTGCTGGCTGTTCCCAAGTTATGGAACTCTCTTTGAAATAAAGCTAGGCTTTTCTTATCCCTGCTACCATTGTCCCACAAGGAAAAGCATTTTGTTGAGACAGGTTCTTGACCATTGATTGTCTACTGAGGAGTGGTTTTCTTTTCTGTCCTGTTCTTTAAGTGGCTCCAGTACTTGTTTTAATGTGGTAACCTGTTCTGGAGGGCTTTAATACTATGATTTATTGCATTTTTTAAAGTTTTATCTCTCTTAGACTTTGTGTTGTAAGCCTCCTGTAAAAGAGAGAGGCAGGGTAAAAATATATGAATAAAATATTTGCATAAGATTGCATGTGGTAAAGAAACAAGTTTCATGGGAGGGATCACTTTGTCATAAATCAGGGTTGGGGAACATCTGGCCTTAAGTATGTCGTTTAGCTGCACCCATTGTAATGTTTCACTTTAGACTGTGTAGCTAGGCAGAGGGGAGTTCTATTCCAAAAACATACTTTAGGGCCTCAAGTTCTCCACCCATTTTAGTCAATGCAAATATGGTCACAGTGGACATAATCTTAGGACATGTATTTTCTAAGATAGCCTTTAGTGACAACGGTTTTTGTTAAGTGCTTGTATTTATTTAAAAAATGCATTGCAATCATATACATGTCTACTCAAAAATATGTTTTGCTGTTTTCAGCAAGGCTTATTCCTTGGCAAATGGATATAGGATTGCAGTTTTAAGAATCTTGGAGCTGATGTTTTGGACCACCATTTTAATTGATTAAAATGTTTTGAACAAATAAAATGTTACTATGCCACTCCGCACTAATGCCATGGCATTTTGATTAAAAATCTTTCAAATTTCTTATCAGAAAATAATGCAGCTGATTTTTTTTCTATGATGTATGAAAAAGCTGCACAAGCTGAATGGAGAGTTAATCCTCTTATTTCAACAGAACTTAACTTGCCTAATGTAGAATATTGTAAAAAGTGCGGTGGTTTGCAAACTGTTTTTTATGGTCAGTCTTCTTATCTATATCCATCTATACATATATATTTTTCCTTCTAGATAATACAGCAACCACATTAGAAGATGTACGTGTAATACTGTCCAATGAGCAAGAATCGAAAGATGTGAAACTTGGTGACCACCCACAGGAAGAAGCCATAGATCGTTGGGCCATCCGGAGGAAACAGTTCAAAAACAGCAAGAGGTGTAGTTCAGCTGGTGGGAGTTCCATAAACAGCACTCTCACTGAAGGATCCAGTAAGTGCTACATTCAGTTCCAATGCTTTACCAGCAATTTTTGAGCAAACTTGGCCCTCTGGGGAGGGCTTTCATCTTTGCATTGCATTTCTATGTTCTAACCACTTTGCACATAATGGAAATTGTGGTTTAAGCCAAAGCATAACAAAAATGCCAACATTGTGTGAAACTGAGAGAAGAATGGAAATGAAGAACAATGCATGGACATGATGCTCATACATGACTTAACCAGATCAAGTCTGAGTCTCTCTCTCTTTCTCTGTCTGTGTTGAGGTTTCATTTAGTTTTAAACAAATCAATTAGAGCCAAATAGAGTTTCCATAGAGTAAGATTCTAATCAGTGCACAAATTGGGTTAAACTATTAGTGTAATTAATAGCTGAAATTATATAATTTTTTGGAAATATGATTCAAGCAGACTTTCATGTCTAAGCAATCAGAATGGTAGATCAAGAATATGGTTATGTCCTGAAGACAAATCACAAAACAAAGCAGTCTAATTTGCAACATCTGGAAAGTGAAAAAAGTTCCTGTTGTGACAAGTTGAACACAAGCTAGTCCCATGGCACAATAGTTAAACTGCAGTACTGCAGTCAAGCCTGTGCTCACAACCTGAGTTTGATACCAATGGATTCAGATAGCTGGCTTAAGATTGACTCAGCCTTCCATCTTTCCAAAGGCAGTAAAATGAGTACCCAGCTTGCTGGGGGACAAAGTATTTCTTGAATAATGTTACAAACCACCCAGAGCGCTCTAGCACTATGGAGCAGTATATAAGTCAAAACAGCAGCAATCAGTAAGTACTTAGCACTGACCTATCTATAACATAAAGATTGGCCCTGAAATACTTTAGAATCATGTCATAAATCGCTGTCCTATTGTTGTAATTTTCTAAGTCTTTATCAAACATTGCTATTTCTTCAGTATCCCTCTATCTCTCTACACCTATATATAACTTTGCAATTCTCTATGCTTTTCTCCATGCCCTCCACTGATTGGATTAACCTTCATCACCCCTTGACTAAAATTTTTCATTTCTCAATATTATTTCTGCTTACTTTCACTTGTTTAAAAATGTGCCAGATAACCTGGTGTGGAGTCTCAAGAGTTACCTTTCAACTTGTGATGCTTAATGAATTTACACTGAATGCTAGTAGGGTCCTAAGATGGGAAATTTAATGTCTAGGGCACAGCAATTGCTTCTGCTCACTCAAATCAATGTCTTTGTCTCCTGATCTATTGGATTACTATGTGAACGTATGTATACAGTTTAAATGAATAAATAAATTATGTTCCTAGTAGAGATGGGCATGAATAAAATTAAATTGCAAAATTCATCAAAAAATCACTGATTATCTATTCATATTAATCCGAATCAATACCCCTCACAAATATGAACCAATGAATTTTACTGATGTTTGATGCATCTATTCATTGGGCTATAAAATGCTCCAGGCACATGGAGACACTAAAATGGCAGATAAGCATTCTTGGACTTTCCTCTACAATTCCTCCAATTTTGTTGAATATTGGGTTTCTGATGTCCAAGTTACACACTTACAAAGAGCCCCCCCCAGGAAAATTCCCCTCCCCCCCCAAAAAAAACCCCACAGAGGATCTTCCCCTGACTTTTGTCTACAATCCCTCCCAGTGTGATGAAGATTGAGTTTCCTCAAGCCAGCTGCTAAAGAGCACTTTCCTGGGGGGAACTCACTTTGTGGGTGTATAACTTGGATGTCTGAAGCCCAGTCTTTACCAACCTTGGAAGGACTCTCCTGTAGGACAGTCAGTAGAAATTTCTCTCTTAATTTGGTGTTTCTATGTGCCTGAGTGGAACCTTTCTGAGGGGGCCCTCTTTTTCGGTGTATAATTCAGCTATCCAAAGACCAAACCTCACCAAACTTGCAGAACTTGTAGAGGAGAGTCAGGAGAAGCTTTTACATCTCCTAGTTCGGGGGGGGGGGGGCGCTGTATTATAGGGTTTCAAAGGCTAACATGAATTGACAATTTGCTTCATAAATTCATCAGGAAAAAATTGCCAGTTCATTATTTGTGATTCGTTGACCTTAACAAATCACAGATCAAAATGAATTGCAATTTTTCAGATTTGTGTCTATCTTTAATGGCTAGAATACACTATTAATTATGGGTTATATATTCACCACTGAGGATGTGGCTACAGTATGAAAAAGGAGCATTTTTGGAAGGAGGTATTTGCACACAGTAGTTGTGCTGTTTCTGGGTCTGTGTATGCGTCCTTTTGAGAGGATTTTAAATCTTTTGGGGGCAGGGGACTGACTCCTCCAAAAGTGTACCCCAAAAGCATTCCCTTTCTTTGCTTACCCTTTCAGTCTCCAGGCAAGGTGTATTTGCTCACCCCATTTTCATATTTCTCTTCCTTTTCCTCCCTCCCCCCTTAAACAAGCTGGTTCACAAAAAGTCAGTTGAGGAGTTGACAAGTTCCTCAAGTCCCCCCCTCTTTCCCCTTATTTTTCTTTCGTTGAGTGAGTGAGAGTGTGCACTCACTCATTCTTTCTCTCACATACACACACCAGCTACATGTTTCTCAGTACAGAGAGATCCTCTCAGCAAAAGGAGTTCCTCAAACAGACTTTAAAATGGTCATATTTATAGTGTGGGTATTCCTCTCCCTCAGCAGGGAGGGTGGGAAGGTGCAGCCCTCAGCTCCAGAGGCGTGCTCGCTTGCTTCCCCAGTTCATTCTCCACCCTACACTTGCTGGAAGCAGCAATCCCAGCAGCCAATACTAGACAAGCTGCATGAGCCGGGTTTATTGATTTTAGTTAGTCAGTTAGTTAGTTTTGAAGTTGCATATTGGTAAAACGATACAGCACTAAAAAGAAAAACAGAAGAAGATTTAAAAAAAAGAAAAGTTCTTTTCTAACCTGTATAGAAACCTGTCATCCAAGCAGCCAATTTTAGACAACCCTTACAACCCCCACAGACACAGTCACAATTTACACTGGCACAAGCATTCACCAATGTCAAAATGATTTTTAAAAAGCGAGATGCAAAATGAACAACCCCTATACCCCCTGTTTAAAATAATATGCTTTCTGACCAAAGAAAAACCAGACCCCCCCCCACAAAATACATACATAGCTGTACATCATGCAAACTGATAGTTGCAAATTGATCCCAAGTACTGTATGTTAAAACTGATGCAAATATAAGATTAAAAGGCTGAGATAGGTTATTTATATTTTTTTAAATCCTTTTCCTCAAAAATGCAACTTTCATAGTTGCATTCATGCAACAAAAATATTCCAATTATTTGCAGCATCTTAAAAAATAATTAAATAAATCAGTTTTCCGTATCTACCACTTGTATCATTGCTCATGGTATTCAACATATCACAGCACTTTCCATTTAATTTGTTTTTGATGTCTGTGCCTCCTAACAGATTCCCTTAAGGAGTACAGTGGGGCCTCACTAGACGATGATAATCCATTCCACTGAAATCGCTGTTTAGTGGAATCATTGTCTAGCAAAAAGCATTTCCCCATTGGAATGCATTGAAACCTGTTTAATGTGTTCCAATGGGGAAGAATCGTAGTTGTCTAGTGAAGATCGGCCATAGGAAAGCCTCTTTGCGAACAGCCGATCAGCTGTTTAAATAGCTGTCTTGCGAAGCTTAGGTCTCGAAAACATCCATTTTTTGAGCACAGAGGGAGCTGTCAAAATTGTTGTCTAGTGAAAATTGGTTTGCGAAGCAGGGACCAAACATTCTCCAGTGAAATTCCCCCATAGGATCGCTATAGTGATCGCAAAAAGTCAATGCCTAGCGAAAAAACTGTCATGCGGGGTAACTGTCTAGCGAGGCACCACTGTACATGACAAGTAAAGGTAATGCACTTAACTGGCAGTCATAAACAATGTATCATCATCAACAACAACAAAAGTACTGGAAGACAGTACTGAGGCTGAAAGTCAACTACTGCTAGACACTGGAGAGCATCATGGTAACGCTAACTTTGCAAAAGGCATCTCCAAACCAAGTGATGTTCCTAAGGTTCCTCAAGCAACAAGTTCTTCTTATTTCTGTAATTCTCCATTTGATTTTGCTTCCAGTGATCACAACAGGCTGTACTTTTTTACTATGTGATAGACATATTCCTGCTTCCTGATTTTGTTGATTTCTGGGTCATTGTTGTTGACTCTTGATTTAGCATTTGCCTGTGCCCACTTTCTGGAGCCAGGGCACAGATACAGACAGGGATGGCTTGTGGTCCAAGCAAGGGAGCACTTTAGCTCAGAATTTCAAGTTAAGCTCCCCTGCAATGCCATTACTTGAACTGTGGTCCACACGTGAATACAGATAGTCGGTGTTGTTCCAGCCGAAAATAGACTGGATTTTCTCTGTAGTTTACGTAAGTGAAATGGCTCACTGCGTTAAACTGCTGGTATTCTTTAATTAGTAGGGACAAATACATCACCTTCTACCCCCGTGGACCCTTCTGTTCCCTCTGAGCTTAGCTGCAAATCTTTTCAACAGCTGGAGGGGAAATGAACTTCTTTAGCCCCAGTATATATTGCTATAAGCTGTTATTGCTGGACTACAAAAACATTTTGGTGTTACTTCGTCTTGAACAGATACAGGAGACCTAATGACTTTCCAAAAATAATAATAATAATAACCTGTTCCTGGTAGAGATGAAGAATTCTAGAACTAGCTTGTTGATAACAGATCAGCACTATTGTCCCGAACAAGTTCTAGACTGAATTTGGAGGATGTCCTTATGGGATTATGGAAATTGTCCCAATGAGCATGTCAACATTTTCCAGGACATCATGCCCAGTATAAGTATAAAGATCTTGTGTGACATATAGTAAAGAACAGAGCATAACATTCTGGCTGCACCTCATAAAGAAGGAATAGGGAAAGTGTGGCCACAGGCAACATGTCCTTTTCAAGCTCCCCAGTTCTCCACATGCCACCCACTAAACACCGTGTCAGGAATTTTTTCCAGAATTTTCTTTTTCTTACAAAAGAAGGTGTGATTTGTGCTCCTGAAGGCATTCAAAAACAGCAAAGAAGGTTGTCACAGGACACCCACAAGACCCCCCCCACCCCACCCCCCCAAAAAACCCAACGTTCAATGTCCTGTCATCTCCAGGCATGGTGCAGCATTTATTGTGTCCTGGGAGCAAAACATCTCTCAGCCCCTCCAAAGTTGTTTGCCTTACTTTTGATAGGAGTGTGTTACAAATGACTATCTTCATCACTTAGCTACACCTGCCAGCTGAAGACAAAGGACATCACACAGGAGAAATTTGGCAGAAAACTTTGGCTTCGTATAAGGAGCTGTGGGAAGAGAATGAAAGTTCTCTGCTCTGTTGTGGTCTCAGAAATCTGTGCATGTCACAAAAGTCTTGTGAGGGCAAAACTGAAAGCTACATCTTTGATGCACAGAATGGGCAAAAACAACCAGGGAGTCCTATACAAGACCCATTAAAAAGAACAGGAGTTATGCAAGAGTGCGGCTGTTGCCTTTCCTTTCAATACTGGAGGCTAAAGGTTTTGGCAAGACTTTGAGACAGGCTCTCCTTTGCAGGCTGGGAAGAGGGAAGCCTTCAAAAGGCTGCCCAGCCCTGCATCGCACTCCTTTGTTGGCTGCGTTGACTCACCCTATACAGTAAGGATGAGAATAGCTGGTCACTTCAGGGCCAGGTGGCAATTTTTGACTTGCACCCAAATTGGCCATGGGTGCAAGTGGTTTCTTGCCTATCCCACTCTTACTAGTGTGGGCAGTTAACGAGCAGTTAATAAGAGGTTAGCATATTAATTAGGTCACAGTGGCAGCTAGTGCAAAAGGAACAAGTTCAAGTGAGTTCCAAAAGGGGCCACCCAGGAGGTACAACACACTCCTTCTCTCAAGATGGCATTAGCAGAGATTAGCTGAGGGGAGAGGAAGCAGGGTACTCTGATTATCGGAGGCCCGAGGGTGCGCTATGTAGTAGGATAGCTCGCTTTCAGAATAGGAATCCACTAGGGCGAGATCTGGACCAGAAGGTCAAAGTAGCCTCTGGTTACAGACCATTTTGCACTACAGGAGGCCCTTTGTGAAAGGAGAAATTCAAGTTAAAATAAGTTATTAAAGTTGTGGCCCAGTTTACCCTATGTTACTGTGTCCCACCTCATTATTCCAGCCTGGGCGGGCAAGGTACAGTTTTGGCTCAGCCTAGAATATCTCTGCAGACCTCTAGCACCTGGAGTAGCTTTGCTTCTAGGACAATTAGATCCAAAATCGGACAAGAAGGGATGGCCCTGCCATTAGGCAGGGAGGATTGGCAGTCTGAAGGAGCCAATTTTGAGTTTTGCTAAAGGTTGAGTTAACTTGCTTTTATTCACAAAGCAATAAAAGGTGCTTCAGGGATTTTCATCAAAATAACTGAGTGGGAATCAAGATAGCTTGGTAAGTTTCATGCCTGAGGTAGGACTAGAATCTGATTCTCCCTAGTACCATTCTGATACTGTAATGCTGTAATGTAGGGATGGATTACTTTAGCAGCTCTGGAATCACCACCACCATCAAAATCTGACAGCAAGCCACTGCCAGCTATTTATAGCAAATGTTAGTGTTCACTTTGAATTCTTTTCCTCCAATTATGTGGGGAGATGCTAAAATAGCCTGAGGGCCATATGTAGCCTGAGGTCAAACATTACCTTTCCCTACTCTAACTGATTACATCACTGGCTTACGCTATGTTTGATTGCCTCTCTCAAATAATGGAGTGTATAGTTCAGTGCACTAATTTGCACGATCTTCAGCTATTGCTGGATAGCACTCTTCATGAGTTTCCCCACTCTGTTCTCTTCTTAAATGTGCATCTTAATTGCACAGTTATAGCAGTTTGATTCCACTTTAACTGCAATGATGTAACTCCAAACGATGGAGTCATAGCATTTAAAGTGGACTCAAATTGTATAACTATGTAGTGTACATCCTCAGGCTGGCCAAGGCTTGAATGTGGTTGACCATAAATGATTGGATTAATTGAACCAGATGGCCTTTGGGCTGTGGCCAAACTAGGATGCTTTCTTCTTCTTACAAAATGAAACGTGAGACCTGGAAATTGTCTGCAAACAAGGGCAAGACAATGATATTTGGGCCATAACTATAAACCATTAGATGAGGACTGGCACAAAACAGATGGGAATGAGGATTCTGCATTTCAAAATAAGAGCTTCCAGGTAGTTGACCTGTAGAATGACTCCACAGTTCGATCAATAGGTTCCAAGTCTTGCTCTGCTTGAGCAGATCCATTTGCAACCTGGACTTGGCAACACTTTGTAGTGTTTTTCGCTCCCTCCCTCCCTCTGTTAAGGACTAGCCTTGACACATTGCATGACTCTTTGCATTTATTAGTTAACACATGAAGTGCCTTCTTGCACACAGAGCTGTGACATGCGTAATGACTTGCTGCTAACTTTGAAGCGGCATATCATGAATGTTGTGGTGCCTTATGTAACATTATGTTGATGAGCACTGTCTGAGTGACTGAATTAACTGTGAATCACTCATCCATATGATCAAATCTGCTCGTGGGAAACTCCCTCTCTGTCTTTACACAGTGGAACCATAAACAATAAATCACTAAGCTTTAAAGGCTTTGGACTCTTGACAAAGATAGATGTCTTACACATGGACCTTCAGAGGTCAAAAGGAGAACACCGAGGTAAGTTTGTGTGAGCTTTTGTGTGAAAGTCTGTATTTGTCATTTTCTGTTTCATGATCCAAGTAAGCTAAAGTGAGGATACCTGTTAGAATGGAGTTAACAAGGGGGAAATGGGGATTTTAAGAGTCACAGAGAAATGTTTACCTTTTATAGCACACACACATATATGTGCGAGCGTGCAAGCACGCACGCGCGCGCGCACACACGCACACACACACAGTCTGTCTATCTGTAATGCTGTCCTAAATAAGGAGACGCCATCAGATGTTGTAGAAATGTATCGAACAATATGACAGAAGATAGTCCTGTGTTCAAAATTGGAGGAGGGGGGAGGAATGCATTTTTAAGGTGATGTGTGACCCAAAAATGGTCTCCTGGTATGAACGGTAGTAGGTTACAATGGGACACTGGTAAATATGGAGGGATTATGAATATTTGACATTCTGATACATTGGGTTTTTTACCTGTGCGGAACAGTCATGATTAATATAAATGTTCAAACCTCTGAAGCATCATTTGAGTGATTCTTATTTTAGATTCTTTCTCCCCACCCCTTCCCACACACCTCTGCTGCTTGCCAGTTTCTATTCCTGACATTAACAACCATCACCCACTGTTGGCTCATCATACTAAATCTCCAAAAACTCATCCACTTTCCTTAGCAATATGAAATGCACCTGAATGTTTGCTTCAGATCAAATACTGAACAGACATATTGCTTACAAAATCACTGGACAGTCACTGCGGTGGAACGAATGTGAAACTGTATCTGCCAATTAATGTTTATGATTTTATGCAGATATAGAATATTGGTTGTACAACTTCTAATCTGCCGGGTTGAATGCATTCCACCATTCACGCACAGTGACACATCAAGGGCTTGATGCTTCATCTGATTTTACCAGTTGTCTGGGTCATCACAGGGAGAGTGGGGAAGTGCCAAGCATGACTGGCAATCTGTGTTTTAGTTGCTGGGCCACACATCACAAAGGCTTGAGTTTACAAAAAGAGTAGACAATTTCAGTGGGTCCATGGGAAATTTTTCTGCCCACAGAATCTTCTGGGGGCTACATCAACCACAAAACAAACAAACAAACAAACAAAAAACCCCAACGAAAAAGAAAAAAAATCAGAACTAAACAGAAGTCAATTTTCAGTTTTGAAAAAAATATGTATTTTGGGGTATGAGTATGAGTAATGCACACAACCTGTGGTGTATTTAAAGGGTGCATCATATTCTTGTAGGCTTCCAGGGATGGCAATTCATCTTTTGATGCTGGGGGGGTGGGGAATTGAAGGGATGTGGGTCCAGCAAGCCTTGGGGACACAAAGTCATCCTTGGGAGACATAAGTGGTCCCAGGGTCATACACATCCTACTGGTGAGTTAGAATAGTTTGGGATTATAAAAGTGTTTCTTCTTGGCTTCCTACTTCCAGTCAGTCATGTTCACGTAGTCATGCGAGCAAGGAATAAGGAGTCAGAGCAGCACTTTCTCCTTGTCTTAAACTCTTCCTCCCGGCAGGTATGAAGATGGGGCCCCAAAGAGATGGAGAGCGTTATGATACTAGGAAAGAAGAAAAGGTTCCCCCTTAGGAATAGGAATGAAAGAGAGCAATCTTTCCCAATTACTCCTCAAGTTTGGACCTTGCATTGGATTTTCATATTTGTAGATGAGGAGAAAATGGGCTTTTAGTGTAATGTATGAAAATGCCACTAGGATAGATTTGGGATTAAGTGACCTACTGAACCATAGATTTAACTGAGAAGAGATGAACACGTTTTCAGCTGTCAGCCTCCAGATGGTGTAGAAAAATTATGGTGAGTGCCTCACACATGAGCTTTTCACACTCTTGGACTTTTGCATCTGCAAAACATACTTGCATTATTTATGATGTTTTTGTCAAGTTCTTCTCCCAGGGAGCTCAGGAGGGCAAACAGCATTCTTGCCTCAATCCCCATTTTATGAAACAGTTATGTGGCACCGGTTAGGCTGATAGCAGCGAGAGTTACCTACTGAATCTCATGACTGATGAGGTGGAGGTATAAACATGGAACTCAGTGTCATAATGTGATCCTGTAACTGATACCATTCACAGGCTTCACGTGTAAATGCTGCTCACCTAAGCCACGCTGACCTTAGTGCCTTGACTCACCCAAATCAAGGTTGTATAGCATTAAGAGCCAGTCAAATTATTTTGGCACATCATATTCATAGGCATCCTTCAGTCTCGAGAGACTATGGTAACATGCTCTGAATCGAGGAGTGTCCTCTCCAGAGCATGAAGCCCGGGTAAGGTAATATGGAGGATAGGCTGTTACCCAAGCAGCAGATCCCCCCTCTCCACATTGCTGAAATGGTCCAATGGAAAGGCAAGAGCCAATACAACTGGTTCCAGCAATGTCGCAGGAGTTGGCAGAACAACACATGCTGCCTTCAGGACTCCAGCTCCGGATTTTGCCTCTAGGTTAACTCCTGAAGCCTTTTCCATGAGTGGATATAGCCACAAGGCAGTCGAGGTTTGAAATTGGAGTTTTCCTTCTCCTAGATGGGCTGCCTTCCATGGCTGACGAGCCCCACCTACCCTATTTTGGCACATGAGGCAGAGAATCTCACAAGTATCTCAACCCAGTTGTAAATAAATAAAGTAACAGCAAATGGAATAGTATACAATTCATTGCCTTTTCAGGGGAACCCAGATGTGCTGCCCAAGGGAGCTGACTCACTCTGCCTAATGATAGGACTGGCCCTACCATTAGGGAGATTACCAATTTGACTGTTAGCAAATTATTTTAATCAGTGTGGGGTTAAAACTGCACAAGGTATCCATTTCCTTATTAATTCAAAAACATTTTTATCTTGCTGTTGGTGGGCAGTAGTATCCAGTAAAATTCAAAGTAATAAGTGAAAATTCATGACTGTGTGACAAGAAAAGAGAGCTTAAGAATAAAGCCAAATATAAAATAAAATACAATACACTTAGAAGTGCATTCCTCCACGGATATAAATGAAAATCTTTGGTATCTAAGCAGCAGGCATCAGAGCTCCCATTCTTATTATCATGGCGATTGGCATACACATCCCTGAACATAAGTTCCTGTTT
Organism: Pogona vitticeps; assembly: GCF_051106095.1. Lineage (NCBI taxonomy): Eukaryota > Metazoa > Chordata > Lepidosauria > Squamata > Agamidae > Pogona > Pogona vitticeps. The sequence goes on from NC_135784.1 coordinate 262,571,205, forward strand.
AAGAGAAAAGGAAATGCATCATTTTCTAATATTGGTTCTCTATTTGTTTTTTGTTTCACAAAAGTACACAAAGTCACAAATATCATTAGCATATTTAAATAGTCATTTTTTCCCTTTCCCCCCCTTAAACTTTGTTTCCATTTCTATCCTCAGTCTTTTCCTGTTCCTCTTCACTCTTACACATTTGCCATTGTTTCTTTCTAATATCTGATAGACACAAATTTGTATTATTGTTTTTCTTTGCTCTGTGCAGTCAATTCAGAAGATGGCCGCTCTTTTGATCTAGGCCTACACGGTGACAATGAAGAGAGAAATTTCTACACAGAGATCTTCCACTCGACTTCTTGGGTCTTTAGAGGGGATGATGCCAGCCCAAACAATAGCCCCAGATGTCTTAGCAAAAGGCCTAGGCCAGTAGCTGGTAAGTACTTTTATATAAGTGTATTCAAAACATGGAAAATGGCTACACTGGCTGAGAAATTTGGGGAGCTATAGTCTTTAAGAAAAAGAAGTGGGTGTGGGCATAAAGTAGTTACATGGTTAACAACTGTGGGCAATAGAAATAGCATCAAATTACAGGGAGGCTATCAACTTCAGCTGGAATAATCATTTCACACCACACTCAATCTTCAATAGGGAAACATCCAGTGTGACGTACATAGTCAGCTATACAGTGGTACCTCGCTTAACGATTTTAATTGGTGCCAAAAAACACACATCGCTATGGGAAAACATCACTAAGCGAAATGCATTTTCCCATAGAAATGCATTGAAAACCGGATAATCCATTCCAATGGGAACGGACTGCCGTCCTTAAGTGAAAATCGCCATCAGAAAAATCGCTAAGCAAAACGCGGTTCCCCAATTGAAATGCATTGAAACCTATTCAATGCATTTCAATGGGGGGGAATTGCAACAAATTTAAAAAGAGTCAGAACAAAGTCAAAGGGTTTATTAAGTGCACTTATGATTTCAAGCATTCTAAACATTTTTAAAAATTCTTAAACATTTAAAAAACAGCTAACACGAGGCTGTCAAAACCATCGTTAAGCGAAACAGGGGGACCCAAACTGTCATTCTTATGTGAAGCAGGGTCCCAAACATCGCTATACGAAAATCACCCATAGGAAACATTGTTAAATGGAGTGCAAGATCGCTCCGAAAAAGCCATCGCTAAGCGATTACGTTGTTAAATGAAGCAATCGCTAAGCGAGGCACCACTGTACCTTGACTGATTAGTATTTTTTTAGGTAGACCTGCCAGCCATAATTCTATTGCAAAATGCAATACACACAAGTGCAATCACAGGAACCATTATCACATTTTCCCAGGCATGCGTCATGTAGCTGAGTGTGCAACCAAGTTCAGGACCATGTGCGTGAGCTGGGAATGTCCACGTGTGTCACAGAAGGCTGGCAAGATTGTGTGTGTTATTTACCTCTTTACACTCCATAATTCCAACAGGATTCTGCCCATGGAACTTTGACAAAAAAAAAAAACAACGGAAAAAAAAAACTGTGCCAGAAAGCTCACACTGAAATAAATGTGTTGATCTTAAAAATTTACAAAATATTTTTGCTTTTCTTTCAACTGAAATAGATTAACACAGTTGTCTCAGTTCTGCTACAATGGAATGTAATGGCACATTGGCTATTCATGACTACCTCATTTCACCGGTTTCTGTAGGGACTGCTCTGAGTGTGATATGGATCCAAACCAGAGGAACCAATAACACAATTTGAATTGAAGAGCAGGCTTACAAAGACTCCAGTGAAAAATATTCACTGGGGCAATGGTTATCTTGGTGTGGCCATTATTAGAAATGCTTTTTCAAGTCATTCTTTATAAGTAATTAACTCTACCCTTGTATATATATTTACTCAGAAATTAGCCCTACTGTATTCAGAAGATGTTATTCTCAGATAATTATGTAAAGAAATTATGTTAAGAGAAGTGGTATGTGTACCATGATGATGAAAAGTTTGAACACATTTTCAAAAATTCATTGTGTGTAATTGTTGTTTACATTTGTAAGTAAAAACAAGTATATAATAGTGTTTCACAGTGCCTAATTCCCTTCCTAAAATTTCTGGAATGTATTCTATACCTCTCTTCTAAAAGCATCAGAATTAGAGAACTCTGCAAGTAGCTTTTAGATGTCTCTTTAATATTAACAGAATTATTTCTGTTTAATAAGAAAGACCCACAATTGACTTCTGGAAACAGCATCTCTAGATGATTTTTTTCAGGCATTTTCCTTTTCTTTTTCCAGTCCGTGAACGAACTGTACGGATTGCGAAAGGAACCGGAGACTACCCCTGGGGATTCCGAATCCAGTTCTCAAAGCCAATCCTTGTGACGGAAGTGGACACCAGTAAGTGATAATCCCAAAGATTTGTTTAAAATGAAACAAATCCAAAGTGACTTTCATGGCAAAGTGTTCAAAAGAAGCCTGTGGCATCACTGAATTAATGATGACAAACTGCCTTGGGGCAAAGCAAGAATGGGCAGCTCAACAAATCTCCTGTGTTCTTTTCATTGGCATTAGTAGAACATGAAGTATATTTTCTCTGTCTTATTGAAGGTTCTGGTGTTATTCCTGCCACTGACATATACCCCATTGTGCCAAAGATGATAACAGAACTAGATTCGCATTCCTCTGCCGCTTGCTTAACTGGCCAAAAAGCTTCTTTGAATGACTCACATGTAATCAAACAAAAAGGGTCAGACACTGCCAAAGGCAATTCCACTCCCATCCCACCTTTTAGCTTTTCACAAAGGTTTCCTAGGGAGAGCGAGGTGATGAGTATGGCAAAAAAGGTTAGCAATATATTAAAAACAAAGCTACTTGGAAATTAGAATGTTGTCAGTGCCCCTGCTCCCATTCCTCTGTCTCCTGTGAAAAAAAAGATCAGTGCCCACATTTCACCTGCTCCCAGAAAGACAGGGCTAACATTATGAACATAAAATAAGAAAGTTTGACAGTTATGCTAGCAGAGTGCAGTGGGATAGTGCTGAGCTTGTTGCTCTTGAACGGGTGTGGCTACTTTAGAAGCTTATAATTGGACATTCATGGTTGCAGCATAAGACAGGAGGAAAGAAGAGTTCAAGTGGAAAAGATCCTACGCTTAGGTATAAATTCTCCTAATAAATTAATCAATAGCAGTATGCTTCTAATTATTATGAAGGAGACACTGTAATGGTTCTCTAGAACAACAGATACTCTGACTTTGGAGAAGATGTAAAAATTAAAGCCTAAGAGTAGTGATCTGCATGTCAATAACCGGCTACCTAGAAAAGACAAAGGGGACAAAATGTTTGGGTCCACCTGTCTCCCTCTGTCGATTGCTCCCCATTGATTAACATATTGATAAAATGAGCTCCTTGCTCACAATCAAGATTGCAAGCCACTGCTTGAGCTTCCTTAGCAATCTGAGTATGCAAAGAAGGAATAATGTGTACAAATCATTGTGGATCTCAAAGGTGAAGTGTTAGATGTTGCTGAACTATAATTTCCATTATCTCCAATCCATAGCTATGATGGCTGAGGCTGATCAGAGCTGACGTTTCTCAGTTTTCAACCATTTGTTACTCTTATATATTATCATTATGAATTATGGCAGCCCTACTAGGGGTTTTAAGATATGTGATTTGTTCAAGGAGTAGTTTACTATTGCCATCACCTCCCAAGTGACTTTCTATGCCTGAATGGGGATTTGAACCCAGCTTTCCTGAGTGCTAGCCTGACAATCTGTCCACTACACCACACCGAGTCTTCTAAAGCCAAGCACATCCATTGGAGTCTGCTTTCAGAGTTGTGGGGTGTTTTGCTATAGCAGTAGCAGGAATTGAGACCAATCTTAAAAAGCTAAAATGCAGAGAAGCTCAGAACCATAACACAGGGTCTGTCCACACCGGGAGATTAGGCACAGTCCCTTCTGTGTTTAAAAGGTTCTTATCTTAAATGTGATCTATTTTAACTCTCAGTTGAGCAATCCTTCTGTTCACACTGGAGATTGTGCGGCAGGTCCTTTTCTCATGTGCTAGAGATACATACATACAAAGCAAGGTCACAAGTAAGATTAGCCAGGGACGGCCGCAACAGCAGCTGAAGGCAGCTGCACCACAAGGGGAGAACACTGGGGTGAAGACTGAGGAGACAGAAGGGAAGTAACTCCCCTTTCCCAGTCTTTCTTCTCAGCTGGGACTCTGTTGGGGCTGCACGGCCTTGTGGAGCACAGCCAAAGAAGCCAACATAACCCTCTTCCCTGCCTTTTCTCTCAGACCTCATTCAAGTGCCTGGGATGGCTTTCCCTTTTTTGTTTCTTCAAAATGTAAGTGGCATATCAAACTGGCAATGCATCAACCTGGCATGATTTTAGAATTTCACTGCATCAGTCGGGGAAATCTTAAAAATAAAAGAAGGTGAAAACAAAGGAGAGGATTTCTCTACCCTCCCTTTCAGTGCCACAAGCCACCTAATACATCACAGGGTTGTCTCCTCCAGTCACAAAGGCGAAACAAAGAGGCATTATGCATCTCAGCGAATTGAACCAAATAGGTTACATGCCCTAGCCCTGTGCCAGAAAGATAAGGGGCAGCTCATAAAGGGGAAGGATGGGTCGTTCTAAGTATAAATACAAGTGGATGAGGTCACTTTTTTCATGCCAAAGACTGCCACATACCATAGCTAAATGCCAATATCGACACAATAATTACCATGCAATTTCTTTGGCCATTTACTTTCATTTTCAAGTGAATAATCCTTAGAACCTGCTCCACTAAGATGGCTTCTTCTCACCAAACTGCAGGAGATTATCACAAAAATTCCTTTCAGAATTTTCCATAAGTCTCACAGATGCAGTTTTCAAGCACATAAGAATTGTATTGTTGCCCATATGAAGACTTTCCAAAATCTCATGTCACCTCTCTTTTTTATGTATTACTCCATTTCCTGAATACTAGACTTGTCATAATATAAAATTTTCATTGAAAATTGCAGAAACCTACACTGCCATGTTACTCAGATATCCTTCCATTCTACCCATCCCCACTGCCTAAAAAGATACTTTTGAGTAAAAAGAAGACGCAGCATGATTCTGGGGTACATACCAGTAGGATTCAAATGACCGTGCATTAATGCTCCAAAACTGAACATGCTTATATAAATTCTTTTCTATTTCTGGCCTGACATTACAAAAGGTTTCCTATAAAAGTACACACCAGTTTCAGCTGTCAATCAATAATCTAAAGAAGGATCAGATGTATTTTTATATCTCAGCAGCAACAGCTTTTCTTTCTTTTCTTTAAAAAAAAATCCATAGCCTCTATTCTTTTTCACATAATGATGATAGCACAGCAATGTGAGGAGAGGCAAGCAAGATTCAGGCCTTTGATGTAGACTTGTGAGCTGATCCTATTATGTGGGAGATTTTTCATTCATTGTGTTGGCCACATGAAAAACCAGGGCAGCAAAGAGGGGAATCCTGGTTTTCCTCCTCTTTGTTACGGAGCATAGCAGTCTCTTTGGCTTTGCTTTTAATCACCTCTTTGTTCCACTTTATCTCTTTACTCCTTGTTTTGTTTGTGTTCCATGTTTATAACTGCCTTTCCCACTTTTCGCTGTCCAAAGTGCCTCATGTAAAATAATGAATACATCAATTAATGCAACATGTATGTTGCAAATCAGAAGCAAATATGTGCAACCTAAATCAGATAAGGAGAAAATCTGACAGCCAGTAACTCTCAAGGAAATGCCCGAAAAAAGAAAATAACTATTTCCTCAACTCTGAATGAGCTTTGTGAAATATTACAAAGCAAAGGAAAATCTTGCCCAAATTGTCTGGACAGGAAACTTGCTTCTCTGAACACTGGGTTATATTTGTGCATGTGTGAATGATGTTCTCTCCTTTGCAGTGATATTATCAAAATGTCACTGAATAAGAGCCTTCTTTGTGTTCTCTTGTAGACAGCGCAGCTGAAGAAGCAGGCCTTCAGATTGGAGACATTGTGATGGCTGTCAATGGCACAGATGTCACCAGCATGCCACATTCAGAGGCTGCAAATCTGGCAAGAAAAGGTAGTCCAACCCATATCCTCAAGAGTTTATGTCTTCTAAATTGTGTTCAATTGGGGAAGGAAAGAAGGGGGGGGAAGAGAGGAAGGGGAAGGGGAAGGGAAGGGAATTTTTCATATTTAACTATTGAGAAAGATCAACTTAATAATATAAACAAGGACAGCAACAAAAATAAAACAAAACTTTGTTATATAATTCAAAGGACACAAGATCCGAAGCACAAATGATTGATTTAGTGTCATGCACACCAATAAAACAAGTTATGGACTAACGATGAACCAGATATTACCTGATGGATGGGTTTGATAATGATAGCTAAACTAGCAGCTGAAATTAACAAGGCTTAAAATACATAGATTGTTTATTGTTTTCTTTGGCCTGTGCTGCTGATATGGCAAGGTTTCTAACATATGAAGTGATTGGATCCCGAACAAGCAAAGATTGCAAATGCACTGAAGACTCAAGAGAGGGCACAAGAAATGCAACTTTTAGATACTCCGGCTTTCCTGCCAATCATAAATAGGAATCAAAGGTAGATGTTGGGACTGAGGTAAAAATCCAACCAAATGTGAGCTGCATCAAAAGAAGCCATGGTGGCTGTGATACAACCCACATGCCTAATGCAGTCAGCCTCTTTAAGTTTAATGCAAATGTTTTTTATCCCCTCTGGCTATAGTATAAAAACCCCTAAGTATTATATATATCTTTTGTGGAGTACATCTATCTTTCAGGAGCCCTTGGCTTCCAGCTCTGGTTAAATCTCTTCTATCTGTGTCTGTTCACTGCTCTTCAAAAAGTTTCTGTCCTCCCCAGTGCTGCAAGCTTGTAATTCCTTCATTGTGAGCCCATTCAATCCTGGTTCAATATATATTTTACCTCGTCCCACCCAGGTAGATTTTAGGAACTCTTTCCCACAGCTTAGCATCTTTCTCTTTTCTTCAAGAAACTGCATAGCAAAAAGAGCAGCCAGAAACCTATGGCACTTTAAAGACTCTGAAGATGTGAATTCCAGTCCATGGAGGTTTATGGTACATATACTTTAAGATAACAGAAAGACTTTGGTCATCTTTGTTGCAACACACTAGCATAGCTACCCTTCTGGTATTTGTAACAGATAGGATGACTGACATTTCTCCTCCTATGCTATTTAAAGGCCTTCTAGAAGGCAGTATACAGCAGGGGCTGGGGAACCTCTAGCCCTCTAGATATTGTTGGGCTTCCCATTACCATCACGGCCATTGCTACTGGCCCAGCATGAAGACTGCTTCTTTGAAGACTGTTTCTGCTCTCACAGATGGCAGGTTTATCAATATTTGGATGACCACAAATTCTTCAATTCTGGTGCAGCAGAGCTGGCCATAATCCAAGCAGAGGGACATGGCTATTCCATCTTAATTTTTATACTGTGGGAAGATAATTTCCCCAGATCCTTTTCGTTCAGTGAAAAGATGTGACTCTGGATGCATATTTATTTATTTATTTATTTATTTATTTATTTATTTATTTATTTATTTATTTATTTATTTATTTATTTATTTATTTATTTATTTATTTATTTATTTATTTATTTATATCCTGCCCATCTGGTCTGGTCGACCACTCTGGGCGGCATATGAAGAAGTTCTTGACATGCCATTGTTTCAACAGCATGTACAAAACAAAAATAGGAATTCCTCAGTTTTTCTTAATGAGATCTTTCATTAATTTCAGGAAACAAAGAGCAAACTCAAAAGAACTCAAAGAAATCTGATTGGAATTTATGTGGTTAGACAGGTTAAGGATGCTGCATGTCTGAGCTTTTTATCATTAGACAGTGGACGTTATCTACAAATGTTCTCAGCCTGATGTGTTGGAAAAGCTGATTTTGACAATAAGGAGACATTATTTTGGACACACAAAGACTGATAGGGCAGCAAGATGACAGCAATCAAAGATGAAAGTCTGGATTTAAAAAAAGACTCTCATTTTATCTGTGTGGCAGCAACTAATGTTGTTATCTTCTCACAGTATCACTTAAATCTGGGCCAAAATGCCAGGTGGAAAGAGCACATTTAGCAATATTGCTTTGGGGGCCCATGCCTTAAAGACAAATGAGTCCCAAAAGTGGCCTTCAAGACATCAATTCACTTTTAACATCTGGTCTTTTTTTTCAGGAGAAAAACTGATAGCTGGCTCAATGAAGACATTAGCCCTGTCTCTATATAAGAAACCAATATCTAGTAGGTGGATTTGACTTGTTCATTTATGAAGAAGTCCATTTCCCACAGAAGAAACAAAGGAGCATTTATATTAATTTAGAAATATTATCTGTTGGGATATATTTTGAATCAATGTTAGCCTCAAATTCACATTAATGAACCTACTGAGCTCTGAACTTCTGTGTGACATAGTTTTGGCAGTGGTCAAGGTAGGGCTTATAAACAGAAAAAAAATACTTTCACAAGACACTGACAAATATATTTTAGCATGCACCAAGTTATTTCGTTATACAGGTGGAATTCACACTCTTACGTCAGAAAAAAAAGTCATCTGTTGTCAGTCTCTGTTTTCAAAGGAAGTTTTAAAAATTATTCTGTGAGATTTCTGCTCTTTTCCCATATCTGAGAGAAATTCTTGAGGTCCTATATTCCTCTCAACCCTAACAGGCATAGCTTAGAGCATATTTTCAAATACTGTTGTCTTTCAGATATCCTTTCAAAAAGAACTTTAAGATGCTACTTATGTGGGTATTTTCTGAGTGTCAATAAAACTCTGAACTTATTTTTAAGTTACAGAGGCTAATGTAAAGACATCACTTTTGATTTCTCCTTTCCTCAATTCAAATCCCTCACTCTTTTTTTAATATAATAAATTCAACATGAGATACAAAATGTTCTGCAGTGTTGCCACTGCACCAAGAGGTTGCTCCACCCTGTAGTTATTCTGGATTCAAACAAATACCATTGCTTCCACCTAGTTTTCCACATCTGTCCAAAGACAGTGCCTGTGTCTAGTGTTAACTATTAGTTTTCTAATGTCTAGTGTTTCTACAGCAGTACAAAATGCTTGAAACTGCACATGTTCTGACTGTTGGGCTTCAGTGGTGGTTCTTAATCTTCAGCTTCCCAGGTACTTGGGACTTTAGCTTTCAGAAGCCCCAAGTAGCATGGGCAATGATTGAGTAAGATGAGAAATTTAATGGCCAGGCCTAAAATATTTATCTCTGTTGGCTACTGGGTTCTTTTCAAATACAGTTCAAAGTTCCCATTCTAACCTTTGGTATCTTAAAGAACATTTACTGTCATGTGAACTGGCCTTTTTATTAACTTAGTTTGGGGTGGCAGGACTCTGAGGTAAAATGAGTGGCTATCAGAGGCAGAGCTTTCTTTGTATTGTTACCTATCTTTTCCACCTCATTTCCTCACTGGTCAGGAAAAAATAATTTTGCCAACAGCAAAGGAACAAATAAATGATTTCCACAAACATTGCAATATGTGTTAGATATTAAAAACAAAGCATTAAAAGGAAGTAGCTTTCTGCATGTTTGAACATGTAAATACAACATAGCTAATACATAAACACCAAATGTGTTTCAGTCATAAACTGGATTTTTTAAATTGTCATAATTTCATACATATGCAAATGGGGAAAAAAGGCTTTCACTGACCTTTTGATTTGCCTCCAAATGTGCTGAATTTTAGGTCCCTAGTAAAGACTGTCTTGTTTTTCTGGAAATTTAATGATGCTTCTTGGTTCTTTGGCTGTCAGTTCATTCTTGTTATTTTCCAACTGTCGGTACTATGATTGTTGGTTTATCTGATCTGGTTGGAAATGTATTTGTTGTTTGTTGGGAATGCTAGATTTGAAAATTAATTAGTCCAAGTTGAATATTAGAAATTGGGAAGCTAACTCACTGGTATAATTTGAAAATGTTTGAAAATGTTTAATGTGTTACATTAATGCTATCACTGCATTAATTAAATACTAGTTTAAATGTTTTTTGTGGAGGACAGATGCTACTCTATATTTCCTGTCACTAAAGGGAAAGGGGCCAATACCTCCTTTTCAAAACTAGATTTTACTGATTGATTGACTGACTGACTGACTGACTGATTGATTGATTGTATTTTCCCCCAAAATTGAGGCTCAGTTGGGGCAGCTTAGAAAACTGTGAACAGACAATAAAAAATAAAATACAATAGAATTACAAATCTTAACATCAGATTAAACTCATTAAAATAAATTAAAATTAAAATGCTTTTAGATATTTGATTGCAAATGCTAACAGTCATTTACCATTAAAAAGAGAGCCAAGAATATTAGGAAAAAATTAATTGAAGTGCTTAATTTTCAACTGCTGCCTGAATAAAATGTTATTTGCCTATCACCAGAAATATAGCAGGTGCACGAAGGAATCCAGGAGTATAGACAAGCTGTAAACCTGGGTTAGCCCTTCCAGCACAGGTTGCATCCCCATTCCATGTTCTGCTCTAAAAGACTGATATGGAGCACTCTGCTTTGTATGGATTAAGCCTCAGCTTGCTAACTCTCACTGAGACCATTACTGACTCCAGTCTCTGGTTTAAAACTCAAATGGCTTCCTTAGATTTTGGTGGAAAAGAGAAACAGAGTTGGGTGTCATCAGCATACTGGTTTATATTTATACAGTATTAGGTAACCCACTCTTGGCCCTGTAGAGACATTTGTACTACAACAGCCACCTAAGATTCCTGGTTGTGTTTTATTTAAGCCAAAATATGGCTTAGTTCACACAACCAGGAGTCTGTCATACTTCTTTTAAGATTTTAGTTAATTATAATTATCAGCAGTCCTACAGTGGAAACTCATACTGTATAAACAAACTGCTGAATAAGCCCAGTCACTCTTTTATAGCATATCATTATAATGAAGAAGCTTTGACTGAAAATATAGGCCTGGTTAGAAGCAAATTCAGACTTTTGTTCTGCTGTCCGAGGCAGCTACTGAGATTATAGCAACCCATTCCTAATCAACACAATTCAGCTTAACACATCTGTCCAACAACTGGGGGAAAATTGTTTCAGGACCCGTGAATAATGTTTGAAAAAGAATATTATTTTGAGCAACATGAGAAACTAGCAGTTTCAATGATCTGCATGATAAGAGTCCAGTTACATTTGAAAGAAAGAAAGAAAGAAAGAAAGAAAATCTGCTTTTGAAGCAGGTGAAGCAGGTTTTAAATCATTTTTAGAATAACCATTTATAGTACATGACGGATGCATATTTTTATTTTTTGCCCTGGAAGCAAGTTATTTTAAACAGCCAGGAGAGTGTTGTTTATTTTAACTCATTATTAAATCTGATTCGATTTGAATTGTTTACATGTGTGAATGCCTGTATCAGTATTCGTTGTATCTCGGGAGTCTACCAAAATGAGTGCCAAGAGCAATGGAGGGGAAAAACAAATTGCTTTATCTTTCCTTTACCCCCCTCCCTTTTCCCTCCAGGCAAGAATGAAAATTGGAGACTGGCAGGGTGCAGGAAGGGGAGATATAGTAGACAGCCACAAAGAAAGCAGCTCCAGAAGGCAGGTGAAGCAGAAGGAAAGGGGAAGGTGGAAATTCAGGACATGTCATGCAGGCAGGAAGGCAGGAAGGAAGGCAGGAGTGCATAACCCACTCTTGTGTGCATGTACACAGCAGTGAGGAGGAGGAGAAAGACCCAGTGACTTTCAGGCTTCTCCAATCCCAGTCACCTGCCCTAATTTCCTAATGCAAACAACCTGCCCCCTCAGCTACAGAAGGCAGCAAGGGGAGGCATTGTTGACCAGCTTCTTTTGGTGCTTGAGCTCAAATACAGCCCTTGATGCTGATGCTGCCATCACTGACCATAAGGCTATGCACACTGGAACAAAAAAACCCTGAGTCTAATTCAGTTTATAATACCCCCAACTACCTCCTGATTTATTACATGAGTGTAACCGCGCCCTAAGTGTTATTTGTTAAGAGTAACTTTCCAGGTTCTGGTCCATTTGTGGCATTTGGCCATAACAACAAAGAAACATAAGGCTCTGCCAGAAAGAAAGAAAATGATTTTTTTTTTCAGGATTGTTCTTCAAGTCTTTTTTGACAGGTAGGTGTTGATCTCATTCATTGTCACTTTTTTGTTCTTTATACTGCGTTGTACAGAAGATTGGTATTTTTCACTTCACAGCATTGCTTTTAATTTAGTATATAAACTAACGTAATGTAATATATTTCAGGACCAGATATCTTGACCTTGTTGGTCGGCTCTGATATCAGTCGTTGCCCCAACACGCCTCGTCCCACATGTCGAGGATATCTGCACAAACGGACCCAGTCAGGTATCCTGAGAGGGTGGAGGAAGCGATGGTTTGTGTTAAAACATGATGGCTGCCTCTACTACTACAAACACAAAAAGGTGAGTCATGGTCTTATATATAACACATGAGAATCTGGAGATCTATACCCAAAAGTAGGAGAGACTTGGTACAGGGAGCAGATATTTCCTTCAAAGCAGAGATGGACCACTTCTGAGACATCTTGGAATGCACAAACCACATCTCAGAAGATGGTACCCTCATTCCCCCTAATCACAGTAGTGCCCCTATACTGTACCTGTGGGTGATCCATTCCAGGATCAACCATAGATGATTGAAACCACAGACAGGAGGGAACCGATTAAAGAGAGTGAGAGGAGGGGAAGAGCAAGAGGAGGCGGCAAGTGTGTGCGCACTGAAGGCTGGGTTTCAGATGTTAACATTTATAATGGTTGATGTGGACAGAATTGAAAGGAAAATCCGACACTTCATAACACATACAATCAGAACACAGAAGTGCGAAGGATGAATCAAGGTAAACTGAAAACTGTAAGGCAAGGCATTGAACATAAAAACATTGCAGTACTTGGTGGTCAGTGAACTAAAGTGGAATGGAACAGGATATTTTCAGTCAAACAATTACAGAGTGTTTACTTGGGAAATGGCAAACCCATAGGAAACAGAGTGGCTCTAAGATTTAGCACAGGCAGCTAAGGGCTACAATGCAAAATCTGACCAAATAATATCAATCAGACCCTGCAGAAAACCTAGAAACATAACCATCATTCAAGTCTATGCTCCAACTACAGATGCTGAAGGAGATGAAATTGAAAGCTTTTAAGCAAGCATACAAGAGGAAATAAATGACACACCAAAACAAGACGTACTTACAATCATAGGTGACTGGAACACAAAAGCACAAACCAAATGCTGGAAAATTTGGCCTAGAGGATAGAAATGAAGCAGGAGAACAACTCATAGAGTTCTGCAGAGCCAATAGTTTGCTTCTTGCAAATATATGCTTCAGTGCTTGGAGAACTTGAAAGTAGAAATAATTGTAGAAAGGGCATAAGAATTCTTTCAAAACGTACAAATGCCAGTTCATGTCTTCAGCTGTGTGCTACAATGTAAGCACAGTTTTATTTCAGATATTAATTTACCTCTAGGATTAATTAGGAGGAAATCTAAGTGTCCATGTGACAAATTTGATTTTTGTATATTTCCCGTATTTAGGAAATCTTTGCTAGTTAACCTTATGTATAGCTGATTAAAACTCCCAAGAGAAGGCCTATTCCAAATATTGTTTTGGGTTCAATTCAATTTTTACTTCTATTTATGAGCAAAAAAGTTATATTTTTTGTATTTGATAAAATATGAAAAATATTTGTTCACAATAGCTCTCTGAATAAGTTGAATATATTTTGAAGCTCTTTTTTCATTTTACTTCATGCATTGTAGACGATTTTGTTCAATCTTAAAAACTTTTTTCCATAAAACCTGGCTTTGAACAGTTGCATTACAAAAGGATTTCCTTGATAAATATTTTATTACAGCTTTCTTGGATTAAGTACAGTTAAAAATGGAGAAACATTTCTATGACTTTCATTAGAGCTGACTGAAATTTTAAGTGAGATATTTCATTATTCATATATACCCATATAGTATATTTTATACTTATCTATCTATCTATCTGTCTATCTGTCTCTCTGTCTCTCTGTCTCTCTGTCTCTCTGTCTACCCACCTACCTACCTACCTGAATATTCACTATAAGATGTGCAAAACAGTTTATAAAATGTTAAAATGAATCAATTTTCTTTGTAGTTTGAAAAGCCCATGGTAATTTTGATCTGTATCCAGCAGATGGAGCAGTTTGATCACAAATATATGTCAAAGTGCTGGCAATGCTATATGTGTCTCAAAATGACATTTTATTTAAAGAGATTTTCACTCATTTAGCCAGTGGCTTTTCTAAAATATGGAAGAGGGAAACAGGGAATAATCTATTGCCTTGTAAGATTTACGCAGCACATGCCTTTTTCTTAATTGTTTTGTTTCTGTGCCATAAAATACTTTTACACTATTTTGCTGTAGCTGTAGATCATTATTAGAGCAGTGGTGTGTCACTTTTCAAAATAGTTTACAAAACATTTGCCCTGAGTCAGAACCCTAGCATAGGCTGTAGCTCTTTTGCCTCTTCCCATTTTGGACCTCAATCCAATTTTTGGGCCTCCTACACTGAATATTGTCTTCAGATAAAATGTCCCATTCATTCTCAGGGAGTGTATTCCCCGACACACATAGCAGGCCTAGAGACCCTGTGTCAGTTTGGAAAGGCAACAGGGGACAAATGATTAAAGTGCCCTACCCCTCACACCAAGTTTTCAGTTTAGACTGGAGAACCACACCCATTAACCAGTACTATATAAACAATTAATAATTCTATGAACTGTTTCTTCTTGACTACTCTAGTCAAACAGCCAAAAAGCACCAAATATGATCCTCCAGTTGCAGTTTACAGACTATTACTATGCAACTGGTTTGACTGGATCCTGGTTCATATTGGTTCCTTACTGGATTGGATCAGCTCAATTTGGTCTGTATTCCTTGGCAATCTTGTCAGTGGCCAGAATCCTGTTTGTCTAGGCATAATGTGAATGTGCTTAGAGAAGCATTTCTGTGCAAATGTGGTTGGCATTCCCTCCTGACTGTGCAATTGCACAATCATGAGACAGTTTCTGTTTTAACCAATTGTGCAGTGCACCTGCAGAAGTAGTTGTGATCATCATTTCCACCATAGTACATTATACAAATGTAGTTACTCAACAGGATTTATGTAAAGCTTGGCATCCTTATTCCTGCTGGCAATGTGGACACAATGTTGTGCAGTGATATCGGGTCATTTCCTCACTTTTTTAATCGTGGACACAGAAGAACAATATCCACATTCATAAACCAAAGGAATTTTTTTTAAATAAGTGAATTCTTTACATCTCTTGTTTATTTGAGTGTGTATGCTGATATAACTAAGCCTCGTGGCACAGTGGTTAAACCGCTGTAATGCAGCCAAAACTGCTCACGACCTGGGGTTCAATCCCAGGTAGCGGCTCAAAGTTGACTCAGCCTTCTATCCTTCTGAGGTCGATAAAATGAGTACCCAGCTCGCTGGGGGGCAATGTGTAGCCTGCATAATTAACTTGTAAACCGCCCAGAGAGTGCTTGAAGTGCTATGGGGCGGTATATAAGCAGCACGCTTTGCTCTTTTTTGCTTTTGCTTTTCCAAAAGTAGTGTCCTTACTTTTTGCTGATTGTTGATCTCAGTCTTGTTTCAGTTTTGACAGTGGCACATTTGTTTGTCCCCTTCTCTCCACCCCTGCCCCACCATTTTGAACCTAGATTTTTAGCTTATGTGGTCTTTTGATTTCAGTCTAGGAAAAGATTGAATACTTGCACTGAATAGTAAAACGTATTAGAAAACTTTATATTAAAATGAACTTTTGAAGTAGCTAGCATGTCTCCTGGACCTATCTGTCTGACATTTAGCAGCATTAAGCCTGTTTGAAAAGGCTAACATGTATCCCAGTTCCATGAGCATATAAATTTTATCAATGTGTGAAGAAATAAAAGGTTATGGCCCCTCCAACCCACCTCCAAGGCAATTCAAATGAAAACATGCATCCAAAATGTATTTTAGATCTGAATTGGGATGAACCAGGTCTGAACTGCTGGAAATCAAATTGAACCTGAATTCATATTCAGAATGAAATCAGGATACCTGGAACCTCCCTAAAGCAGACCATGCTGGGGATCCATGATTGCCCTTACTCAAGGACTTTCATAAGTACGTATTTCAAACACATCTTGTGTGCTCTCAGCAATCACCACCAAGATTTTGTTTACAACTTCGCCAGAGAAGGCAATTGTGGGTGATGACCTGCAGAACAACAAGAGTTTAGCTATTCCTTGTGGGGAAATGACGCAGTAGCATCTGTTTCTGCAGAACAGAAGGCTCCTTCACTGATGTTGAAGGCATTATCCCAGAAACGATGGGACCAAAGGGCCTCAATCTTTTCTTTGTGGGACAGGATGTTCCATGAAGAACCTGGAATGCCTGTCATGGCTTCCAACTTCTACAACCACATATATGTTTTATGCACCCTGTGGGGGGGAAGGCAGCAACGAGCTTAGATTTGGAAAGGGGACAGAATACGTATCATCTTACAATGACTTGTGGTAACTGTCAAGATTAAAGCTATTGTGCATAACACCAGTGTAAATATTGAATAGAATTCTGAAAATTAATATTTTTGCCCATATAAATATATAAAGAGAGAGTGAGAGAGAGAGTGCTGTTTTTCTCCACCTGACTACCAGTGCAAAGTGAAAAGAGAAAGAATTATCTGAATTTCTTGCTGAGCCTTCAGAGCCCAATTTGTATAAAAGACATAGTCTGCTCACTGTGTTTAGACCTTTCTATTCAGTGAAAGAACATTCAAGCCCTTCTTCTTTCAACTCTATGTATTCACTGCTAAGTCTAAGTGCTTTATATAAAAGGCTTAACTATAAATAGATTTAGGTCTGAGCCATTCCTCTGAGAGGTTCAATGTGCATGTGCTTTTTATTCTGACAGAGAGCTTTATCCATCACAAGCAGAGCGTCGTACCATTCTTTATAAGCAGCCTACAATCAGATTTCATTTATGGTGCATCTATGGTGCACATTGTTACTGGATGTGTTTGCTAATTAAACACTAACATTCTATCTGGGCTCACATCCACAAAGCTAATGCTGCCATAAATCTATTAGTCTTCAAGGTGCCATGACTCATTTTTGAGCATCCTTTGTGTTTCTCTTAAATGATTAAATTTCTTTGCTGACAGAAATGACAAGATACATTTTTCTGTGCCAAAGCACGTCATGGCCTGGCCCAAAAACCAATTAGATACAGGAACACATAGATTGCAGCTCTACTCCTTTCTTTTTGAGTCACGCTGGAAGAAGTGGGTCAACCCGAGGCAGGTCTCAGTGGATTGGTAGGGTACTAACAATGAATATGAAGGGATGAATATTTCCCCATTTTTATTCGTCCCACACCCCCCCCCCAAAAAAAGGCATCCATTCTACCTTAGCCTACATTAAGGGAATCCAGACTGCACTTTGCAAAGATGGCAGCTGCAGCTTCCCTGCCCTAAATGAAACTGCAGCCACCATCTTTGCAAAGGGCAGTCAGTCTCCCTTTTTACACTGGCTGCGGAGGCCAGATGGAGACCTCGATAGTGGCGATTATGCTGGGGGGACATCAGTGGTGGTGGTGGGGCATCGGGGGGTAGCAGGGGTGGGGGGCACAGGGGGTGGCAGCACAGCAGGGGGGAAGTTTTTTTAAAGCAACCCCCATGAATCGACAAATGAATTCATGCTTTGTCAGTTCATGGGGGAAACTTCATGCTTTGTGGGGGCAACTTAAGCAGGACGACTCGCCAAAATAGTGAGTCATCCCCATCTCTAGTTTGCGTATCATAAAGGGGATCCATCGTGGTGTAATGGATAGAGTGGCTGGTAAGCACTGAGGTGACATGGGTATGAATCACTGGTCGCTTGGTGTGTATTAGGCCAGGGTAACACGGTTGGTAAAGCCACTCTTTAAATATGTCAGTTGCCTTGAAAACCCTATTAGAGTTGCTGTACGTTGGATATGACTTGATAGCACATTAGGGGTGAAGAATATTAAGGCAAAATTCTCCACGCTCTTCCCAGAGGCTAATCCTGTCTAGAGCAGATCAACTGGTTTAGTTGCTGAATGATCTTTAAACACTTGCATAAATTCTGTTGATTCAATGATTATTCTAGTCAGAACTAGCAGCTGAATTTAGGTCACTAAATTTTGTGAGAGCATACAATTTCATTCTTATCTATGACTGCTGTTGAATTTCAATGGAGGCAGAGACACTGGGGGAATCAAAGGAACTGTCTCCCACAGGGTAACATCCTGGCACCATTACTTTTTAATGTTTACAGAAATGATCACCTGACATTCCCATGCTCCAGGACATCATTAAAAAGAAAAGGGCACTTCTAAGTATGTCACAATGGCATGTGTTGAACCTATCAGAATGAACCCTAAAATCTAGGGATGCCGGGCTGGCATTTTAAGCCTGAGACTGAGAACATAGATCCTGAAAAATGGACTTTTAGGGCAAAAACATGAAAGCTGGCAACTCTAATCAGGAAATCAGGAGCAGTTGGGGAAAACTGGTGTTGATACCTTCAAAAAGAATGACAAATAGCGGGAGTGTTGCTATGCCTTGTTCAGCACTGAGTACACACTGATTAGTGTGGATTGGGACCTTTTCTAGCCTTTCATAGAGATATTTGGAGTTGAACCAAGGATGTTTTGCATGCAAATCACATGTTGCAGTACTGAGCTATCAATTTTCCCCAGCTTATTATTAATCTCTTTTCAGTGCCATTCTTGTTCTTGATTTGCATTTCTGTTTTTGCAGTTAGAATGAAATGTGTGTCCCACTTCACAGTTTTCTTGAGGGGGAAAAGCAGCTTTACCAGAATATTGAAAGGAATTCTATATGAATAAAATCCTTTGATCCTAGCACCTTACTCCGGAACGATGTGTGCCACTAATCTCTACCTATTCCTAGCTGAGTATCTGGGCTCAGTGGCTCAGCACAACAGTGTTTGTTGGTGTATTGTGCTTGCTCCCCTTCAAATTCTTGCCTGTCCTATCACTGTGACATCAGAGAGGCTTCCAGTGTCTCATCACGAGGACCTACCCTGTGCTGTCAGGTATTGGTCTTGAATCCTCAGGGAGTGGCCGGCTGCTGACTTGGCAGTCCTAAGACTCTATTGTTCTCACCTTTTTTTCATGAATCCTCACTATTCATTTTTATGATTTTGTATGAAAATACAGCAGCCTGATCTATTTACCTGCAGCAGACTGTCAAGCATAACAACCATATTAAACCAAATTTGCCTCACTAGACTTTGGATCCAAGGCATGATGATGCCTCATCTCTGAGTCATTATAACATTATATTGTTTGCTCTCATCTATCATCTGTTGTAAGCTCTGCAGAGACTATGGTGATGCCAGTGGGAGAGGTGGGGAAAAATTTGGCCAGAGAATTGGTAGAAATGCAGCTCTGTACTTTCTAGGTCTCCTCCCTCCCAGCATCACAAATGGAAAGGAAGTCCATCCTCAAGATCTGTAAAATACTGAGGAATGTTGTGAACCATCAGAAAAAAAGCATATGGGTTCAGTGCTAATGTCTAAGGAAATGCACAAGGCCTGCTCCTTTTGTTCTAGAACAATTAGTCTGGGACAACCTCCATTAGTATCTTTTGATTACCATTGCTGTTTAAGACTCTACCTATAAGCATACATTGAAAAAGCTTTGCTCTGAATAAACAACAGTGCAATGGAGGGGGGGAAGAGCCCTCTTTCAATGTAAGTAGAACATATGCAGACAAACCACTGTCTTTCAGTGTGTTCCCATGGATTGTGATTCAGAAGTTTCATTATACCCAACATAGCTCCCTCTCAGTCAATAGATATAGACTTGCAGCCTTTCTCTTTGTTTTTGAAAACAAACGCAACTCATTTGGGCAATTGAAAGGAAGCATCTATTTCCTTTGCCAAGAGCTATGCATCTCGCCGGGACATTTACTCCAGTTTTTCCTCAATGCTTTCCTCTCCCCACCTCTTATTACAGGATGAAGGAAAGTGCAGACCACTTGAAGTAACAAAATTAGAAGGTGCCGAAATTGGTGTGGACAGTAGCCTGGGCAAAACTTTTGTGTTCAAGTGCATTCCTCAGACTGGAAACAGGACTTTCTATTTCTGTGCCACGTCAAACCAAGAGATGAAAAGGTACCCAATCCACTCATTGCACCTTTTCATTGCCTCACCACCACTTTTGTCTATTGCATTTTGTATTTGTATATTCAGATCAGTTAGGGCCTGATCAGATGAGGCAAATATTCCCCACTTCCAACGATACCTTCCATACCCCTGTTGTACTGAATCAGGGCCATGTGGTAAATATAGCGGCAATCGTTCCAATGTGTTCTAATGTTAATGAGTATTTTCTCCTATTTGAATCATTATGGCCAGCAACACTGTGGTACTGATTTATTTTCTTTCTTCTTTTTTGAGGCAATGCAGCCACTTCCTTTTTTATTTTTAACTGATACATTGATATATTGGGAAGGCACTTCTGTTTGGTAAAAATTTCCTCTATTGCACTGGCACCTCTGGAAGAACTGCATTGCACACAGTGGATCCAGCATCCTCATCCAGGGCTGTGTGGCTTGTCGGACAGTAGGTGGAGTGATGCAACGCCTACAAATTCTTTGCTATACCTGGCGGTTGATATAAGTTTACCTACCTATTGACATACTGGCTGTGAATTTTTTTAAAAAAAAGATCATAGCAGGGTAGCCATGCAGCAGTAAGGGCAGTCACCTTCCCTGGTGACTTGGATTCAGAAAAGAATTGATAGAGTCATGCATCGCTAAGGAATATATTGATATGCCTTTGGAATAAAATAGGAGAAGCCTCCCAGTGAGTGGAAAATAAACTGCAGTTACACTGCTGGCTGGGTGAATGCTTCAATAATGGCTGTGCATCATGTGATCAGAAATTTCTACAAGATCTAACAGGCATAACTAGGGAAAATTTGCCTCATGTGATCATGCCCCTACATAATCACCAATTAACCCTGGAGAGGAAAATATATCGTATTGGGATTTCTTTGGAGTTGTCTCATACTTTTATTATTTTTATTGTTATTATTTTATAAGGATATGTCTTTATCAGCACCTTTTTAGTTCATTTTTTATTTTCTTTGGAGTTGTTTCTCTTTGTTTATTAATACAAGGAGAATTCTGTCAGATCAGACCAAAAGCATCTTGATTCCAGCATCTTTTTTTTCCTAACACAGCCCAGCTCATAAAAAGCCCATAAGCAGGATATGCACACAATTACCTTCATCTCCTGCTGTTCACCAGGAATGCCTTCAGAGGCATGCTATTGTATTGCAAACTGTGTTTTCTATATGTCTTGATCATCTGTAATCTCTCCTATTCATACTTTCATCAGTGACCCTTCTGAGTTAGGCTTCATTAAAACTTTCTGTGTCACACGCGTACACACAGCATTGATGTGCTGAAAGACAACTGTCCCGCCCTGCAAGCACCAGTGATATCCTTGGATATATGTGGTTCTGCACATGTGTCCTCAGATAACAGAAAATATGTATCATAACAGCTGAAGTTCAAAAAACCTGCAAACCATTAATGTTACTATTACAAATATATTGGGAATGTTATCACTTACTCTGAGATTTAACTAACTCCCACATGTCCTTGAACCTGTCTGTGCTTGTATGCCTGAGGTGAAGGATAAGCTGGCTCTTCTTCCAATTCCATGTACAGAAACTGACTAAATTGACTGTTGAATTTTACTCCAACACAGGCAGTAGGTCACCTCATCCAAGGGCAGTAGAATAGCTTAAGGGAAGCCGGACAGGCCATGTGACACATACAGTTCTGTCCTCTGCTATCTCCTCATCTCTCAGTCTCAGAATTTGCAGCATTAGGCAAATATCTCACTATGCCTAATGTTAGGGCCAGCTTCCATGCCAAATATTTCATTTGCAATTTATAGCATATTACCCCCTTTCCCTCTTGAAGTGCATAAAAGCACTATGTTTTTCTTTCCTGCCAAGTGTTCCTATGGTATGCTCTCTCTTTCCTTGCAGGTGGTTGGAGGCCATGGAGAAAGCTGTGCACCCTGTTCATCAGGTAATGCTTTGTTTCAGAGAGTTATAGTCAAAACACTGCAGAAAATGAAAATATTCAAGGTCAAAACTATTGCAGGTTTTCAAATGTCAACTATCATTAAGAATAGAAGGGGAAAGATTTTTTGTTCAGTTATTTCTTCAGGTACTACGAGTACATATTATTTCAGTCTTTTAGCAATTTCTCCTAATTCAAAACCAGATTATTTTCATGGATTATTATCTTTTTATGCCACATTAGGTCCAAGATACTGCTGTATTTTTTTTTTGTAAAGATAAATAAAAACATAATCATAGAACTGGTTTAATCAGTAACTATTGCTTCCAGTTTTCCCCTTTTAAAAGAAGAATGGAAAAATTAATGTAACATTACAGTTCTCATTTATAGTAATCTTTGCACTGCACAGCAGAAAGGGACCCAATGGATCATCGAGTCCAGACCCTCTCAAGGAGTCACACTGGGGAATTGAACTCCCAGCCTCTGGGTCTGCCACCTAAACTACTGAGCTATTCAGTGATGTCTGACAAGCTATCCAGAGTTTTATAGAAAATCTTCATTTTGTAAAGGACAGCAGTTATTTTCATCAAAAACTCTGTGGTGCCACATACTGAAACATAGACAAGGACCAGATTCATACATTACAGGAATATGGCTTTTTCCATTTTGGCTTGTTGAAATGTGCATAACTGCAAGGAATTATGGGACTGGGTTTGTTTGTTTGTTTTTTTACAGCCACCATGTACAGCGTCTAATGAGCTACCAGAGAAGCTACCAGTCCCACAACCCCTTGTAGTTCTCACTGAGTTTAGCAAGTCCCACCTCCTTTCTCCTATTGCAGTGACTGCAGAGAAGAACACGCTGAGCCTCAGGTGTGGGTGCTGAAACTTCTCTAAGGCCTTGGCTTCCTGCCAACATTCTGGCTAGGGGAATTTGTGATGAATTGTGGTAGTTGTAGTGGGGGGGAAATCTGCACGTCCTATGCCTAGAAAGGTCTCTCCTAAGGCTTAGCTCCTGGCAGTAAACATTTCATGCTGGTCTTCTTAGTCCCACCTCTTTGGGTCCCACCTTTGGCTTTGCCTCCTCTTGCAATGTAGTTTTGAAGATTTTCGTGAATGTTGTGAATTTGGCCTTGAGGCTAAAAAAGCCTTGCTTGTTTTATCGTGGTGTACAGATGCTATCAATATGCCCCCTAAAACGTGAGATTTGGGGGTCCATCTATTCTGTTAAATTTGCTATGCATCACTGCAGTCCTCTTTTGCACTTTGCTGCAGTACTCCTTAATCACAAGGAAGGAATTCAGCTAAATATGCTTTCTGAAATTTATCCATAATTTCCTCATAGGCTTATCAAGAGTCCAAGAGAAACAATGTAATTTAAAGAAAAGTAGATCATCCAGATTATCTGTTACTCAACGGCGTACAGATTCTCCTCAAGGACTTTAAATGAGCAACTAAACAATTTTTGGATTTTGCAGATAAAAAAGCACATCAGCTTTCCACTATAGACCCCAAGATTTCAGAAGTTGGAAAAATGAGCAAAAATTAGTCGGTATACCTTTTAGTCATCAGAGCAATTTATCCTTTAAGGATGATACTTTTATTTCTTCATGAGACTGCAACCTGTTTTAATTCTCCCGAGTTCTGCTTCAGTTTTTAGACCTGTCCTACATAATTAGCCACAGAGATGTTCTCCAACTTCCATTCCATAGGGAAATATTTGGGCTGTGATGAGAAACAACCACAATATAGCAAGCACAGCAGTTTTTCTGGCACACCTTTCTCTATATTGTGCCCTTGTCATTACATCTGGATGTTATTGGGCCCTCTTCCCCCCTCCCTTAGAATTCATTGTGACTATTGATTTGCATCTCTGCATTGATTCAGGCAATGTTTAGGCATGTAGCCATATAGCCATCTGTTTATCTTCCATCCATTAATTTTTGATTGCTTGCCTCAGAACAGTTATTTGATTATTACACCAGGATTAGTAACCATGACATAACAGTGCTCAGCAAAGTTGTTTACAGCCACATTCTGAATTGTCACTTCTTTAAGAAACAATTGACAACCTTGTGGCATGTTGAAGATTAAGAGATATACTATAGAGAAAGCTTTCAAAATCAAGAGCAAGAGTGAGCAACCTATGACATTAAGGCTGTATGTGGCCCTCACTCTGATCTCTTGTGGCCCTCAACCCAGTTTCAAAATCTCTCTGTAAGTGAACGGTTCTGCAAGAGGTCCTCTCTCTCCAACATATCTGCTAGATGAGAAAGGAAAATGGGCGTGTGTGCACAGTTTTTTTGGGGGGGGGGTGTATAACTCTGAGTGACTGAGATATGAAAACATGCCCACCTCCCAAGTCTACTTCATTAGATGCAGTCCACAGATGCTTACACCATGATTTTTAGCCTTTGTTGTTGTTTGCTGGAACAGACCAACATAACCATTCCTCTAGGAGTTGCCCTCAGTGTAAGCATGATAGAATATTTGTGAAGTTCATCTGGCTGTCTATGAGAATGATAAATTAAGACAAATGTCAAATGGGTGTCAATTTAATTAAAGAATGGATTTGTTTCATTGCTTAAATATGCATTCTTAATCTCCAGTGCCACCAGGTGTATTTGGCTAGCTGTGTTTCTTGGCAATGAAACGTCAATTTATATATCACTTCTTAACCAGCAGTGGTTTTCAAGGCATGTATCGTATAAAATGTGCTGATTAGCATAACCTATAATACAATCTTTTGTCATGAAATGAGAATACCAAATCATAATTAAACAGACAGAGTTTTTTCAATCTCCTTCTAATGCAGGGAATTGTAATGTAAATGACAGAATATTTTCCTTAAGACTTTCTGAGAGGTACTGTATGTGCTGTCTGTGGTAACACAGAAAGACTATCAGCTGTTATCTGGATGTTTAGAAAAACCTGCACAGCTTTTAGCCTCTTTACCAGTGGGAAGAAATGATCTCTGTTCTAATTCAAACCTATAGAACCATGTATGGGTAGATGTGACTCTACACAACACAAGCCTTCCACCACTTGCAATAAAAAATCCAGAGTGCCTGGGACTTCTTCACGAACTGGACAAAAATAAGGACACGTGGAACCAACACTATTGCATTTTGAAAGATGGCTGTTTATATTTTTATGCCAGCATACGCTCTACACATGCTCTTGGTAGGTGGTGGCCTTTCTTTTCCTTTTTTAAAAGCACATGGTCTTTCTTGTCATTAACATAAAAGGGCCAGTCATGTAAAATGGGAAACTTTGGTGAGGGCTGGAATTACAGAGTGAAAAAAATAAGAGTCACTTTATGAAGCCACAAGCTCTTTGTATTCTTCACGAGCTTTAGGTGGACCATACTTTCTCTGCACCTTTTCTAAAACTAGCTCAGACAAATGTCGTAAAAGATAATCTTGCCCGTGTGTCTGATTTTAGCACACCATATGGTATGGCAAAGAACATCATTGACCAAGTTCCTGGGGCTGAGGTTGGTATCCCTCCCATTAAAAAAAAAGAATTATGATAGACAAGAGAAATGCCAAGAGAATTGTATACATCTGAAATACCCCCAATGCCTCTGGGTCCCACCCAGAATGTAGCATCCTTCTACCACACAATATTGGGCCTCAGAGAGACTCTGGGGAAAATAAGGTGGTGGTGCAGTCACTTGGTTTAGCTCTTTTCAGAACCAGCTGTAGGGCACATCAGACATCTGCCTTCACTGTACCATTCAGTCCCACTTATCTTCCTGATGTTGCCCTTGATGATCTGCCTGGCCCCTGCTGCATGCCCCCAGCTCTACTGTAGTTCCCTTCCAGCTGTGTATCACTTCAAAAACAGACAAAGGGCCCCAAACCAAGAATTCGTCAAATGAGCCAATGGGCATGCTGGTTTGGTTGGGAACCTACTGATGGGTACAGGACAACGCCCAACAATGGATTCAGGCTAGTTGGAAATAAAGCCAGTATTTCAGATGGAAAATGATGTTGTTTCTTGGCAATGAAGTGTGGAAGTGACATGAGCAGAAATAATCTGACTTACCTTGACTCTTCAGATCAACAATAACTCCACCCCTTTCCCTGTGACAACATCTTGGGAGCTTATTAGCCTTCCCTGTCCCAAGGTTGGCCTTGCTTTGCTGCTCTTGGCCCACTGGCATGCCCTGTATATCTGCTGGTTGCTTTGGGACTAGATAAGAATTCTTGATGTAGGCTAATTCAAACAGTGTATTGAACAAAGGTGGCCAGGACTTTCTTGCCCAGCCTGCATATATGTGCCTCCACAGGGCACATATGGGCAAAGTAGAGAGGGAGCTGTTATAAACAGGTAGCCACAAAAGATGAGTAATGAAGAAAGTACACAATAATAGTGCTAAGCTCTTTTGAATGCCTTAGGGTGAAAGTGAACCCAGCAAACAAGCTTCTTGGATCATTGGTTTCAAGACTGTCCTGAGGGCATCCTTTGAGGCCAACATAGGTCACAACTTACTTAAAGTCCTGAGTACTTGAGGGAATATGAGCCTGAAAAGATCTCCCAGAAGTGGGCTGGTCGGGGCTGTGCTGTAAGTATGCAGCAAAGCGCTGTGACTGGGGACTCACCCATTAAAGACAGGAGAGGTGGTGGTGAAAGAGCCCTACTCCAGCCCTAGGAACTGCAATATGGACAGCCCCACTGTGCAGTATGGTGATTTAAATGTATGATAAACAAATGTTATGGTCATAGTTATCCCCACTGCCTGGGTCTTGCCTCTTATTTCTGTGCAAAGGAGGCCATTCCTTATGATAATGTGTAGTGCGCGTTACGAAAAAATGTTCCTAAAAGTGCCAACAAAGGGTTTAGGGACAATGGGAAGAACTCAAGGGCTTGCAAGTCAGTAGAGGAGGCTTCTGTGGGTGGGCAAGATGTGACCCAGATATTACTGGCTCAGGAAAAGGACACAATTTAGCATACAGTGGTGCCTTGCTAGACATTTACCCCGCATGACAGTTTTTTCGCTAGGCATTGACTTTTTGCGATCACTATAGCAATTCGCAAAACAGTGATTCCTATGGGGGAATTTCGCTGGACAATGTTTGGTCCCTGCTTCGCAAACCAATTTTCACTAGACGATTTTGACAGCTTCCTCCATGCTTGCAAAACAGGTGTTTTCGGGACCTAAGCTTCGCAAGACAGTGATTTAAACAGCTGATCGGCAGTTTGCAAAGTGGCTTTCCTATGGCTGATCTTTGCTAGACAACAACGATTCTTCCCAATTGGAATGCAGTAAACAGGTTTCAATGCATTCCAATGGGGAAATGCTTTTCGCTAGACAATGATTTCGCTAAACAGCAATTTCAGTGAAACGGATTATCATCGTCTAGCGAGGCACCACTGTACTTACAAACTTGTCTTATGTTGCACTTAGTTGAGGTGGCAGCTTTTCAAGGTATCAAGTTGAAGTCTTTCCCAAGAATGCTTCCTGAGTACTTTTGTGCTCAAGACAGCAGGAGTTAAATAAGAGCCTCGTGGCGCAGTGGTTAAAACGCTGTACTGCAGCTAAAACTGTGCTCACGACCTGGGGTTCAAATCCCAGGTAGCCGGCTCAAGGTTGACTCAGCCTTCCATCCTTCCGAGGTCGGTAAAATGAGTACCCAGCTTGCTGGGGGGGCAATGTGTAGCCTTTATAATTAAAATTGTAAACCGCCCGGAGAGTGCTTGTAGTGCTATGGGGCGGTATATAAGTCCAATAAATAAATAAATAAATAAAATAAAATATGAGACCATCTTCATACTTAGTTTGTCCTGTACCGCTGAAGTGTGACTCCTTCTTTTTCTAGGTGGGATTTACTTGCAGGGATACACTGTAAGTGAACAGGCTCTTGGTTCCAGGAGGTCCGTGATTGAAGCAAAACCACCTTCTGAGGAATTCAAAACCTTTTACCTATGTGCAGAAAGTGTAAATGAAAACAAACGGTAAGATGACGTCATCGTGTTTACAGTCTGTCACAACTGAAATTGTTTTCTGTTTCTATGCGCTTGTTTTCACACCTTTCCTTAGCTGTAAATAAAATCACAGAGAAGGACAATGTGTTGTGGCCTGAGAGCTATTGCCTGAGTGATGGACTGCCTTCTCATAGAGAGTAAAATATGCTGAGAACAATTGTGTTTCAGATAGAGATGCTGTTGTATCTTTCCCACAGACACAAGGAAGGGAACTTAAATAGAAAAATGTAATTTCAAAGGGAAAAGCTCAAATACCATTTCAAAGACACACAAACACAAAAGTACTGTTGCACTGTCAAGACAAATTTATTATCACTAAAATTCCATGCACTTCAACTTATTTCATCAGGTGTGTGAACTATTATCCACAGTTGCCAGAAGGGTGATATGTGAAACTTTAAAATATATTTTCACACAAATAGAGAGGACAAAAATTTAAACATAAGACACCAAACATTTTTTAAACATCCATGAAGTGGGAGAAGTATAATCTGTGTTAACTCTATATGAATTTCAGATGAGGTTATATTGAGGCTAATCAAGTGAACATACAAAATAGTAGTGCTAGGGCAACAGCAGGGAGTACTGAATCTAGTTCGAACTGTAAACATAAAAACACTGATTTTTGGTGAGGTGAATGGCCACTTGAATATTTTGGCACATCATATGCTCATGAGAAGGTAGAACTTCACTCTGTTTTAATTAAGATTTTATGTATTTCCCAAGAATGCTATGACTTCTGGGCAAGGCTAGTGATCTGTCAAGATGTTTAAATCATCAAATATCTTGGGTTGGCTTCAGAAGTGTCATTAGATGCAGGCATTCAAATCCAACTTTCTAACTACACACAAGGAGAGAGGACAACAGATATGAACATACAGGCTCTACCTTCATTCTCTTGACCCTCATTGTGTTGAGGGCACATATCTGAGATGGAAAGCCCTTTTGGTGATGAAGACTTTCTACACTGTACAGAACTTATGACCATCAGGATTCTACATTACACAGAGAAGAAGCTTTCATTACAAGCAGAAGAAGCTTTTTGCTTCAGGCACTTGCCCTCGACATGAATGGATATAGAGAAGGGCAAAACTAGTACACTCATGCATGTTCTTCTTCCTTGCCTATTGTTAGAAGGTGGCATCTGAATACCTAAATAGGGCTTATGATGGGTTCCAATTTGTCTTCTCACTTCAGCCTCCTACATGAGGGATGGGGAACATGTCATCTTCCACATGTGGTTGTACTGTAGTTTCTTTGCGATCAGGAGTCTGGGCTAGGACTGAAGGGAATTTCAAGCCAAGAACATTTGGAGGGTCATACATTCCTTACCTCATCCCGCATAGCACTTTCAGTTGCTGGTGTTTTTAAGAGAAAACTGGGCTAGAACTGGAGCATAGATTAAGAATCAGTGAGTATGTGTGCTCTGTGCTGTCAAGTCGGAACTGACTTATAGTGACCCTAATAGGGCTTTCAAGGTGAGAGAAATATTTAAAGAGTGATTTTGCCAGTTCCAGACCCTCAGTGCATTTCCATGACCAAGTAGGGATTCAAGTCCAGGGTCCTAGTCCAGCACTCCGTCCACCACACCACACTGGGAATCAGCAGAGTACAGTTATTTTTGTTGTATACTGTCAGGTTTCTTCCGAATTATGATGAATTAGTACTGTCCCAAAGGTCCAATCATTACCAGTCCTACTTAAGTCCTGTAGTCAAAGGGCTATGGATTCCCCTGAAATGGCATTAATTTAATTCAGTGCCAGTTATGGCACTGCATTGAATACAACAAATCAAAAAGAAATGCTATGGCTGAAATCTTGTTACAGTTATAACCAATTGCCTGATAATTCAATGGTTTAGGTATCTGGCTTTGGAGTCAGGGGTTGGGAGTTCAATTCCCCAATGTGCTCCTTGACAAGGGCTGGACTCAATGATCCATAAGATCCCTTCCAGCTCTGCAGTTCTAAGATGATGAGTCCCTGCTGTGTAGAGGGCACACTTGTGTGCTCGAGAACTACAGTGAGGAGTCTGTTCCCTAGGAGGGAACTGAATGTTAAGAACTGTGTTATGCTAAGTAACAGGATTTCAGCCTATCAATCATTTTGAAAGCCCACACTCATGAACATTCCAGTTAAGGATGGCTTTCAAACTTTGCAGGTTTATTTATCTCCACTATCTCTGGTATCACACCCATTCAGGTAGGATTGCTCATGTATTATACCGATAACACACCACTTCAAGCACTGTTTTTTCCTGCAGTTCTACACATGTTACTTATTTTGGGCCCTACTTTTTCTTCTTTTCCAGATGGATTACTGCACTGAGAGCCTCTATTAGCAAGTGGTTGCCATTAAACAAGGCCATTCAAGACTTCATGAATCGACCACTGGAAGAGACTAGGATGTGAAGAGCAATCCAGTCCTCTACACTATAGTTCAAAACAGGGATGCCATTACAGACAAATGTTCCCATGAAAAGCAAACCCAGAAACATTTGATCATAGCATATCTCTCATGAACTGCAGTCCACATAATTTTGTAAACATTAATTAGTAAATAAACAAAAAGCTGCACACTTTGACTGTTCTATTTTTTGTTTGTTTGTTTGTTTGTTTCAGTCTTGGCTTTTGGTTATAAATCTCACTGGATGAGCTACATACATTTAGAAACATGTACAGTGGTGCCTTGCTTAACGAGCGCACCGTTTAACGAAGAATCCACATAGCAACCCATTTTTGGGGGTTGCTAATGTGATCACATTGCATTGTTTAGATAGGCTAAGCATCGCATTGCGATCATTTCTGCACCCGGCGGCCATTTTGGGAACAGCTGATCGGTAGTTCCAAAATGGCCGCCGGGTGCAGAAAATGCCTGCCCGCACCATTTTCGCGCCCTGCCCTCGCTTATCGAGGGCGCAAAAATGGCGGCGTTATGGAGAAACTTCACAGAACGGTGAGTTTAAGAGCCATAGGAATGCATTAAACTAAGTTTAATGCGTTTCTATGGCATTTTCCGTTCCGTATAGCGATGTTTCCCCATAGCGATGGTTATTCCGGAACGGATTAACCTCGCTATGCGGGGCACCACTGTAATATGTTATGGTTTTGTTTTCATTATTCACAGGTGCAACTGGAGCAGCATAACTGGGGCTTTGCTCCAAGCACCAACATTTAGAGAGTGCCAACATGTAGATGAAAACATTTCTCTTTCTTCTACAGGGCACCATGTTCTGCTCCTTTCCTTTTTTCTTTTTTTTCTTTTCAGGGCTGAATGAGTAGAAGACTTTCTGGTTACTCTTGTGTCATTGTTGAAAACTCATAATAATGGGCTCAAGCTACAGAAGCCAGATTTATTTTATTTTTTATTTTATTTATTTATTTATTGTATTTATACCCCGCCTATCTAGTCATTTCGACCACTCTAGGCGGCTTTAGGCTGAATATCAGGAAAAAGTCTTAACTGTTAAAGCAGTAAGACAATGGAACCAATTACATTGGGAGATGGTGAGCGCTCCACCACTGAAGGCATTCAAGAGAAAATTGGACAACCATCTGTCAGATCTGCTTTGACTTGGATTCTTGCTCTGAGGGTGGGTTGGATTTGAAAGCCTTATAAACCCCTTCCAGTTCAATTATTCTTTGATTCTATGAAAATGTTATTCGTCTGATTGTGAAGGAAGGGTTGCTTGCTGCTCTTAATATTCCTGTCCCTTATGAAAACCAAATTGCAATGAAAAATATAGCTTCTTTTCCCCACTTTCTTTTAAAGTTAGAAGTACACTGGCAAGCTAATGTTAATGGACAATTGTAGTTATAAATAGCATCACATAATTCAGTGCTCATATATTTCAGCCAATGTAATTATAGGTATTGCCTGTCACTGTAGAATCTCAATGATGTTTTTCACACTGGTGGGCTGGTATTTTCTCTCCCATATTTCCTCCAAATTCTTGCTGAAATCATAAAGGAAACATACAATGTTGTTTTTTTTAAAGGGTTGTATCTAGTTGATGCACAAGTGGAAGGCAGGTCTTTGTCTCTCTAATCCTGTAGTCCCTTCTGCACCCACACATTTCCAGTCAGGCAGGGGACTCTTCTGAAGTCTAGGGTGTGTCATACATCAATGCATGACAGAGAAGAAACAGCTCCCAAATGAGCACAGGAATCTTGTTGTGCCTTCAGGATGCTTCCCATCTCTCCAGACAGGGTTGTTGAGGGCATGGGGGCTGCAGGATGAGGAAGGGAAGCGAAAGAAGTTCTGTGTGCTTTTGCTCAGCCCTTCAGAACAGACCTCTGTAACTAAATGCAAAGCCTCTGATCCACCTCTAGGCAATACCCTCCTTTTTGTTGTTTCTGCTGTTGAGGCTGTGTCCTGAGCACACTCCTGTACTGCAGTGAGTCCTGGACCCTTCAAGCATGGCAGGATAGAAAGCTGAACATGTTCTATATGCGTTGCCTCCGACGCATTTTTGGTATCGACTGGCAGGACAAAGTTCCAAATAGAGTAGTCCTAGATCGAGCTGGAATTTTTAGCATGTATACATTACTGAAACAGCGCCGTCTACGTTGGCTCGGGCATGTTGCAAGAACGGCTTATGGTCAGATTCCAAAGGATCTCCTGTATGGAGAATTAGTGCAGGAAAATTGCCCCAGAGGGAGACCACAGCTGTGATACAAGGATATCTGCAAGCGGGATCTGAAGGCCTTAGGAATGGACCTCAACAGATGGGAAACCTGATATCTGAGCGTTCAGCCTGGAGGCAGGCATTGCATCATGGCCTCTCCCATTTTGAAGAGACCCTTGCCCAGCAGGCCGAGGCAAAGAGGCTGTCACGAAAGCAGCAAAATCAGGGAGCTAGATGGGGTACAGATTGTATTTGTCCTCAGTGTGGAAGGGATTGTCACTCTCGAATTGGCCTTCTCAGCCACACTAGATGCTGTTCCAAGTCCTCCATGCAGAGCATGATACCATAGTCTCTCAAGAATGAAGGATGCTTATGATGCTGTTGGAGCACTGCTGACAGAGCAGAAGGGTGGTGGAGTTTTCCAGATTTTCCTCCAGGAGGCATGCAAAGGTGAACCTTCTCTGCCCATTGATAGCCCTTGTCATTATTTCTGAGCTACATCAGATAGATTTGTTAACAACTAATTAATATTAGGTTGGTAAGAAAGAATCATGAATTTAGATTTGGTTTTGTCAAACTGCTGTTCAGCAGAAAGCTTTGCTGAAGTGCAATTGGATGTCTGAGGCCTTCCTTGTCTTCATTCTTACTATTTAGAGCCAGCCATGAACTCTTTTCTCTTCCTTTCAGTACAGCAAAAGCATGGTCTACCACAAATATACACCGAGAGAGAAAGCATCCATTTTAATTTAATTAGCATTTAATTTAATTTAGTTATAAGAGATACTGCTGGTGGTCAGCTATCCTGTCTCTTGAATTCCTGAGTGACCAATATTGCCAGATTTTTCAATGAAAATCCATTTTTTTCTAATATCTAGATTTTAATGGCACACCAATACACATGGCCATCTGTTATATTGGCAAGTGCCTACTCACAAGATGGCATGTTATTTTTAATTGAACAGAGAAAATTGATATGTTTCTAGAAAGAGGGAAATGTGAGGAAATGACATTTCATGCACACATAGAGATGGTAATACTAAGTAAGCTGCATATTGAATAAGAGGAAAGACATTTCTGAACACTTCAACAATTAGATGTTTTATTTCTATTTTCTAAACCTTCCTGATTATAGTGATACTGAATGTAGCTTGTTAAACAGTGGCATCTATGCTATAAGTTTGCTGTTCCTTTCTGTAAATCCTCTTTTCTAACTGAGACCACAAGTAGACCAGTGCATTCCAACCTCAGGTCTCTAGATATCCTTGAACTACAACCCCCAGAAATCCTGCCCAGCACAGCTGGTGGTGAAGGGTTCTGGGAGTCTTAGTCCAAGAACATCTGGAAACCCAAGGTTGGAGATCACTGGACTAGACAGCCAAATTATCCCAGGCTGGATCAGGCAAAATGGAGTTTGCTTGCATCCACCTGTACATACCAGGTAGTTTGAGGACAAGAAACCACACCACACTTCAAAACAACCCTATTTAGCCCATTCCTCACTTGTTTCCTCCATTCCCCCATATTTTTCCTATCTCCTCCTCTGCAGGGAACAGGAAAAAATCTGCAATTAAAAAAAAAGATATCGTTTCATCAGCTTGCCACCCGAGTGACAATGCTGGATTGTAAAGAAAAAGAGAAAAGGGAAAGAAAAAGATCTCTCCCTCTTATCACAACAATACACCCACAACAAAAAACATGCTGATCACCACAATCACTCATCTCCTGAAAAGGACAAAAGCTGATCCCACAGCTATAAATGCTCAACTATCCAAACAAACTGCACCAGAGCACAGGCAGAGTTCTGACTCCTGTCCTCTGAAGATGCCGGCTACAGAGACTGGTGAAACATTAGGAAGAAAAACCTTCAGAACACGGCCAAAGAGCCTGGAAAACCCACAACAACCATTTAAGGAATGTTTTACCACCAGCTGGAACTGAACCCATTTGAGGTCCAGGGGTTGAGGATCACTAGCAGCTGGTCCATCTCAAGGGTGCAGAAGAAGGAACCTAGCTCCTACACAACCTCCTCACACTCTTCCCCATTAGAGCCCATAGAGGGTGACAAGAGTCCCAGCTGCCTTTCTTTTCTTCTTCCTCCTCTTTTAAGTTTGGGCCCTGCCAACTTCGCCCAGTTCTGCCATACCCCTGAAGTTGTGCTCATCAGCTTCTACCTCCTCTTTCTTACCTTGGGCCTTGCTCTTGCTCTCTGCTCTCTCAGGCTGCCCCATTGACAGGTCCACTGGGAGGGCTCAGGGCCAAGGCAGACACCCCACCAGGGACAGTCAGAAAATCTCCTCACAGCCACTGACCTACTATTCTCTACTCTATCAAGGTAACAGAAAACCGGCTATAGTGTGCAATTAATTAATTGATTCACTGCATGCCTCTGGACCTTTTTTTATCCCAAAGGAATACACAGTTGCCATTTGAAGAGCAATGTCCCTTTATTTGTGGGCTAGTCTACTGTTTTGTGTCTCATCTTTGACTACACACAAGTGTGTGTGTGTGTGTGTGTGTGTGTGTGTGTGTGTGTGTGTGTGTGTGTGTGTGTGTGTGTGTGTGTGTGTGTGTGTGTGTGTGTGTGTGTGTGTGTGTGTGTGTGTGTGTGTGTGTGTGTGTGTGTGTGTGTGTAGTGGAGGCAGGATATAATATTCTTCCACCAGCATATACATGTGATTCTATTTTTTTTTCAGAACTATGACAGAGAACAGAAGGCACCTTGGAGGTCAATATTCCTTTGTTAGGAGACACTTTTGCAATGTTGTCAGTAAATTGGCTGCAGCAGCTGGAGATAATGTAAACTGAACAATTTGTCATCTCCTAGTGAGTTCTGACAAAAACATACCCCAAGGTCTGTTATATCAGGTCAGAGATCAAGAACAAACCAAAGGCACAAAGATGTTATTATTTAATGTTCCCTGAACCATTGTTTGTGTTTCTTTGGTAGGTCGAACACAGTTTCTATTTGGTACACATATCAATGCATTTTCCCTTTTATACAAGAAGATGAAGAATAACGTTTAATTGTTTTCCAAACCTAAAATATTTATTCTAAATAACTCCAGGTGGTACTCAATCCATATATGTTCTGGATAGAGACAACTTAATGGGATTGTGCTTAGTTTCAAATAATGTTTGTAGTCCTGGGCCCTCATCCATAAATAAGCAAAAGGCATTGAAAGAGCGAACAATAGTGCAGAGGGGAACATCACCGTATAAAAGAGATAAGAAGTGAATGAAACAGTTGTTGTTTAGTCATTTAGTCATGACTGACTTTTCATGGCCCTATGAACCAGAGCACACCAGGCCCTCCTGTCTTCCATTGCCTCCCAGAGCTGGGTCAAATTCATGTAGGTAGTTTTGATGAAACAGTACCTTGTCCTTTACCTAGAGTAGAGATGCATTGCCCACTTTGTCATGGAAGTATGGTTTATCCTGATCCCTTTCAGTCCCTTCCTTCTACATTTGCAGGACTGTATTGAGCACTGGCAGACTGGAACACTCTGCCAGTATAGTATACCTATTGTCTGTATTTGTTCATGATGAGCTGTTCTTTTGTCACAGCATTTCACAGGATCAAAGTTCAGCATAAGCAAAGGTATTTAATTTGAATAAGTAACAAAAGGTATTCATACTAATTTGCATATAGAGTCTATAGGAGTGGTCACTTGGACTTATAAAATGAGTTTTCCTGAGCCCAATAAGGCTTGGAATATCTCTAGTGAGTAACTTAAATAATGTGAATACTGTGTGATATATGTCTATGTTGGTATTGCAGGTAGTCATAGGCCAGAATCCCATACACTCACTTCCATATGCCTAAGGCTAATAATGTAATCAACCATAGACTTTAACGTTTAATTTAAAGTTTCCTGTTCTCACCACCTCCAGGTTTTGAGGCTCCCTAGGCATCCTGTTTGACTTGGAATCCTCTTTGGGTACCTCTGGATGGTGGGAAAGCCTTTAATGTCTGAAAATGGTCACCACCAACCCCACTGCACAAACCGGATTCCGACCATAGACAGAGATATGTGACACTCTTCTTCCATATAGATAACATTTCTTAGGAGGCCAGACATTATTTTTTCTAGATAAGGGAAAGGTGTGATTTTTTTTTTCACTTCCAAGAAACATTCTCAACCTCAACACTGGTTATTAAGAATAAGCGTTGCATACAAATGCATACAGACAGCGTTCAAAGCTGTGTTTAAATAAGCCTATAGGATACAGTTACCTCACCTTACTTATTTTGCTTGCTCAGAGTGGCATCCTGACTTGTTTGTTTTCTCCTCTTTTCTTTTATTGCAAAAGCCCTGAACCCAGAAATATGCTCAGCTCAGAAGTATAGTTCAATAAAGAGATTTTAAGAAGGAATGGGTTGAGCGGAGCATAAATGGGTCTCTTGAGCTTCTCACTGCTGTTGCTCAATTGTGCTACGGGCTGAAGAACAAAGGCTGAACAATTCACAAGGTGCAACGGTTTGCCCTTGACATCTTTTAAATAGTGCTCCAACAAGAACATTGTTCTCTCACCAGTAGAAAAGCTGCAAAGAAAATCAGGAAAGTGGACAGTCTCTGGATCTGCTCAGTCTATGAAGAGATAAAAGATGAATTCATACAAAATGTTGTGGTACAAAACGCCATTGTGTGCTGAGTTCTTCTGCTGCGACTGTGGTGTGACTGGTAATAGTGTAACACAGTGACAAGCAATGAGACCGGAGCTGTTTTCCTATTTCTCTCCACAATTCAAAGCAATTTAAGGAGGGCTGAGGCACAACTATACTTAAATACTTCATTTTCATGGGCTAAATTCAGTTGCTAGTCCCAACTAGGGTAGACCGGTTGAATCAATGGAATGTACAGTAGCACTGATTTACCAAGTCACACTGATTCTATGGTTCCACTCTAGCTGGCAATGCAAATTGGATTTAGTTCCGTGCAAAAATATCTCTCTCTGTTTTTTAACTCTAAATTCACCAGTAAGGCATATATCAAAAAATTTATATATTGATGATGATTCACACACTTTTTTACAAAGGAACACCAAAATAACAAAGGAACATGGGGTAGCTCAGCAGACTATTGACCAGCTGAGCTGAAAAACAACACTGCTTCTCCAAAGCAATGAGTTTCATATCATGGTTGCCTGTATAGAAAAATGTTATAACCTCCATGCTCATCACAGAATGGATTAAAACAGTTGCTGCTGCAAGGAGCTAGCATAAGAGGCATAACTTTGAAGGAAGCTGGGCGGGGGGGGGGGAAGCAATGAAAGGCAAATAAGAAACAAGAATAAATTAATATAACCTTGTGACACAGGCATTGGGAGCCTGTGGTGTTCCATGTATGGTTGGACACACATCTCCTGTCATTGCTATCAGTTTCTTCTCTTCCAATGACAATTTATTTGTGTGTGTGTGTGTGTGTTTAATGGGATTGTAAATGATCTGAAATCCCATGAAGGGGGGTAGATGTAAATATTTTAAATAAAATAAAAATCATTTCATATAGCAATTAGGGCATATGAAAATGGTGCCAGATGCCCAAACCATCTTGTAGAACAATTGGACATTTAAAGAATGGAATACTCAGGGCTGTTTCTTCCACTAGGCAGACTTGACTGCCGCTTCATCCAGCAGATGGTTAATGGGAAGACCTTGGAAGGGCAATTCATGTGTTCCATGCAGCCTGCTAAGGCTCCTCTATACTGATGTGCTGCTCTTTAAGCCAGTTAGCTTGCTTTATTGTATTGGTCACTTGGAGGTAAGCACAGCATTTGTTAGTAGAATCATAGACTCATGAAGTTGGAAGGGACCTATATAACCCTCTGCTCAGTGCAGGAATACAAAGCAAAGCATATCTGCCAGGTGTCTAAATTCTCTTGAATGCCTCCAGTGTTGGAGCACTCACCACCTCTCAAGGTAACTGGTTCCATTGTCGTACTGCTCTAACAGTTAGGAAGCTTTTCCTGATATTCAACTGAAATCTGGCTTCCTGTAACTTGAGCCCATTGTTGCGTATCCTGCCATTATGGGTGGTTGCTCAGACATGAAGGACTGCCAGAACTCTGTCTCTACAATATTAATATTGTTTGAGTGTCAAATGGCATGGTATTTGGAACATATAGTCTGACCCTCAGGTGCAACGATCAAGACTGTTCTGTCATCCGTGTTCAAGCAAGGGTGAACTGTCCAAGGAATTGGCTTCAGTCCATGGAATGGAAAATCTTGTCTTTTGCTTCAGGCATAAAAATGCCTGGGCCCAGTCCAGAGAACATGAAATAGTAGGGTATCTTACTGTTCCATTATGTACACTTCTTGGCTAGGAATTCTTTTAACATCAGCTCTTGGCCTGCCAAATTTCTGATTGTCCATGTTTGCCAGATTGAAAAGACAGATAGTATCAGGAAGCTATTTCTCTTTTATTTATTTATTTTATTTATTTATTGGATTTATATACCGCCCCATAGCGCTACAAGCACTCTCCGGGCGGTTTTACAATTTTAATTATAAAGGCTACACATTGCCCCCCCAGCAAGCTGGGTACTCATTTTACCGACCTCGGAAGGATGGAAGGCTGAGTCAACCTTGAGCCGGCTACCTGGGATTTGAACCCCAGGTCGTGAGCACAGTTTTAGCTGCAGTACAGCGTTTTAACCACTGCGCCACGAGGCTCTGTTAGATATTAACAGAACTGAAATGTAAAAGTAGTTTCCCCCCTCTTTCTTTCTTTGAAGGAAAATATAAAGTATGTATTGTGAGGAAAATATGGTATAAGAATATTTATGATGCACTATGAGACGGGAATGTGTATAATGTGTTTTGTTGTTCATCAGAGGTTATATTTACCTGTTCTTCAGACCTGCTAAGGACCAGATGATTTTTATTATGTCTTGATATGTAAAACCATAGAATTCAAAGAGGTTGTACTTTGTTTTTCACATGACTGCAAACACTGGCCTCCTTTGTATGACTGATGGCAGAGCCACAAATAAAATGGGAAATACAGTATATCCATGTGGAGGGGACTTTCCAGAGAGGGGAAAGATGGGATCAGGATCTCATCCAGTGAGGCCCTTATTCTTCCTTCAGAACAGACTTGAAGTGGCAGAACATGCACAACCAGACATATACTGTATTCATAATTCCATGTTGTCCATCAAAGAAGATTACAAAAAATAAGCCAGCTTGTTTAGCTATTGTGACACAAGCCTATTGGAGTGCCACTATAATTGCATCTTCCTTAGGAGAGCTTTCTCTGACAAACTGCAGAACTGATGCCAGCATTCTTGCTCATTTAGTAAATGACCGTTTAAGGCAGTAGCATCTTTAAATTCTAAAAAAAAAAAAATTATGGATTTCTATCTGGCAAGCTAACTGGCAAGCAGCGGTTTTACGTGGGGCCGGGGAGGAAGGTATTGTTTCTCAAAGTACAGAAGGAG
Organism: Pogona vitticeps; assembly: GCF_051106095.1. Lineage (NCBI taxonomy): Eukaryota > Metazoa > Chordata > Lepidosauria > Squamata > Agamidae > Pogona > Pogona vitticeps. The sequence continues at coordinate 262,611,439 of NC_135784.1, forward strand.
CTTGGAAATCAGAGAGATGACATAACATTGTAAAAAAAAAACATGTCTGGTAGACATTAAGGTGCCATGAGGCTCTGCTACAATGGACCAACTTTGCTCCACACATCTCCAAGAAATATGTAGATATTGATTTTGTTGTGACCTTCAGAAGTAAGGCTTTGGGACCTGCAGCTCTGCAGTCGAGGGGGAATTTACACAGAAAATTGCCTTTTTTGACAGATGTGTTGTGATACAAAGCTTGTACTAAAAATAGATGGAAGAATGACCGCTGCATTAATTTACTGCTGATTAGCAAGAGGCCAATTACATAGTTGCTTGCCTGTTTTGTGCCTGGGCACTCCAGGAGGAATCAAACCCAGCACCTCATTAATTAGTGTCAATTTGTGTCACAGCTTATGAAATCTAACTCACATGAATCGCAAGAGGATCATGGCCAATAGCCCACAAAGAAAACAAAAAGAAGCTAACGCCATATTCACTGTGATATTTTGCGTTAAGAATGTAGGAGAGCAGTCACAAAGTTTTCACTCTACGCTGCAGCATGCATTGAGCAAAGGGAGTCCACAGTCTCTGACTTGACTGGCATGATCCACTTGGGAAAGGCTAAGATCATTAATCCCATCCTTGAGCAAGTGGTGGATCTTTTTTTTGCCATAGCTATATGAAGTTTGAAATAATTTCCCCCTCTATAATGAGATGGTGTGGAATAATATGCTGGAAAGATCCTCTGTCTAGCAGGGACCTGTAGGCGCTATTTAGAGAATCATAACTCATTAAATCCTGAGCTTGCTCAGATAACGTCTGACAGATTAAATGTTTGTCTCTGTGCTTCTGCTTTGATGTGACCTTGGGCTCATGTCGACACTGCCGTAATATGAACACATCAAGATTACAGCCAGCTACACACTGCAGAAGGAATGATTTGCTGAAATCAGCCACTTGTAAAAGGCACTGGCAAAGGCGAGAGAGAGGGAGAGGGAGAGGAAGATAAAAAGAGAGAATGTGCTATCCAGAATAGAAATTATCCACCTTCGTTCACATCATTAAATCATGCCCTCCCCAACGCCACTGCACGCACCATTCGCTTGCCTGCCAGCAGTGACTCATCAGAAGTGCTTAGCTGTGAAAACTCTGAGATTCACAGATTCGTTGTTGCTTTATATCATTCCCTTGAGGCCCCGTAATAAACACAGGCTTTGTATCAAGCAGCATTTTAGAATCCAGCCTCTAAATCACAGTCATAAGATCTATCACCTGACAGGAAAAGAAGCAGATGGGACCATTGCTTCATCAGATGGGAGAATGTACGTGTCACTAGCATTTCTTAATCAAGAGCTGGGGGAACGACTCAAAATAATTATTTGAGGTATACAACAAGATGCTGAAGTGGTGTGTGGAAAAAAAACACAGACAACTGTCTTCAAGAAAAAAAATCAGTAACTGGCAGAGAGAGAGAAGTGTATAACACATCACACAACCAATTGTTACCGCACATTATTTACAGTTCGTTTATATCAAATAAAAATAGACCACTTCTTTTAATAGACCACTTCTTTTAAAAAATGGAAGTTCTGAGTGTTTGCTACATCCTCCAGTAGGCACCCCAATGCAGGGATGAGCTGCATGAAGGCCCTTGAGGACCTAAACGAAGCTCCTACAGTATCTCTGGCCCCCTTTCAGCTCCTTTGTTTTTGCTTTTGGCTTCAAACATCCCCTTGAGCCCTATAGGTGGCATGGGCAGCAATTTTGCCATGTTTGTGGTACTTGAGCATCCCTCAAGAATGCTTCTGTGTTTTTGTTTTTGAAAAGAATTTTGGTCACAGGAGGGTGAGGGGGCTTTTCAATTTTTTTTAAAGGTCTTATTTAAACAAAAATGGATGTTGGAAGTGAGCAGGAAGAAGGAATTTGATGCAAGCTGTGAAGTTCCATGGTGGATGTGTGTGTGTAGCCCTGAGTCCTCTGAAAGTTTCCCATCTCTGTCCTAATGCATATAAGCTCCATGTGGGGGCTGGTCAAAGTATATGCCTGATCAGACCTTGGGAAGTTATTTGTTTTGACTAGAGTTCTCAGGAGCCCAAAGAGAACATTGCCAAGGGTCATGATGGCTGAGAGAGTCTTAGTTCAAAGCTGGGCTCTCAGAATATCCTCTCCCAGACTCATCCTGCCTAGTGGGAAAGAAACTTGTTTAAGCGCTGCTCTTTGTAAGAACCCTGGAGAGAACAGTTTCAAATTATGCAGAGAACCACCAGAAAATGAAACCCACTGTGAAAGCAAAGTTATGGATTAGGGATTTCTTTTAGAATCATTAAAAAGAATACAAATAAATTGAACTCTGAAGTCCAACAGAACTCTTCAACAAGAAAGATAGCAAAAAAAAAAAAAAAAAAAAAAAAAAAACCCTTGATATTTAAGTGGAAAGTCCAAACGTTTGTCCAGATCTGATACCTGTGCCTCATGTAGACTGCCAGGGAAACAAGATGGTTTGCTGGATTTGATATAAGTCAGAAGTGACAAAGATATTAGTTTGGAGACTCTCCATCTCACTGCAGATAAAACCCTGACTTAACCCTTCCCACAGCAAATACTAAACCTAACTCTGAACTTTGCTTCTCTGAATCTATGGTCTTGGAAACCAAAGCTATATCTTGTGATCTTGAGGACAGGGATAAGCACACAATCCTGTTGCTCCCCGATTCCAGTAATGTCCAGACATGAATCTAGTACTGGGTTTGGAATGGAGCTCTCCCATCGCTTGATGTGAAAGCAGACCAGACATTGTATTGCACAAGTCTCTGTTTCTATTTGCATTTGGTGGAAGGTGGGTATGCAAGATTACAAAAAAAAAACATAATTGTGGCCATCCCCCTTCCAAATGATCACCACCAAACCATTGGACATTGTCTCTGTCTTGAGCACACATGAGAGTTTTACCCAGAAACACAGTGGAGAGACACCCCTTGACTTCAGTGGGTGCTTTGGACATGAAACATAAAGTGAAATTATGCAAAAAAATATATATAAAGTTACCTGCATTAGCAGTATCACTTCATGTATTTTTAAAAAATAAAACTTTGAGAAAAATTTCCATTTTGGAAGCTTTTGTTCTTACAGGTGCAACAAGGAAAGAAATATGAAACAAATAACAGGGAATGAATACTATGTTTGGGGAAAGGTTCATAGCTCAGTGACAAGCCATGTGCTTTCCATGCAAAATGTTCCATATTCCGCCTTTGGCAGCTTTGGCTTGGGCTGGGAAAGAGCCCTCCCTGGCACCTTAGAGAGGACTATCAGTTAGTGTGCACAGCCGTTGCGTAAGTGGACCGATAGTCTGATACCGTATCTATACTACATAGAACATTCTGATTCGATTTTCACAGCCATGACTCTGTCCCTCGGAATCCTGGGATTTGTAGTTTGGTGAGGTACTTAAATTACTCTGCTGGAGACCTCTACTGCACTCTCCTGATCTCAGGGGAGCCATTTTGCAGAGAGATATCACTGGAACATATCTGATTTTTTTTTCATATTCTGAACCAGAGGCTGCTCTGCTGCCTCCTTGACTGAGACACACACACCTATACCGCTGCCTGCTTCTCTCTCATAATGTTGGTGCTGAACAAGGTACCTGGGTAACAGCTTTTGTCTGGAAGGCTCATTATAGCAGTTGTGGGCTATCTTTTACCCTTCTGATGTCTGTGCCTGTTTCTAGATTTCATTGCTCCAGACAGACATCATTTACAGGTTTTGCTCTCATCCCAGCTCCCCTCCCTTACAACACTCAGGGCAACCTCAATTAGGCGAGATCTCTGTCCTCACTACTCTTGGTTCCAATGTGTGTTTTACATTTAATTTCTCAAGAAATCACTCCAGGATACCTGAGAAACCTAGGCTTTTGCTTTCTAATCTATAGGAGTAAAGGGTGATCCAAATATTATGAATAATTATTACAGATATTCTGAGTTATCAAATTTTGATTTGGATATATTTGGAACTATCTGAATATGGCATTATTTGGTGAATCTGAAATATTTCTGAATCTAGACATTCTTGAGGTCCACATATTTCTGAAAATTTACAATATTGGTCCATATTTGGTTGGATTTCTCTGTTTTAATCAAAGATTTATTTGAAACTAAAATGCATGTCTAGGGCCTTTTTTGCCTATTCAAAAATATAGACTGCAAATTCCTGCAGAATCTTGTCAGCTGTGTGCAGTGGTTGAAGTAGGTCACAGTTTGTGCCTAGAGCACTCAGTGATCTTCTCAAGCTTTGTTTTCTTTCACAGAGACAGCATTACACGCTGGCTTAAAAAAACACAGTTGGTTTCTATAATGTATGCACAATCTTTTTTGCTCATAAATAGGCAGTACATGCCATTGTAACATGGAGGATATATCAGGGATCTCCTACCGACTCTCCTCAGAATGAAGAAGATACCTGGATGAGTAGTGAAATGTTTCAACCTAATAAGAAAGAAGTCCAGTTGCCATGACTCAACTTCTAGATAACCTCACCTGGATGACTGAGAATCTTCACAGATACTGGGCCATTGTAAAGTGCAGCATAATGGAAATCACAGTCTCTTGATATATAAGAAAGCTTATTGGAAAGTATTAAAAAGGGTAATGTACCCAAGTTTGAGAGACTGAAGGGTTGTTTCCTATACTACCATTTCTAAAAATTACAGATGGGCTTGTTACAAAAGAAGGTGTTCTGTATTATTTGTTCACTAGTGAATTCTGGAACATCAAAATTACTCATATGTCTATCAAAAAGCCCAAGCCAACATGTTATCAATTTATGCCATTTCCTCCTCATGTAAAGTAGGCAGGAAAATTACTTGAGGATTTACAGCTTATACAGTACCATCTGAACTAACCCTTAAAATAGTGGTAAAATAGATCCCTCCAAAAGCTAATCTGTCAGTTCTCAAAATTATCTCACCAGTTTGTCCTCCACAATCATGAATATTAAATCCATCAGAGTAATTGAGCATAGTGCTATAACTTTAATAACCACTAAATGCTTCAGACATTTAATTGGGGAGGAGGCGTGGCGATAGTCTACAAGGATTCCTTCCACTTTTCCAGATTCCCTGTCCCCTTTGAAATGGTCTTGAGGGACTGTATTGTGTGTTGGGCTCAAGAGACATACTGTTGGTGTACCTCCTGCCCTGCTGCTTACCAACAGTCTCCCTACCTGAGCTGACGGAGGTGATCTCAGACCTGGTGGTGAGGTCCCTCAGACTTTTGGTACTGCGGGACCTCAACCTCCATGCCAAAGCCACCTTAACAGGGGTAACTCAGGACTTCCACTGGTAATGGCACGGCTAAGAAATCTTGTAAATAAATAAATAATTTTTTTAATGGTCATATATCTTTTCTGTGTATTCTAAAGGATAATATGTACAAAACATTGACCAAAACCCTCTTGGCATATCATGCAAGTAGGATATCATTATCCTGTGAAAGGAATATTTAATTCAAATTAATTGTAAGTCTCCTGTTCCCCTACCCACTTTTGGGTTCCAAGGCTCCCTAGGGCTGTAATTTAGATGTCAGCAGTATCAAGACCACTAGCAGATTTTTGGCTATGGAAGACTCCCTTCTCCCCAATTCCAAGGCTCCCAAAGGCTTCCCCAGAAAAAAGGGGAACCCTGGGGAGCCTTAAAACCTGATAAAGTGGGGACTTCAGGAGTTTTCAATTAATTAAAATTAAGTATGCCAATCACAGGATGTTGACATTGTTCTACTTGCATGGCATAAACTACACCAAGAGAATTCCAGCCAACCTGAAGGTGTCTGTACCCACTCCCCATGCAAATTAAGTCCTGTGTTACAGCCAGTGAAAAAAGTATGTCATGACCAACAGAGCCTCCATTGGTTTAGGAAAGGTTCAAAGCACAATTCAAGAAACACACTTCATGGAAAAACATGAAGCAGTACTTTGCTCTCCCCCTGCCTTCCACTCCCTACTGTGTATAGTGTACCTGTGTTCCAGACAGGCCAAGTGGAAAACATGACACACAAGACAGTGAACAGGTATTTACTTACTGCAGCAGTGAAGCTACTGACTGGAGCTATTCCACCCCCTTTCAACAAACATTTCTTCCCCCATCATCCACCCTTGGTAACTGTACTTTATTTGCTTGGGTGGGGTACTTTCCAAGACTGCCCATCCAAAAGGCTTCTGCATCCTAGCAGTGGTGCTGTGCTGTTATTTTACAGGTCAACTTTCCCACCAAGGGGCCCGTCAAACAAACAAGCATCCCCTTTCCCAGACTTTGCTTGCTTGCTTGTTGGCTTTGTGCCTGGGGTACTAGTACAACAAAGGTATGGGCAGTATTGGAAGAACTAGAGAACATTCCCCTCATGTGATCAGGGCCTCAGTTGCTTCTGGAAACCCAAAATTAGGACATGAATGCAACAGCAGACACCCTTTTGTGCTTCCCAGTGACTAACACATAGAGACTGTTAACTGGTGGGCATATACTGTATATCCATCATGACTTGCGCCTACTGATAGGCCTATCCTCCATAAATTTGTCCAACCATCTTTTAGAGCTGTCAGAGCTGGCAAATTTCCCATATATTACTGTCTGTTGTGTGAATAAAGACTTCCTTATGTATATCTAAATCATCTACCATTCAGCTTAAGTGGATGGACTCAGTCCCTAGCATCCTGAGAACATTTTTCTATCCACTTTTCCCACATTATATATAATGTTGTCCACTTTCATAATGTCATCACTTACCTTTCTCACAAACAGAATAATAATTCATTGAGCAAGTTGCTCCAGTCTCTTGATCATTTTGATTGCACCTTTTCTAGCTCCTACCTGTTTTCAGGTGTGATGACCACAACTATACAGAATACTCCACCATATATTTCCAGAAAAGCATTATGATTAGCTCTCCCTTGCCTTGCCAATGATTCTAATGTTCACTGGATGCTGCTATAATGAATAGCTTGATTATCATGCTGTGGGGGAAATTAAACATATTACCTATTTATATAATATATACCAATTTGAATGTACATCATCTGTGATTTTATAACAGCTGGAGAGACAAATAAAAGCAGTATATTAGCTATGACACTAATAGCAAAATGCTTATTTGTTCTAACACTAAAATATCCTAGGATTTTTATCATTTCCTGAAAAACATGTTTTAACAAATGTTATATACTCTGCCATATGGCCTATGGATGTGCCAGCCTTTTTGAATGTGAAAAAAATGATTATTTTACCTACTTCTTTTAAATCCATCAGTTCAAGATTTTTGAAATAACTTTGTGTGGATCAGAAACTAGCTTTTAAATGAGAGAGAGAAATTCTATAGAAAAACTTGTTTTAAATGTAGCATCTTGTGTCCAGCAGAAGTATACCTGGGATATATACCTTTTTTCAGGCACACATATAAATAGCTCCTTCATTTTATAGCAGCTGAAGAAGGTCAAGTTGTAAGATAAAATTCCAGGATTATGTAGGAATTTGTAGGCAGAAAACTCTGTTCTATTGACAAAAAATGTCTTCTCGTTAGATAACTGCAGTTACATTGTTCATTATGTATCATGGAAGCAAGCAACCACCATGGGCCTTTTACTGTTATCATGGCTTCTAATTCCAGTTTACGAGAGGGCACTGCCCTTTGGAAGTTTCTCCACAGCAGGTCTACAGGAAAAACAAAAATACAAATTTGTATTTCTTCCAGCATAGCTTGGGCGTAAGATATACCCAGTGTGCTTGGACCAGGGTCATATTTATCTCTCACAAAGAGGAGATTGAATATATCTGAACATAGTGCACTAGACTGTAAGAAAAAGGATATGCTGACAGCTGACCTATATTTTAAGGAGACACATGCACTATATTTTAATGCACACATGCACGCACACACACGGCTTCGGTCAAAGAGCCATTAAACATCTCATCAAGGAGCATCAGCATCAGCAACCTAAATTAATATTTTACAACTGAGTGAGAGGAAAACAATCTTCAGAAAGTTCAACCTGTCTTATCAAAATATGCCTAGTCACGTAGCTAGACAACACATGACTAAAATGCTGGCATACTCATTTGCTGCCAGTCTACAGCTTTTTTGCTTGTTTGTTTTTAAAAAGGAAAGAATAAACAAAGGTGCTCTGGAATTAGTCTTAATAGGGGGGAAACAATTCTGATTGATACAATATGCCCTACTTTTTCTTCAGAAAACTATACTCAGCTCTAGTTGGACGTTGCCGGCTACTGTGATGTACGTAGTCTTTTGAAGAATCTCAGTCCATAGTCTTGGCTGCAGGGGAAAGTGCTGCTTGTAGTTATGCCCTCTAGACTTTTTGGCTGTATCCAGACAACCATAACATGGTTTAATGTAACTCATACATCATTTGTGTGTGTGTGTGTTTCTTTGTGGGAATGAAATGAGCATGGTATCTGCACATAGTTGCTTCCTTCCTTCTTTCTCATGATTCTGTAGCTAACCTTGAGACCCATGACTCAGCCATAGCTGCACCTGCTGAAATGAAATGCTCTCATCTACACAGCTGTTGAAGGTACAGGGACCCTGGCCTCCTATCCGTGTGTTCATCCTAAGCTTCATGTGGGTAACATGCAAAAGAAAGGGAAAAGAAAGCAGAATCTTTGTACCTTTAATAATTGTGAAATGGACTCTTCTTTTATAAAACCATGAAAGATCTGGGAACCCTGGTCTCTTTTCCATTTTGTCACCCTCGCCACATGAACCACCAATATGAGCCATCAAGTATAATACTCAAATGCTGGGATAGTGATTCAGCTGGAATAAAGTGTTATTCCAAATAGCTGTGGATCTAACTTTAATTAAAAAAAAAAAAAAAACAGGATGGTTGGATGCAAGCCATGAAAGAGGGGCTGTATTTTAATAGTTATGAGCAAGAGATTATTACAGCAGATGTAGCTTTTATAGTGCATCCATCAGATATATCTACTGCAGTTTCCTCTTCTATACAGTTAAAAGTACAGGAGGAGCCCTGACATTTTTTGTGTCTGGCTGCGTTAACAAGAAAAGGTTGTTGAACCTCCTTGTCTTTTCCATGTTGGGTGGTGCAATTGCGACTATGTGCTGCAGGGGGCATAGGAATGTGGTGGCGCTGTGGGTTAAACCACAGAAGCCTCTCTGCTACAAGGCCGGATGACCAGCAGTCATAATATCAAATCCATGCAATGGAGTGAGCTCTCCTTGCTTCTCCCAGCTCCCGCCAACCTAGCACTTCAAAAGCATGCAAATGTGAGTAGATGAATAGGTACCACCACAGTGGGGAGGTAACGGTGTTCCGTGTCTAGTCGCATTGGCCACGTGACCATGGAAACTGCCTTCGGACAAACCCTGGCTCTACGGCTTGGAAACAGGGATGAGCACCGCACCCTACTGGACAAATTGTCAAGGGGAACCTTTACTTTACTGCAGGGGGCAGTACAGATAAAGATAGATGGGATTCTCTAGTCTGTTCCTGCTTGGTCTTTTCTGCTCTGCTTCCTCACAGACTGACTTTTGCAGATGTGACTTGAATTCTCTCTTTCTTTTTCTCTGTTTCAGTCATTTATAGCTCATGCTAACAAACATACCACTGACAGTGACCTTTTGTGGATGGTTCCATACAGGCTACATCCAGATGCGCTGAACTACAACATCCACCATCCCTAGATGTCAGAAAAAATGATCGTGCTAGTTAGAGATGCTGGCAATTAGAGTCCAGTATAACTGGTGGTCTCCATGCTAAGGAGGCATAGCCTGCTGAATCAAAATGTAGTGCTTCAATCTTCAGATTATTTTCTCATGAACAAAGAGAGTTCCCACAAGCTTTACATCAAATCATTTATTCATAGATATAGTCAGTCAGTGGGTTGGTAAAATTAAATGGATGGGAGTATGTATGTATGAATTTAAAATATTTTTACTCCCAAGGTGGCTACATCATTAAAAGACAATATTTAAAGACCAAGCCAGTATTAAGACAGTTGAAGATTATTCCAAATCCTTCCCATATAAGTCCCATGTGTTTACTACTAATACATTTCTTGATTAATATGTTAATAAAAAAGTTTTCTAACACCAGTAGCAGGCAGTTGTTAATCTGGGATGTCGATTTCTCATTAGATGCTGTTGCTAATATCCTGCTCTTGCCTGGCTGTTTTTATTTACTGAGGCTTGCCCTAATCACTGGAGAAAGCTTGATCGTTTCACTCTTAATTTTCTCAGTAACAATAGAATATACTGTATTTTTTGCACCATAAGACTCACTTTTTCCCCACAAAACAGGGGGGTGGAAAGTCTGTGCATCTTATGGAGCGAAGAAAACAGATTATATTTTCCTGTTTTCTTCTCTTAAAAAAATCGGTGCGTCTTATGGAAAGGTGCGTCTTATGGAGCGAAAAATACGGTAGGTAGCTGTTTCAAGCCGTACTCTTTGTGGATAGGGTCATTATTTTATTTAGTCACTAGGTGGCACTGCATTGGGTTGCATTTAAGTAGAGTCAGAAGTTTCCTGTTGTTGTTGTCTTGTTTAAGATAAGTAATGAATTTTGTGTCTGCTTTCCTAACTAGTATTTTCTCTAAGCTTTCCATGACACACAAACAGGGGAAACGCAATTCTGATAGTAAGGATGTACTCAGTTTCAAACTGTTGAAGGAAAAGTATATATGAGAATTTCCTTGCTGAAAGACACCAATGTCAATTCCACTTTGTTGTTCCATCAGCGTCCAACACAGTTCCCAGATAATTTCTAAAAACCTAGATCTGACCTGCTTTCTCTTGACAGGGGCCCATATAGGCATTGAGCACTCAACTACAGAGGAAGCCTTTCTTCTGCTTTAATGTGCTTAATAACCTCTTAAGAATTTTAACAAAGCAATCTTAAGAGTGCACTTTCACCAGTATTATTCCAACAATGAAAAGATTTTGATGCTTTTTACTGAATTCAATTTTCTGTCATTGAGGCAGAGAAGACAGAGGCAGGGAAAAGAAGAGGGAGCCTAGTGATTTATGAATGCCTTCTGAAATCCTACCATCTTGTGCTTCATAGCAGCACCTTTGAAAAGGCTTGCTTTCAAATCCAAATTAATGTTCAAACCACCCTGAAATATTAAATTTCTCTGGAGTGAGAGCAGACAGAAAGAAAGCGGGGCTGATTTAATTCTCAGCTGCTTGCTAAGAATAAGATCATCATGCAGATGTGAAACATAAATACGGAATGTTATTACACAGGATTGAGTTGAATGTGGCTTTGAAATAATTTTTAACTGCTTTGCAACAGCATTTGTTTGTGGCAAAGTAAGGAATTGCCCCAGAAAGCTCACATTAATTGGAATCTCATTGGTGTTGGCATCTGGCTGTGCTGCCAGAGATCGGGAGTTCGATTCCCCACTTGTGCCTCCTTGACCAAGGCTGGACTTGATGATCTATAAGATCCTTTCCAGCTGTGCAGTTCTATGACGATGATGATATAATTTCATTTCACACACACACACACTTGAAAACTATTGCTCATGGCAATCACTACTAAAACATGATTCATGAGTATACGTATTGGAAGGGGAAAACTCTACACCTAAAATGGTGAAAGCAGTGACACAAAGCCAATGTCCTAGTTTATTTTTGTGCCAGCGGTTCAGTTCTGGAGGGAATGATGACAACTAGTTTGTGTGGGGAGATCCAATAAGGGGGAGCTCTTCGGAAGTCCTCTATTCAGTTCTCTGGAAGAAAAAAAGGGGGGAATTCATCTGGCAGCCTGAAGGACAAGGGGAAAAGGGCAAAGAGGAAAGGAGTGAAGTCCTTGGCAGAAAGAGAGAGACCTCTAGCAGAAATTTTTAAAGGGGTCCCCACCCACTGTATGTTTTACATCAAGGATACAATATTGCTGCAATTTATACAGCTTGCAATTATGTTCTTTGTCTACAAGCTGCTTGACAAAGTTGCATAATGGCAATATACAATCAGTTATATATTTTGTAGGGCCCAACACACTTTAAGTGTGTTGAACTAGGTACATGAGACCAGAATGAATCATCAAACTGGCCATTTGTGCTGGTCCACTTTTCAGTTGAACAGGTGTTCAGTGCTTCCTAGCCCTACCCCCTCTGGCAGGCATCCATTCAGAGACAGTGCCCCAGATTTCCGGCTCCACCTCCTCCAAGTAATACCTCTGAGTGGGCGCCCACCAGAGGAGGTGGGGCTTGGTGGCACCAGATACCTATTTGGCCAAAAACCAAACTGGCATTTCTTGCCCATCTGTAATACCCACCCCATAAAGTGCAGCTGATGTCTTGATCGTTCTTGTTTATGTGAGTCCCTGTGAATAAGTTGTCATCCATCTTGTAAGCAAATTAACCATCTCCAAAACGGGCTTTACTATAACAGTACTTGCCTGGGCCCCTTCATGGATTGCTGCCTTATTGTGGCGAAGGGGCTTGAGTAATTCAGAGAAGCTATGGGCTGGGGCACCCAAGGCGGACAGGTCATAGTGGAGAGTTCTGACTAAACACAATCCACCTGGAATAGGAATTGGCAAGCCATGCCAGTATCTTTGCCAAGAAAACCCCATGAACAGAAACAAAAGGCTAAAAGATATGACGCTGGAAGATGATCCCCTCAGGTTGGAAAGCGTCCAACATGCTACTGAGGAAGAGCAGAGGACAAGTACAAGTAGCCCCAGAGCTAATGAAGTGGTTGGGCCAAAACTGAAAGGACGCTCAGCTGTGGACGTGCCTGGAAGTGAAAGGAAAGTCCGATGCTGCAAAGAAAAATACTGCACAGGAACCTGGAATGTAAGATCTATGAACCTTGGTAAGCTGGATGTGGTCAAACAGGAGTTGGCAAGAATAAACATTGACATCCTGGACATCATTGAAGTAAAATGGATGGTAATGGGTGAATTCAAGTCAGATGCTTATCATATCTACTATTGTGGACAAGAATCCCGTAGAAGAAATGGAGCAGCCCTCATAGTCATCAAAAGGGTGGGAAAAGCTGTACTGGGATACAATCTCAAAAATGATAGAATGATGTCAATACGAATCCAAGACAGACCATTCAACATCACTGTAATCCAAATTCATGCACCAATCACCCATGCTGAAGAGGCTGAAATTGACCAATTCTATGAAGACTTAGTACACCTTCTAGAACTGATACCAAAGAAAGATGTTCTTATTATAGGGGACTGGAATGCTAAATAGGGAGTCAAGAGATAAAAGGAACAACAGGTAAGTTTGGCCTTGGAGTTCAAAACGAAGCAGGGCAAAAGCTAATAGAGTTTTGTCAAGAGAACAGACTGGTCATCACAAATACTGTTCCAACAACACAAGAGGTGAGTCTACATATGGACATCACCAGATGGGCAATATCGAAATCAAATTGATTATATTCTCTGCAGCCAAAGATGAAGAAGCTCAATACAGTCAGCAAAAACAAGTCCTGAAGCTGATTGTGGCTCTGATCATCAGCTTCTTATAGCAAAATTTAAGCTTAAAATGAAGAAAGTAGGAAAAACCACTGGGCTTGTTAGGTATAATCTAAAACAAACCCCGATGAATACACAGTGGAAGTGAAGTACAGATTTAAGGAACTAGATTTGCTGGACAGAGTGACTGAAGAACTATGGAAGCCCGTAACATTGTACAGGAGGCAGCAACAAAAACCATCCCAAAGAAAAGGAAATCCAAGAAAGCAAAGTGGCTGTCCAACGGGGCCTTATAAATAGCAGAGAAGAGAAGGGAAACAAAATACAAGGGAGATAGGGAAAGCTACAGAAAACTGAATGCTGACTTCCAAAGAACAGCAAGGAGAGACAAGAGGGCCTTCTTAAATGAACAACGCAAAGAAATAGAGGAAAATAATAGAAAGGGAAAAACCAGAGATCTGTTCAAGAAAACTGGAAATATTAAAGGTACCTTTTGTGCAAAGATGGACATGATAGAGGACAAAAATGGCAGGGACCTCAGAGAAGCAGAAGACATCAAGAAGAGGTGGCAAGAATACACAGAGGAATTATACTAGAACGATCTGGATGTCCCGAACAACCCAGATAGTGTGGTTGCTGACCTTGAGTCAGACATCCTGGAGAGTGAAGTCAAGTGGGCCTTAGAAAGCTTGTCTAATAACAAGGCCAGTGGAGGTAATGGCATTGCAGTTGAACTATTTAAAAGATGACATTCTTAAGGTACTACACTCAATATGACAGTGAGTTTGGAAAATTGAGCAGTGGCCACATGACTGGAAAAGATCAGTCTACATCCCAATCCCAAAGAAGGGGCAGTGCCAAAGAATGCTCCAACTACCATACAATTGCACTCATTTCACATGCTAGCAAGGTTATGCTCAAAATCCTCCAAGGTAGGCTTCAGCAGTATGTGGACTGACAACTCCCAGAAGTACAAGCTGTATTTTGAAGGGGCAGAGGAATTAGAGACCAAATTGCTAACATGCGCTCGATTATGGAGAAAGCCAGAGAGTTCCAGAAAAACATCTACTTCTGCTTCATTGACTACGCAAAAGCCTTTAACTGTGTGGACCACAACAAACTATGGCAAGTTCTTAAAGAAATGGGAGTGTCTGACCACCTTATCTATCTCCTGAGAAATCTATATGAGGGACAGGAAGCAACAGTCAGAACTGGATATGGAACAACTGATTGGTTCAAAATTGGGAAAGGAGTACAACAAGGTTGTATATTGTCTCCCTGCTTATTTAACTTATATGCACAATACATCATGTGAAAGCCTGGACTGGAAGAATCCCATACCAGAAGTAAGATTGCCAGAAGAATTATCAACAACCTTGGATATGCAGATGATACCACTCTGATGGCAGAAAGTGAGGAGGGATTAAAGAACCTTGTAATGAGGGTGAAAGAGGAGAGCACAAAAATGGTCTGAAGCTCAACATCAAAAAAACTAAGATCATGGCCACTGGTCCCATCACCTCCTGGACAGAAGAGGAAGATATGGAGGCAGTGACAGATTTTACTTTCCTGGGCTCCATGATCACTGCTGATGGTGACAGCAGCCACGAAATTAAAATATGCCTGCTTCTTGGGAGGAAAGTGATGACAAATCTAGACAGCATCTTGCAGAGACATCACCTTGCTGACAAATGTCCACATAGTCAAGGCTATGGCTTTTCCAGTAGCGATGTATGGAAGTGAGAGCTGGACCATAAAGAAGCCTGACCACCGAAGAAGTGATGATTTTGAATTGTGGTGCTGGAGGAGACTCTTGAGAATCCCCTGGGCTGCAAAGAGAACAGACCTATCTATTTTGAAGGAAATCAAGCCTGAGTGCTCACTGGAAGGACAGAACCTGAAGCTGAGGCTCCAGTACTTTGGCCATCTCATGAGAAGAAAAGAGTCTTTGGAAAAAACCTTGATGTCAGGAAGGTGTGACGGCAAGAGGAGAGGGGGACGACCGAGGATGAGATGGCTGGACAGTGTCACCGAAGCTACCAACATGAATTTGACCAAACTCCAGGAGGCAGTGGAAGACAGGAGGGCCTGGCGTGCTCTTGTCCATGAGGTCATGGAGAGTCTAATGCAACTTAACAACTAAACAATTTGCTGCCTGTAATGATACTGTTCCCACTGTGCACTCGGAACTGCATCTCAAGATTTCAGACAATGAGTTATAAGTCATAGAGTTCTGTAACTAGTTACTTATAAAGTAATAAGGATTTAATAAAGTTGCATTTCAAAAACAACACATGGAGTAGGAATAAAGGCACATTACTGATGTAACAAATATTGTCAAATGCTGCTTTCAAAGGCATGTTAAGGCATTTTTCAAGTTTGATGTCATCCTAAGGTGTTATTTTTGAAACATAGAAGAAATTAATGATGATGGGCTGCTTTTTTTATAACTGTAAGAGGAATGGGTCCAATTTAGGCTCCTTCTATGCTCTGGTTTTTTTTTGGGTTACACATTTCCAAACCATCATACTGTAGTATGGGAAATACTCCAAGGTGTGGAGTGTCAGACATATTTGAGCAGGAGAACAAAGACAGGAGGAAGTACAAGAGGGATCTGATGATGATTGGTAGTCACGTGAAACAATCTGAAAACCAAGAAGATGATCTGGATTGTATATGTTGGTTGACTGTCATGAGTAAAAGCTCTTCTGCGAGATGGCTTACAAGGTGGCCTTTGGCTGCTTTTCCTGTGCATGTGTATGGCCTCAAAATTGCTTACTATGATTTTACCTTGTAACATTATTTACTGGTTAACCTTTTCAGTGAATGCTTCTGGACAACGCCGAGATTCTAATTGTGAATGTGGAACCAGATGATGGCAATTCTGAATTAAACAGTACAGAGTTTGACAGTACACACACATGCCTATGATAAGACTGTAAGTTGCACAACCTTCTTATATTGGCATCCCTATATTCTCTCTCTCCCTCACACACAGAAAGCACAAAGGAGAATCACTGGGAGGAGATAAAACTAGCCAAGCTTGTAGAGTGCAGTGTCCTTGCATGACCCCTATAGCACGCTGGCTAACACGCCTAGCAGCTATTAGATAATACAGACTGACACACACACTTTCTGCTGTCAGTAACACAATGTCACAGTGTAGAACAGAAATAACTCTTCCTGACACTTGGCAGATAAAGTGCTTTAGAGTCCTCCCCCTTCACCACCAGCTAGCACCATGTAGGGAGGATTTGCTATTGAAAACATGGATTAAATAGAGCAACATTAAAAGCTGCCAATCAAGCGGCAAGTAGGGAATGGTGCTGGAGCCAAGTCGTGGGACGAAAGGGAAAATATGCATGGCATATTCCTGGGGTGTTTCTTTTACACCTCTCAAGTATCAAACTCATCTGATTTAAATATTAAACTCATTTTATTGCATTTTGTTTTTTTTACTAAAAGAGGTGAACTGGCTTAGGAAATGCTTGCTTTTAGCTTTGTAACTGGGAAAACTTGTTGTATATTGATATATATCTGCAAGTCACCTTGGTAGAGCTTTGCCTTAAAAATTGCAGAACATGCATTTCTTAAATAAAGTTATATGGCTTTATTTCAGCTTAACATTCTTCTCATAGTAGGTTTCTCTATTTCCTACTGCTTTCCTTACATGCGGGCGCAGAACTGCTATAGACCCGAAACATCAGTGAAGATGGCCCAGATGCTGCTGAAATTTGTTTTCCTAGAGTGGGCCATTGTAGTGGAGTTGTATGATTTCCAACATGAGTTGCTCAGTTAAGTAGAAGAGTTAACCTTCCGCAACTTGGCACCTGCCAGCTAGGTTCAGTCACAACTCCCAGTGGGAAGAACCAGTGGCCATGCTCACTGGGATGTTATCAAGTACATATGGTGCTAAGTTGTGGAAGGCTAAGTCATGTTGGCAACCTAAAGCCTCCATCATGTGGTAGCAGTTCAGCAGCTACCACACCTCACTTTTAGTGTTTGAATTGGGCCTTCTTTGAAAAAGAGAGAAATCTGAAAGGTTAAGTTTATTTGCCTCAGGTAAAACTGATTTTGTGGGGGGGGGGGAGAAAGTAGCATGGAAAAGCTTAGAAGTACGCAGTGACTATTCCTCCATCTCCATTTTTCTCATCTATCCTCTTCTCATCTATTCTATCTTCTTCTGTTTGCCTCCCTTTATTAGCCCACCTATTGTTCCCGTTGACTCTGTTCTTCTGTTCCAAGTTAGCTTCATTGGTCTTTACAGGATTTCCATGAAAGTTTTCACAGCTAAGTGATTCAATAAGCATAGCCCAACTTATTCCCATGAACATTTTCAGTGATGGTGGCTTGATGACTCACTATGTGCAAAATGGCTGTGCAATTACTTGAACATATTGGCAGTTTGCAAACTGACACTCCGCTTGTTCAACCCACTTTCGCAGGGCTGGTGACAAGAGTCTGATGAAGCACCTGCAAAGAAGTGCCAGATCAAACACATAACAAGTTTGGCACTTGATAAATCCAACTTCAATTGATTTCAACAATTTACCATGTGAGCTGGCCTTTTTTTCTTTACACAACAAGCCTGAAAATTAATTCTAAGAATTCAACAAGTTAGGAAATAGGATGCAATACATTATGTGAATCAGAGCAGCTGTTAGTTGTTCATGAGCAGCCCAGTGAATGCTGCCTTGGAAACATTTCTAATTTAGCTCTCTTGACCTATAGTGCACGTTCGAGGTGTGAAAAAACCAAAGCAACAATGCCCTCCTGAATTCTGGTTGTACTTGATATACATCACTCTCAGAAATATACAGGTGACAGTGTTATTCTATTTCAAATCCACCTAAAAGTAGGTCCCTGTGACTTCACGTTTAGCTTTTTACTGAGCAAGCATGCATGAGAATTCAATCCAAAGACCTCAAGAGTATTCATTTCATGGCATCAGTAGGAGGGCAATGGACTCAGAGTAGTAATGGGGGAAAATACTTTACCTAAATTAACATGCCAAAGAACTAGTCCCTATCAGCAGGAAGAAGAGAAGGAAAGTGGGTGTTTTGCCTGAACACTGGAGGTCAAGTAGTAGTTGATATTTATTTATTTATATTTATTTATTTGATTTATATCCCGCCCATCTGGTATATTCTACCACTCTGGGCGGCTACCAACAGAGATATGCTCATTTTAAAAAATACAAAGCCATTGACATAATCAGTAATAAAAACAGTGCAAAATATAAGAAATGATAGATAGCAAAAGGAAAAAGAGTTAAGTGCTGGCAGGAGGGAAGGCCTGGATGTACATCCATGTTTTTAGTTGGGTTTTAAATGTACCCAGTGTAGGGGCCTCGCAAATCTCCGGAGGGAGGTTATTCCAGAGTCGAGGAGCCACTGCCGAGAAGGCCCGGTTTCGTGTCTTCTCCTTCCGGGCCTCCCTCGGCGTCAGGCTCCTCAACCTCACCTCCTGGCTCGCGTGAGTGATCTGGGTAGATAGCATTGAGTTTCACCTACCCCATTTCAGGTCAGAGCCCTTTATTTCTCCCATTCGTGTGTTTGTGTGTGTGTGTGTGTTTCACCATCTAGACCAGTGGTTCTTAACCTTGGGTTACTCAGGTGTTTTTGAACTGCAACTCCCACAAACCCCAGTCAGGACAGCTGGTAGTGAAGGCTTCTGGGAGTTGCAGTCCAAAACTCCTGAGTAACCCAAGGTTAAGAACCAGTGATCTAGACAAATGTGAACAAATGTAAATATAAATCTGTAAAATACTTTTAAATATTTAGATACAAATCTAACTGAATAGTCTACCTATCAGTAAGACAAATTATTTGGACTGAATGCAGGGCACCTTATTAGCTCCCATGGAATCAATTAAGCAAAACAACTGCATTTTTAATAATAATAAATAAATCTATAGAAGTAATCTACTGCTTGTTAGGATGAAACACATACTGCTTGCTTTTGGTGAAACACAAGCATTTCTCAAAAGAAAGAAAAGAAATTCATGTTTGTTTGTTTGTTTGTTTGTTTGTTTGTTTGTTTGTTTATTTATTTATTTATTTATTTATTTATTTATTTATTTATTTATTCACCAAAGTTGGAGCCAACTGGATGAGACATAACAACTATATTGCACTATATTGGCTGAAATTTTGTTGCTTAGAGTTGTAAGTTGCAACTAGAGTAGGCCTACCAAATCACTGGAACTTACAGAGGAGCTGACTCACCAAATCTCCACTGATTGGGTGAATCCGCTCATTTGTAAGTCCCATTGTTTCAGAGGATCTACTGTTGTTGCAGCTTGCTTCTCTAAGCAACAGTTTGCATTTGAGTTGATCTGTGTCCTTTATATTTACATGGAAATAAGGGGGAAATGTGCCTATAAGCATAGTATTCTACCTACTTGCTCTGTAAAAATATAGATGCTGTCTTCCACTGTATTATAGAGAATTGGGATGCTTGACAATTTGCCCCCCTCTTCTTGCTTTTGGCCTAAACTGTTATTAAAAAATTAAATAGATTTTTAAAAGGGTTCTTACCGTTTGAATTTTGGGAGTTTTGCGTTAACACTGAGACTCCCTGAGCAAAAGACGTCTGGCTGCAAACCAGTGACAGAAAATAGCATTTCTTTGTACAGAAATGAACATACAGCCCCTCACATACACCCCAGGAATGATTCCTCACCACCTCCTAGTTTAAACCTGGCCTTGCTTTATCCATACTGAAATTCCCTTCTTTCTTCCATCCTCAACACAGCATTTATTCTTGATTTAGGCCTGATACATCACTGTACCATTCTCCCCCATTCCAGTTTTAACATTTAATCCATTTGCAGAGAAGCACATTATGCAGTGCGTCTGAAAATCTACTCCAGCATTTTTCTCCTAAAATAGAATGCTAAAAGCATTCGCTCTAATGCATCTGTGTATATGAAAGAGGGGCAGGGGGAGAAAGAGAAAGATGATAATGCACAGCCCTTCAGAAAGCTGTGGCTTTTTTTTCATTAGGCGTTCAGATTTCTAATGGGTATCCAGAGTTCTTGCAGGTGTTGTGGCTCAGGTTCCCTTGACCTTTAAAAAGAGAGCCTAAAAACAAAAATAAAGACAAGCTTACCAGCTTTAACAGTAATAGACAATGATTAAGTACTGTGCATTAGGTAATATTATCAGTATGAAGTATTCAATTTTTAGGGGGGAAAAACTCTAGTGTACAAACATGGGATATTGTTCTTCTCTATCCACAACTCAAAATGCCAGGAAGTGGCCCAATATTGCTGTACAATATAGTGCCCACTTAGCCAGCAGAAAAAAAGGATGCCAAACTTTACATAACGAAGGACAGCCTGAATATTGATGACATCCATGTCAGCAGTCAAGATGGTCTGCAGCAGTGGTTCCCAACTTTGGATCTCCAAGTGTTCTTGGACTAAAACTCACTAGCTGCACTGGCCAGGATTTCTGAGAACTGTAGTCCAAAAACATCTGGAGACCCAAGTTTGGGAACTACTGATCTACAGGATACTCTCTTGTACTCAGAACCATTCACAAAGAGACTCCAAGCAAGGGGAAATCATAGAAAGTGACTCCTTTTTTGTCAGTTAACCGCTTGTTACCCAAACCCAAAGCAATTGTCAGGGCTGATTTTCAGCAAGTTCTCTAAGTATCTGTTGCTTGGAACTATAAAATAATCAAAATGCCTAGAAGAAAAGTGCCTTCTAGATTAACTGTGTGGACGCAAGTACCTGTCTGTGCATCTGGAATGTTTTGGACTGTTAATCCCCCAAGGAACTTACATTATTAATTTGGAGTGTTTCTAGTGCATGGCACACCGAGCCATCTCTATTGAGAAAGTCTTGACCACATTCCTTCAGGACTGATGCTCTTTTATGCTCAAGAGCAGAGCAGAGCACAGCCAGATATTAAGAGAAGGCTAAAGGAAAGGTGTACGTAGATGCATGTTGCAAAGTACCTCATTTTAAATCACTCTCAGGAGTGTATAGTGGGTCCTTTGCAAAATAATGCTTACTAGGGATGTATTTGAACCTTTGGGAAGGAAGGGAAATGGCTTAAATTAGGACATCTGATTGGCTGTTTCTTTTGGATGGAAAAATATATATTAAGTTCGATCCCTCCACCTTTCTATATTTGCTCAATTGCTGCTCTACAGCTAGATGAATGGAACAGCAAGTATTGTCAATTGTTCTCTCAGCTGCCTCCTTAACACCAGAATATATGAACCATCACCTTGTGTTTGGAAAAAGTGGCAACATCCAGATTCAAAAACAAGAGCACAGCAAAGATCAAGTTCAGTTGGAAAGAAGTTTCAAACTTATTTAGGTTTAGTAGCCAAGAGGCCATAACCTGTGCCAAGCTTTCGAGTTTAAACATATGCACTTTTATGATGCTTCAGCATGCTTTATAGAACCTTGCCAGAAGGAACAATGGTTCATAAGCATTTGCTTGCCATTACTTATCAGTATGCATCCTGCTCCTTTATTAATGTTATAGACACTTAAAGGACATGTGGTCTTGGTGGCTAACAGCACTTTTCATCAACTTAGGCTGATAAAAAAAACTGTAACCCATTATAGCATAGAAAAGCTGCAGCCATTACCTATGTTGTAATCACCTCTTCACTAGAGTTGCACAACAGCCAAAGTATCCAGGACTTTGTCTGCAAACGGTTTGAAAATTTCAGATACTGCACAATAGCGCTGCTATGTTCCTAATTGGGGTGCTTGATATGATCATGTCAATACCAGCGCTTTGTCTTTGACCTTGTTTCCTAATCTGTTTCCAGGTCCAATTTATGGTTCGTGTTGACCTTTAAAATTCTAAATGGTTTGGGGCCAGAAAATAGATCATTTTCAGAGGTTGCTCCTCCACACGCTCCTTTGGGATGAGGTTTGACATGTGGCTACAAGAAAGAAAGAGGGAAATTTATTTAGAGCATATCCTTACATTGTTATATTTCCAGTGCCAGGTAAAAACACTTCACCCAGGCATTTTAGACTTTCACTTTTGTAGAGCTTGTTGCTAGTCTCAGTTAGAGTAGATACACTGAATCCTTGGAACTTTTGTGTTGACTTGCCAAGTTCTCAGTGATTTCAATGGATCAACTCTAGCTGCAAGTAATAATTGTGTTTAGGCTGTTGGGTTTTACATGTTTAATGGTTCTTTCTTTGAAAAAACAAACTGTTATTTCCTTCAATGTTGTTTTTTTATCTATTTTATCATAGAATTTTAAAGAAAAATTTGGCATAGGTTGGCGTTGGAGATGGGCACAAACCGCAGTGCCTGGAGGAGGTGGAGCAGGGAAGCTGAGGTGCTGATTCTGACTTGGGGCTTGTTGGAGGCGGCAGAGTGCCGAACTGCAGAACACTTCTCCAGTTGGCATATAAACAGCATAAGTAAACAGTCTGTTGTCCTCTGAAGATGCCGGCCACAGAGACTGGTGAAACGTTAGGAAGAACAACCTTCAGAACATGGCCAAAGAACCCGAAAACCCCACAACAACCATTAAACAGTCTTTCTTTCTCTGTTCTTATCAGAGCATTGCACAGTTCAGGATCGTGGACACACGTGAAATATAGGCAAAATCAAAGACCAATTAAAACGTCAAGAAAATTAGACTATTTTTGATCAGAAGTGGTCAGAACTTGAGATGCATGCAGAATATTTCCTTGGATTTCAACCATTGTGCCAGGTTGAGTTGGTGTCTATGAAGTGGATGGCTTCAGTGCTATTCTAGTCACAATGCTTCTCCAAGTGAAGGATTTGCCAGCTGCACACCATTGCCCATCGGACACTGGAGCATACTCAACGTGCTTTTCTGCTCTTCGAAGGAGTTCCAGGTTACATCAACAGCACATGATCCTCCTCATGGAGGCCACCACATTTCATAGGGGAATGAACAACTTGCAAAAGAAAACTTCAGATTCCACAAGCAGAAAAACTGGAACAAAGAGATCTCAAAGCAAAAATGGAAAATAAAACTCTTATTCAACAATGACATCCTTCCTTTGCTCAGACGTAGGGTGATTTTCAAGTTCTCCCTTGTAATGTGTAAGACCAACCCATCCAAGCATTTATCTCTGTGCAGACAGAATAGAGGAAGGTGCCTTATATTGAACAAACTGTGAGCTCCCTTAGTTCACATGTTGTCAACCCTGACTGCCAGCAATAGTTCCCTAGGCTTCTAGGTACAAATCTTTCCTAGCTCTTGCTAGTCTTTGACTGTCATAAATAGAGAAATATCTCCTAGCCTTACCTGGAGATTTTCTTTGCATTCTTCGGTGGCCTTGCATCGAAGTTCTAATCAAGGATCAGATGCGACTAGTGTGCTCAGGATGGGCTGGTGGCAGTAGCCAGAAAGAGGAATGAACTAGTCCTGTCCTCTCCATTGCCAGTTCTTTTGTCTCTTGCACATGAATAACATTCTGCAGAGCAGAGTTTGCAATCTGTTGTTGCTCTCCAAATAGTTTGGAACCATTCTTTTCTGGACAGTGAATTAGCTTTGCTCTGTCCCCATCAGGACAACAGAAACTCTCTCCACTCTTCTTCTAGTCTAGAAGGAAAAAGGTGGCCTGTGTTTAGGGCCCTATAAGAGACCGGTGCATTGCCTGGTTCAGTAGATCTATTACATTGCAGTCCTATAAACGGCCCAGTCAGAAGTAAGCTCCATGCTGTTCAATGGCATTTACTCCTGGGGAAGTATCTGTGTGGGATTGCAAACTTAATTACCAATATGTGCTCAGAATCTGAATCTAGCAACTATTTTACCAGACAATACAAAACTGCAATCCATGTTGAACAGCCTCTAATTGTTGCCAGGATGTGTTCAAATTACATCTTTATAGTGAAAGAATAACATTCAGGATGCTAGTAAGTAAGCTACCAGTAAGTATTTTAGTGATTTTTATGTAAATATGCATCTTTCTGTTCCATGATATTTACCTAAGGTTTCTTGCCTTGGTATATTTGTATCTATATCTGTCTGCTCAGATCCCTGTTGAAGTTAAGTCACAAGAGACAAAAAATCAGATGTAATGGTTTGTGCTCAAAATACATTTCAAAATTATGTAAGGTTTGAATATCAGATTAAAGATTATCAACAGTATTGGTAAATTCTAAAGTTAATAGAACTTACAACTGACCTTGAGGACCATATCTTACACCACACTTTGCTATATTTCCTTCGGAAAGGTTTATTTATTTCAGTACGATCAGTTTCCCAGTAATGTGTATCAGACAACAGGCTTTACATAAATTGTAAAAGAGCTGAGATTTTAGTTCAATATAACAGCAGATGCCAAATGTATTTTTGGCATTTGATTGCCAAGAACAAATGCAAATGTGGAGGTAAAAAAACAACATTCTGACATAGCTTTTTTGTGTGGTTGTGTTATTGTAGAGCCAAGTGTTAGAAACTTTTTAAAAAGCAAACCCAAAAAACTCTTAACATATTCCAAAGTAGTTTCTTTTGTGTTACTTTCAATAGTCCTAGTCTGATACATGTTCTGAGTACTGTATCAAAGGATATCTAAAGTTGACTTGATCAAAAGGTAAAAGGGTAAAGGTTCCCCTTGACATTTTTAGTCCAGTCGTGTCCGACTCTAGGGAGTGCTGCTCATCCCGTTTTCAAGCAGTAGAGCCAGCGCTTCTCCGAAGACAGTTTCCATTGTCACGTGGCCAGCGTGACTAGGCAACACCATTTTTACCTTCCCACTGAGATGGTACCTATTTATCTACTCGCATTTGCATGCTTTGAAACTGCTAGGAGCTGGGACAAAGCGACGGGAGCTCACTCTGTCACGTGGATTCGATCTTATGACTGCTGGTCCTCTGACCTTGCAGCACAGATGCTTCTGCAGTTTAGCCCGCAGCGCCACCACATCCCAAACTCATCTCCATTTCACCAGGGCTGTGAAGCCTTTGGTTTTCAGATGCTGATCAAGTATTAGCCCAGCTTGCTTCACCACTCACTAGGCTAGTTAAGGTTGAGGGGAAGTGGTGTACAGCAAAGTCAAGGGGTGAGGTTCCTTAGCCCTTCCCCATTCTTTACTAGGGAACTCACACTCCTGTCAATCACAGCAGCACTGATCACTTGTGGGGTACTTTGAGAAATGTCAGACCCATTTCTTACCCTCCCTCCTCCACAGAACAAACAATTGTCATGTTGAATGGGAGATCCACGGTCAAAACTGGTGTTCACTCGAAGATTTCTCACACTCTACTGGAATGCTTGACTAACAAATACAGAACAAACTGTTCCAGTACAAACTGAAGCACCCCCAGCACCCCCAAATAGGATTGCAGGCAAAATGCCCCACTGAATATCTTGCAGTCTGTTTCTGATGACACATGCCTATGTGGGAAGAATATCAGATGCAAACAGAAAAAAGCACACTTTGAAGTAGAAGTAGAATGTTATATAAAGGATAAATAACACTGGGCTTTTCTATCTTGCCAGATCAACAGACATTACTGTACTAAAAGTACCCAAACATGTGCCTATTTTACTCTGTCTAGTCAGACCAGCCTTTATTAGAATTGAACAGCAAGAACAGATGAACCAAAACAGTGCTGGAGCTGTATAGAAATTTGAAGGGCGAGCACAAGTAAGAATCCCTGATATAATTTGATTGTTAGACAGAATTACAGATAATGGATTGCTTTGAATTAGGGTTGTGTCAAAACTGTGAAAGTGTTTCTTTTCACTAAATGCTTCTATGAAGATATTTTGAGTTAATGGGTGACTTTGAGTGATGGGCATGTTTCGAACTGGGGTAAAAAAAACCTGTTATACTTCAAAGTTTTGTGCAGATTGGTTTTTATCAGCTTTGACATGCTGTGACAGACATATAAACAGAATCCCTATTACGTCTTAGCTGTGGGGAGCAAACATACAGAAGTGGGCCATGTCTCTGATAAGGAAACAAACTTTTAGACAAACAAGTGTTTCCTCCAAAAACCATGTTATCCCTCCACACTTGCATATCTTTTAGGACTACATACCTTGGACATCGGACATGCAAACAAAGGCAGGTTGTCTCCTAAGTTGACCATCTATAAAAACAAAAGCAGGGGTACTAATATGGAAAAGGGTGGAAGAGAGGGAATTCCTTCTTTTACTGTGCTGCCTGCCCATCTAAGACCACAGTGCTTTTCTTTTCCATTATATTATAAAACTATTTAAAAGATATATAAAACATCTTCTTTACTTTAATACTACATGTTAACTTGTTAACTTACTGTTGATAGCTCTATCCCAAACATCTTTACACCATTCATTTAACTGAAAAATCATACTTTTTCTCCAATTCCTAACTACATTAATCTTGCAGCTGTTAATAAATTTGAAATTTATCTTTAGTTGTTCAATTACATTGTTTCTTATCATTGTCTCTGAATTTAACATATTCCATTTATTTCCTTGAATGCCAATTGTCAAATGTCAATATATTCTCACATTCCCACACACATGAAAATAAGTAGCTATTTTCTTAAATCCCCTCCAAAATAACTTGGGATAATAACTTGGGCGCCCCATTTTAACGATGAATCCACATAGCGATGGCTTTTTTGCGATCGCAAAAGTGATCACATTGCAATGTTTTAGATAGTAAAACATCGCTTTGCGATGATCGGTAAGCTGTTTTGCTTACCGATTTTCGCATAGCGATGTTTTTGGAAGAGCTGGTTGGCGGTTCCAAAATGGCTGCCAGGTAATTAAAATGGCTGCCAGCTGTGTTTTCGCGCCCATTTTCGCGTAACAGTGAGTTTACAGCCCATTGGAACGCATTAAACGTGTTTTAATGCATTCCTATGGGCTTTTTTGTTCCGTATAGCGACGAATCCACATAGCGACGATTTTTCCAGAACGGATTATCATCGCTATGCAGGGCACCACTGTATATAGGAAATTTATATAGGGATTTCCAACACTTTTTTACAATATTCTTTATTATGTCATATAAAAAGAATGTTCTCAGAGTTCCAATGTAATTCTTGTGATTCCATATTCAACAATATTAATTCATTGGACTATGATATAAAGTGTATGTCTTAACTGACTCGCTATATAGTAAAGCATTAAATTTAGGAAGTTACAACCCTCCCTACTTAACTCCATTACAGAATTTATCATATTTTTCCAATATTTTAACTCTTCTTCAGTTATCTTTATTAATAACATCATGCATTAAACAATTATCTTAAAGTCTTCATTTTACATACTGTATTGCTATTCAACCAAAGCATAAAAGTCCAATTTCCCAAAAATCATCAAACTTTTTATTAGTACTTTCTTTTTTTAAAATACTCCTTTAATCTTAAAAAATTATTGGAACATTTATACCTACATAATTAACAGATGTTCAAATATTAGTATGAAATTGTTTCTAGTTATCTTTTTCCATCCTTATTGTAATTAATCTCTGATTTCGTCCAATTTATCTGTAATCCTGTTATTTTGCCAAATACTTTTAAAGCTGATTTTACCCTGTCTGTAAACATTAATGGGTTTTCTATTGTTAATAATATATCATCAGCAATAAACTAATTTTAAATTGGTCTTTAGTGGTTTAGGCATCTGGTGCAGAACCAGAGGTTGAGAGTTCAATTTCCCACTGTGCATCCCAGAGAAGACAGCCTGTGTGGTATTGGGTAAACTGCACAGTGCCAGAGTGCCTGCAGAAGAAGGGAATGGTAAACCAATTCTGAGTATTCTCTACCTCAAAAATCCTGAAAAATTGTCACCATATATCAGAATTGACTTCAGGGTACCTTTTATTATTATTATTATTATTATTATTATTATTATTATTATTATTATTATTATTATTATTATTATTATTATTATTATTATTATTATTATTATTAGTAGTAGTAGTAGTAGTAGTAGTAGTAGTAGTAGTAGTAGTAGTAGTAGTAGTAGTACCACCACCACCTATGCCATAAATTACTCTTATCTAATGACATTTAGCAATACAGTGGTGCCTCGCATAATGAGTGCACCATTTAACGATGAATCTGCATAGCGATGCAGATTTTGCGATCGCTAATGCGATCGCATACCAATGTTTTAATAGGGTGAAAATCGCTTTGCGATGATCGCTAGGCATTTCGCTTACCGATCTTCGTATTGCAATGGGGGAACAGCTGTTCAGCGGTTCCAAAATGGCTGCCGGAACATCCAAAATGGCCACCGGAACACCCCAAATGGCCGCTGTAACACCCAAAATGGCCGCGGCTGGATGGGGAAACATCGCAGAATGGTGAGTTTGGGGCCCATTTGGAACTTCATTTAATGCATTCCAAGGGGCTTTTCCGTTCCATTTAGCGATGTTTCCCCATAGCGAAGGTTAATCCGGAACGGATTAACCTCGTTATGTGGGGCACCACTGTAGTTCTATAACTCTTAACAAGTACACTCCATTTGTATCTTTTAATTTCACCAGTGGGGACAGAGTGAAGTTCCACAAGTTACCATGAATGTTACAGGAGGTTGCTCAAGTGACAGTTAAAAACGACCAACCTAGGTCCTGTCTGACAGACAGAGAATTCAACGGCTGCAAGAAGTGGAGGTAAATAAAAGTTCAGAAATTACTATTTACCACTCAGATGCATTCTTTTCATGGTCTAGAGGGGCGGGGTAAAAATCAAATAAATAAATAAATAAATAAATTCTCTTTTATTGGCCATTAGAGGCACTGATCTTTAAGGCTGAAAGCAGACAGAGCCAGATACGCAGCCCAAAATATTACTAGCATGGCAATCTGTACCAACCAAAGGAGAAACATAAATGAAGAGTTAATCCCTGTTCTCAGCCCTCTGCTCGGCTGGAGACCAAAGCTGCTGCCTGTTGAGTTTCATTTTCAAATTCTGAGTATTAAAGCCATGCTACAGGATCAGGAACAAAACCAACCTGGTACTAATTATTTGTATAGCTGCAATAAAGATTGTTTTTTGCAATATTAATATATGGCCTGGTACACGCTGTGCATGCTGAAGAATCCTGGTGCAATCCTCTGGCACCTCCGGGTAGGAAAGACACCAGATTAAAACTTTGGAGGGCTGCTGCCAATCATATAGACAATAATGAGTTAGATGCATCTGACCTGGGTATCAAGCAGCTTTTCTACGTATATTCCTTACCTTCCTGTTCAGCACACTGTATCAAGACTGAACTTTCATAGTACATGTTTTCCATTTCAGTATAGATCAGTTTAAAAAGATTCTTTTCTTGCAATTTTGAAAGCCAACTAATAATAGAAAAGTACAGTCACAGCAGTTGAATTTCAGCAGTCAGCTAAGCTTCTGTATTGACAAAAAGAGTAGCCTGGTGTGCTACAGACCAATTTAAGGAATTCTTAAAAGAACAATTCTCTGAATGGATTGAAACTGGGCACACAGTTTACAAGGAAAGTAAGTTTGTTTTCCCAGGATCAGGGTAGTCGTCCCCAAAGCGGCAAAGCCAATCAAGAGTTTTGTCACATCTTAAAAACTAAGATGTTTCATTTGTCATTATGTTTCATGGACTGGTGTCTGCTTCTTCACATAAAGGCTGCCGATCTTTCAGATACCACAATGCTCTTGTTTTCACTGCAACACATTAACATGGCTATGTCCTGGACATTTTCACAAAAACACATGCATTAATTTCTCATAGTAAAAAGGACCACATTCTTGCATGAAAGCTACTCGCTTATCCTTTTGCGCCATTTCATATGGTTTCTTCATCTGTATGACAAAATATGGTTTCTTCATCTGCGGACAAAAAAGCTCTACAGAGAACCATTACAATTGCCCAGAATATCATCGGGCTCCAGCTACCAACCTCACATCCCGCTGTCTAAGGATGTCACACAGCATCCTGAGAGACTCTTCCCATCCTGCTTATAACTTTTTTGAACCATTACCATCTGGCAGAAGATATAGAACAATTAAGACTTGGACCACACGTTTTCTCAGTAGTTTTTATCCCAGAGCTATAATTGCAATTAATAATGAGCTTAAAGACCACCAGTAGTGAATAATTAGTTGGACTGTGTTACTTGGCCTGCAGTGTAGATGTTTGTATTTTTAGTGGGGGATTTTTAGTGGGTGGGGAGTGTTTGGGGAATTTTATGTGTGTGCATGTGTCTGGTCTCTGGGTGTCTGTGAATTTCGTTGTATGGGTATACTGTGTATATACTTACAATGACAATAAATAATAATAAAATAATAATAATAAAATAATAATAATAATAATAATAATAATAATAATAATAATAATAATAATAATAATAATAATAATAATAATAATAATAATAATAATTATTATTATTATTATTATTATTATTATTATTATTATTATTATTATTATTATTATTATTATTATTATTATTATTATTATTATTATTTACCAAACTGTACAGAAACATGCTGATTTCTGTTATAACAATAGCCAGGGGAAACAAGATGGAAGTTTGCCTCAACTGTGGAAGTTCTCCAGTTGTCCAGCTAGAATTTCTTGCCTTAGCTTCTGAAAGATCTCGAAGCCAAAGAATCTAGTTGATTTCTGCAATGTTGGGATGTGTATGTTAAAACAAAATTCAGAAGTGGCATATCGCTGCATGTCTTTCAAAACCAGTCACTCACACCAGACCCATATAACGGTATGTGCATCATCCTTTTATTTCATAGTCAACAATGTTGTTTCATAGGGTAGAATCAATAAATAATGTTCACTCAATAAATGTAAAAACCCTCTCTTTGGCATTGGACCATACTCTTCAGGTCAAACTCAAGGTTATGTAGCACAGTTTCTTATGAAATCCTTCTTCAGTACAATATAAGGGTGCAACTTGTAGTAAAAATTACAAGGAATTCCCTCAAATTTAAACAAAACCTTTCTACAGATTCTGCACTGCAATTTGGACATAACTATGGGGAAAAGGTGGCAAAGAGGAAATGTATCCTAGGCTTGCAAAGCATGTGTGCTCTTCTGCATTTCTTTGTAAGAAACAAACAGTCCAGCCTTTTCACTCAAGAACATTAGGACTGCACTGTCAGGAATCATTTAAAAAGCAAACAACGGTTTCACAAACAATGTAAGCACCCCTTACTCTATGCTCCCAATTTTAGCTTTTGCTTCTAAGTAACATATAGACCAAAAACTTAACATGGTTGCACAATGCTTCAGTAATAAACAGCACATCTTAAAAGAGATTAAATAAAAACATTACAGATTATTTTAAAATGTTACCAGTAGTCTACCGTAAGTTAAATTAGGATTTATTTGGAGATGATTTTTCAAACAAACATTTTAAGCCAGAGGATTTGACATGATCATTTAGCAGAAACCTTCAAAGCTTTAAAAAAACACCAAGTCCAAATCAAGTTTTTTAAAAAGCAATATTCAGTGCTGTAAATAAACTGGAATGTTCAGATGTAGTGCTAAAATATGGTCTAGTAAGACCTCTCATCATAACTATGTAATACGGTAGCACTAAATTTTAAATGTTCATTTTGATTCTTCAGATAATAAGTGCAGTTATGCAGACAAGTAGTCCATGAGACAATGTTTTGAAAAACTGAAGGTATGAAATTGAAGTCAGCTAGTATTTACCTTCCAACATTTTTCATTTTTTCCTTCAAAATATTTTTTAAAAAAATCACTGAAATCAATTAGAAATATGAAAATTAATTCAATTACACACACAAAAGTTGGCTCCAGTAAATGAAATGCCCAGGCTCAATTTCGTCAGTGATTTTTTCCCATTTCCAGTGCAAAACCAGTAACAATAATATGTAAACTGGATTATTTTAAATAACTCGTTATCTTAGTCAAACTTTCCCCCCTAAAATGCAAGTCATTGCATATACACATACATTTAATATTCAGAGTGTACTTCAGTGCTTATTCATGAGTGGCTTCATACAGCGAGCCCAGTCCAAAACACAGATCACAGTACATCAATTTCTGAGTGTTAAATCACCATAATCTCTAGGTATCCATCTGCAAGACCTTATGTTACTTTACGGTGTTCTAAAGATATCTGCAGTCAGAATTTCCAATTATTATCTTTTTTTTCCTCCACCATCTTCAAACTCGTACTCATCTAAATTATGGTCTGGATCAACTCTTTGCTGATATAGCCAATTATGATTTCTGTGCCTGATTGTCCACATTGCAAAGTGAATTTTGATGCAATGAAGAACCAAAGACAATTTATATTCATGTATTGTTCCTAGCAAACATACGGTCCCCTCTTAGGGTGAGGTGTTGAAGCTGATACTGAAGCACTTCTGTATCTGCTGGTTCCTTGATGTTCATTCTGTCTAAATTGAGGTAGTCCAAGGATTTAGAGTGAGACCTTTTGCCTTTGAAAAGGCAAAGAGGCAAAGGACCATGAAAAGCCTTGTAAGGTTCATAAGGTAGTGGCTTGGTGCATTTATCCCCTGAGCTGGGCATCCGGCGCCTTCTACGGCCATTGATAGCTGGGATCTCATAAGGCTGGTAATAGCGGCTTCTGGCTTTACATACCCGGGAGGAACGGGAGAGTCCCGAATCAAGCTGTTTGGAGCGCAAGGTAGGCACCACTGCTTCTACTTTATGCTCTTCACCTACAGTGCACGTTTGGGCTAATTTCAGAAGCTCCTCTCCAGTTGTAAAGCCAACCAAGTAGTTAGAATCCATGTGAAGGATCTGGTAGCCTGAAACCGTTTGGCGCATTGGTGAACATGGAGTGCTGGAGCAGCGAGGTTTCTCTGAGTCTGCCTTGCTCGCGGTGCTCACCTCAGTGATAGGCAAGGGAAGAGCAGCTAGAATAGACCTGGACTCTCCATTAATGTCAACTTCCATTTTAAATATGAATCAGCTAGCCTGCAATTTAAAAACAAAACAAAAACAGTTTTAGTAGCATCATGAAGTACAAGGAAGAGACGCACAACAATTTTGCTTGGACTGTGACCACAAGTGAATCTAAGCATTTGGGATTCCACACCTCTTTTGACAGCTCCTTTTATGCTCAGAGTAAGCCTAGGTGTCAGTGAGGAGAGAACTGCAGTCCCACCTCTGGAACCTGCTGTGTGGCCTTGAATAAGCTGATTATCTCCTGGGCTCAGTTCCCTACCTCTGCCCATGAAAAGAAACCAACATAGGTTTCTTTCTATAGCAGTGAATGTAGAGGTAAACGCAATAACCATTACACAGCACTGCTGAAAAGCAAACATTAAAGAATTGTAAAGTGAACCTCATCCCCAATATACTATTTTACCTCACCAATTAACCCCAAGGGAAGTTTTCCGCCTAAACTAACTAAGAATGACTGAAAGATGTTGATGTAAGGAATGGTTGGAAAGCCCGATGGTTTTCTTTGCACACAAACAATGTAAAAAAGAGGAGGAGAGATGGAAAAGCCAGTTTGTCATAAACCGCTTGGACTTATTTTCAGTGGGTTTCAGTGGAAAGAGCTTCCTCTGAAGCCAATCTTATCTTCTACATCTCTAGCTTAAGCTCCACTGGAACAAGCACAATTTTTATTTAAATTCTAGTGAATGTCTAATTATCTCCAGTAAAGATTTTTATTTTAGCAGAAACCCAGTGTTTCTATACCCTTCAATAGACCATGACATATGACCCTTTCAATATTTGGGTCAGAGTGATGCAAAGGCCTATTTCTACCATTAAATGCCAAGGCAACTGCCTGACCATGAGAGAACCAGAAATATTGATTAAAACCAACTGCATTCTGTCATGCCAAAAAGATCAGATGACTGGAACAACATTGTGAGTTTCACGCTTTCAGTCAACCCTACTAGTCCCAAAACCACCCCACAAAGAAAAATGTCTTTTGAACATTTTTCGATTATTTTGCATCTCTCCCTCTTACACCTACACAACCACATACTCTCTCTCTTCCATAAAGTCTACATTTATAACTTGTTCTTCCATTTTACCCCATTGGATATTCAGAATGTTCAAATTTCTGTGAGTATTGAAATGACTCCCCACTACCAAACTTATATTTTGGGTTCAAGATGCTTAAAAAAAGACATAAAATCCCTCTTTACAATACTGACACATACAACTTCTTTTATAATTTTAAAAGTAATTTAAAAACTGAAATCCTGCATGTCCTGTGTAATATGTAAAGCTTTTTAACCATTTGCTCTTTTCTTGTACTTTAGACAAAAAGACTCTGATCTCCCATCTGAGCCTGCCCAGATATTAACATTTTTGGTAGAGGCTTTTCTCTTGATTCCACAACCACCACAGACATGTTTGGAGGAGACATAAGACAGTATCTTCTCTGTGGCTGATCCCAGGCACTGTCAAGAGAGGCTCGGCTGGCTCTGTCATCCTTCCTCTACCAAGTAAAAAGACAGGGCTCTGGTGTCTAAATGCACTGCTGTACAAGTAGTTTGAAGTGGTGATGGTTTTAACATTTGTACACACTTCACATCTAAACCAGTATTAATTAAAGGCTTACAACAACATAGAAAAGGATTGCCAAAACTGAAAGGCAAACCTTCTAAAATGTGGCACAATTAACCTATCGCTAAGAAAAGGTACTGTAATAATTGCAGTTTTTGCATGTGTGCTTTATACCCTGTTTCCCCAAAAATAAGACAGGGTCTTATATTAATTTTTGCTCCAAAAATGCATTAGGTCTTATTTTCAGGGGGCGTCTTATTTTTTTTTAAAGTACGGCAATCTACATTTATTCAAATACAGTCCTGTCATCTTCTTCTGGTTGCTGCACAATGGTGGAGGCCGGGGTTTCACTCAACTAGGGCTTATTTTTGGCGAAGGCTTATATTACGAGCATCCTGAAAAATCATTCTAGGGCTTATTTTCAGGTTAGGTCTTATTTTCAGGGAAACAGGGTAGTACGGAAATAGCATATATGGAGCTGAAACCCTCAACTAAAATGCTTGGGGTAAGGGTCACTAAAGCTATAGGTGGTTGAACTCATTTTCCAGATTCTGGGCGGTTCTGTCATCCTCTAATGAAAAGTTCTCATTTTAACTTAAACAGTCAGCTCTTCATATGGAAGTCAGGATCTTACAGTTTCTCTTCCCCTCTACCCCACTGCAATCTCAGATGTCAGGGAGAATTATTTGATTATAACAATTAGTGCAGCGCATCTGGAGAACAAAAGCATAAATACAGGCATTCTGAGGCCTTGGGCTTTTTTTGGGAAACACTTTATGAGGGTCTCTTTTTTTTAGTCCAAGCTGATGAGGCATAAACAAGTTCAAGGGCAGGAGAATATGGCAGGATTTTGTTTCACACTGCAATTATATGGGTAACTGCAACTACATTTGCATTGGAAGTAACAATCTCTTTACAAATTGCCACACTTCCTACACAGAGAGCACTTTTATAAAGCAAACCACATGGAATTTGTGTGTATACACTGGCATGTATGAAATGTTGCATCCAATTTCTTATTCAGAAATTATATGTCACAAATAGCTTCATTTATGAAGCAGCCCTTAGGCATACATGAGGATATATTTTGTGGAATACTGAAGTCTGCCTCAGGAAATGGATGGGTTAAGAATACAATTTAAAAATGTTAAAAGTAAATTGTATTTATATTTTAATAAGAATTTAAAAAGAAGTCGGTCCAAAATCCTACAGAAAGGTTGCTGACTGGCACAAGTTATAGGTAACTCCCTTATTACAAGAGCTTCATTGGCTGCCAATCAGTTTCCAGACACAGTTCAAAATGCTGGATATTTATTTAGTATTTTTAAAACTGTTGATTCTTTCTTAATTTTAGTTGTGTGCCACCTTGATTCCCCTATGGGGAGAAAGGCAGCATATAACCAACCAACCAACCAACGTCCAATTCTATATGCATATTTACCTATCGCAAGCCTCAGAAGTATCACCTTATCACAGTGATACCTACTTCTGAGCACATATGTCAGGCATACAAAAATAGTAGTAAAATATGACTTCATTGACTATAGTAAACATTTTCTTTGTATTGACAACACAGAACTGAATATGATACTGTTCAATGTTTGAAACCAATCTTTAATCAAGAGCTTAAAAGCTATGGTAACTTTATGTGCTTCATATAAAGTAGTCCCAGAGAATCTAATTTTACATCTATCACTGTAAAAGGCACTAGGGGATTGGCAATGTCATTAGGGGATTGTGTTGTTCTTTTTAAAGACAAATCATCCCAAGCCTCATTAGCTTTTGCAGCATTAACCATAGGAAGCAAACTGACAGTTGAAGTTCAGCAAGTAGACTCAAAAGAATAGACCTAAAATTATCTGGCATATCAACACTAAGGTGAGGCATGCAGATTTTAAGTATCCTGAATGATTTGAAACAAATGTACACAAAGAAATCATGCCAAAGTAGGAAGACAAGATCTCAGTGCAAAGCAGTATGTCTAGATACCTGGGACTGGACACACAAAGAGTAACAACTGTATTGTACACATTCAAAATAATTATTTTTAAAAACCAGTACTCAAAACCCAAACTAGACAAAATGCAATTCAAGTAATCAGCCATTATGTAAACCTTTTTTGAAAAATAACCTGGAGACATGGGCCCTGCATTTGGGATCATGGTGCAGGCGACACACGGGCTTTTAATTTTTGCCACCATTATGGATCCCTTCCGATTCAACACACTAGGGCCAGAATATTAACTAGCCAAGGTAACTGAGAGCCACCTGAAGTTGCACTGAATCTAAACTTCTGCCAATCTAAGAAAGTTGGGAATTATTTATGACTACACGGATCTTCGCCTAAAATAAATTTAGATCTGGTATAGTTTAACTTTTCTCTTCCTCTTTCCCTCCTCTGCCTCTTTTTTTGGCTCTTCTGCTGGCAGATGAGGCTCCTGCCCATTCCAAACTCTACAACTAGAACATCTTTGATGTTAGGATTGCATTGCATGCCTCTTATCTGCACTGTATGCAAGGTTCTTTCTGAATCAAGATCACAGTGCTGACCAGAGGATTAGAAGCCTCCTACTCACCCCTCATATCTTGACTTGGATCAACATCCTCATGCCTAATATTTACTTTTTAAAAGACAATCATACAATTGATGCCTGTGCAGATGAGAACTTGTCTTGCTTTCTCCCAAGACAGAATAAAATTGAAGAGGCAACAATATTTACTGTGAATCTTACAACAGTTTCACAGTGTCAATCTGAACATGCAGAAGAAATGCTGCCTTTCAAGAGTTTAGCTACTGTTACAGGTGGGCTAAACGTCCCTTCTTCAACCTGATGCATTACAGACTACTGTATTGCACTCAGCCAATCTGGCCACTATTCTGGTTACTGGTTAACTTAGGAACGATGGGTTTTTTAGACCAACACCTCTGTAGGGCATCAGGTTGAGGAAAACTGGATTAGACCATGACATGAATGCAGAAAAGAAAGAAAAATACAATCTCTGGAAGCAGTGGCATCATAAACATTTCATATGATAAGGAAGATTGCTTTAAACTAATGTGGCAGATCAAGAGTAGTAAGTTAGTTAAACATTCTCAAAATCTGAAGGTTTCGGTCATGTTTGCTGGTGCAGAAAAAAAATCCATCATCTTGACACTGACAGTTCTGGGGTGTGTGTACGTTTTCATCAACTACAATACACTGGATCAGCATGTTTATTGCCAAGTTTGGTCCCTCTATTTATATCCTTTGAGTGTTATGTTGCAGCTAACAGGAACACTGTTTTAGGCTGCCTGGAAAAAAAAACCAGACCGTTCATCCACTGTATATGGCAGAAGATGGGCTTTAGCCCTGATACATTTTAGCAGTTCCAGCTACAGCTCATCCAGAACAATGATGCATCGTTCTCACCAGTCTGTCACCACTCTATGAACTTCACTCAGAACTCAGTGCCTATCAATCCTACTGATTCTAAGATATGCCCTGCATATACACACCTCAAGTTCTAGATAACACCTTGTGCATCTGGTTGTAGGCCATTAGAGCTGAAATCAAAGGCATGCCTGTTAAGTCTTTCAGATGCCCATAAGTCTCTTTGTTATTCTAAAGATCATACAGCGTACTGTAGCTAGAGACATTGTTTACTGCTCAACTGATGGCAGAACATTAGGATCTATATCAGTCTGTGACTGACAGATATAGAATAGGAGGTAAGTAGTTATCTCAAATGGTCAATCTGAAGATGAAAGGAAGATGATCTCCCCCCCCCCACTTACAGACAGCTATCATGATCAGTAGTCATTGTAAGTTTATTGGATGATCAGATGCTTATAAAAGAAAAAGAAAACTTTCCCTCATCCGCTTTTTTCATACCATGGATAATTCTACACTCCTCCATCTTGTCTCCCTCAACTCACCCTTCCTCTAGACCAGGCGTTTCCAAACTATGGCCCGTGGGCCACATCTAGCCCGCCTTACCATTTTATCCGGCCCGTTCCCTTCAACCCGTGCGCCGGGGGGGCGGGTAGGCATATATCCATATATGTATGGGCAGGCGAGCAGGGGTGCGTGCATGCGTCTGTGTATGCATACACACACATTCCTGTTCCTTCGGCCCTCTACGATCTTGAAAGTATCTAGTGTGGCCCTCAGGGTCAAAAGTTTGGAGACCCCCGTTCTATACTAAATGATCCCAAACACTACAACCTTTCCTCGTAGCAGTTACTATAGTCCCCTGATAAATGTTGTTTGCTGATTTCCACATCTTCCCATATCTATAATTTTTTTTTCCAGGAGCAACAAACAGAAATATACGTAACACTCAAAGTGTTGTCACAACACAGATGCACATAAACACAGTATGATATTGGCCATTTTATTTTTGGTTCCTTTTCTAATTATGCCCCATATGGAGCATTCCCTTTTTCACAGCAACCATACATTTGGCTGGGGTTTTCACTGGACATCTCAACCTCTAAATGTTAAACCAGAAGAGGCTAAACTAAACCTATGGAGAATAAAAACAATACACCTTGCTGAACAGATGGATGCCAAAGAGTGTCTCCCACTAGGACAAGACTCTAGCTGGACTAACAGATTTCAAAGTGAAATAGGAAAATCAAAGAATAATCAAGTAAAATGGGGCTACCTGGATACAGGGCAAGTTTTCTGTGACTGTGGAGAAATTCAATCAATGCAGCACATGTGCATGCAATTTATGCCCCACCATGTGTACAAAAGACGATCTAGCAAATGGCCAAGACAGTGCTATTGAAGCAACCCCATACCAGTGAAAAAAGACCCCCAAACCCAATATCTTTTTTCTGATCAATAAGTGGTAATAAAATCCCACTGATGCATATGTGAAGTCTGGATGTTACTCAGTGTACACTGTGTTCTGTATTTATTTGCAATAAAGAGCATTCACCATTTTAAGGCCCAGTGTGCAAAGATCCTTTTGGCACTCTACGCAATATGAGGTCTCTCTTATATCAATAAAGAATTTGTTACCATGCATTCTGGCCCATGTACATGTAGTGTAACCATGGCAACAATATACCTATCCACATTGCGGATCACAGTCATGACAATATCACAGCTATATAGGCCAGCACATTTAGGAAATATTGGCTGAAATCGTGTTTGTAGCATAAACCGAATCATAACTTTTTCCTGTTCTTCCCTGGTAAAAAAAAAATGCTGCTACTGCAGGGGGCACACATTTACATCCCCCAGATAATTGTGGCAGGAAAGTTTTGTTTATCAGAGGGGGGGCTAGATGGAAAGTTACACCTTGTCTTATGCTATGAACAGGGTTTCAGCCATTCACTTCCATGTGTGTGAGGATGCATCCTCCTCTCTGCCTTATTCTATCATTCCATTAAGATCTTTATTTGATTTTATTTACCTGTTTAGAGTCCTGTAACACTGAATCTGCCATTTTAACTGTTTTCAGGGCTGTTTTATTTGTACTTACTTGAGATATTAACATTTCCTTTTCAAACCCAAAACAAGCTGCCTTGTGCACAGGCATTTGCCTGGTTCTGCATCCTGTTGGTGTTCATGTAAATTCTGTGTAACTTCCTGCAGCTGCCAATAGAGAAAGTGCTGGAGTACATTTCAGTTGTGCAATTGGGCAACCAAGACATGCTCTGGCATCTGCTGCAACTTATGCAAACACTAAGATCTGCTCTTCGTTACTGATCATAAACAAGTAGTATGCTGGATACATAGTCAGAAGCACTCAACCTATTACATGAAATTAGTAGACTCACTTCAAAACAAAACAGTCATGGTGTAAAGCAAAAACAAAACAAAACAAAAAAGGCAGGCATTTGTGCTTCTTGAAAAACTGGGTTTGT
Organism: Pogona vitticeps; assembly: GCF_051106095.1. Classification (NCBI taxonomy): domain Eukaryota; kingdom Metazoa; phylum Chordata; class Lepidosauria; order Squamata; family Agamidae; genus Pogona; species Pogona vitticeps. Next base: position 262,652,160 of record NC_135784.1, read on the forward strand.
ATGTAAAAGAAAAAAATGAGTGACGTTTTGTTCAAGTGTATATGGCAAAGAAACAATACATGTGCATGCATATACACTTGTGCAAACATTTTTAGGCAAAAAAGGGAGTATGATGTCAAAGAGAGAGTATTATGGATAGTGTTCTCACCTTGGCACTACCAACACAACCCAACAGCATTTCCTTCATTTCCTAGTGTCTACAATTGAAGATAAACCCCTTGACTATGGGCTGCCTTCCAACAGATTTAAAGGGAAGTGCCAGTCTGAGAAAGAAATAGGTTCACGAGTGAACAGAGCCAGATGCATTTAGCAAATGCCGTAGGTTCAGGTCCATGAGTTTACACAAATACAGCCATACAATGCTTCATTTCAGTTGCATCCAAGAGTGATGCAACTACGCATTCAGCAATCATCATTGTTTGTTTTTAAAATAAATGCCAGCCCTTTTAAGTGCCAAGACACTATGGGACAGGCAGCATCTTTTCTGCTTTTCTCAGTTTTCTCAGAGCAGACTCTCTAATAATGTGCCATTCTATGGAACACAGCCTGAAACTCAGAAATGCAAGCTTCTCATCATCAGTGGTCCACAGTGTTGTAAAGAGACACAATGACTTATGAGTAGACCAAGTCAAGCAAGAGCATGAAGCTGGAAGATTACTGAATTCCTTGTTTATACAGCCCCAGATTATGTTGGAAGAAATCTCCATGGCGTACAGAAACGTGTCTATAGTTTCCTACCCCATTTTGGTCTATACAGAATACACCTGCTTGTTTTCCTTATCATTATTTGTATCTTATTTGCCACACATGGTATATACACAGCACTTGTTCTTCTTATGCTAGTGATAAAGCTGGCCCATTGTGAAAACAAAATCACATCAATCAGGCTTGATCCCAAGTCACTGCTCACCCTAGTAACGGATACTTGCAAATCATGTTTGTAGTAGGCAGCTACAGCCTGACCTACTGACAGACAGCAGTTACATAATAACAAATACACTCTCCTGTTTTGTGGGAGGAGCAATTTAGAACTACTTTTCTGTGTCTCATTTCCAGCTGATCTGCGTGCATTTGTATACACAGTGTATCTATTACTGTTGCATACGGCATGCCATACACAAATTCTATGTAACAAAATATTTATCTGTAATAAACAAGCCTACTCCATCTAAACTTGTACAGTACTCTTCTCTGTTCAAGCATTATGACTCAATTCCAACAATGTACACACGTACCTACTACCATCACAATAATCACAAATGTTACTCTGTTTCAATCTATTGGTACTGAGTAATACCGAATGTGTGAATGGACTTCCAAAACATTCCAGCTAGCCTCACACTCTGATCAGTGATACAGATAATCAGCATCATTTTGAAGGGGACCTACACATGTACATGCACAGGACTCACTGCATCATGATGAGAACTCAGACTGGCCATGGCTCTCCTGTGTGTTGAAGGAGTTCTTGGATGTCATCTGTAAACAGCCAAGGTCTCTTTCGGACTGATGCTGATCATACACCTGAGTCCAATTGACAGAGGTAGTTGGTGCTTTCTCAGAAGTATTCCTTGCGTTTGTTAGCAAATATCTGAAGTGGGCTAATGTTTCATATTACCGTACTGTGCTTTGCAGTCTGGCATCCTCACCTATTGTATATGTACAAAGCCCCATTTTCTCCCATGCAAAGTGAGATCATCTGTAGTGCACAATATACTAGCTTTTCCACAAGAACACCAGAGACAGGCCTTCCAATTTTCTTTTTGTATTTTAGAAAGTCACTTATGGAAACAAGGGCAGTAAAGAGAACCTGAACGTAAGGAGAGTTCAGCAAATTCTGCATCCATGGAGGCCATGGTGGAGGATACAGTATTAGTATGTCTTTCAGCTATATTAGCTTACATCTTTTGAAATCTGTTTGTCTTTAAGGTGCCACAGTACTTTTGGTTTTGTTACATATACTGGAACAGACTTTTCTGCCCACGTCTCCAAAAATTACTGGTTGCTTTGAAAGGTTTTTCACTTAAAAAGCAGCTAAAACATATGTCTCCATAGACAAAAATATTTTACTGGCAAAGCTTTAAAACCAAGGATTTTTAGGACTGAAAAACATGTGTGGATACTGCGTTACAAAAGGTGGCAGTACATAAATTAATATTAAGACAACATCCAATAATGGAATAATCTGGGGCGAGGTAGGGTGCTGAAGTGATCTTCAGTTTCCTCATCAGTGTGCTATATTGAAGGTGTTAATTTCCCCCTTTTTCAGAATCCAACTATCACCTCCACTTTCTTTTCTGCTACTGCTAGAGTGCGATATATTTGTCAGGGTTCTTCTCATCACCCAGTCTTTTAAGCAGAGAAGCCCACAAGAGCCTCTGAAGGAAGGAGGGGAAAGTAGACCATATGCAAACAGGGTGAAAACTGGTTCTCTTCAATCCCCCCCCCCCCCCAATTTGCTGTGCAGCAGAATCAGGAGCTGCCAAGAGCTCTCCATAGTGCTACTTCCTTTTATGGACAATGAGCCAAGGCAGCAGGACCAAGGAGAGTAGGCAGACGCTTGCTCACAGAGCACACAAACTACGCTCCCTGGCACAGCTTCACTACTCTAGCTCAATGATGTCAGAGAAGCGGCTAAGCAGAGGAACAGGGCACTCTCGCAGCCGATTACTATCAGGTTCTCCAGACTGCTTGCTACTTGCTTCGCTACTTAAAACAAAATCAGCACAAGCACAGGCAGGGTTTGTCACTTGCTTGGCTCCGATCTTTAGGCAGCTTCCTTCTGCAAGGGTTTGTGAAATTAAAGGAATGGGGCGCCATAAAATAATTTAATGAACTATGGGGGCCTGATTCCATATGAAAGAACCAATTTGCTGTCATATGATATGCGACATCTAGCAACTACTGCACCTCAGAGGAATTAAAAGTCCCATTGATTCAACCGAAGCAAATGCTTTATGGCATTCTAGATTGCATGTATATACGCATATAAGAGCTTATGATGTCTTTGTTTACACTATACCCGGCCTTTCCCAACCCTGGGGTCCAAGGGCACTCACAGTGTCATTAAAAACCATATATAACTGAAAGCACAGCAAGAGACATTATTAGCACTATTAAGCTCACATGGTACCAGACTCGCATAATGTATATGATCATTTAATATGGCTTTCTCTACTTAAATAATATGTATAGACATCGTAACATCCAAGTGCCTATGGCTGACAGCAAAACACAATATTCTGCGATTATCAGTACTACCAGAGGCACACGAAAACGCCAACTCTCTGCACATCCTACAACCAAGTGCATGCGCTTTAAAACAGCCTTAAACACTTCCCAACGTCTGGGCAGCTCCCGTGCATGTTTTATAAAGAGATTCAAGTACTCACTGTACATGCACACATACACCCCGATAATGGACCCTTTTTGTACAGGTACGTACAGTACTTCTATTCACACAACTCGAGGAACAGAATGCAAATATTCTTGGATTTCTCCCCTCATCCCCGATCGCAGCGGCAGAGAGATTCGTACGTGTGGGCCACACGTGTGACACGCACGTACGTGTTGGCACGGCTACCCGTGCCCGCAACAAGCTTTCGTGTAGTACGTAGGAGCGACCTATCCGCCTAAGCTGCGCGCTTCTACGCACACACAGACACACACACACACACTGACGCGGAGGGCGACGCGCCCGTCCTTTGCAAACCGCCAGGCAGGCGCATAGGGACAAGCCCTTCTTCGCCCGGCCCGCGCGGCCACAACAAGAGGGAGGAAGGCCGGGCCGGCGGGGGCGCGCCTCCGCCTCCTCCTCCTCCTCCTCCTCCGGGCCGGTGGCGGGCCCGCCTCTGCAGCTGCCGGAGCCCATTCCGTCCTCAGCCCCTGGAGAGCGGCAAGGGCGCCAGGCAGCGGCCCCGCGAGCACCGCCTGCCCTGGCCATCCTCTGGGGGTGGTGATGGTGAGGCACTCCTCCGCCGCTGTTGCCGCAAGCAGGAGCCCCCAGTGGTGGTTGGTTGTTTTTTCTCTCTCTTCTGCCTTACCTGCGGGTCCAGGGCGGCGAGGCCTGCGGGCCGCTTCCCGGCACCTCCCGACGCTGCGCCGCCGAGAGAGAGAGAAGGGAAAAGGCGGGCCGCCCCTCCCTGCTCTCTTATTGCACGGTCCAGGGGCGGGTCCTGGGAGCTGGAGGGGCGGGGCGAGGGCGGGGCCGAAAAGCCGACGAGCCACGCCCCCTGCCTCGCTGCTCCGGCCCGCCGCCTGAGCTATTCCCTCGCTTCCTTTCCTGGGTCCCCGCCAAACCGGGGGGGGGGGGGGCGCGGTGGTCCCGCCGAGTCGGTCGCGCTTTCCTGGTCTCCTTCCTGGCGGCGTTATCGGAGCGGTTCTCCTGCTTTCTCTCTCTCTCCCCTCCCAGGCTCTCATTCAAGGCCGGCTTCGAGCCATCCACCTGACGGAACACGTGAACGCATACGAGAGGAAAGGGGAAGCCCGGTTGTGGCACCTTAAGTGACGCGCTTCCTCGTGGCGTGTAGACGCCGGAGTCAAGCCCATACTGTTCGGATGGGGTTACTCTCTAGGAGAGCGACCTCGCAGCTTTATTCCGGCTTGCGTTATTAACAGCCCGTTAAAAAGGCATGTCCCGATGAACAGGAACTGAACCTGAACTACGACTTGGCGATGCTAATTTTTTCCCACATAAGGCACTTACTGTTTCCTCATTTATTTATTTTTTTTGCTTTTTCAGGAAGGAAGGAATCCCATGGCAATGTCAGCTAGCCTAGATGGTACAAACATCAGAGAGTTTTCCCCCAACGTCTCCACACACACACACCTCCCCGATTTCCTAAGCATCCCATTCTTAACCGTTACCTTCGGCAGTGGCACTGAATTACTTCGAGGTACATTGAACCATCTGTCAAAAATAGGAAAGCTCGTGGCAGCTTTTCCTTGGGGCTTTTCAATTTGAAAAGCACAAACAACGTTGTGGCGGCGGGGGAGAGCAAAGCAGCATCTATTTAATGCGCCTCCAGTCATAGCCTGTCTTTGTTTGTGTACATGCCCCCCTAGCTTTATGCCTGTCGTTGCCCCTTTAACGGAACTACTTCTGCTCCGTCCTTACTTTTCAAGAATTATAGTTTCTTCAGGTGCGTTGTGTATTAGCATGAGATGCCTGACTCGTTCCTCCGCTCTGGCCTGATTCCAGGAAAAATAGGTCGTGGTGTCTATCTCAGAATAAGGAGTGGAGTTTTAGGAAACTATGCTGCCTTTCCCACTTTTCTCATGTCTATTGCACGTCCTACAAGAAAGGATTTGCTCACTTTGTACTGTAGGATCCTTTTTTCGCCTGTCGGGCCAATGCAGAATGCTGGATGAGTGTAACATAGTTTAGTAAGTTTTAATGTGGAGATTGCAAAAGGGAAGAGGGACTAGATCACTTTTAAAAAACTGTAAGATAGTATATAGTATAATGGAGTGATGGCGAACCTATGGCACGTGTGCCACAGCTGGCACACAGAGCCCTCTCCGTGGGCACAAAAGCCATAAGTCACCATAGAGAAATACTTTACCCATCCTGCAATCCTTGGTATCAGCACTCCCCTCTGCTGGTGCAGTGGTCCAGCGAAGGGGTGCAATGGCGACCATTACTGGTCTAGCCCACTGTGGGATTCGAGGACCTGTAAGTATTTATTTGTTAATACTGTCCGTAGAAAAAACAACCAAGCATTTAACCCTTGCAGTGCAGGATCAGTTGTTTTTTTCTAAACAAAAACCTCAGCATTCGGGTTTTAATTGCAGTATTGGCACTTTGAAGTAAATAAATTGATTTTGTGTTGCAATATGTGCACTCAAAAAGGTTTACCATCACTGGTATAATGGGTAGAGTGCCAAACTAGAACTCAGGAAACTTAGGTTCAAATCCCCAGGGATGTTAGCAAGGCTTTGGCTCCAAGTCCCAGTCTTTGGTACCAAGTCCTGAGTCCTAAGTCCAAGTCCCTGTTGAAAACAAGCTTCCCCCCCCCACCCAGAAAAAAAGGTGGGTGAGTTTTGAGTTGTGAGTCTAGTCACCAATGTGACTTAAGTCTGACTTGACAGTGAGTCCTATGACTTGAGTTCCCATCCCTACAACCCTGCTTGGCCATGAAGACTCATGGGAGTGGGGGAAGTGTCACTGGTAAAACCAAATCTTAACAAGGGTTCCCAACAATTAGAATCAGATAAAGGGTGCATAACCCACTCCCACCTCAAGAATGTACTGTAGACATAATTTATCTTGCAATTCTATATAACTGACTTTCACATTTACCTCGTGTTATGTAATTCAATGTATTGTAGTAAAGGCAATTTAGCTCATAGTCACCAGTGGTTTCCATTAGCAATAGGGTTTGTTTTGGCAAAAAATCAATGGCAAGTTTGTACTGTTGATGGTATGAGTTGCCACTGGAGGAGTTGCTTGAGAATGTCATATGCATGGATTCTATGTGTCTATTACACCTGGAGTAAAGCTAGAACTGAGGTTCCACTGATACCTATGTAACTAGAAAACATTGGGGGAGCTGGAACTAACCATAACATTATAGGGTAGTATACTATATGCAGATAGCCTAGTGGTTTAAGTGGGAGTTTGATTTCCCACTGTGCCCCCTTGACAGGGGTTGGACTCAATAATCCATAGGGTTCCTTCAAGCAAAGCAGTTCTCAGATTATTACTATTATTATAAGGCCTGAATAATGTGTTTATTGAGGGTGTGGCCCTTAACAGCTAGTTTTCCTGGCACTGTGGAACAAAAGTGGTCAGGGAAAGCCCTGAACACAAACATGCTGAACCAAAAGCTTTCTATGAATTGATTACATTTTGAGAAGGGTGTTTTGCTTTAGACATGTTGAAAGTGCTGTGATACTTTATAACACAGAGGACGGAGGCTTTACGAACCAGGCCATTTGAGTCAGGAGAAGGGTCAGTTTATCAGTTTTCATTGGGGAAAAGGTGGCTTCCAAATGGCATTTTCGTGTTATGCAAAAAAGCATTTGAAAATACAGTGGTACTTTGACTTACGAACTTAATCCATTTTGGAACGACATTCGTACAGTATGTCAAAAAGTTTGTAAGTTGAAGTACCATTTTCCATTGAAATGCATGGGAACGGAATTAATCCGTTCCAGCATTTCAAAAGGCAAAAAGGCAGGGGAAAAGGGCTGGAAATTCCAATTTCCTGCGCTTTCTCCCTGCCTTTTTGGCTTTGGAGGTCTCAAATGGCTTCCTCCGATGTTGGGGGGGAAGCCTTTTGAGACGTCCAAAGGTGCCGATTGCGGCGGTGGGGACCCCCAGGAAATCTGTATTTCTTCTAATAGCATTACGTATATGCATTCCAATATATGGACATGACATCAGGAACACATTATGGAAACATCAAAGTTACAAATAAGCTTCTTTATGAAATGGACACAGGGTGCATTAATTATACCTGATTTCTACTTGGGACCTGACTGATTACTAAATTTTAACATTAATTTCTATCTCCTAAGTGCAACTTAACCAGGAGCCAATTTGAATTGTCTGATTATAGTTCGTGATCTGTTTATACTCTCAGTAGACACCCAGAGTATTTCTTGAAAGCAAGCATGGTGCACAGCTGTCTAAACCAGTGGTCCCCAACCTTGGGGCTCCAGATGTTTATTTATTTTAATTTTTTTATTTATTTATTGTATTTATACCCCACCTATCTAGTCATTTCGATCACTCTAGGCGGCTTACAACAAATGATAACAAGTTCTAAAAAATTTATAACAATTAATTAATTAGATGATTCTATAAGATGGGAAAAATAAAAATAAATCAAATAAAGAGAGAAAGAAAGAGGAAAGAGGACAGGAATTAACTGGAAGGGAAGGCCTGCCTAAACATCCATGTTTTTAGTTATTTCTTAAAAGTACCCAGCGAGGGTGCAGCACGAATCTCCGGAGGTAGGTTATTCCAGAGACGAGGAGCCACCGCTGAGAAGGCCCGGTTTCTAGTTCTTTCTTTCCGGGCCTCCCTTGGCGTCAGGCTCCTCAGCCTCACCTCTTGGCTCGCACGGGTGACACGGGTAGAACTAGTTGGGAGTAAGCGTTCCGCCAAGTATCGAGGTCCTAAACCGTTTAGGGCTTTATATGTAAGCATTAACACTTTGAAGTCAATGTGGAAACGGATGGGCAGCCAGTGCAGCATGGCCAGAGTAGGAGAGATATGCTGGTATTTTCTCACTCCAGTAAGGAGTCTGGCCGCCGCACTCTGCACCACTTGAAGTTTCCGCATCAGCTTCAAAGGAAGCCCCACGTAGAGCGCGTTACAGTAGTCTAATCTAGAAATTACGAGCGCAAGTACTAAGGTAGTGAGTGCCTCCGTGTCTAGATAAGGTCGCAGCTGGGCAATCCGCCAAAGGTGGAAAAAGGCGGTGCGGACTACCGATGCCACCTGCGTTTCCTGGTGAGCATCGGGTCCAGGTGTACCCCCAGGCTGCGGACCCCACTCTTCGCGGCCAGGGCCACCCCCCCAAATATGAGGGAGTTTCCCAAGCCACCATCCACAGGGCCACCCACCCTCAGAACTTCCGTCTTGTCCGGGTTCAACCTCAGCCCGTTCTCCTGCATCCACTGCTGTACAGCCCTCAGGCAGTGCTGGAGGAACAGGACGGCATCACCTGCAGTTGGTGAAAAGGAAATATAGAGCTGGGTGTCATCGGCATATTGATGACACGATGCTCCACATCCCCTGATGACCCCACCCAGCGGCCTCATATAGATGTTAAACAGCATTGGGGAGATGATCGACCCCTGTGGAACCCCACAATTGAGACTCCACGGGGCCGAAATACTCTCCCCAAGCTGCACTCTCTGGGGGCGGTCCTCCAAGAAGGAACGGAACCAGGCCAGAGCTAAGCCACCGATACCCAACTCAGAGAGCCTCCCCAGGAGGATACTGTGGTCGACGGTATCGAAGGCCGCTGAGATGTCGAGGAGGACCAACAAAGAAATTTTACTGCTGTCGGCCTCCCTCAACAAGTCATCGTATAGGGCGACCAATGCCGTCTCTGTACCATGGCACGGCCTGAAGCCCGACTGAAAAGGATCCAGGGCATCTGTTTCATCCAGATGTGCCTGAAGCTGGTCAGCCACCACCCTCTCGACTACTTTGCTCATGAAAGAAATATTGGCGACGGGCCTATAGTTGCCAATTTCGTCCGCCGCCAAATTAGGTTTCTTTCTTATGGGCCTAATGAGTGTCTCCTTGAGGGCAGAGGGAAACCTGCCCTCAAGGAAAGACCCATTTATTATTGCAGTGGCCCATTCTGTTGTTATCGGCCTGGCTGCTTTGATTAGCCAGGCCGGGCAAGGGTCCAAGGAGGAGGTGGTGGCTCGACAGCGGTCAAGCACTCTGGCCACAGAATCAGGCGTGATAGGTTGAAAGGAGTCAAGGGTTACCAGGCAAGACGGAGCGCTGGACATCTCTGCTCGACTTACTGTGTTCAAAAAAGGAGAGAGGTCCCGTCGGATGGCCTCGACTTTAGATTTAAAAAAGGCTGCAAACTGGTCAGGTGAAAAACTAAGGGGAGGCCTATCATCCAGACCAGTTCCGGATAGGTCGCGCACTATACGGAATAACTCCACCTGCTGGTTGGACGCTTCGCTTATCCGGTTAGCGAAGTAAGTTCGACAAGCAGCCTTTACCTTAGACAGGTAAAGGTTAGTTGCGACCTTGACAGCTATCCTATTATAATCCGTCGGGTTCTTCCTCCATCTACGCTCTAGCCTTCTCCTATGTCGCTTCAGCACTCGAAGCTCCTGGTTAAACCAGGGCGCTGGACGAGCTCTACGACGGAGAGGGCGTTTAGGTGCGATTGTGTCTATAGCCCTGGTTACGAAGGTGGACCAATTATCAACCAGAGTGTCGACAGGAGCGCTAGCCAGGTCCGCCGTGACCCCTCTCATGACGTCCTGGAATCCAGCTGGATCCAGTAGCCTTTGAGGGCGGACCATAGAAATAGGTCCCTGCTCCCTGCGAGGGGGGAGAGCCACTGTGAGGTTACATTTTATTAGGTGGTGATCTGACCATGACAAGGGGATTGACGTGAGGTCCGTCACCACCAGATCACACTCACTCCAACTGGAGGAAAAGACCAGGTCCAGTGTGTGACCACTCACGTGGGTGGGGCTGCTGACATGTTGGGACATGTTCAAGGAAGCCATGGTTTCCAAGAACTCAAGAGCTGACCCAGATGGCTCTGCCCCCGCGTGCACATTGAAATCACCCAAGACCAAAAGCCTCGGGGATCCCAATAGTGCCGCGGAGACAAAGTCAGTCAACTCTGGACTTTAACTCCCAGAAATCCTGGCCAGCAGAGGTGGTGGTGAAGGCTTCTGGGAGTTATAGTCCAGGGATATCTGGAGGCCCAAGGATGGGGACAACTGGTCTAAACAGTTCAAGGGCTCTGTATCCCGGGAAATGATCATAGGACTGCAGCCATATATTACCTGAAATCCTGTTGCTGTTAAGTTATATAGCACACATGGCTCATGATACAGTGGTGCCTCGCTTAACGACGATAATCCGTTCCAGTAAAATCGTCATTAAGCAAAAACATTGTAAAGCGAAATTAAAAACCCCACTGAAATGCATTGAAACCCATTCAATGCGTTCCAGTGGGGTAAAAACTCACCGTCCAGCGAAGATCCTCCATACGGTGGCCATTTTCACTGCCTGTATAGCGAGGAATCCGTCCCTAAGCACAGCGGGGAGCCATTTTAAGCACCCAGTGGCCATTTTGAAAACCCAACAATCAGCTGTTTTTGATAGTCGTAAAGCGAAAATCGGTTCCCAAATCAGGGAACCAATTGTTGCTAAGCGAAATCCCCCCCATTTAGACCAACCTTTTTGCAATTGCAAAAAGATTGTCGTAAAGCGGATTCATCGTAATGCTGGGCAATCATTAAGCGAGGCACCACTGTATTGTCAGCAGAGAATTTTCAGAAATTAAACATCTACAACTTCTCTCCCAAAGGCTCCTGTGTAATTACTTTCATTAGCCCCAATGATTTTGGTAATTAGACTTCTCCCTCCACTTCCAACAGCTCCCTGACAAGGAATGTGAAAACATGGGAGCCTCAGGAGAGATACTAGAATGTTTGAGAAAAAATGCTGCTGCTGTTGTGATCTGCCTTACTTGATGTAACTTACAGAACAGGATTTCAGCCGTAGTAATGCTGAATGCAGTTTGTTGGATGAGTCCAATGGCTCTGGAAACTCCCCCCCCCAATAAGCACACGAACACCAGTTCCATTTTTAGATAAAATTGACCACCATTTTATTGGTTACAGCTGCTAATAGTCCTAGTGCTAGCATGGAGGACAGACATCAGCCACCCTGACTACTGCTGATAATAATCAAGGTGATAGGATCAGAGTTAACTATGTAGGCCTGTGCCAGTATGTGGCTCCTACCTGTCATGGGTGGGAGTATGCAACAGTCCCCATGTTAGGCATGTACAGTAATGGCCTCGCTGCCACCCCTCCCTCCTTGAAGTGGATACATCTGGGGAGGGCTCCCACCCCATGGGTTCCTTCCCAACCAGCTGAATCCATCTTCATGCTTCAGAAAAAAGCTCCCATCAAAGCTGTGACAAAGAGGGATGAATATTAAAAAATTGATCAAATCCAAAAGTAAGAAAAAGGTGGGTGGAAAAACTCTCAAGCCAAAATTGCCAGCCTCCCTCGCTGCATTGCTTGCGTACCTAACAGATGGACCAGACTGAAAACTTCAGTCTTTGAATCTTCTTGAACAGCAGGCTTGGTTGCCTGTGAGCTACTGCATGGGAAAAACAGCCTGTGCAACTACAGGGGAGGTTGGGATGATGATGGACAGGCCAAAATGGCAGCCACCATACTTCCCAATCTGTCAGAAGCTCAGGTGGTTGATTTCTAGTAGTTGTCAGTCTGATGGTTCATGTGCCCTCTTTATCGCAAAGGAGAATGTAAGTGTGACGGACAGCTCTCGGGTCACTCCTGTCAGTCAGGTCACAGCTCTGGTGTGGGGGCCTATGAAATGACAGGAGGGGCGGAACCAAGAGAATGAAAGGAGACAAAAAGACAGTTTACTGACAGTTTTTAGGCAGTTAGGGCCATTGATGTGTTAGAGAGAAGACAGTCATAGATATACAGAGGGATTGAAAGACTTTGTAATAGGATAAGATCTTGAGAAGTTGGTTTGGTTAAGAATTGAATGAATTATAGTGATAAAAATAAAAGAGACTGTTTGAATATGGTAACACTGTGATTAAAGTAAATCTAAACAAGCAAATCTCAAGTCAAAAGCACTATTAATGAGTAAAATAAGACCATCCTTGATTTACATATGTGATTGAACTATTATCTTATGAATAAATATTGTTACACTTTACAACAGAGTTATTATTCCTATTTGGTACATTGAGGAGATTCTCCTCTGGTGGCAGCATAAAAAAGGTGAAAATTGTAAGCTGCACCCAAAGGCAAATCGGGGAGTTAAGGAAAACAAACAGAGGAGCTGGAGGGTTGCTACAGTAAGCATGAGGAAATCAGTGATCCATGCATTGGATACATCACTTGTATACAGTTACAATGTGCTCTGTGTAGGGTACTGTTCAAGAGCATCTGAAAATTTCAAAATATAGCTAGGTTGCTACCAAATATAGGGAGCACATTACATTAATGTAGAAAGACTAGCTTTGGTTCTGAGTTATTTTCCACACTGAATTCAAGTTGTTGGTTTTAACCTTTAAATATTTATAATATACCAAATTGTGTGCATCATCATAATTTCTTACAAGTAGATAGTTCATTCTATTATGTTTTGTGGTACGGTAGGAGCAACATTTTTTTTTCTGGCAGTAAATAATTCTCTATTGGAAAGCAAAATGTGTATTACTATTGACGCTTTTATTTAAAAGCATATTAGAATTTTATGCCAAAGCTTTGGTTGACTGGAATGATGTGCACACATAAACTGTAACATATTCTTATATAAAAACAGTAAACATGTCATGTACATTCAGAAGTGAGAAGACAAACATTATCCATATTACAAATTTACATTACACAAAATGAAATATTTGTAATGAGGGCTTATGAATATACTATATATTTGGTATCTTAAACAGTACTCAAGAATTTCTCACACGTGAACCCATATGAAACATGCATACCAATGCTATGGCATGTTTAATAAGCAATTAAATATTCAAGGAGAAATGTTGGATGAGTGTAAGAGTTTTTGTGCTGAAGAACTAAAGCACAATTTATTCTTCAAGATTTTAATAGCAGTAATAAAATCTTTAATTTGCCTTAACAACTCTCACCTAACAGTAGAGTTTGAAAGTACAATGATAGGGACATTAGCTGTATAGATTTTTGTCCAACAATGAAAATTTGGTAATGCTGCAATATCTTTTAATCTCATGACAGGTAGTATCAGGCCCTATAGATATATAGTTATGAACATGGAATATGAACAGACCAGCTGTTTCTGCTCTTACAAGGCCCTGTTATCCACATATGAAATTGTTTTTAAGCAATATTCTGCAGGAATCTGTAAAGAAAGCAGTATTTTCAATAGACAGGACAACCATCATGAAGAATGTAAACAGAAAATTACCCATATATTAAAGCACAGAAAATAACAACCAGAATAGATCTGAATGTCAAACTTCTAATGTAAACATACAAAGAGCATGGAAATTCAAAGATAAACCAACCATCACTGACCCTAGTATGATAATATTCACACAGCAAAAATTTAATAGCATAACAATTATTCTCTTTGGAAACTGATTTAAATAGATGCTCCCAACCTAAGACTGAGTGGACAAGTGTCAGTTCAGGGCAAGATATTATCGTTTAAGTCATGTATATATGAATGGTGGACAAACAGCTTTTTAAACTGCTTTAGAGTTATTGGGACAGCTATAATGAGTTCCCCTACACCCCTACAGCTGCCTCAGAACAGTTGGGAGTAGATAATGTTTCAAGAACCACATCTGAACTAGAGCAGAGAGGAGCAAAGAATCCTCTTTGGCACAAGACCTAAATCCCACATTTAACTCCTATCTGGTGTAAGCAGGACAGCACAGGAGCAGGCTCAAGATCCAACTCCTGTCCCCCACTAGTGCTGAAGAATAAAAAGGTGGCACACATCTGAGTTCCTTAGACAAAAGTGTGGGTATATGGTGAGGCCTTGAGAACTACTGAGAAAATAAACACCTTTCTGTGCTCTTTTGTTCATCATTTTTTAAAAAAGTTTCTTGCTTGTACCTTTGACTACAGCAAGGCTTCTCAGATTATATGAAAGTTACAGCTGAACTAATAACTGTATATTACTGTTCAATGTGTTTGTTAGAAATGAGCCATTCTCTAATAAAGGCTTTCTGTGAACTAGGACTAAGTTTAACATGTTACAATGCACCCATAGCTATTACAGTTAAGTAGCACTTCAGCAGCTCAAAGTAATCAGGCCATTACTCTCTATTCTAGGGCAACATCTGCAGAGTGGTGTGTGTGTGTGTTATCTTCCAGGTTTCAGTGCTTTTCATCTATTGTTCAAATCTTAAATACACTTATACGAGAGATGAAAGAATCATCCATTGAACTCTGTTATCAGGGATTGACATTTAGGAAGGTATGTATTAACAAACAAACATATTTACATGGCTTGGTGATAATTTTTTTTCTTTCTTGCCCTGGAGTTTAATGAGTTTTACAGGCCCAAAACCAGTAATAATAATATTAATAAACAGTAGCACTTTTTTGCACCAGTTTGTTTCTTATCTTCCTTCTGCTGCTGCTATAACATAAACCAGTATTTTAGGCTGCTTTGGCTTTGTTTTGTGCGCAGATTGAAAAAGATTATGCAGCTTGTCCAGTAAAAATGACCAGTTCCTTATAACTATGATGTAAACTTAGGGTTTGCCTTTTTCCCCAGATTTTAGAAACAAGGGCATCAACTCAAATATTTACAATATATGCACTGCAGCAATAATTTTATATACAAGGAAACACATTCTTACAGACTGAAATGCACAGCCTTTGAAAGGTGACTCATTTTTTTTCTATGAAGAGATACAGTTTTTGCTTGAAGTGCTTCATTTCAGCAGAGAGAATGCAATCACCAAAGGCATTAGCTTTTTTCTTTCTTTTTGTGATTCAGCCAAACCTCTGAAAGTAAAGGACCACTGGAATCTATACAAAAACAAAATAAGAATGTTTCTTATGAGTATGAAAATGACAATGAGCATAATCCAGCCAAACATAAGAATTTGATTTCAAGGGAAGACCATTATACACATGAGTTGTCTCTCTCACTACAATCAATACCAGTACAGTTCTTTATGGCTGCCTTATGGCCTATACAGTGGTGCCTCGCATAACGAGCGCACCGTTCAACAACGAATTTGCATAGCAATCTAATTTTTTAGATCGCTAATGAGATTGCATTGCGATGTTCTGTATAGGCGGTTCCAAAATGGCCACCAGGTGCCCAAAATGGCCACCGCAAGTGTTTTCGCGCCCTACCCTTGCTTACCGAGGGCGCGAAAATGGCGACGCTATGGAGGAACATCGCTGAACGGTGAATTTTGGAGCCATAGGCTTTTTATGTTTATGTTTAGCGATGTTTTTGCATAGTGACAATTAATCCGGAATGGATTAACGTCGCTATGCGGGGCACCACTGTATTATGATCCTTTTCAAACAGAGATGAGTTACAAAGGGGGAAAAGATATTTAAAGGGGGGTTGACTGAATATTTTTAGACATTTCCAGCTATATTCTTAGCTGTTCTGAAAGTTCAGAGTGATTAATATTACGTCTCATTCATCTCTTCTGACTACCTGTAAAACGTAAGGATGTGCTTTGCATCACCAATCTATTTTTAAACAATTTGTTTCAATCTAAATACTACCCTACTGATGGCAATATACTTCCTTCAGTATAAAACTTACAATTCTAATGAACACAAAACTCACAAGAACTGTTCGTCAAGTTGAATCTTGATATATATTTGTTGAATAAATCAATGCCTTTAATTTAACTCAATGTAGTGT
Organism: Pogona vitticeps; assembly: GCF_051106095.1. Lineage (NCBI taxonomy): Eukaryota > Metazoa > Chordata > Lepidosauria > Squamata > Agamidae > Pogona > Pogona vitticeps. The sequence goes on from NC_135784.1 coordinate 262,668,262, forward strand.
TAGTCTGGTTTTACAGAAGAATTTGTTAAACATCAAGATACTCAAATGGAATTTGGTTATGTGTTGAGAACACAATGCTGTGTTCTAAGTTTAAATACCATTCCATTTCCAAAAGGAGAAAGAAAATACAATACACCTTGTAAGACAATGGGTACAAAACCACTGCACAACTACATGCACACAACTTGATGCTGCACATCTGGCAGTTAGGATAGCACTATCCACCAAGCACTTCCACTGGCACATTAAGCAATTGGTTGTGCTGAGGATGAGTAACTAATTGCACAATTCTTTGTTGCCAGGTATCATGCTCAGCGCATTTCTGCCAAAGTCATTTTAAAATTAGATAAAGGTATGTAACTTTGTTACATCAGTGTGAACAGGATTTGTCCATTATCTAGGGATGAATCCTATGATTTGTGAGCTACTGAACTCCTAAAGAGTTATACTGCAGGAAGAAAGTTCATGTCACAACTACAGTGTTTATGTTCGGAGTAGACCATGCTCTTCCAAACTGTGCAAGGTGTTTTTCATCAAAGTGCTGAAGAGAAGATACTAAAGCAGACTTGTGAATTACCTGCTGTGACTCTCATATGCCTTGACTTGCACTTTGATACAAGAGTAGTTCAGGCTGATGTAATTTTGGCAATGACATTGTGACAAACCCAGACCTACTGGGATCTATCACACAGTTACTAAGCTGCCACCAACCATTCCCTATAATAAGTCACACAGACCAGGGATGGATTTTTAAACAACAAAAGAATAAGGTTTATTTTAAATACAAACAGGGTAAATAAAACAATCAGGTGAATAAAATAAAGTAACGTGGCTTATTCTTACACACACAAGCATACAGTTTGGTTCACCTAGAACCTTTAACTTAAAGCACAGACCCTGAACCCATCAGTTCTGGCTAACCAACAGACCCCTGAACCTTTCAGGCTGGTACTCTGACACACAGTAGTACCCTGTCAGACACCCAGACTCCCACAACAGCCTCTTCTTCCCCAGCTGCTGCTTCGTCCCAACCCAGTGTCTCACAGTCTGTCTCAGCATCTCCCTTCACCACACAGGCATCACATATTTATACAGTACAGCCCCTCCTCCTGATGTCCCGCCTTCCACTCCCCATAGGATGGAACTTTCCCTCCAAACCCATGACAGACAGGTAACATCAGTGCTGTTATGTAACACCTCCCCTCTTTATAAGTTGTTTTGTAGGGGGAAAGCTAAGGTGCTTTTCACCAAAAAACAACCTGTATAAAATACACAACAACATTTATACATACCATATTATACTTACTTACATATACTTACACTCCAAGTTAAACATAGCAAATAGGCATTTCAAACATTTACCATATGCATTACATCAATTTACCTTTATTAATACAAACCATATTCAAAACCAGGTACATTTAACTTTTTGTCATTATTATATACACATATAGTCCATGTTCTTTCGCCGTCTTCAATCTTCAGGTCTTCTTGATAAGGCGTCAGCAACACAGTTCACTGACCCTCTGACCACCTTCACTTCAAAGTCATAGTCCTGTAGGTTTAAAGCCCACCTCATAAGTTTGCTATTGTGGCTTTTCATTGTCTTTAACCATTGTAATGGTGAATGGTCAGTACACAGAATAAAATGTCTTCCCCAGATGTAAGGCTTGGCCTTCTGGATCGCGTAGACTATGGCCAAACACTCCTTCTCCACGGTTGCCAAATGTCTCTCACCTTTTTGAAGTTTCCTACTCAGGTAGGACACTGGATGCTGGTCACCATTCTCATCCTCTTGGCACAGAACTGCTCCTACCCCGCTGTTAGACGCGTCGGTGTAGATGATAAACTCCCGGTCGAAGTCTGGAGCACGCAGGACAGGATAGTTGATTAACGCCTCCTTCAACCTCTGGAACGCCGCCTCACAGTCGCCGGTCCACGGGATGCGGTCATCAGCCTTCTTCCTCGTCAGATCGGTCAGCGGAGCCGCAATCTCGCTAAACCTCGGGATGAACTTTCTGTAGTAGCCCACCAACCCAAGAAATGATTTGACCTTTTTCTTGGTGTTGGGTCTAGGCCAATCACGAACAGCTTCTATTTTGGCCTCCAGGGGTTTTATCATTCCTCCCCCTACCATGTGACCCAAGTATTTTATTTCTGGGCTACCCAGCTGACACTTGCTGGCCTTTACTGTTAGCCCTGCTGCACTTAACCTCTGCAGCACTAACTCCAGGTGTATCAGGTGATCTTCCCAGGTATTACTGAAGATCCCTATGTCGTCAATGTAGGCCACTGTAAAGTCACTGAGCCCTGCCAAGGTCTGGTCCATCAGCCTTTGGAATGTGGCTGGTGCATTTCTGAGACCAAAGCTCAGGACTCGAAACTCATAGAGACCAAAAGGGCTGCAAAAGGCAGTCTTTTCTTGATCCCTGGGATCAATTCTTAATTGCCAATATCCCTTTACCAGGTCCAATGATGAGATGAACCGACAACCCCCTATGGTTTCAATCAGGTTGTCTAGCCTGGGCATTGGGTAGGCATCAGGAGTGGTTACACGGTTTAATTTCCTGTAATCGACACAAAACCTAATGCTCCCATCAGGCTTGTCCACAAGGACTATCGGAGAGGACCAAGGACTAGAAGAGGGGACGATTATGTTCTCCCTCAGCATCTCGTCCAGCTCCTTCCGCACCTTGTCCCTATAGGGTCCCGTTACTCGGTATGGGGATACTGCCTGCGGGGGTGCATCCCCTGTGTGGATCCGATGCATCACTCCCTTCACTATCCCCGGCTTGTTGGAAAACACCTGTTGATATTTACTAAGCAGCATTTTTAGTTCTTGCTGCTGGTCTTGGGTGAGTGCAGGACTGATCTTTACCTCCTCTGGGTTGTATTTTACTTCCCCTCTACCCTCCCAGAAGGGTAATTCAGCTTCCTCACTCTCAGCTGCTTTTATCGCGAATAAAACCCTCTGTTCCCCTCTGTAGTAGGGTTTTAGGGCATTCACATGAACCACCCTCCTTGCTTGGTTCTCCTCCTGCTCTATTAGGTAGTTCAGGTCTGACATCTTGGAAATGACCCTATATGGTCCTGCCCATTTGAGCTGCAGTTTGTTCTCTCTGCAGGGCCTAAGCCAAAGCACTTCTTCCCCTGGGTCAAAGTGCCTCTCTCTAGCTTTGTGGTCATACCATGTTTTCTGTCTGACCTTCTGAGCTTGCAGGTTTTCTGCTGCCAGCTCTAGATTTCTCCTTAGGTCATTCATCAAGGTGTCTATATAAGTCACAACGTCTTGTGGGTCATCCTGGGTGATCTGCTCCCAATTTTGTTTGATCAAATCAAGGGGCCCTTTCACCCCTAAGCGTGCAACCAACATTTCAGAGTGACCCCTTTGTAAGATCATGGGGCGATACTTTTCAGGTACCACCAGCTGACTTCTGATCCCATCTCCCCCTTTTGAGATATTCCCCAGGGTCTCTCTATATAAAATCCCCTTTTTCTCCAGAAATCTCACTGGGGTTTCAGGTGTTAGCTGGGCGTCAGTCACCTGTTCAAAACACTTTTGGAGAGAGGCGTCTGCCTTCTGCTCCTGTCCAAATCTGCTGTCTGTGGTTAAGGTTTCCACCACAGCTTCTGAACTCCCCTCTGCTTCCGTCTCTGGCTCATCATTACCCCCCTGAACTGTTCCTGTGGTGGCTTGTGAGCGTGTAATCACTAGCACCCGTTTCACATGTTCAGCCAGGTCATTTCCCACGAGCACGGCTGCTGGCAGAGTCGATGAAATCGCTATCCGCCAATCTCCCCTCCAGCCTTGAAAGTTGACAGGTACCTCTGCTACTGGCAGAGAGATTATCTGCCCCTCAATCCCTGCCACCTTCATGCTCTCATTTGGGATTATAAACTCCCTAGGGATGATATCTGGATGGCATAGGGTTACTTGGGAACAAGTGTCCCGCAGCCCCCTATACTGACGGTCAAGTATTCCTACGTCCACCCCTGCTGTCTCAAACAACTGAGAATCTGTTTTTATCAGCAAGCAGCGCTTTACCTCCACAAGAGGACCATTTTCCTCAGCCTGTTCAGCAGAGGTAGCTGTCCCAGACTGAGTAGTCATGGCAACAGGCTCCCTCTGTGACACTGAGCCTTGCTCTTTCTGGACACAGAACACAGCTTTTGGCTTGGTCCCACTAGAATTCTGAGGCACCATCCCTTTTAGCTGCTTCAATTTCTCACACTCTGAGATCAGATGACCCTTTCCCTGACAGAAATAGCATTTTCTGGTGTATTTTGATTCCCTCTCCTCTTGTTTGGGTTTTCCCTCCAAATTCTGAGGGCTTGGTTTCATGCCTGAGGGCTTCCCTTCACCATGGGCCCCTCCCCCTTGCTGGCTTTTCCCTGGTCCCTGAGAGTACTTGCTGTAGGTTTCTTTGGGTTTACCTACAGATTTCCCCTCACCCAAGGGCTTTCTTATTTGGGAGATAAAATCCGCGATTTCTGCGGCTGCTGCCACAGATTTCGGTTTCCTTTCCCTCACCTGGAATTTCAATTCCCCCTGCAGGACTGAATAGAACTGTTCCAGGGCTATCAAGTCTTTAAGCTGCTCATAGGTCTCTATTCCCTCCTGCGATAGCCATTTCTCAAGCAGCCTCACCAATTGGGCCCCCACTTGGGTAAAAGTCTGTTCTGGTTTCTTGGTGAGGGACCTGAATCTTTGTCTCAGCTGCTCTGCATTTATCCCATGTCTGGCAAACACCAGTTTTTTAAACTCTGCAAAATCTTTCATCAATTCCTCAGGCATCTCGGCATAAACCTCAGCCAGGCTACCACTGATTAAAGACCGCATGATGGTCATCTTCTCAGTTTCCCTTACTGAGAAGTCCACAAACGCTCTTTCCACTAAGGAAAAGAACACCTCAGGACAATCTCCCTTGTGGTACACAGGGAATTTCTTCAGGTCAGCCTTAGACAATTGGCCTCCCTCAGAATCCCTATTATTATTATTGTTCTGGTTCATCAGTTCCAGTTTTCTTAATTCAAACGCCATTCTTTCTTTTTCCAGAGCAATTTTCTCTCTCTCTAATCTTTCTTCTTTTTCCAATTGCCTCATCCTCAGTTCATGCTGTTGGGCTATGAGCAATTTTCTGAGTTCTGGGTCCTGCTCTCCTGTGCTGTCACCTTGCACTGAGCCAAATTCATCCTCAGAACCTTGGTCAATCTGGGGGTCTTTCACTTCACTCATGTCTGCTACTTGGCTTCGAGTCAAGGGCATAATCCCCCCTCAGAACAGGCCGCTTTAAAAAGTCAAGCCTCAGAATAAAACGACCACTTTTTTTCCTTTTTGCCTCAGAACCAGCTCTCCCTAGAGATTGCTGCTGTTCTTCAGCACTAAATTGCAACAGTATCGAGTCAGAGCCTACCCCCCTCTGCTGGGCCTCTCAGCTGGCAAGCTAGCTCGCTGTTGCTATGCAGTTTTGCCTCAGCGTTTTCCCGCCAAAACTAGGCTGCCTCAGAGCACCTTAATCTAAGTCTCCCCCAGTTGGCACGTTCTTCTACTAGCGCACCTCCCCGTGAGGTACACCTAGAAGATTACCTACGCGCCTCAGACTGTCCCTGACTAGACCCCCCTTGCTCTGGGCACACTTGCCAAGGCTTTGCTGGACCGCTGGACAACTGGACCAGTCGTATCCCACACGCTGGACACCAATCAATGTGACAAACCCAGACCTACTGGGATCTATCACACAGTTACTAAGCTGCCACCAACCATTCCCTATAATAAGTCACACAGACCAGGGATGGATTTTTAAACAACAAAAGAATAAGGTTTATTTTAAATACAAACAGGGTAAATAAAACAATCAGGTGAATAAAATAAAGTAACGTGGCTTATTCTTACACACACAAGCATACAGTTTGGTTCACCTAGAACCTTTAACTTAAAGCACAGACCCTGAACCCATCAGTTCTGGCTAACCAACAGACCCCTGAACCTTTCAGGCTGGTACTCTGACACACAGTAGTACCCTGTCAGACACCCAGACTCCCACAACAGCCTCTTCTTCCCCAGCTGCTGCTTCGTCCCAACCCAGTGTCTCACAGTCTGTCTCAGCATCTCCCTTCACCACACAGGCATCACATATTTATACAGTACAGCCCCTCCTCCTGATGTCCCGCCTTCCACTCCCCATAGGATGGAACTTTCCCTCCAAACCCATGACAGACAGGTAACATCAGTGCTGTTATGTAACAGACATATCCTGTTATTCAGGATTCCTCTTGGCTTGTAGCTCTTGAAGACATGGGTAAAATGTCTGAAGTGATAAGGGCTACCAGATGTTTATCCAATCCCTGCCCTTCCTGGAGCATTAAATCTACTAAAGTACAAATGATGCTACAGCTAAGATAGATTATTAATTATTTTCTTTTTTAAAAAACATGGCAGCAACAGTATCTTTATGAAAAGCATTTGCCCTTGACTCAGGGGTTTTGACTAACAGTGTTATACCTGTCATTGTTGGCAAGTGTGACTGAGAAGGGTGGTTCTGTGACTCCAGACAATTTTAGATGTGGACCACTCACAAACAGAATTTTCAACAAAACATAGACAGCTTTGGTCAACTCGGGGACTAGATGGGGGCAGTTTGGACCTCCTAGTCCCCCTGGATCTCTCTCTAGATTTTTGTTGTAAATCTGTCCAGGTATGAAGATCTTCAGGAGAGACCCTCCTGAAAATACAATTATCTACAGTCCACTTGTCAAGCAATTGCCAATTGTAGAAAATACTCCCATTGTAGATGTAATCAGTTCCCACTCTTGTTGTTTTTAGGAAAAGTCTGAAGACACATTTCTACAAACTGCTTTTTAAAAATTATTTTATTGATTATTGTGATGATTTAACTAGCTTTGATTATTTTGATATTAATGGTTTTATTGTTTAGAACAGATGAAGAGCAGCTTAGTTTGTGACCTGCTTGTAACCCGTTGACTGCTTTGAGGACTATATTTTAGCAGAAAGGTGAAAAATGAAATAAAGGAAATGAAGAAATTAATGGCTATTGAAAATGAAGATAAGTTGCATTCCTTGTAGCTGCATGCCTACCACTTTCCATAAATATAGGCTTTTTTTTTTCAAAATAAAAATGTTTTGGTTGTTAAGAAAGCAAATTCCCAGTATAAACTGAAAAACAAAAATAATGCTGATTGATTACTGTGACACATTCCTTTTGTACATGGGTAGAAGGAGGTTCTTACAGTGGATTGTGCCTCTCATTCATCTTAATAGACAGGAATTAAAGACCAATCTTTTTTCTGGAGTGGCTGTTTCCCTCTGGTGGAGAGGACAACTCAGCATTTTACTCCTGTCTTCAAGCCTACTCTCAATAACAAACTGAGAGAACAAACACAGAATAAACAACAGAGGAACTAGGAAGGCTGAGACCAGAAGACACTTGTCTTCATTACTCCCTGAGACCCAAGCCACAGTTTGATTACAGCTGAGTCCAGCACCCTTTTCACCTGGGAGAAGAAGGACATATTTCTATCCCTGCAGTAAAGTAATGTGTCACAGTAAGTGTCCAATGTTGCTTCTTCCTACAGGGGGAGAAGGACATCCCCTTAAAAAGCAATTTACCAAGCTCAAAGTCCTAGGTGGGTTTCTGACACTGCCAGGTCAAAGACCCTAAAGAAAAACAGATGAATGAGATTCTACTGTGGAAGAACCTGTTGCAGGATTCCACACCCAAAAGATGCCTCTACTGAGACAAAAAAATCCAGTCCGTAATGCATAATGAAGGAAGACTGAAATTTTGGAACTTGGTTTTTCAAGAAATAAATGAAATATTAAAGTTAAATTTAAAAATATGCCCTAAAATAGTTTTTTTAGATCAATATTTGAGAGTGAGCCATGGAATTGGACAACTAAATAATACCAAATTTAGTAATAGTGGCTAAATTAATAAAAGCAAAGAACTGGAAAGTTAAGTGTGATCTCCAATTGAATGACAAAGAACACAGCTATCAATGATAATTTAATGTGCAATATTGAAGTAAGGAAAGGAATGGCAAATAAGAATATGTTTAGAGATATATGGGGAGAATTTATTGATTTTGTCTTAACAAAGGGATAGGGTTGTATGCCTTCACAAGAATCAATGTATTTTTGGAAGGGGAATGGGGCTCCGTAAAGGGAGGGAAAAGAGAGTATCTTCAATGGTCCCAGCAGGGCGGGGGAGGTATATTGGGTTCCATGTGTGATAACTAAGTTTCTTAGATCAGTTTTTTTTTGTGTGTGTGTATGTTATTTGTTTTGGTTAGTTTGTAATTTGTGCTTAATTTAATTTAAAAAAAGAAGAGGCTCCTAGCTAGCCCTGTGGCAGGAACAGGATACTAGGGCAGAGTTTGGCCAAACTAAACTTCAAAGCCTTCTAATTTAGGCTTTTCCTCCCATGTGGATCACATTGAGATAGTTGTCAGGTGGCTGCGAGGTAACGCCAAAGATGGAGAACTATGGTACTTTTGTTTCAGAAAATCCACATATCTCATCCCCTGTTGCAGTCAAAGATATCTAGGACCTATTACGAACTTCTGTGTAAAGGAAACAGAACTGCTCTGCATGCCTGCATATGAAAGAGCCATTTGCAATTCAGAATACTTTTGAAGGATGAGGAGGCTGGGTGCAGCCTCTCTTGTTTCTTCAACTACATCCTGTCCATCTTCAATGAGGACTTCAAGAAGACATGGTATCTGCAAACACCATCATTGTCAAGATGAGTGTATAATGCACAGAGAGAAGATAGACATATGCTATAGCTTGGAATATGTAGGCCACACTATTATTGGTCTATATAACAAATGTAAAAGGAGGTATATCAGGAACTTGTGCTTGATATACTTGAGTGTGCAACATATTCATGAATATTTATTTCTTTTTCTTCTCAACTTTGCAATGACAGTGTTATTTGTCAAAGGCTATCTCAGGGGACTTCACATGAAAATTTGCCTCTAAAACAATATAAACATACAATGATTTTAAAAACAGACTATTCATTAGTGCAGGTCATCCGTCATGTAGTAAGAATGTCCATGGGCATCTGTCTGTGTACAACAGCGGGTACGCAGCCTCTAGTTATGCACAAAATCCTTTCAGCTTTGGACAGTAACATCATATTAAGCAGAAAGCTACAGGGCTACTTGCTTCTTCCTTCATTTTTCAACTGCTGTGAAGTAGTTTAATAACTCAAGTCATCTCTCCTGGCAAATAACATTTAATACATTTCACTCTTCTATGTTAAGTTACTTTTCTTCCCACATGTGCTGCCACAGAAAAAGAGACCATGAAAATCTGAGCTGGTGATCAGCTGTCCGTTAACATGACTGGAAATGGAGAATTGTTAAGAAAGCAGTTTTCCCCCAGCTTGTCTAATTCAATAGTTATTAATAAAAAACTTCAGAGATATAAAATTGGGAAAGAGATCAATGATGTGAACTGTCAAGCTACACTAAATACTCTCAAATATTTCTAAGCTTAGAGAAAAAAAATATTAAGACACATTTCTTATCCAGAGCTATACTGACATCTGCTTACTTCAAGAACTCTTCTCCACAGATCGCCGACTCAAAAAGTCTTCAACTGGTGTTGGCTGAATTTTTGCAGGCGTGTATGTATTTAAAGAATCTTTTCTTGCTGACAAGGCATCCTGAAGTAATGGAGAACCTAGAAAAAATATATATTTTAAATCCAAAAGCTATCTTGTCATATGTCAACAAATGCCATATTAGCTTCTGAAAAATAGTGTCAACGCTTCTTGGGAGAAATCAGTACACAATGTAATATCTGAATGGTATATTAAATACAAAATGCCTCCATCAGATTTTTAGGGATCCCCTCACCCCATCAGTTCCTATGAAAATTAAATAATTGTTTATTCTTTATATAGTGATTTTTAGCAGCTCTGGGGATTGCTAGGACAGAGAAAGCCAGGGCAGTTAGCTTTGTGGAACCTTTGTGCCATCACTAAATAAAGCAGACTAATCTGATGGCAGATATAGTAGTACCTAAGGTCTAAGAAAATGCTTTAAGTTCATGGGATGACTTGTGCACCATGCTGGATCTTCTTTTTCTTCACCATCCCCTCATCTCCCTCCCTTTGCAAAGGGACCTGAAAGCCACTTTCGATTTTACAAAGCATTTTTCAGTACTGAGCTTGAACATGTCTGTGTGCATCCACATGTCCAGAGCAAAAATATACTGGAGATGAATATTTTGGATTTTACCCATTTGTAGTTGTGCAAATAACTCTTACTACTATAAAGATGTTATAGGCAGCATACAAGACAATTGGTGTTGTAATTGTATTCTGTGACTAAGTTATATTGCATTTTCATATTTTTCAAGGTAATTACAATGTAGGCAGTAAAATAATATGCCAGTTGTTCAGGAAAATGAGGAAACACTTATTTGACTAAACTTGAGGTTGTTTATCAGTCCTAAACTAGAAAAAATAATGCTAGTATTTTAATGTATTTCCAATGTCCAGTTGTGCTTTGCCATATGAAAATTGGAAAATATAATAAGTAATCATGAAGATAACCTGCAGATGTCTGTGGAAGATTTTCAGACGAATTAGAGGCAGCAATGGAGGCAAGAAATTCATCCACCTGCTTTAATGACAAGGAGTTGTGGAGGGTTTCTAGAGGACATATTGAAGGCACCATGGAATACAATTCAAAGCCTGAAAAAGAATTTAAAAATGCCACAGATTTCCAACATAAACGAGAGAAATCAAGCCATGATATTGGCAAGGAAATGATCCAGAGAAACAAGCATAAGAACCAAAATACAAAGAGACCTGTGTGTGTCATATGTTCCTATGCTGACCACAATACACCTCTTCTGACCTCTTCTCCTGACTACAATTCTTTATCTAATATGAGAAGCCACTCTGAAGTTTTCCTTGACCCTATTGAGAGTTTTCAGAGGTGGACACATGGCATATACAGGTGTATAGTGAAAGGAGAGGGAATTTTACAGGCGATTATCTCTCACCCTGGCAAATTCTGAACCCAGATACATGCATATAAAATTTAGATACCAGAGTGAAATTGAATAGATCCATTGGGTATCCATGCTTATTATATACTATGCTCGTGATTCTTCAGATATTATAATTCAAACACATGGATATTTAAATGAATCTAATGTAGCAATTTAGCCACCACTTACACAGTTAGTCTTACAGATTCTCTTCACTCCTGTATCAATAACACTTTTCTAATCACCCCCTCTTTTGAACTTCAATATAAGACAGATTTGATATACCAGTTGTTAAATGTTCCATATAATGTTATTTCAAATAGCTTACTGGAGCCAGCTCTTTCAGTCAAAATGAAAACATGTCTATGAAAGACTTTAAACTGTCGTCTTATGAGAAGAAAGCAAAGACAACCCTTTCATATATTTTCAAACTGCAAGATCAAAAAGAGTGTCTCTTATACAAATGACAGCCAGGTTTATTAATTTCTGTAAAAACCACACATATACAATTCAATGTTATGCATTGTAAGTACAGGCATAATTAATTATTTCAAAACCAACCACACACAATTATAATGATTTAAAATATTAATGAAAATATATATCAATATATATGTTTAATGAAAGCACTCCTATGAACTATACAAAAATATGTCCATATGATGCTTCAAACTTTTCATTTTAAAAACCACAAATAGAAACTAATCTTATGTAGATGGCTAAGTTTTTGGTTCTATACAGTACTTGCATTTCAATATCATGAGAGGATTGTTACTGAAGATGTATTCATATTTTTATTCCATGATATTTTATGTTAAAGATTCTATAATCTTGATATCACCTTTTTCTTCTCAAATTAACAAAAATCCTATACAATTTCATGCGCAAAATAAAATATGTCATAGAAATGCTATACCATTTAATTATACAGTACTAGTTATGTATATATGTGCAGTTCAAATTAACTGAATTTAATATATACTAATAACTCTTCTAAAAATGCAACACTATACATGCAGGCAAGCGCAAACCCTTTCTTTGCATTACAGTAAATTCCACAAGAACTGCAGCTTTCCCTGACTGTTGAAAAATCCACAAATATGTATGAGTGAGTATCTGTATTGCAAGAAGGAATTTAGTGGGAAACTATTTTCTATATAAGTATTTATGCCTATTTAATGTCTACACAATATCACTACAAAAAGGTGTTCAGTAAAGACTCTTTTAAAAAGTTAAAACGGAAGCATAAAATAACAACACATATTTTGGCTTACTTCATTTAGTACTGTCTACCTAGGCTATCAGAACCAACTCACCAGTTATGAACACTCATCTTTTAACAGCTTAAAAGATGTTCACTCATCTTTTAACAGCTTCACTGTTGGGTTCTCAGCATTAAAGAAATGCTCTGAAACAGTCACTGACAAGCCATTTTTACTGAACTAAAAATAAGAACTATAAAAGATATCTGTATGCATTCTATCTTCTGAAGGAAGCTATCTATGTATTGGTAGGTAATTCTTTAAATATTTGATCAGGCACCGTGAGCTAAATCACATTGCACTCTATGCATTTCCTTCAAAATGCAAGACAATGAAAGGGTTAGCGCAGCAACTTAGAAAGCCACCCTGCCGTCTTACATCTGAAAGCTATAAAAACATACCACTGGAGCCTAGAAATTCCTCAGAGGAAACCGACCAGCACCTAAAGAGGTCTGGATGCTCTGCATAGAGGCCCAGAAAATAAGGTAAAACACTGTCAGCAGGTACTGGTTTCACCATGTTCCTTGAACTCAAGATGAAAAAGAAGGTAAAGACTGAAATGAATTAGAGGCTGCATTGTTATTGCAAAGCTATGGAAGTCAAAGGAAAGGAGACGTTCCAATGAAAAGGTGAAGAAGAGACAATGCACCACACCTCTATGTATACAAAGCAGCTAAAGGTACTCCCCAAGTATATTAGGGAAAAGCATACTTAGATTTCAGAGTAAAATATAAATATGCAGTAAATAGGGGAAGATGTGAGGGAACATACTAAATAGATCAAAGAAATCCATATTAGCACAATAGTGATTGAAAAACAGTGAGCACACAAAATATAAAGTATGCTCAGTTTGCTATTGATATTTTCCCTAATTTTAAAATTAAACATTTTAAAATACATGCATGTTTAATTTTCAAAACTCAATTTTCATTTGTTTTGCACCATTATATAGAATTGCTTTTTTTCTTTGTAGGACTTACAGTAAAAAGCCACATTTCTCATTTTCAAGGCTATGACTAATTATCAAGGTCTTTTAAAATTTTAACTATGGATTTATGACTGAAGTGACCCTGTATTTCCAGTATGAAGTGTTTTCTGTGAAGCAGATATATTGCAGGTCATAAGCATAGAGCTGCAGTTTTAGTAGGAGACCATACTACCTTACAACTGACTTCTGTTAATGAACAGTATCTGAAAGTTTCAATTGTGATAAAGAAATTGAGGGCAGCTCTTCATCTATGAGGGAGGAATTATCAACTCTTCCTATGGTGAAAATAAGTGATTCAGTGGGAAAGTCTGTGTAAAACAATGGTTGTTCTGGGTTTTTTGGGCTGTTTGGCCATGTTCTGGAGGTTTTTCTTCCTAACGTTTTGCCAATCTGTGGCAGGCACCTTCAGAGGACAGGAGCTAGAACTCTGTCTATGTTCTGGTGTACAGGATGTTGAGTATTTGTAGCTGTGGGATCAGGTTTTTGTTCTTTTCAGGAAATTCTGTGTTTCCTGTGATCAGGATGTTTTTTGTTATGGGTGTTTTGTTGTGACAAGAGGGAGATGACACTGTGATTGATGGGTGTTGTTAGGTAGTCTTTTGTGTGCAATGATCACTGGTCCTTGTGGCTGGGTAGAGTTCATTGACCTTTTTGCAGGCTGTATTTTTCAGTGCTGGGAGCCAGGCTTTGTGATTTTTTAGACTTTCTTCTTTTTTGTTGAAGCTGTGCTGGTGTTTGTGGCTTCCCCGTGTAGTCTAACATAATGATTACTAGTGCTGTCCAGTACTTCTGTGTTTTGAAATAGGATTTCATGTCCAGCTTGTTTCAGGGCATGTTCAGCTACTGCCGATTTTTCCACTTGTTTTAGTCTGCAGAGTCTTTTATGTTGTTTGATTCTGGTCTGAATGTTGCATTTTGTGGTCCCAAACAGCCCAAAAAACCCACATCAACCATCGGATCCCAGCCGTGAAAGCCTTTGAGAACACTTTGTGTAAAACGGTTTATATGTAGGGAGAGAAAAATACTTCCCAGTGACCAATTTCAGCAAAAGAAATCTAAATTTGTCTAGAGCAGTAGTTCCCAACTCTTTTTCACTTGCATACCCCTTGGTAGCTCATTTCCAGAAAGTCTACCCCACCATTCACCAAAATAACAAAGCAGCAGACATGTACTGTACTCATTTCACAAAACTTACCAGCTTCCTCTTAAGTCAGTGGTTCCCAACCTAGGATGACCCAGCTGTTCTTGGACTGCAACTCCCAGAAACCCTGGCGAGCACAGCTGGTGGTGAAGACTTCTGGGAGTTGCAGTCCAAGAATAACTGGGTTACCCGAGGTTGAGAACCACTGTCCTAAGGTAAAGACCAGCAATACAGCTGCAGTTCTGACAGACAGTCGCAGAATGGAAAGGCAGCCCACTACAGTGGTGCCCCACATAGCGAGGATAATCCGTGCAGCAAAAATCGCTACAAAGCGATTTTGTCGCTATGTGGTTTTAAAAAGCCCATAGGAATGCATTGAAACCCCCTGCATTCCTATGGGCTTAAAACCCACCTTTAAGCGAAAATCCTCCATACGGCGGCCATTTTCGCTGCCCGGTAAGCGAGGAATCCAGGCGAAAACACAGCGGGCGGCCATTTTTTTTTAACCCGGCGGCCTTTTTGGAACCGCTGATCATCTGTTGGAAAACCATCGCTATGCGATGATCGGTAAGCAAAACAGGGTACCAATCATCGCAAAGTGATTTTTTCCTATCTAAAACATCGCAATGCGATCGCTTTTGCGATCGCAAAATCTTCATCGCTTTGTGGATTTGACATTAAACGGGGCGTCCATTAAGCGAGGCGCCACTGTAAATTCTATCCCTAACCAAATCTTCCTCTCGTCTATCAAAGGAGCCAACTGATAAAGAAAATAAAGTTAAGAGGAGATGGAATGGATCCACCCATTGAGCACTGTGGAGAGTTGTGGATGTTTGTCAGTAAGCTCTCACACACTTTCCTGAACAATAATCCATAATACATTCCTCTGTCCCACCACCACACATTTCCTTAGGCCTTTTTCAATGTTATGTATTTTTTTCACATACTCCCAAATGTCCTGGTTTGTAACCCTGGGGATACACGTATGGTTGGGAACCACTGGTCTAGAAGCTTCAGGAAGAAAATATAAAAACAGATAACTCATTAAGTAAGCATTCCCATATAAATGGAATTGAATTTGGATAAAATAAAGTCACACCATGCCTTTGGACACTCAGAAATGTAAGCAAAGCTTTCCCACAAGTTAACTTTTCTTTTTAAGTCCAGTGCCATGTTAAGAAAGGTGACAGCTTAAGACAGCACTATAAATAACATGTGGAATTAGGAAATGGCAGATTTATCAACTGTAAAGTAGGTTAGATAAAATATGTTTTAAAACATTTTGTTTCTGCTTTTATTCTGTTGTCATTTCATTATGTTACGAAGTTGTGTATTGCTTTGAGATCCCTCATGGGCAGGGAAGCAAATTTTAATGAATACATAAAATGAGTAGATAAATAGCAACTGCAAGGCCAAACAGTATACATCAGAGTGTAGATGTTGGAGAGAAAAAATCTAGAGCTTGGAAAGCTGCTTTTAAGAAAAATGAGTATAATTACATGCTGAAACCTCTCATAACTGGTTCATTGTACTGAACCTACACAGAACTAAGAGCATAATCCCACCAAAGCTCAACTATGGAAGGTCTCAACATGTCATTATATTAATTCATGTTAACTTTCCAGGTTCTGGGGGAAACAAAACAAAACAAAAGAACCACCAAAAAAAAAACACCCCAGAAAGGCCTTCAGTTTCTTATCTTAATTAGGAGTTCCCCAGTTTTCCTCTGATGGCTACTGTGGAATGAGAACGCATGAGAAGGACTTTTGGCCCTTTCAGCAAAGCAGTTCTAATGCTAAATTCAAAAAGACAAAGATATCCAACATAGCCAGAAGGCAAAGAATATTATTTAAAAAAGAAACTAAGAATTTAAAATCAGAAATGTTTTTTAAACACATGCCAGACATAATCATTAGGGGAAATGGTTATAATTAGATGTGGAATTAATTTATGTTGTCTACAAAAAAGATTTGGATGTGTGAATTAAAAAAAACAGATTAAGAAATTAAAAGGGAAAACAGATTCAAACGATCGGTATATCTAATAATTGAGCATATGGCTGTGTGATCAGTTGGGATTAAGAAGGATGGTGGTGGATAGTACTAAACACCCCATGTTTGGGAAGGGATGAAGCAAGGGAATATTTTTTTTCTTTAAATAAAAGGAAAACATACCATTGGTTGGGTGTCGAGCAAATGAGATAGAAAACCTTTTAACAGCAGAACCACGTGTGGTGTCTGAGAAAGAGAAAAACAGGTACCTGAAATTCAAAACAGCTACCAAAAGAGGGTAATTTCAAGAAAGGACAGAAGGGGGTGGGATGAAGAGGAGGTTAGAATTAAGTGGCATGCAGAAGGGACTGGGAAAACTGTATAGGCCAAAACAGATTTATAAGTAAATAAACGTTGCTTGCTGTTATTACTTCATGTTTAATGGAGTGTATGGAAGAAAAGCATGGGTGAGTTTGTGATTCTGGCATACAATGTTATACATTATTAGAATTTAATTTCATGGAAGTTACTTTAGGACATTATTTATTTATTTTAATCACAAATATTAACAAGCATTGCAGTAGCAGTGGAAATATTCTGCTGACATTTCTTCTCTCCTCATTACATGAAGCCCTCATCATATATCACTTCTATTCACAAAAAGAATCTACTACTTCTTATCTTTACTGATATATCTCCATAGATTTCTCTGGTTTGTAAGAAATGTTTCTATTCAATATTAAGAGATTGTGTCCAAAATTTATAGGTTTAATCTAGTAGTTGTATTCAAAACTGCAGAATTTTGTACAGGCTGAACTTCTCAAATCTTGTGTTTATAAGATTGTTTATAAGATTATGGGTATTAAAGAAATAAAATATTGGTGCTATTAAACTCAATTGATTTCTGAAAAATAGAGAATAAAATCCCATTACAATTAACACTAGTAGGTAGTATTCTAGGTTACTATTCCATCAATAGTTCTTTCTTCCCCAAAGTTTCAATGTATGCATTATGAGTGGGTGTATGTAAGTGCATGTGCGAAGGTGTGCACATACCATCTATGCAGCCAGAAGAAGTCAGCTTTTTACGATGAGTACGAGCATAATCCTGTAGGTTAGGTGCACTTGAAGAACCCCCGAGCACTGAGGTGCTAAACAGGCTCGCACAGTGAGACCCTGATGGGAGTTAGAGAAAATACATACAGCAACCAGGTGTTCTTCCATTCACATTGGGGAAGCATGCAACATGCAAGCATATTGCTTTTACCACACAAAAGGCAGCTTCTGGCACTGCCTTGGATGGGTTCACAAAACACTTATAATGTCTTAGTTGCACTTGAAAGATTCTTCTACCACAATTAATTGTACTTCTATAGAGCACAGTTCCCTTTACTAATTACACAGAAAGAAAGGAACTGGACTATAATAAAGAGAATTTATTATTTCTTGTTGCAAGACTTTGTAAAGGGGAAAAAAGGAAGAATTGTCAAATGAGGATAATTTAAGATAAAAAGAAATGGAGGAATAAAGAAAACACAAGATTAAATGCTTTAGAATTTATAATTGAACCTGTATAAATAAACAAAAATTTAAAAATGGCAGAGCTAGGCAGCTTTTGCAGGCAAATCTTACTAAAATTCACAAGATGTGATAAATATAATTTGCACAAGTTGCACTTCTGGCCTGTACAGACATACCCTATGAAATGTGCCCGTTACACAAATTTATCTTCTTCACCCTAAATATACTGTTTTAACATTGCTAAATAACGAGCACAGCAAAATGAGAATACTTTAAATTATGCCTTGAAATTATAAAGTTTGGTTTAAATACCAATTACATGTTATTTTTGTTATCTAAAAGTTAAAACCTTATTTGCAAAAATAAATATTAAATTAAAGTACTACACAACAGGGGCTGGACTCGATCTCTTCCAGCTCTGCAGTTCAGATTTATTATTATTATTATTATTATTATTATTATTATTATTATTATTATTATTATTATTATTATTATTATTATTATTATTATTATTATTATTATTATTATTATTATTATTATTATTATTATTGCAATTTTTCTATGAGTGAATCCAACATAAAATGAAATGGTGGTATGTTTGGATCTCCTCCTCCACAGCACCAAAAATCTGCTCTGGAAGGCAACCCATTCCTCTGGAGCTGATTTTAAGAGTGTGTGAGTAGCTGTAGGGCGAATAGAGTTTACATTTAAAATTCTGAAAAAGTTGCTACTTTGTGTATATAATTTCTTTTGATCATTTTCTGGTACATATAGTATTACTGACTCAAAGAGGGATTTCTCCTGTCCCTGGCCTTCAAAATATTAGCCATTTGCTTTCTAACCATGATCTAGTGATTCAGAATATATGCCAAGCTATCGATGACCAGCAGTGATGAAAGCATTACTATTGCATTAGATAAGACAGAACCAATATAAACAAGTGCCTGATTTGTGGCAAAAGCTTTGAATCCAAAGAAAAACCATTACATAAGCACACAAATAGATCTGTTTCTATCAACAGTGACGTACCATAGAGAGCAGGATCATGTAGCTACTGAGCAGTGTTAGAAAAACTCCAGTAGTCAAGAGTACTTGGTGAAAACAATTGGCTAGAGCAGCTTTCAATGTGAAACACCAAATTAAGATGAGGTATACTAAAGAACTACAAGATTTAATAGGCAAATGTATAAATATCTAATAAAAATTGGAATTTATGTTGAATATATTTTGTTTAATATGATCAAACTGTCTCTGAAATTGGAGGCATTTACATGTAAGAACATAAAATACTTGTAATGTACACTTCTGAATGTAACATAGTTCATCTGCCTGTAAGAGAGGGAGGTATGCGACTACATGACTAAAAGGCTGGCTGCACTTCTCATTTCCCCCGCAACTGTTTCCATTAAAGCTGGTCATTGTAAGAAGTTTTTCAAGAACTAGGCTGGAATTCTGTTGCATGCTGGCTGGCTGTTAATCCTTCGCCTGCATAATTCCGTTTGATCTCTTGGGCTTGTTGCTGCCCAGAGATTGCCTGTTTGAACTAATGGGGCTCCAGTTTGCAGGAGACGACACTGGAAACCTATGCAAACTTTTAAAAGGTTGAACTGCTTGTGCAACAAACCATTGTGAAAGTGGTTCAACTGAGCTGGATCCTAGCCCTAAGTCAGCTTTTTGTCCTCTTTCCCAGCTCTTTTTGTGTGTGTGTTATGCCATCAAAACAATAAGCCCGTGAGCAGGCATTGTTGTATGAGTTACTGCTCTCTCTAAAGTCACTTTGGGAGTCTTTTTGCTGGAGGAGAGTAAATATATTTTTCTATTTCAGTAAAATAAATAATATAATCCATTATAAAATAGTATTTATTTTCCTGTACTAAAGCAATGCCAAAGTTAAATACAGTGGTGCCTCGCTTAACGAGCACCTCGGTTAACGACGAATCTGCATAGCGACGGATTTTTTGTGATCGCAAAAGCGATCGCATTGCGATGTTTTTAATGGTAAAAAATCGCTTTGCGATGATCGGTAAGCTGTTTTGCTTACTGATTTTCGCATAGCGATGTTTTAAAAACAGCTGATCGGCGGTTCCAAAATGGCTGCCAGAAAAAATGGCTGCCTTCTGTGTTTTCTAGCCGATTCCTCGCATACCGGGCAGTGAAAATGGCGGCCGTATGGAGGATTTCCGCTTTAAGGTGAGTTTTAAGCCCATAGGAACACATTAAATGGGGTTTAATGCATTCCTATGGGCTTTTTCTTTTCGCATAGCGACGAATCCGGTTAGCGACAATTTTTCCAGAAAGGATTATCGTCGCTATGCGGGGCACCACTGTACATGATCCTGGTGTAATGTGATAGTTACAACAGAAAGGTCTGTCCACTGAAAGCTGTAGTTGATGGAATTTGGGATAGTGCAAAGAACTTGACTCAGTTTTTATTTTTAAAAAGAAGACGGAAGACAGGCAACTGAGAAAAGTAAAGTGTTGTTTTTTTAAAAACAAAACTCCAGGAGCATCTCTTCATCTCTCTCTAGATCATGAAGCAACCTTCCAACCCAAAGCTGGAAATGAAGAACCTTAATATGGTCTTTGCTAACTTGTGAAAATAAAATTATGACTTTAATTCAGCTGAAAAAAATAATAATCACGTCCATAGGGTAGCAGACATTCTGCTTTCAATCACCCAGGTAACTCGTATGTACTAGTTTGATTCTTCATCAAAAAGGCAGTGGTAACATTTTAGATATTTATAAGAAGTTTGCAACATCTGGTGAGGTATCGGCTTTATAT
Source organism: Pogona vitticeps (assembly GCF_051106095.1). Lineage (NCBI taxonomy): Eukaryota > Metazoa > Chordata > Lepidosauria > Squamata > Agamidae > Pogona > Pogona vitticeps. The sequence goes on from NC_135784.1 coordinate 262,688,978, forward strand.
CTGGCTGGATTAGAGAAATCCATCAAAGGGGAAAACCTGCTTGCAAGATTACTGTTGCATGTGTGTTTTTCCCCTCCAACAAATTCCTTCTATCTATATTTACTACAGATTGATGTGAAATGTACAGAATTTAGGAAGTTTATACATACCTATGCCGCTTGTCTTTTGCTCTACAAAGGTTCTTGGTGGCCGAAAATAACTATTGTTTTCTGGTGGGACCTAGACATGACAAACAGATAAATGAGGGGAGAAAAATAGACTCCTGGGATTGTAGAATCCATTAAGCTCGAAACAGCAGCCTGTTTAATACAGACAAGTATTAATAAGCCATACAATGTGTTAGTAGAAATACCAAAATAATATGGGAGATCATGCAGTATTTCTCAAGGGAGTCAATTTCACATATGAGAACCTTGCAATGAAATGGTGCAAGCAGCCATTCATGATGAGAACAGGACAGACACCAAGAAAGATGAAAACACAGAAAGACTGTGTCAATTTAGTTTACCAAATGAACACTCCTAAACTGCACCTGTATTGAAAAGGAGTAGGGGAAGAGGAAACACAGATAGGCCGATGAGGTCACTATACAGTCACTGATTCATGCACAGGCTGTATCAGGGTAAACTTCTGGTGTTCACAGCCTTTAATCTAGAACTCTTTTCTCCTACAACCAAATGCTTTATAAGTTCAAGAGAGAATGGAAATTATACATTCTTTTGAAAAGAAGGAAGAGTCTCTGGTAACAAAACACCATCCACTGTCCAGTATAAACAACATAATAACTCTCTTCATTCTTCAACTTTGACTATTACATACGTTGCAACATAGATCTCTGTATGCCATACCATTAAATTTCTCCAGTACTTCAAATTTGACAATATTATGTATTACAATGGATGAAGTTCTGTCTCTTTTAAAAGGAGGAAGAAAAAATATGCCTCCAATTAAGGAAGAGAGAAAATAATGATTAGTGCTAATTTTTTCCCCTGCACAGTTAACAGGTTGCTGAAAATGTAACCTATGCTCAACTCAGTTGTGGAATACTGGATGCCAATCTAATTATGTAATGTGGCATTTTAATTTAGTATACCGACCACAAGTTTACTAAATGCTGGTCTTTTTCTTTCTTTTTTTCCTAGAAAAAAAGTCTTAAAGGACAACTAAGCCAAAGCTGATGCCTCTTTTGTTAGGGAACTAACTATATTTAATTCAACAGTGCTGAAAAGAAATAAATTCAAAATTCAACATATACATCCAGAGGAAAAAAAATATAGGAAAAAAAAACATGCACTTGCTTTTTTCCCCCCCAAGCATTCTTGGAAGTGGCTAATATTTTTAAAGATTACATTTTAATGACTGGTGAAATAATTTAATTTGAACGAATCCAGAACAAGGGATTAGATGTCCTTAAAGACGGTTGGTTTCTGCTTGGAATGCATAGTAAGGTTTAATGAAGTAAAGTTTAAAAACCTGTTGCCATGAGCCAAAAATACTGGATGTGAAAGCCAATGATTTAGGGGAGACAGGGGAAGAAGTGATTTGTTCCCCTGATCTGCGTCTTCGACGCCCAGTACCCACACCACTGGTGTAATGCAGCCAGGTACCAATACACTCTGGGCTAGACACACTCAGGGGGCTCTCTTCCTGGAAGTGAGAAAGGGGGCAAAAAAACAGCAAAGCATGCAACGTTAGATTCATAGCCAAATGATGAGGAAATAAAAACAGTTTTCTTTGCACCCTTTTCTAAAGAGCTCTACCAGCATTAAACAGTAATGAGTAATGTTTCTCATAAAATCACACAAGGCAACCAGATACAAGAATTCACTTATTTTCATTGAAAAACTCCAGCAGTACTAATGGCAAGTTAACCAAATGAACACAAATTCTATAAATTTCAAAGGAATTACTATACATACAACTCAACTTCCTTTCTTTTTTTGCTGCATTTTCCTTCACTCATAATGCAACATACATTTCAAAACATAAACAATTGGGAAGTTATTTAATTGACTCAGATGAGATTGAGAAAGATTACTTAGTTTAACAAAAAGATGTCTGAAGTTTTTCTAGTAAGATACACCACAAGCATTCAGTCTTTTTCTGTATCCATATGCCACATATATCCTCTGTTCAAAATGCTGTTATCTTCTCTCTAAACTTTAGGACCAATTTAATGGACCAAATCAAGTACCACCAATGGACCTGTACCAAAGTACAGTTACACACATATCTCACTCTACAATTTGGAGACCTCAGCCTACACCACCTTACACTGTCAATGAATATCTGTTGCTGAAGAAGGAAGGACAGAAGGTCTAGAACGTATATTTAGTATTAGGTTTGATTTTTGGAAGTTATTTGAATTTTGTTCATTTGTACTCCTACTGATTTTATTTCTAAAAATATCGCTAACAGATTAGTCATAATCTTAAATTATATTTCAAGCTGAGCTGAAAAGAATCTGGCAATATTTCTTCATAGTTGAATTTACACTCAATTTCCTTGTTTCCTATTGCTGCTTTCAGCACACATAGCATCTTCAGAAAAATAAAAACAAACAAAAATGTTAAATTTAAGCTAAGAGTTCCAACATTTTTCATATTCAAATTTCAAACAATAAGATAAATTAGATTAGATAGAAAAATGTATTGCTATTAAAAAAATTCATAACAAGAAATTAAAGATGTATATATGTGTGTGTGTGTGTGTGTGTGTGTGTGTGTGTGTGTGTGTGTGAGTGTGAATATATATGTGAATATTGTGCTTGCTGAAAAACATCTAAATATTTTTGATAGTACTCTTGTTTTCCTTTCATTAAATAACTATAAGGTTCTGTTTCGTTTAAAAATCCACTACTATGGAAATACACAGTAATATCTGTCAAAAATACTTTGAACAGAAAAACATGCTTTAGTTTCACTCTGATTAATATCCCAAAATTTCACAGTGGGAAGCATGCTGTGGTGTGGAAGGCCATGAAGGACAGCGACTTTATTATTCACAGGTTCCACAAAATGGCAACACAAAGATAAGAACTAGTTAGTTTCACAGCCTGTTTGTTGTCAGAAAAGCCCAGGGTAATCTTACAATCTATCAGTCCTGACCCTGATGTGATGTTTTCCTGACGCATGAGGGAGAGAAACTGATCCAACATACTCATTCTAGCCTAGCAGTCAAACATCAAGCTAATTATGAGGATACAAGGCATTTGTGAACAGCAGAAGAAATCAATTCCTCATTCCCCTTCTTTTGAGGAAGTGGGAAAGACCCTACTGTCAAGCTTTGGAATGGATTCCTATATAAAAGTCTTTCATAATACCACACACTAGTGACCATTAAAAATCTACAACATTGGTGGAAAGTTTGGGCGGTCTGTGAACTGCTCTGGCTCCACCTGTGGCCATACCCATCCAGTTCTACAAAACAAGAAGTGTCTACTTTAAGCCCAGACAGAAAGTACACTAAGCAGAGAGAAATATTTAACAAAAGAGTTGGTGGGAGGAAAGCCTGAACACTGTTGAGGCTTCCTTTAATGGCTGGATATAGACTGCAGGGAGTCTTTGTTTTTGTGGAATTTTGTTAGTCCTACCCACAAGTGCAGCCAGTGGTACTGGCTGCAATGTAGTAAAGGCCAACAGGCCCAGAGCAGGAGCCAAAGCCATGCCATCATCTAGTTGTTCACATCTCTGCCCAACCTTTCTTCAACAGAAAACAGGTGGTGCAAGAGTCCAGATTTGCAGAATCAAATAATGTAATAACTCTGTTTCTTCCATGTAAATCAGTAACAGTAGGCATGATTCAAATTACTGCAAAACTGCTTCTGCTCACACCCAGAAGTTTTGTCCTTTCTTTCCTATGAATCAGAATTGTGGGAAGATTGTGATAATGGAGTGTTGGTTACTTACCATGAAGACTCATTTTGACGTGCAACTAAGGAAACATTCAGCTGAGTGGGGTACCTCCCTCTGATGCTCAAAGTTAAAAACTTTGCATGTTTGGGTTCTTTGTATTACACACTTTGCTCCTTGCCCAGTTCTTTACATAATAAGCACTGACAGATATGAATGCAAGGACTTATGAAAAGCAAATAGAAAGAGTAAAATGCTAAGAGCCACATGACATACTGTACATCAAGGAACATAAAAGCTTCTTGCCAATCAGCCACCAGTGAGTCCATCTGGATATCTCCTTCCTTGTATACCATAACAGATCTTCACATAAAGGAACACTGTTAAGTCTGCAGGAAGGAGACAGCTGACAGGTGAAATGGCGACCTTCCAGGACCTTTTCTGAGGCTTGGAAAGGCTCAGAAAAGGTCCTGGAAGCTGGCGATTTCGCCCCCACTGGCCCCGTGGGGGGATCCCCCCAAGTGTCCTGGAACACACCCTAGGACCCTTTGGAAGCTCACCCTGCCCTCCGCGGGGCCAGAGGGGGTGAAATCGCCACCTTCTGGGACTCTTTTGATGCTTGGGAAGCTTCAGAAGAGTCCCTGAAGGTGGTGATTTTTGCCCCATCTGGCCCCCGGGGGGGTGAGCCTCCAAAGGGTCCTAGGATGTGTTCCATAAGACGGACCTCTCCATAAGGCTCACCAAACATTTAGGAGAAGAAAACAGATTATTATTTTCCTGTTTTCTTAAAATTTGGTTCGTTTTATGGAGAGGTGCCTCTTACGGAGCGAAAAATACGGTATATGTGGGACAGAAAACAACAGTTAAAACTGGATATGGAACAAATGATGGGTTCAAAATTGGGAAAGGAGTACGACAAGGCTGTATATTTCTCCCTGCTTATTTAACTTATATGTAGAATACCTCATGTGAAAGGCTGGATTGGGGGAATCCCAAACCGGAATTAAGATTGCCGGAAGAAATATCAACAACCTCCAATATGCAGATGATACCACTCTGATGGCAGAAGGTGAGGAGGAATTAAAGAACCTCTTAATGAGGGTGAAAGAGGAGAGCGTAAACTAAAATCATGGCCACTGGTCCCATCACCTCCTGGCAAGTAGAAGGGGAAGATATGGACGCAGTGACAGATTTTACCTTCTTGGGCTCCATGATCAGTGCAGATGGAGACAGCAGCCATGAAATTAAAAGACGCCTGCTTCTTAGGAGGAAAGTGATGACAAACCTAGATAGCATCTTAAAAAGCAGAGACATCACCCTGCCAACAAAGGTCCGCATAGTCAAAGCTATGGTTTTTCCAGTAGCAGTGTATGGAAGTGAGAGCTGGACCATAAAGAAGGCTGACTGCTGAAGAATTGATGTTTTTTAATTGTGGTGTTGGAGGAGACTCTTGAGAATCCCCTGGATTGCAAGGAGAACAAATCTATCAATTCTGAAGGAAATCAACCCTGAGTGCTCACAGGAAGGACAAATCCTGAAGCTAAGGCTTCAATACTTTGGCCATCTCATGAGAAGAAAAGACTCCCTGGAAAAGCCCCTGATGTTGGGAAAGGGTGAAGGCAAGAGGAGAAGGAGACGACCGAGGATGAGATGGTTGGACAGTGTCATCGAAGCTACCAACATGAATTTGACCAAACTCCGGGAGGCAGTGGAAGACAGGAGGGCCTGGTGTGCCCATGGGGTCACAAAGAGTTGGGCACGACTTAACAACTAAACAACCACCTTGGCCATGATGCTGCACATAGTTTCCTAGAGAGACCGAAGGCCTGGGAGTGAGCTCACCACCATTATTTGGATGATGAGGCGCTCCCTGCAGGGATGTTTCACGGGAACTCCTTTGGTAAGGTTGAATGGGTAGAGACACCATATCAGAGGCGAATGAAATTCTGAGTTAAGGCCAGTGGTACATGTTTTTGTGAGATTACCTGTTTGTTGCAATGTTAGTACCACCTGAAAAGATTAAAAATGCAGATGGTGCATAGGGCACCACTGTGATGCCTGAAATCATGAATCACAAATTCATCACGTCTGTTTAACATTTCTTCCTGAAGAAGGTGACCTCCCTGACAAACCTATTCACCCCCTGCTGAGCAACAGAGGCTAGAGCTTTGTGGGTGTCTATTGGACATCATCAACTGGGAGAGAAGCAAAGAACTCATGCCTAGACAAATGAGTGTGGTCTGGAGATCCTGTTGTGCTCCTTAGACTATGGCTAAATGAAGAGCGGCTTGTTTTGTTGTTTAGTCATGAAGTTGTGTCTGACTCTTTGTGACCCCATGGACCAGCGGTTTGTTTAGTATGAGCAAATATGCATGTTACATACAGCACTGATGTTACCTGTCTGTCATGGGTTTGGAGGGAAAGTTCCATCCTATGGGGAGTGGAAGGCGGGACATCAGGAGGAGGGGCTGTACTGTATATATATGTGAAGCCTGTGTGGTGAAGGGGAGACGCTGGGATGTGAAGAAGCAGCAGCTGGGAAGAAGAAGCTGGTGGGAGTCTGTGTGTCAGACAGGGTACTACTGTGTGTCAGAGTACCAACCTGATAGGTTCAGGTGTCTGTTGGTTAGCCAGAACTGATAGGTTCAGGGTCTGTGCTTCAAGTTAAGGGTTCTGTGTGAACCAAACTGTGTGTATGTATGAATGAGAATAAGCCACGTTACTTTATCTTATTCACCTGATCAATTTATTTTCCCTGTGTGTTGTTTTAAATAAACCTTATTCTTTATTTGTTTAAAAATCCATCCCTGGTCTGTGTGACTTCTTACAGGGAATGGTTGGTGGCAGCTTAGTTAAGTGTGGCAGATCCCAGTAGGTCTGGGTTTGTCACATTGATTGGTGTCCAGCGTGTGGGATACGACTGGTCCAGTTGTCCAGTGGTCCAGCAAAGCCTTGGCAAGTGTGCCCAGAGCAAGGGGGGTCTAGTCAGGGACAATCTGAGGCGCGTAGGTAATCTTCTAGGTGTACCTCACGGGGAGGTGCGCTAGTAGAAGAACGTGCCAAGTGGGAAGACTAGATTAGGGTGCTCTGAGGCAACTTGTTTTGGCGGGAAAAAAGCTGAGGCAAAACTGTGTAAAGTAGCAGTGATTTAGCCTGCCTGCTGAGAGGCCTAGCAGAGGGGGGTAGACTCTGGCTCGCAACTGTTGCAAGATTAGTGCTGAAGAACAGCAGTAATCTATAGCAAGCTGGTTCTGAGGAAAAAAAAAAAGGGTGGTCGTTTTATTTTGAGGCTTGACTTTTTAAAGCAGCCTGTTCTGAGGGGGGATTATGCCCTTGACTCGAAGCCAGATGGCAGAAATGGGTGAAGTGAAAGACCCCCAGGTAGACCAAGGTTCTGAGGATGAATTTGGCTCAGTGCAGGGTGACAGCACGGGAGAGCAGAACCCAGAACTCAGAAAATTGCTCATAGCCCAACAGCATGAACTGAGGATGAGGCAATTTGAAATGGAGGAAAGGGAAAGAGAGGAAAGATTAGAGAGAGAAAAATGCAGGAAAGGGAAAGGCAAAGGCAATTTGAGATTGAGAGAATGGAAAGAGAAGAAAGATTGGAGAGAGAGAAAATGGCGTTTGAATTAAGAAAACTGGAACTGATGAACCAGAACAATAATAACAATAGGGATTCTGAGGGAGGCCAATTGTCTAAAGCTGACCTGAAGAAATTCCCTGTGTACCACAAGGGAGATTGTCCTGAGGTGTTCTTTTCCTTAGTGGAAAGAGCGTTTGTGGACTTCTCAGTGAGGGAAACTGAGAAGATGACCATCATGCGATCTTTAATCAGTGGTAGCCTGGCTGAGGTCTATGCCGAGATGCCTGAGGAACTGATGAAAGATTTTGCAGAGTTTAAAAAACTGGTGTTTGCAAGACATGGGATAAATGCGGAACAGTTGAGACAAAGATTTAGGTCAATCACCAAAAAGCCAGAGCAGACTTTTACCCAAGTGGGGGCCCAATTGGTGAGGCTGCTTGAGAAATGGCTATCGCAGGAGGGGACAGAGACCTTTCAACAGCTTAAAGATTTGATAGCGCTGGAACAGTTCTATTCAGTTCTCCATGGGGAATTGAAGTTCCAGGTGAGGGAAAGGAAACCAAAATCTGTGGTAGAAGCAGCCGAGATCGCAGATTTTATTTCGCAAATAAGAAAGCCCTTGGGTGAGGGGAAATCTGTAGGTAAACCCAAAGAAACCTACAGCAAGTACTCTCAGGGACCAGGGAAAAGCCAGCAAGGGGGAGGGGCCCATGGTGAAGGGAAGCCCTCAGACATGAAACTAAGACCTCAGATTTTGGAGGGAAAACCAAAACAAGATGAGAGAGAATCAAAATACACCAGAAAATGTTATTTCTGTCAGGGAAAAGGCCATCTAATCTCAGAGTGTGAGAAATTAAAGCAGCTAAAAGGAATGGTGCCTCAGGAGTCGAGTGGAACCAAGCCAAAAGCTGTGTTCTGTGTCCAGAAAGAGCAAGGCTCATTGTCACTGAGGGAGCCTGTTGCCATGGCTACTCAGTCTGGAACAGCTACATCTGCTGATCAGGCTGAGGAAAATGGTCCTCTTGTAGAAGTCAGGCGCTGCCTGTTGGTGAGAACAGATTCTCAGTTGTTTGAGACAGCAGGGGTGGACGTAGGAATACTTGACCGTCAGTATCGGGGGCTGCGGGACACTTGTTCTCAGGTGACCCTGTGCCATCCAGATATTATTCCTAGGGAGTATGTAATCCCAAATGAGAGCATGAAGGTGGCAGGGATTGAGGGGCAGATAATCTCACTACCAGTCGCGGAGGTACCTGTCAACTTTCAAGGCTGGAGGGGAGTTTGGCGGCTAGCGATTTCATCGACTCTGCCAGCAGCCGTGCTCGTGGGAAATGACCTGGCTGAACATGTGAAACGGGTGCTAGTGATTACACGCTCACAAGCCACCACGGGGACAGTTCAGGGGGGTAATGATGAGCCAGAGACGGAAGCAGAGGGGAGTTCAGAAGCTGTGGTGGAAACCTTAACCACAGACAGCAGATTTGGACAAGAGCAAAAGGCAGACGCCACTCTCCAAAAGTGTTTTGAACAGGTGACTGACGCCCAGCTAACACCTGAAACCCCAGTGAGATTTCTGGAGAAAAAGGGGGTTTTATATAGAGAGACCCTGAGGAATATCTCAAAAGGGGGAGATGGGATCAGAAGTCAGCTAGTGGTACCTGAAAAGTATCGCCCCATGATCTTACAAAGGGGACACTCTGACATGTTTGCTGCACACTTAGGGGTGAACAAAACACAGCAGAGAATCACACAGAATTTTTACTGGCCTGACATAGGGAAGCAGATCAGGGAGTTCTGTAAACAATGTGATGTGTGTCAAAGGCAGGGGAATAACCGCGACAGGACCAAAGCAAAGTTGTGCCCTTTGCCTGTGATTGACACTCCGTTCAAATGCATAGGGGTGGATATTGTGGGACCTTTGCCCAAGGCCACAAAGAGGGGGAATAGGTTCATTCTCACCATTGTGGACCATGCCACGAGATACCCTGAAGCCATACCCTTGACTAACATTGAAACTAACACAGTGGCAGATGCCTTGGTGGGGTATATGTCCAGGATGGGATTTGCCTCAGAAATAATCACAGATTTGGGCGCATCGTTCACATCAAAGCTCATGAAACGCTTATGGCAAATCTGTGGAATAAAGCACAAGGAAACCACTGCCTATCATCCTGAAAGTAATGGGTTAACTGAGAAGTTCAATGGGACTCTAATGCGCATGATTAGGGCTTACTTGGCAGAGAATCCAAACAATTGGGACCAGAAGCTGCAATCCCTTTTGTTTGCTTATCGATCAGTGCCACAAGCCAGTACCGGGTTCAGTCCATTTGAACTTTTATTTGGGAGAAGGGTGAAAGGGCCCCTTGATTTGATCAAACAAAATTGGGAGCAGATCACCCAGGATGACCCACAAGACGTTGTGACATACATAGACACCTTGATGAATGACCTAAAGAGAAATCTAGAGCTGGCAGCAGAAAACCTGCAAGCTCAGAAGGTCAGACAGAAAACATGGTATGACCACAAAGCTAGAGAGAGGCGCTTTGACCCGGGGGAGGAAGTGCTTTGGCTTAGGCCCTGCAGAGAGAATAAACTGCAGCTCAAATGGGCAGGACCATATAGGGTCATTTCCAAGATGTCAGACCTGAACTACCTTATAGAGCAGGAGGAGAACCAAGCAAGGAGGGTGGTTCATGTGAATGCCCTAAAACCCTACTACAGAGGGGAACAGAGGGTTCTATTTGCTATAAAAGCAGCTGAGAGTGAGGAAGCTGAATTACCCTTCTGGGAGGGTAGAGGGGAAGTAAAATATAACCCAGAGGAGGTAAAGATCAGTCCTGCACTCACCCAAGACCAGCAGCAAGAACTAAAAATGCTGCTTAGTAAATATCAACAGGTGTTTTCCAACAAGCCGGGGATAGTGAAGGGAGTGATGCATCGGATCCACACAGGGGATGCACCCCCGCAGGCAGTATCCCCATACCGAGTAACGGGACCCTATAGGGACAAGGTGCGGAAGGAGCTGGACGAGATGCTTAGGGAGAACATAATCGTCCCCTCTTCTAGTCCTTGGGCCTCTCCGATAGTCCTTGTGGACAAGCCTGATGGGAGCATTAGGTTTTGTGTCGATTACAGGAAATTAAACCGTGTAACCACTCCTGATGCCTACCCAATGCCCAGGCTAGACAACCTGATTGAAACCATAGGGGGTTGTCGGTTCATCTCATCATTGGACCTGGTAAAGGGATATTGGCAATTAAGAATTGATCCCAGGGATCAAGAAAAGACTGCCTTTTGCAGCCCTTTTGGTCTCTATGAGTTTCGAGTCCTGAGCTTTGGTCTCAGAAATGCACCAGCCACATTCCAAAGGCTGATGGACCAGACCTTGGCAGGGCTCAGTGACTTTACAGTGGCCTACATTGACGACATAGGGATCTTCAGTAATACCTGGGAAGATCACCTGATACACCTGGAGTTAGTGCTGCAGAGGTTAAGTGCAGCAGGGCTAACAGTAAAGGCCAGCAAGTGTCAGCTGGGTAGCCCAGAAATAAAATACTTGGGTCACATGGTAGGGGGAGGAGTGATAAAACCCCTGAAGGCCAAAATAGAAGCTGTTCGTGATTGGCCTAGACCCAACACCAAGAAAAAGGTCAAATCATTTCTTGGGTTGGTGGGCTACTACAGAAAGTTCATCCCGAGGTTTAGCGAGATTGCGGCTCCGCTGACCGATCTGACGAGGAAGAAGGCTGATGACCGCATCCCGTGGACCAGCGACTGTGAGGAGGCGTTCCAGAGGTTGAAGCAGGCGCTCATCAACTATCCAGTGCTGCGGGCTCCAGACTTCGACAGGGAGTTCATCATCTACACCGATGCGTCTAACAGCGGGGTAGGAGCAGTTCTGTGCCAGGAGGATGAGAATGGTGACCAGCATCCAGTGTCCTACCTGAGTAGGAAACTTCAAAAAGGTGAGAGACATTTGGCAACCGTGGAGAAGGAGTGTTTGGCCATAGTCTACGCGATCCAGAAGGCCAAGCCTTACATCTGGGGAAGACATTTTGTTCTGTGCACTGACCATTCACCACTGCAATGGTTAAAGACAATGAAAACCCACAATAGCAAACTTATGAGGTGGGCTTTAAACCTACAGGACTATGACTTTGAAGTGAAGGTGGTCAGAGGGTCAGTGAACTGTGTTGCTGACGCCTTGTCAAGAAGACCTGAAGATTGAAGACGGCGAAAGAACATGGACTATGTATATATATTGATGACAAAAGGTTAAATGTACGTTTTTTGAACTTGGTTTGTATGAATAAAGGTAAATTGATGTAATGTATATGGTAAATGTTTAAATGCCTAATTGCTATGGTTAACTTAGAATGTAAGTATAAGTAAGTATGATATTGAATGTATAACTGTTTTTGTGTGTTTTATCCAGGTTGTTTTTTGGGAAAAAGCACCTTAGCTTTCCCCCTACAAAACAACTTATAAAGAGGGGAGGTGTTACATACAGCACTGATGTTACCTGTCTGTCATGGGTTTGGAGGGAAAGTTCCATCCTATGGGGAGTGGAAGGCGGGACATCAGGAGGAGGGGCTGTACTGTATATATATGTGAAGCCTGTGTGGTGAAGGGGAGACGCTGGGATGTGAAGAAGCAGCAGCTGGGAAGAAGAAGCTGGTGTGGGAGTCTGTGTGTCAGACAGGGTACTACTGTGTGTCAGAGTACCAACCTGATAGGTTCAGGTGTCTGTTGGTTAGCCAGAACTGATAGGTTCAGGGCCTGTGCTTCAAGTTAAGGGTTCTGTGTGAACCAAACTGTGTGTATGTATGAATGAGAATAAGCCACGTTACTTTATCTTATTCACCTGATCAATTTATTTTCCCTGTGTGTTGTTTTAAATAAACCTTATTCTTTATTTGTTTAAAAATCCATCCCTGGTCTGTGTGACTTCTTACAGGGAATGGTTGGTGGCAGCTTAGTTAAGTGTGGCAGATCCCAGTAGGTCTGGGTTTGTCACAATGCACTCCCTTGTAAATGGAGATGGGCAATTACTACACCACAAATTTGGTGAAAACCCACAGGAAGCAATGCCTGGTCTGAGTGCCACTAGGGCAGAATTCCTCTGTAGAAATGACTACCTCCAACCAAATGAAATAATTCATGCTGTGGTGGATTGAGGCGGCATGGGGTCCTTTATTTGCTCAATTGGAACCTGTGGGAACCTGCTAATTACAAAGATTGACCACTGGATCCGACAGGATAGGAGAAGCAACCTGAGCAGAGGAAGAGGACAAGGGAGCAAGTCTGGCCTTCTTAGATGGAGTGGAAACAAGGTCTCTTAAATCAGCTCAGCTTTTTTTGAATGCGCACTTGCTCATTGATTCACGATGCACTGAACATAGGATGACAGGAAAAGATTGCAACAGGGTTGCATGTAAATGAAATGAAAAGGAAGACACATAACGCTGAGCAAAATCTGCCTGCCAGCCTAGCAAGGTACAAAATCACCATCGTACAATAATAGCATCATAGTTGACCTCTGTGGGAGCCTTATGGGGAGCAGATGAGGGGGTTGATCATTACTGCTTCCACTTTTCTGACAATTTTTTTCCTGTATCTATTGTACCAGTTGAAAGGGACATGGACATGGCTGTTGCAACCAATGCACAACTCTTTCATGACTCCATTGGGCTCCTGAAAACAGAAAGGACTGTGTGGGCAGGCTGAGAAGTTGGGAGATGTTTGAAGGGTATGTCTTGAGGATTATCCCACTCCGTAACAATATTTGAACTTCCAAGGGTCATCTTGTTTGATTAACCTGCTGGCAATATGGCGGGGGGGGGGGGGAGAAGGGGAAAAAGTTAAAAAAAACAAAGTTTAAAGGAGACCAATGACGGAAGCAAGCAAAGCAAAAGAGACAGCATATTCTGAAAGAACCGAAAGACAAAGATCTGGACTGAAAAGTGGGATGGAGGTAGTAGACTAGATCACTAGTAATGAAAATATAATAGAAACAAAATCCTGTAAGTGTGAAGAGAGTGGAGCCATATCTAACCTGAGCAAGGGCAAGGAAAGAACTGGGAGTGATACAGAGGTTAAACTGCAGAGAAGCCAGATTTTCAAAGATTAATCCTGTTTCCCTTGGTGTTAGAGGGAAATAACCCACTCTACTGGATGTCTCTGATCCTACAGGCTATGAACAGGTATTTTCCACAATGAGAATATGTTGACTTGCATTGCCTTGAGAGGCAATAATAAACATATATAAGCAATAACAAATCCCACAAAAGAAAAAAAAACTGAAAAATGCCCTTTTCCTATTACATTGATCTTTGTGACATTGCATCTTATGATTCTGTGTAAGAAAGCAATGTAGGTTTGTTTGAAGAACCAAATTCCTCTGACTTTTAGTTATTGCTTTATAAAACTGTTTAGAGCATTGTTAAAATCCTAAGAGCAGTGATACTATATACTTTGATGCATTTTAAAAAAAGGATTCTGAAAATGAATAGCCTACTTTCCCAAAGAAGCACTGATTTCTACTACATGAAGTTGTTGGAAAGCAAAACTTACTTCCACTGAACCAATTTTCCTGGGTCTTGGGAGTGGTGACTTTCTGTGAATATGAATTGGATCTGACACCAAAGGTTTGAACACCATTACAGATCGATCAGGTTCATCCCTTTTATGAGTGTGCAGTTCTTCATCACTATCATTTCTATGTGAGGTTTTCTTTGAGCCATCATTCTACAAGAAAAGAGACATTTCATGTGACACACAATTTCGGACAAACTGTAAACATAATGCCTGTGAATATCAGGGATTATGGCCTTTATCTAAAGACGTTCATGGTAATTATCCCCCTCACCACCACAAAGGATGTCTGAATAGTAGTTGAAGCATCAGAAGCAGATTTTCAGGATGTGTGTTTGAAAAACCAGGTTTCAGTTCCTCTTCCAAAATAAAGAAAGCTGTTAAGTTTGTGCAACAAACCTTATTTATCAGAACCAGTTATGCTATTTCCAGTTTTATTTTTAACAAAGCAATAGCTTCGGATCAGGATATATGTACATTCAAGAAAGCAAACTAAATATCTAACACATCACATCATCTATAATAGAATTTTACATGAGACAACTGTTAAAGTAATTCCTGTCAAGCACCACTCTAAGCATTTTAATATAGTGCCTTCTTCCACTGTTATTTTCTTATGTCATTGGACATTTTATACTATTTAAATAAACAATAATAAGAATTCCCAAAGAATTTTAACTGATTTTAAAGATATAAAGCTGTATCTTGAGTTATCCATAGAAAACATGAGGGAAAGGTGCAATTATGTATGAGGCACTTAGCTGCTTAGAAATGTTATGCAGAAAGCTGTGCTTGCATTTCATATATATTTAAAAAACACTTTTACCTCCCGTGAAGCAGGTCTATACCCAAAACCTGATGGTAGATTTTTATCCTCTTCACACCCTTTAGCTCCTGGGCTAAAGTGTAATTCCACATGGAAACGTTCCTCTGAAGAAGGCTCCTATCAGAAATGGACAACGTAGTTTAAAACATGTTTATGAGAATATATTACCATTTATCCTATTTTCATATTATTTCTTTACCTTGTTTGGATCCTCATAGAGCATGATAACAATCTGGGTCATGTAATTCAGTTCACTGACAATATTGAGATAATCCATAGCTCGTTTCCACTGTTCATCTTTTGATGCCTTGGAGCAAAAGAGTAGAAATTTATCACAGTAAGAATATGATTCATAACTCCCTTTTAAACTCTATATTCTTATTTCAGCATTTATGGCATTCTGGCTAAAATCCTCTTGGGCAGGGTCCATCTGCACAATGGGAATAATGTCATTAGCAATTTTGTGGTGCATGTGACTTCAATATATTGTGTAAGAGCCATGCATGCTCCAAAATCAGAAAAGGAAGCCATTAATTAGCAGTATTTTGCCGCTGCTAGTGATATTCCAATTGTGCAGGCAAAACTGTGCAACAGGATTTTAATCACTTACCAGGAGTAAGTCTCACTAAGCACAACTGAACAACAATACAGTAAAAATGTTTATTATACAGTCCAAGATCATGCAACTGTTATTTTTGTGTTGAAACCAGTGATCTAAAATCATTAACCAAACCTTTATAGTTTATATAGCAATACCAAAATGTATAGATTGTCCTACTTCCTAACATGCTGATGATCTAAAACTAGCAATATTAAAAAGAGCAAGAGATAATGGAAATAGGATTTTATGATTCCTCCATTGCTGCTTCTAATTTCCTACATCATAATCACTTTAAATCAGTGATTCCCAATGCTTTTAAAGTCCTGACCCTATTTCATAATAGCGAGCTAACCTGCAATTCCCTCTGCCATATTTGCACGAAAACACATTTTTAATAGGGTAAAGTTATCCCTTCTCATAAATTGGAGGCTTCTTTCTCCCCACAAAGGGCCTGTTTCTCATACATACACATGCGTGCTAACTTTAATATCCCATTCTTAAATGTCTAGGAAGAAGTTATTTAACGCAGGCTACAACAGATACAAGGTGACCCATGACTCCCCAGAAAACACTCTGTGGCTCCCTAGAAGGTCAAACCCTTAGGTTAGGAAACTCTGCTCTAAAAAGCAACAAAGGAACATGCTGAACTACATCTGAGATTCTAAAGGGCCAATGGCAGACATGTAAAAACAAATTCCAGTAAACAATTCACACTAAGCAGTATCATGTATTTCAGAACTAAAAGAAGTCAGTGAAAAATAATGGAGCTATTTTGACTAATTGGGAAAAAATCCCATAAGACAAAATGAATTCTTGCAAATGTTACAGATCAGCTAGCATCGCTCTTCAAAACATCTGAAAATTAAAATGAAATATTTTTTCTATTATATAATCCTGATTGTCTGTATACTTCTGTGCCCAATTCAAGGTGTTGACATATAAGGCTCTTAAGGTTTGGGACCAGGTTACTTCTCAGAGCACCTCTCCCCTGAGATCATTGGTCTGTTCCACCTGCTCCACTCAAATGGTGATGTTGTAGGTTGGTAACCCAAGGTAAGACCAGAAATCTATGAGTAGGAATTGGGCTTTCTCGGTAGTGGTTGCCACATTATGGAATGCATTGACAGCAGAGATATGCCAAGCTTCTTCCCTCCTAACATTTACTAAATACAGGCAAAACTCATCTTTTCAGAGAAGCTTTTTTGTAGACATTCCCGAAATGATTGTCTCTTATGTTGTTTATTTTAATTGGTTTTTAAATTGCTGTTGCCACTGGGTTATTTTTTTGGGGGGGGGGGTTATTTCCTTTCAATTACATTTGTTTGGGGATTGGGTTTTTAAAATTTTTCAATTATGTAAACCACCCAGAGTAGTAGCATGCCACCAAATGGGTGGTGTATATATAAATAAGTAAATACATTTTGAGTTTTAAAAAACACTGAATGCAATAACAGAAGTATGAAAGGCATACAAAATTCATATAGAACAAATTGAAGATGTCAACACTTACATCACATAAGGAGCCATACCGTAGAGTTGATAGTAAGGAATGGACATGACTTTCACTAGTGAAATACAGCCTAGTTCGGACATGACGTTCTGGAGACATAACTCCACTAGAATACCTAAAATAAAATAAGCAAAGAGAGCAAACAAATAAAGGCATGGGAGAGTCCATATAAAAAGCAAAACAATTTTCATGACTATAAAGCCTGAATGTTATAATATATAAATAAACCTCTTTCTCCTGACTATCACAAATCAAGCATAAAAGCTTTAGTGTAACCTAAAGAGACTAAATTTATAAGTGCTTTCCAGAACTCCACTTTAAACTATCATAACATCAGATTTTATAGTTTGCCAGAATGCCAGTCACACTTTCGCTTCGTTTTGTTCCCTTTAATCTGATGAAAGTTTCTCAAAAACTTTAAAACTTGCTTCCTATTTTGTGACAGTTTGGTTGGGCCTAATAAGGATATTTTCTGGTAACAGATTTTGGCCTTTTTAATTCTACCGTGGTAAAACAGGTTGCTTTTCTGAAACATTTGTTCTTTGTGTGATCATCTGTGTATTCATACATGGATGTCTGCGTCTATGCAGAATCACTCTCCAGAACCTTTAGATAGAGAGTTAAATGCATCTACTCCTTAGCAGGCTGCCTCTCAGTTAGAAAATTCAGATGACACAGCAATAATCAACAGCAGGTGCCAAAAAGAAGAAGCTAAGTAAATTACTTGAGGGAAGAGATGCTTGCTCAAAAAACAAATATTACAGCTAAGCAACATGTTTTCCTTCTTTGGAAGTAGTACATCCAATGCCTATGCAAAAACACTTGTGAATTTACTCACAAAGACATCAGAAAAGCAGATAGGTATGTATCTGCATTCAGACAGAACAGTTCTCTCAAAAAGAGTAGCACTGAGATCTGGTGATGAAATGGTAGTATTAGATAAAGGTAGACTCATCAAAACTGTTGAATCAACAATAAATTCAAGATAAAGGTCAATGTGTGGAACCAAGTTGCTGAACAACATTATTCAGGTAAGGTTGTCAGTTCTGGTAGAGTGGCTCCTTGGAGCAGATGGCAATGGAGTCTCCGCCAGCTGACATGCCAGCATGACTATCTTTACAGCCTTTTGCAATGAAACTAGGAATCCTTTCTAAGGGTCATTGTAAGCCAAGAATAGCTGTGGAGGCTTATAAAATGAAGTCATTCTTTGGATGTAATATGCTAGAGCATTTTTGGAATTTAGCACGTGCTGAGACTTTTTCCAACACCACTGATGGGAAAACAATTTTCTGTAAAAGGCTGAACTAACCTTTGGAATGAGAACAAAATATGACTTTGTGTGGGTATCAACCTAGATATGTTTACTTTGGCCATTTGCTGATCCAAGGAGGCTTTAGGAGTTGCATGAGGTTTAAGGGACCAAAAAAAAAAAAAAAAAAAAAAGAGGGGGAAGAGTTCTCACTTTGAATACAGTGGTGCCTCACTTGACGATGTTAATTCGTTCCAGTGAAATCGCTGTAGAGCGAAAACATTGTCAAACGAAATTAAAAAACCCATTGAAACGCTTTGAAAACCGTTCAATGCATTCCAATGGGCTGAATACCTGCTCGTCCAGCGAAGATCCTCCATACGGCAGCCATTTTCGGTGCCTGTAAAGTGAGGAATCTGTCCTAGAAAACAGCAGGGGGTCATTTTCTTCAGCCAGCGGCCATTTTAAAATCTGACAATCAGCTGTTTGCTGATTGTCGTAAACTGAAAACCGGTTCCCGAAGCAGGGAATCGATCATCATTAAACGAAAAAAAAAAACATTCAAACCATCATTTTACAATTGCAAAAACCTAATCGTACAGCGATTTCTTCGTTAAGCGAGGCACCACTGTAATTTTATTTACCAGTCTAAAGTGGGATCTGGCTACAGTGACACATACCTCAGTTACATCCCATTTACTGTAACATGCTCTATGTGGGGCTGCCTTTGAAGATGGTTCAGAAACTTCAGCTGGTGCAAAACTGCAGCCAGACTACTGACTGAGGCCAGCTACAAGGAGCATATAACACACCTGTTACAAGAACTGCACTGGCTACCAGTCTGTTTCCAGGCCCAATTCAAAGTGCTATAAAGCCCTTTACAGCTTGGGTCCAGGCTACCTGAAGGACCATATCTCCCTATATGCGCCTTCTTGGCAATTAAGATCAGCAGAGGAGACCCTCCTCTCAGTCCCATTGCTAGCACAAGCACAGCTAACAGGAGAGGGCCTTCTCTGTGACAGCTCCCAGGCTATGGGAGATCAGGATGGGCCCTTCCCTGTTATTTTTTTTAAAAAAGCTAAAGACCTATCTCTTCAGGCAAGCTTTTAGCAATTATAACTGAATCCCTGAACCCCATTTTAGCAGATAATTTTAATCTTTTTTATGTTTTCATGTTTTAATCTTTCAATTGTATTTTAAATCATATATTGTTTAATTTATCATTTAATATTTAACTTACTGTGTTTTTAAATTATGTGAATTTTAATATTGTGAGCCGCTTTGGGTCCCTTGTTGGGAGAAATGGGGCATAATAATAATAATAATAATAATAATAATAATAATAATAATAATAAGAAGAAGAAGAAGAAGAAGAAGAAGAAGAAGAAGAAGAAGAAGAAGAAGAAGAAGAAGAAGAAGAAGAAGAAGAAGAAGAAGAAGAAGAAGAAGAAGAAGAAGAAGAAGAAGAAGAAGAAGAAGAAGAAGAAGAAGAAGAAGAAGAAGAAGAAGAAGAAGAAGAAGAAGAAGAAGAAGAAGAAGAAGAAGAAGAAGAAGAAGAAGAAGAAGAAGAAGAAGAAGAAGAAGAAGAAGAAGAAGAAGAAGAAGAAGAAGAAGAAGAAGAAGAAGAAGAAGAAGAAGAAGAAGAAGAAGAAGAAGAAGAAGAAGAAGAAGAAGAAGAAGAAGAAGAAGAAGAAGAAGAGAAGAAGAAGAAGAAGAAGAAGAAGAAGAAGAAGAAGAAGAAGAAGAAGAAGAAGAAGAAGAAGAAGAAGAAGAAGAAGAAGAAAGAAGAAGAAGAAGAAGAAGAAGAAGAAGAAGAAGAAGAAGAAGAAGAAGAAGAAGAAGAAGAAGAAGAAGAAGAAGAAGAAGAAGAAGAAGAAGAAGAAGAAGAAGAAGAAGCCAGAATGCTCCATTCCATGATCCTGAATGTGGAGATGATGGGAAGAATCCTTGATTCTTCGGAGACAATACTGGACAATAAGCAAAACTTCTCAAGGCAATAAAATTGTAACAATAAATTACCAATACATTGTTTATTAAGCAAAAAGGAACTTACAAAGGATGGAGCTTGTTAACAGTATCATCATCTTGAGTTCTTTGAAGATCAGACCGGATTTTCCTCAGTAGTGGGTTGCAGTAGCCTTTAGCAATCTCTAGTTTTTCGGCTTCAGTAATACCATATTCCTTGATGAGCAGAACATAAACTGCACTGAATACAGGAAATTAACTTCCAGCTCAGGACTCATATTTCATCCTTCTTCCATCTCCAATCCATGGCACTGTGTTTTCATGCAAATGTAGCCAGAACTGCACCACCCACCCATCCACCAGACAGAAGAGTCAGCAGAGCTGGAATAACCAATCTTTAGAAAATAAAATGTTTAGTGGAGAAAATCCTAAACACAAAGCCCAACAAATTATCAATGGCCATGGAATGTTGACTGAGAAGAATGAAACCAATGTTGGAGAGGGAATGGAATGGGGAAGATGGAAAACGAGTATGAAGGAGGAGACACATATGTTACAGATAATTCACTACCATAAGATAGGATAATGGCCAACTGTTAGGTTTTAAAAGGAGATTAATATATATAATAAATGACACGCAAGGCTATCAATGGCTAAAAGCAAGGATACTGCAGATTATCTCAAGGAATCAGGAATCATGACTTTGAAATCCAGCCATCAGGACGCAACAGCAGCAGCAAGGATATAGTGTTTATGTCCTGTTTGTGGTTCTCCCACAGATATGTAGTTGGAAGTTGTGAAAGCAGAATGCTGCATAGTAGGACCTACCATGACTCTTCTTATATCTTTGGTATAATCTACTACTATGATCTACATTTTTAGTCACCTCACTGCATGCATAGCTAACTTCCTTATTTATATAAAGCCATTTTTCAGTGTACCTAAGAGTGGAAATAAATGTTGATTTCAAAGAAAGTATTTCTAGTTTTTCAAACAGGCAGAAAGATACATCTTTTGATAAAGTTTTACTTAAATAATACTAAAAACAACAATAGTAAAAGTATCAGTGCCTTCAATTTGTTAGATTGTGAATTCAACAGCATGGATACCTTGCTCTCTTTAGTAATACTCAATTTTAGAATTTAGTAAGATTTAAATTTCATTTACTTGTTCTACAATGAAATAGAAAACCCCAAATAGCTGACTATGTAGAGAATGTATTCCATAGACATGGAGTATTGCGGGAGTGGGGGCAGCAGCAGCAGCAGAAATAATGGCAGGGAATAACTCTGGGTGTCTCAGGACTGTTTTTCTAATATCAGAACAAAGTGGGACTGCACCAGCTCTTCCAAATGAAACCAGAAATGCTTGAAAGGTCATTTCCTATGTGCAGGTGGTAGATACTCCTTGTTTTAAAGAACTGTCAAGGATTCTCACCTTTGGAAAGCTACAACTTTGAGCAGAAATATTTCACACTGCAGCATTCTGGTACAAGCATCACTGTTACGTGTCATCAAGTTGCTTCTGACCTAAGGTTAAGTAAGGTATTCAAAGAGTAGTTTACCATTGGCACCCCTCAGTGAGTTTCCATGGCCAAGCAGAGATTTCAACCCAGGTTTCCTGAGTTCAAGTCTGATACCTATCCCACACAATACAGAAGCATTACTTGTCACTATATATGTTATTTGCCATCAAGAGTGCGATCAAACCAGTGAGTAATCTTACACGTTTATGCTATTGGTACCTAAGATTCTGGTAACTTTTAGGGTACAACCCTCTCTCCATACACTTGGCTTAAGCTCAAAGTAGATACGTATAGAATTGCACTGCAAATCTGGATCCAAGTTCTAAGTATACATATAGGATTGTACTGCAAATCTGGATCAAATTGATAATGTATTGAAAAAATACACCATGTACTTAATTACTGGATAATCTATTTAATTTAATATGAACAGACTCAAAAGGCACCTTTTCAATACATGCAGACAAATCCTAAAAACTAGTTAATAGCCCACAATGTGCAGCTGAAGTAATTAACTATTAATTCCCACTATAATTTATGATGAGCATGACCTTCACAAGACATTTAATTCATTGAGATGAGAACATTTTTACAGTAGTTGCGAGATACATACCTGAGGTATCACAATGTCAGCTAATGCCTTTGACAATCTGTATAGTTCCATTGTATTTTCCAGTTTTAAAGAGATGTTATGCTGGACATCATATTTTATACAATCGTAGATATCTGGGATTTTGCTTATGTCATATTTTCCATTCTTCGTTTTAAAGTCCTTCTCAAGCTTGGCCCACCTACGCAGCATCAGCTCCAATGTTTCACTGTGGTAAAGCTGAATATCTAGGTGGACAAAGAATTATCATTAAAAAAAGTGAGCAGAAGTTAAGTAATTCAAGTAATTTAAGACAAATCAAAGAATACATTAACACATGATCACAGAGCTTGTCAGCATACTCTAGCTGAAGATTGCCTCATGTATGTTTTCTGCCATAGCAGTTTTGTTCTGGTTCAGATTTAAGAGCCTAATCCCCTTTTACAACAAAAACTATCAAAACAAACTCTAGTTGAGGAGAGTACAAATGAAACTGCTCTGAGGTCTCCTTTACCACCCCAGGAATGTTATTACATTAATAACATCCAAGAACTATCTTTTCTACCTCAAGAAGGATGCGCTACATTAACTACTGAATTTTTTCTTAACATTTCAATAGTTAATGTAGCACATCCTGCTTAAGGTAGTAAAGATAGTTTTCAGATATTGTTAACAACAAACATTGAAATTTTAAGAAAACGTTCAACTTTTATTTCTATATCACAACACAAAGTTTCTCTCTGCAACTCCACAGGTTTTTGCCAAATTACTATCTATTCTTCTTTTCCATGTTCAATTCTATAGCACACATTCTTCTTTCTATATGCTCTTCTTATGCCTTCCTGGGAAATTTCTCTTTCTTTTTGGATCTCACTCTCTGTTATTATGCCACCCCCTCCTTGCCCTATGGCTCTAGCTGTATCTCCACTTCTCAGCATCGACTTTGCTGCATTGCTCTGTTTGTGTATACCTGCCCATGATGTCTGCTCCTCTCTAAGCTTCACATCAACATAGTTTTGACTCTCTAAGAAATCATCATACAGAGAAAATGTGCAGGTGAGCCATCTGTATGTTTGGCTGCAACAGTTACCTGCCACCAACTCTATTATGTACTTCTGAGTCAAGGAAGAAGGAAAAATATTGCCTAGAGGAGGCAGCAAATAGATTGGAATCCTTTTGGTTCTGTCTCTACTGAATATTAGATGGAGGGAAAACTTGCAATTTCACTAGGGCTTGAATAGTTAACTTAATAGTTATAAGCAACATTTTATTCCTGCCTTTATTCTTTTATAGTTTTATTGTATCATTGTTTAAAGATGTATATTGCTTTGATGGTCCCGATGAAAAGTGATTTTCTGTAGACTAACAAGAGTTTACAAAAATTGTGTAATAAATTACTAAAAAGAACTCCTCCCTGCCCCAAATCAAGTTGCTGACGAAGAAAGCTTGATCAGGAATGGATTTGTGTGTCAAAGGACTTGGTTCTTACACTGACCATAAATTCCTGGTCTGAGAATATGCCCAGAAGTGCCTTGTTTCTTACTTCTTAGCTTATATCTGCCACTTGATGCACTATTTTATTTTTGGCTTCAATTGGTAGATGTCAGAGATCACAGTATTGTAGTAAAAACACCAACCAGCTCTCACTTCTGTGATTATCACACAGCTATTGCAAGTCTGATTATTTGCCCACCATTGCTGCCAACAAAGGTCTGCTGAAAACTTTCACCTGTCCTTCCCAATTATTGACAGGGTTCAATAGGTCTCTATGTTCTCACATACAAACTGCCAAATTAACAGCCTCCTATGGGACTGCAAACAAACAAACAAACATACCCATCTACAAAAATGGGGGGGGGGGTGACAATCTGCTTATTAGTCATTTTATGTGAGCTTGCTCTAGTCTCTTGCTTCATACCAGAACCTGCATCCAAAGAACTTTACAAATAGATATGCACACCCAGGGGGCTATCTGGAGGTACTGTTCGTGAAAAGTGCCTGTTCATACCAAGTGGAAAACCTGTCTAGAAACAAAGGGGAATTTCTAAAGCAGTTTTTGATGCTGGCAAGAATCCACCATTTCTGTGTGCCTTGATATTCAATCAAAGACTAACTGGTAGTCCCCCCCACCCCCATTCGTATTGCCTTTATAGAAGTAGCAACACCTTTGAAATACTCCCAGGTACTCTTCCTTCAGAAAAACAACTGAGAAGCTTGCTAGCTTCTGCCAACATTGGAGGGACTCTTAGCCATGCTGGGATGAGAAGAAAGAATGCCTGTTTCCACTGATGGAGAATGGCAGTCTCAGAGTGCTGCTGACAAAACACAGACGCATCACCCTAGCACCTTGTTCACTTTGGCTTGTATTTTGAAGGCTCTCCCCTGACCTTGACTCTGCAGCTGCCATTCCTATCCCATTTCCACCACATAGCTCTGGAACTGACAATCATCACACAGCTGCTACAATGATCCTTTTACTTACTCCAGCCCTGCCCTTGAATAACTGCTACAGCCTTCTTCCTAAACCTAAGCTTAGCCATTACAACCACTGGTTCTGTACTTGCAGAAGGAGTTTGCTATCAGATTATAGCTGGTATCACTGACCACAAAAATAGTTCATGGCTAAGTATTTATGTATGAGATTACAACAATTGTTTACCTGAAGATTTGGGATCTTCCATCCGTTGTCTGATCTGAGATGTTAAACTCTGGATCAAAGAATATACCTTGTCACATGTCTTAACAGGATTTTTTATCACGTGCATTGATTTTATTAGAGACATGCTCCCAGATGGTGTAAGCTATAGAAACAAATAAAAGGGAATTTCTTAGCTATACTAGTTATTTTAATCTCTCTTTTTAAAGAACTACCCATTGGACAAAAGGCCAGTACAGTTCTGATAAACATCGAAATGGTAAACCTCAAAACAAAAAACAAAACAAAAATTGGAGATAGGTGTGTTGACAAAAAAAATGGTAAGCCTTAAAATACTCAAGCTGAACATATAAATCAAGAGATCATTTGATACTGTTGAGACTATTTTGTAAGGTGGTTTTCTTCCTGCTTGTACAAAATAACATTCTGTGTCTGCTTTTAATGCCTAAAAACATACAGGGAAACATGTAGCTGACATAGAGGAAGTGCATCTTTAAAAACCCTTCTGTGACAAGAAGACAAAGACATATCAGAAATGATTAAACATGGTTTGAAATTCTCTGTTGATTCTTTTTTGCAGCCACAGAGTATAGGACTCAAACCAATGGACTGAAAGAGCCAAAAAGGAAAATCTGACTACGCACTGGAAGAACTTCCTCACAATAACAGGAAGTTATTGCTTGACTGTAGGATGGACTACCTGCTTTAGTTGTAGATTTCCTGCATTACGTGAGGGTTGTAATTGACAGCCGCTAGGAGGCCCTCCACCTGTACAATTCTTAGATTCTATAAAAATATTTTTTCTTATTTGTTATCTTAACTAAAGTATGCAAACTAATTCCTTTAACTTGTAACTACCTTTATTGCTTAGCTGTAACTAATTAAAGCAGGAACGGCTTATATGTGACCATATAGATGATTACATTTTTAGCAAACTCCTGAGACCCTTAAAATAGGCAATCCCTGGTTGTTTTAACAGTCTTTTCCCTAGTCTGATCCTGAAAATCAGCTGTGTGATTTGTTGTTAATTTTGATAGCATAACAGTCAACAGAGGTTCCAAGGACACAAAACTGGTCCATACACCCACCGAAGTTGGAATTTCAGGACCAAACTGTATATTAGTTTCTTTGGGAATTTCACAACACTGTATAAATATTTATCCTCTTTTTCCACAGACTATGACTGTATCCAGGTAAACCTGAAAGTACATAAATACTGCTGTACTTAAAATGCACAACATGAATGCTAGTATGTTGAACTCCTTTTATGATATGTCTTCAAAAGCTTAGAAAATTAATTAAAACATCTTTTATGAAATTTCTAATATTCACACATTTTTAAAAACTCCCCATACTTTGTACTAGCACACATTATAGACTACCTTCTAACCTTCTCATAGTCTTCAGCAGTAAAGTCTTTGTCTCTTTGGAGTATTTCATTCAGGCGTGCCTTCACGCGATGTTGACAACTGCTAAGAGAGTCGCTGTCACTGTCAAGTAGACCATTCATATTAGCACTTTTGACCATCTGGACAAGAATAGGAGTGAGCTCTCCTTCCAAAGCCAGTAGTCCCTAGAGAGAATAAAATCACTGAGCAGTGATTAAGGTAGAAGCAATGAGCTTCTTTCTCAGCATATACTCCAGATTATGTCAACAGTTCTTTCAGCATCCAATTTTTCAATGTACCTAAAGTTATTTTTACTAAAATGCATATTAATGTAAAAAAATGCTAAAAATAGTGACTGCTTAATATTTGTGGTACTTCATCTGAAATCCAAAGAGATAGGTAACAAGGCCAAATCCCATCTGTACAGCATATATATGCTAGATTTGGGGGAGGCACTAAAATCATCTATCCCTTCCAAATCCTAGGAACTGGTTATAAATTTTTACCCTTTGTTCTTGGATCCAGCAGATTACATCCCTTTGTAAGCCAGGAAGGTGAAGGGAGCCTTCCTCCCTAGATGGTGCCTTTTAAACTTTATCCTCTTTCCTTTGAGACACTGGCTGTTGAACCCAGCAGTATTCCCCTCAGACACCGGGGGCCCCAATAACTGACTTTACAGCTTTAAACTATGTACACAGCCCTCCCTCCTTAAAATACAAAAATACTCCAAAGCATTCATCCCGCCTATCTGGTCAATCATGACCACTCTAGGCGGCTTACAACTTAAATAAAATACACATAAAAATGCAGATACATATAAAATTATTCCATAGTGAACAATAAACAAAATCCAACAAAATGGAAAACAAACAGTAGGAAAGGAGAGGGAAGGAGGACATCAGGAATTTACTGGAGGGAAGGCCTGCCGAAACATCCATGTTTTTAGTTGATTTTTAAATACAACTGTTGCATTTAAAGAGGAAACATGCATTCAGTATGAGGTTGCCGAGCTTTGCAAGCAACTGTACAGCGTGGAAATGCAAGAATTGCTTCTCTGGCCATCTTACAGTTACAGAAGAAGAACAAGGACCTAGAGGCTAAATGAATTCTCAAAACAACAAAATAAGAAAAAAGGTCCTAAATTTAGCTAGCTACCTCCACAGGGTTCAGCTTCAGAAGTTTCCTGAAGCAAGAATGGCTACACATTCCTTTACCAGCCCAGACAGCTTACATCACAAATATAACTATGGTCCCTGCTTGTCTTGTGTTAATGGATACGTTCAGTTCTTGTAGCCTCATGATGTGGACAGGACCCTAGGTGAGGTGACTCTTGGGCCCTTGTCCTTTATGGATTATAAAAGCTTCCAGAGGAGAACTGGCAGCAGGGTAGGATCCCAGCATGCTTAAAGGAGATAATAGTATGACCACTGCTGAAAAAGCCTCCTTGGATCCCACAGTATAGGAAAATTACCAGCCAGTCTCTAACGTTCCATTCTTGGGCAAGGCAGCTAGAGCATGTCGTGGGTTCTCAGCTCCAGGGGTTCCTGGATGAGACAGATTATCTATATTCATTTCAGCCTGGCTTCAGGTCTGATTATGGGAGGGAGACCACTTTGGTTGCCTTGGTGGATAACCTATGCTGAGAACTGGATGAGGAAAGTGCGTTCCTCTTGAACATAACCTCCCAGTGGCTTTCAGTACCATTGACCATGGTATCCTTCTGGGCCATTTCTCCAAGTTGGGACTTGGACGTACTGTCTTACAGTGGATTCTATCCATTCTGGGTGAGTGAACCCAGAAGGGAGTGCTGGGAGACTCCTGTTCAATGCCCTGGCCAGGGCATCCTGGTCACATGCCTTGACATACACCTTATAGTGCAACCAGAATGTGCCTTGGCTTCTCATTAATTAGCCACAGCAAGTTCTGCAAACCTTTTGCAGATATCAATATAATTTTGGTCAATTTATGCAATTTTCATGCATATTTAACCTCTGTCCTTGTCTATGCCATCTAGAAATTAGAGATGTATACTAGAGAGAAGAGTTCTGTCTTTCAACAAAAGATGAAAAATGTGGAGTCTTTTTTCTGTTTCTGTGGTTTTTGCCGATTCCTGAAAATAAGCCTCTTAAACATGAATGATTCATATTAATGAAAGAGGGGAGTTTGGTGTTCTTTCATGTGTCCCCCTTTTCTTGAACCATGCTTTCACTATTTGTCTGTCAAACTGCCTGGTAAATTTCTCACCCAAGTTTTGTGAGGCCTGCTGTCAGCAGCCAATAAGAACTCCTGGGAGGTAAGAAACATTTTGCATATGTAAAAGGGCCTGGATGCTCAGATCCCAGTGTTGATACTCTTTCCTTGTTTCAGAATCATTCCTGGTGGTGGGTGTGCTCCTAGCACCCTCCATCTTGTGTTGCCTGTGCCACTTTCTTGGATGCTTTCCTTTTTCCTGGATTTTTGGGTCAGTTAATTCCCCATTTCTTTGAATTATTTTTCATGCTGTCCTAGCATGCCTCCCTCAAATTCTCTCACTACTTCATTGTGAATCCCACACACACACTTTGGCTTTTTTTCTTTCTTGGATTATTTTTGCTGCCGGACTGACTGTTGCTACACTGGATTCAAAGAAAAAAAAAGAAAAGCATGTATCAAGTGGTGAAAGGAAGAGATATTCCCCCATATTCTAGCTGTTTTGGTTTCCGATGGCAGGGCGCTTTGATTGCAATTTATGCTGTTATTTATCTGCTTGGTTTTCCTGGTTTGGGGCGGTAGGGGACTCTGTGTATGGGCGTTTTATTTTTTTTGCTATTTCCTGTGAATGTGTGCTTTTCCTGTTTGACTAATTTTTTGAAATTGTTATCCAGTTAACTTATGCTCTGCTTATTCTGTTAAAGGCATATATTTGGTGAGGGGTAATTTGGGCATTGTTTGCTTCATGGTTGTTGTTGGTTGTATTCTTGCCTGCTTTTGAATCAGACTGAATCTTTGTTGCCTTGCTTTTGCTTTTTAGAGTGGCTGTTACAGGTTCTTTAAGACATTTTTGGAGTAGTGCCAGAAAACATGAACGGAAAGACACAAAGCAGAATGACTTGAAAGATCAGATCCCTTTTGTCTAAGGAATACAATATTGATGTATTCTCGAAGGCTTTCAACCATTGAAAACAAAATCATTTAAAGAAAAACATAAATATGAATATAGGCATCCTCAAAATGAAACCAAGACAGAAGTTTTTTGTTCACATCCCCAATGTACACATTTCATACAGAGTGAGCTGTAAAAAACATACTATGGTGACAAATGAGAGGAAAGCCTGTCTTCTTATGGAAGAAAGTCAAATAGCTAATTTTGCATGAAGTAGTCTGTCTTTTATATCTGCAACACATTTATTTTAGAAAGTAGTAATGGTAATTTTTTAGAAGCAGCTTGTGCTCAGTGTGGCACTTCCTATTTTAAAAGTGAAATTATACTTCTTTATATTACCTTTGCAAAGGCTGCTGCAGTCATCTGAACTCTTCCCTCATCAGAAGCATATATTTTGAGATCATGACGATAAGTACTATGCAGTCTAAGTAGACCACAGCCAGGAAATCCAGCATAGTCTCCTACCAAAGAAAAACAACCAACTTCATAATCTGTTTTTGTACTTACGCTTAGATTTAAGAAGATTTTTTAAAGGCTTTCTAGGCTATTAATACAAAGGAAAATAAGATACCTTGGCCACCTGGATACATGCACCGAAAAGCTCTTCCTAGTTCCTCTGCTTGAACTCTGCCTGCTGGTGTCAGCTCTCCTCCCCATTTGAGAACTAAGAGCAGAGATGGTTCCTGTTTGCGATTATCTAAATACATAAAAATATATAGTAATACTAGTAATGCACAAGCCATTAGAAATGGTTAGAAATCAATTTGTCTCAAGACTCAACACAAGCTGAGCTGGAAAAACATATTTTTTTCTTTTTAAAGACAAAAAGCAAAAGAATTTCAAAATTAACCAGATGCATCAAGAGTGAATTAATTAAATCGTTTTAAAAAGAAAAACACATTCAGGTTAAGCTAACAAAGGGATCAATTTAGACATTTCTAAGAACTGACTTTACCATCTTCTTCACTGGACGTTTTGGGACAACCATGAGGCAGATATGTCAGCTGAACTTTGCGATTTATGCCAGAAAAATGCCCATACCTAAGGACAACAAACAAGAGGTCAGGGGACCACTAAAATTGACTACATGTTGATTAATAAAATATTGCTGATCAAATGGATATTGCGAACATTGTTTTATAAGGATGTTACATATTTATTATTGTTAATTGCTGTCATATAGAATATATTTGCATAAATTGGTATGAAGAGAAGCACAGTTATGTTTATCTGGAACATAGTTTAAAAGTACTATCATTTGTAATTCCCAGTAATAGCCCAGTGAGATCAAGATCTAACTGGGTATCTCAAAGAAATATTTAAGAATTTTGGATGTTGTTATATAAAACACTTACATCTCCAACACAGTTTTTAGCTGTTCAAGCTTAGATTTACTTTCTTCAATTTCAGAATCATTGTTTTGTCCTAATTCTAGTAAGAGTTGTCTTGCAATATCAAGTACCTCCTAAAAAGAGTGATAAATGGTGTTAAATGGTATATAAAAGCAATATGAGTGTGCAAACATATACAGAGAAATGAGAAAATATCATGCTTGCCTGTAACTGCTTGGGCTTCTTGAGTTTTAGCTTCCCACTCTTATAGCCATTACATTTTTCAAAAAGATCAAAAAACCTTTAAAAGAAGCATGAGTTAATTAATAGAACATTTTTTATCTTCTTAATGCAAACCTAGTGTTAATATGTGCTTTTAGACTTTAATGATGCAGAAAATGGCACAAAAACAAACTTTTCATAAATTCACTGATGATTTTGGTCCTCAAAAGTTTGAGGCTTTTTACCACATAATACTGAACAATCTAGCAAACGATGTCTCCACAGTTTGAAGGTTTGAAGGATCACCATGTAACTGAGATTTGCATTTACAAGCCATTTCTAAGAATGTGTACCTCACTTCTAAGCTCCACATTTCATCTTATTGCTATAAAAGATGCATACTTCTTCTTTCAGCAACTTCCAAAAAAGCAAAATACACTCAATATACAAGTTTGATTAACTCACTTCCAGTATTCTGAATGATAAATACTATTTCTTACTCTTAGGCTGATTGATTTCAGCATGTTTTAAAGTGGGAAGGATAACTGGAACCAAAATACTTTCATCTTGTTGAATTAGTTTGTTTATTACGTAATAATTATTTTTGTATTTATCTGTGTATTTTACGTTGTAAGCCACCTAGAGTGGTTGTAATTGACCAGATAGGTGAGATATAAATAAATAAATAAATAAATAAATAAATAAATAAATAAATAAATAAATAAATAAATAAATAAATAAACAAACAAACAAACAAACAAACAAACAAACAAACAAACATCTAAAATATAACAACAGTCTCTTACGAGAGAAATATACACTTACAATATACTTCAATACCTGGGAAATTAAAAACATATTGGCTGGCTGAAAAGTTAAAATTTTAACAAGCTATGCCTCCCTCAGAAAGGAATTCCACAAACAGCACATAAATACATAGGTCATTTTCTCTCTGATCACCAGTTACCACATTTCAGATGATGAGATGATGGCAGCACCTGCAGAAGGGTTTCAAAAACTGAACCATTTATATAGGCAGTTTAGTAAGGGCCAAAGTGTTCCTTTGATGCTAGTATTTAGGCTAGGGAATATTGTATATTGATTCTCCAGTTAATTTTTCATTCTAGTATCTATCCTGTTTGGAGTTCCATTTATGCACTGACAATCAGCACTTTATTAAGGAGGTGCCTGCCTTCTCAGGATGTTCATAATCTTTGCCTCAACAAAGACTTTAATCCTAATCTCTGTCCTGCTGCTTCTCTTCCAAGAGTTTATGAAATGCTTTCTGTTTATATTTGAGTTTTCTATAGTTTGATTATGTAGTTTAAAAGATACTGTATGTTTGATTTTGCAGATATCCAGGTACTGGCAACTGGCAACACAAACAACACTCACATTCAATAATTCACAATCCCATGAGAAAGTAATGAATATGCACAGAGTGTAAAACAAAGGAAAATCATGAAACTGCAAGTCAAACAGAAATAAGAAGTGGAACAAGAATGGTGCTAATGAAAAATTCTAAATTTTAAGCTGTTCTGAATCCATATGGAACATTTAACAATGTAGAATCAGATGGCTCTACATGTTACCTAAAATGGAAATTCAAGTAAATGCAGGGATACCTATCATAGAGCAGTGATGGCGAACCTTTTTGAGCCCAAGTGCCCAAACGGCAACACAAAACCAAATTATTTCAAAATGCCAACACTGCAATTAAACCTGAATACTAATAAGTTTTATAAAGTACACTGAAATCCTGAACTTGTTTCCTCCAAAGTAAGCTACCCTCAGAAAAGCAGCTATATACTGTATAGGAGTGCAATTTTTTAAAGTTCATACCTACATTTTATACACTACATAAAGTGTATACACACATTTCATTTATTTGAAATGTAGTGTTGGAAAAGAGATTTACAGATACCATGACTTGTTAGAAAGATAAGTAAAGCAAAGTAAGTGTGGACTCTCACTAGAAGCTAAAACAACCAAGGAAAGGGTATTGTACTACAGTGGCATCACGAGAAGACAAGCTCACCGGAAAAGGCAGCAATGCTGCAAAAAGTGCAATGCAGTAGAAAAAGAGGAAGACTGCACATGAGATGGATTGACTCAATAAAGAAACCAACAATCTTTTGTTTGTAAGACCTTTTGTTTGGTGTTGCAGTCAAAGCAGGACCAGGAGCAGAGAGACTGGGATTCAGATTTGGGGAACGAACTATGATACTTTTGCCTGCTTTGGGGATGAGAAACAGAGAAACATGATTGCTACGCACTTCAGAAATCTAGTTCCAAGTGTGTTGGCTGTCTTTTACTAGGTGTTTGCTGTTAGTGAGACTCTGTTAAATATTCCAGTTCTGCCCAGTTCAATTTAGAGTCTAAACAGAATCTTGAAATACTGTACTTGCTGTTCTCAGCAAAAATTGCAGAGCTAATGCAGTGGAGATGAATTTTGGAAGGTTCCTTTTTTCATGGTTTTATTTATATTTAATTTATATACCACCCCATTAGTCTCAAGGCACTATTCTGGGCAGCTTATAGACAATTACAAACCAGGATAAACAAACTATGGTCACTGAAATGTAACAGAAAAAGCAACGACAAATCAAAAATATAAAAAATGGCACCAACAAATTTTCACAATAAAGAGAACCAGATGGGAGGCGCTCAGACAGGGTTGGATTGAAAAGCCTCCCTGAAGAGTAGTGTTTTTAAAAACTCAACCCCCATCTCCGTTGTATGCTTTTCTTAGAAAAGCTACTTTTGTTTTCACTTCACTAGTTTGTTTTGCAGAATATCCCATGACTGGTCACATCTATCATGGGAGCGTTTCTCAATGTTCCCATTTTGAGGACCTTGGAAATCAAAAACAGAGTCTGGGGACTTTGCTGAAGCCTCAGATTATCTAACCAGTATCTTAACGAAGATCACCTAAGGAACCTGATAAATGGCATAACTGAGTTCAATTAAAAATAGGTGGAGGCATTCTGAATGTTATACTTAACCAATGAATGGATTAAGTACTCATACTGTTAACTCGTCCTTTAAAACTCCACAAAGATTATTGAATAATCATTTATCAAGCCTGTCTTCCTATAAACACTCTGGGAATAAGCACCATTGACTACAAGGGATTTACGCTTATATAAACATGGATAGCATTGCATTTTAGAAGTGTTACATCACAGGATTGCAGAGTTCCATCCCTTAACATATGGTGAAGCTCTAATTATACATTTCTGATATATTTCTATAGTACTCTAATTTTTCAAACAACCTATTGCTGCCAAGTTAAAAGTCTCTCTCTCTCTCTCTCGTATGCTACGAGAGGCTATTCTGGGTAGATAGCCAGGCTATTTTGGGTGGCTCGCAACACAATCAAATGAAAAACATAATTACAAGTATAAAATAAATTCAACATATAAAACATCATAAAATATAATGACAATTACATAACCACATAATAAAATATTAGATATTTAAATATTTCAAATGATGGAGAGGGCAGAAAAATCTTTTCATCAAAGTTCTTTTAAGACAAACATGTTTAGGCTTCTTTTGTTAATTTCCCTACTTTCCAGAAAAAGACACTGCAAGGCCATATTTTGGATTAAAATTAGAACTATGTGGAAAATGCCTTAAAATTACTTCCACCTCCCACTCTGTCAATCAGAAAGCAATTTGTAAGGCTGGCCAGAAAAAAAAATCAAGTGTGTACCATAATACAATCTTACCAAAATCCTTTACTGTGTACTTTTGAATGCAATGTACTCCACCAATTGTGATTAGCTTTTGATGCCTTTTTAAGTCTCTCTTTCTCTCTCTCTCTCACACACACACACACACACACACAGAGAGAGAGAGAGAGAGAGAGAGAGAGAGAAAGAGAGAGAGAGAGAGACAGACAGACAGACAGACAGACAGACAGACAGACAACATTTTGGAAGGCTCCTTTTTTCATGGTTTTATGAAAGAGTTAGTTTCTCTCACACAAAACCTCCCTTCCTCCCTAAGTTTTCAGCAATATTTTGCATCAGTTCAGTACAGTGGGGTCTTGACTTGAGAACTTAATCTGTATTGGAAGGCGGTTCTCAAGTCAAAAAGTTCTCAGGTCAAATCTGCATTTCCCATAGGAATGCACTGAGAACCATTTGATCCGTATCTGCTCTTTTCCGTCCATAGAAACTAATGGGAAGCTGCTATTCCGCCTTCGACCACTAAAGGGGGATATTTTGTTTCTTTTTTTCTTAGGTCAAGAAAGGTTCAGGGAAGGCAGGGAAAATACAGTCCAGGCAGTACCAGGCAGTCTGAAGACTCCCAATCCACTCTCTAAACGCTGGGAGGAGTGAGGAAGCAGACAGGCACCCTTTTCACTGGCCAACAGTTAACTGAAAGTTCATATTTTGCACTTTCCCTGCCTCCCACATGGTTTTTTTCAGTTCTTAACTCAAATCTAAGTACTTAAGTCAAGTCAATATTTTCCTATGAGAGCGGTTCTTAAGTCAAAATGTTCTTAACTCGAGCCGTTCTTAAGTCAAGACCCCACTGTATGTCCCTGTTTCCTCTCATTATATTTAAACAAGCTGATGAATCCACCTGTCCCTCTCTCGCGCCTGCCTTCCCACCTTAATTGGAGCCTTCCATCGTGTTTGCATCAGTTCCTTTTTTCATAGTTTTGAGTCAGTCTCTCTCTCTCTCACACACACACACACACACACACACACCTTCCCTCCCTAAATTTTCTACAATCTTACATTTAAACAAACTTGATAAATCCACCCATCCCTCTCTCACACCTTCCTTCCCGCCTTAATTGGACTTTCCCTCCTGCTTGCAATCACCTCCTGCGGAAGTAGTAATTCACAAGCCAGATTAACTGCCCCAGGCTGTTCTACAGCAGTAAACAATAAAGCAGCCTTATCTCCAATCTCTAAAAGATCTGTAAGGAAGGTAGCAGGGGTGGGGGTGGCGCTCCACTTGTGTGACCAGGGAGAGGTTCACCATCACTGTCCTAGAGGCACCTGAATCAAAAAATAAACTTGCTGCTACATATAATAGGTGAAATAGAGTTTTTATCCATTTTATTTTTCATTTTTCCTTTTCATCACCTACTTTTGATGTTTAACTTCCATTTTCATCTTTTGTTTAGGGGTACGATCTCCATGGCGTATAACAGCTATGACACATCTAAGTTCCATCCTGCAAATATGCAAAAGATATGATTATTCTTATTCTATGCCATGGAGTTTAATGAGTAAGGGAGATGGGCTGCAGATTGAAGGATTCTTTAAAAGAGGAATTTACCTCTTTTGAAAAGAACGTTTTTTTGAAAGAGGACTTCATCTCTCATTTCTTCTCTCATCCTTCTAACAGAATTTGAATCACCTTTGCCCCCTACCAGTGTAGGCAACAGTTATAAACAAAAGGCCAGCTTTCCACAACACATTCTTAGACTTTTTGAATATTCATAGTGCAGATATTACTTTACCTTGTTTTTATATCAAAGCTGGAAATCCAGGCCAGCTGGATGCACATGAGTGACATAACTAGAATTAGTCACTGATAGATAAGAAAACAATACAATTTGTTCTAAAGGTACCTTACATAAATTAAGACAAGTAGTTTGCTGCTTACATTGTGCCAGATGTGGTTGGCACGATAGGAATATCTTCTGCTTCTAAAGGAATGGACCACGGAATCTGAAACTGTGGAGCAAGTTCTCGCATTATGATATTTCTAAATGGAACAAAAATGAAACATGATTTATTTTTATTTATATCTGCTCTTACTTCTTAACTTGTGATAGCTCATGCAAGCCAGGGCAGAAAGCAGATATGTTTGCGTGTGCCAGGGGTGGTGGTCCTACTCCGCCCACAGCTACCATATGGCCCCCTGGAGGACCCTAGCAATTTTGAACGGGGCCACAAGCTGAAAAATGTGAGAAATTTCTGAAAGAGATCTGTTCATGTTGTATCACTGTTTGACAGGAATCTCTGAGAAGAACTCCTAAAAGGGATATGGCCAAAAAAAAGTTGAGACTGGAAGGTCTATAATATCCTATTATTACTATGTTGACTTCCTAGGAAGCAGTGATGCACTGTATGTGTAAGAAATGTTAATTTCACAATGGAAAAAAAAATCAAACTGCCTATACCATCTCTTTCACTGAAGATTTTCAAGAAGAGGGCTTCTTGAAAATGTTCTGAACTGTGCTAAACAACCACAGTACATCACTTCCACGTCTCTGCATTACAGTTTGCTGGAAAATGACATGAAATACTTTTTGTACAACAATCAAATGTATTAGTGGGATTTTTTTTTTGCCCACACTGTTTTTTTGTTAAAAAGAAAAAAGAAACTGTACACAAGTAGCTGATATTTCAGAATACAGTGGACCCTTGACTTACAGACGGCTTGACTTACAGACTTTTTGAGTTACAAACTTCTCTGGCCGCAAAATTTAGGTTTGACTTGCAGACTGAGATTTGACTTACAGACCAGAAAAAAACCAAAATGGAACAAAAACGGCTGTTACGGGATTAATCGGTTTTCAATGCACTGTAGGTCAATGGAGACATGACTTACAGACTTTTTGACTTGAGAACCGCCTTCCAATACGGATTAAGTTCTCAAGTCAAGACCCCACTGTACTGTTTAAAGCCACGTAGAGGACAATGCTGTAGAATCAATATATTGTAGTTTAATTTTGGGTAGATTCGTCAACAAAATGTGACTCTGGGTGATGAATATGTCCCATTGTAGAGCAAGAGAGTTAAAATTAACTGTAGCATCTTCAGTGAATAAAACAATTACTGTATTTTTTGCACCATAAGACTCACTTTTTTCCCACAAAACAGGGGTGTGGAAAGTCTGTGCGTCTTATGGAGCGAAGAAAACAGATTATATTTTCCTGTTTTCTTCTCCTAAAAAATTGGTGCGTCTTATGGAAAGGTGTGTCTTATGGAGCGAAAAATACGGTAGCTATAAATTTTGGCTGCCGACTTTTCAGACAAGCAAAAGAAAAAAACTTCAAGACCTACCAAAGGTAATATAATACTCTCAAGTTCTTGTATTCTGCGGTTCTATAACATTTCTGCTTTATTTGCCTATGCTAACTATCCATCTTGTTTTCAAAGCTGTTACGTATGCAAACATTTTTCTAAAGAGACATAAACCGATCAGTTCTTTATCTGCTGAACTGACCTGCAACACACATCTCTTTAGTGTCTCAGTTTCCTTCTAATATAAGGTATCACTGCCTTGAGCTCAATAGAAAACTCAATAAATGACAAAGGCACATGTGTAAGTTTGGAAGCTCCACCATGGAGCATAAAGGCTAGAGTGCCACAGCTTCCTTTGGAAATATGCTCCAGCTTCCATATTCAGGCTTCCCAGATTACTTGTCCATCAGTGTATCACCACTGTTCTTCACCCAGTAGTAGTGACGGGTGGAATACAAGTGCTTGCAGGGAAGAGGGAGAGATGTTAAAGCAGGCAAACAGAACAGTAGGGAGGAAGAAGAAAAAAGGAGGACAAAAATATGTGGACATGTGTGCATGTGAATGAGAGAACATGTAAGATCATAAACAGCCCACCTAGTTCTCACTCTCTCTGTCTTGAGTATGAAAAAGAGAGAAATAGTGTGGGTTGGTAATCATCTTAAAACAAGACTGTTGCGTAATTCTCAGTCACATACACCAGCATGCAACCCCTGAAATAATGCAAATAAGCCTTCACAGGAACAAAAGTTTTGCATTCATGCCATAAAGGAAACTTTGTGGAAAAATCTGCTGGACTGTTTCATTAGTGAAGGCAACTACAGTAGAACAGGCATGCACATTCAAAATCTAATATGGATCAAATTTTGCATTTTATTGAATATATTCTCCAATGTTTCTATCCCTCTGAATACTGTTGGCCTGATTGGTTACTCAGTGATAAATATCTCATTTTTAAGTGTAGAAAACCTTACCCAAGGATTTTAGCACAATCATCATAATATTTCATTGAGTTCTTCACAAAGCTGAAGCCATTGACATCACAGACGTAGGACTGTCCATTTGCACGTAACAGATCAAAGCCACAAACTGTTTGCTGTTAAAATAAATTACAAACCCAGAATGTTTGCAAAGTTCATGTATACATTTTCAAACCTAAGATAATCTTTTGCAATAAACAAACACATACACATTAGTAGAAATATTAGAGTTCAGCAACTGAGGATCTGCTGTTTCATATCTGTTTAAGTGTACAGAAAGATAGAACATGTAGACTTACTACAGAATTTTAATATATTGTCCTTGCACTTTATATTCATCTGATGCTTACCCATTGATTTATGTTTAAGTACCAAGATGCATTTATAAAACACACACATATATGTATATCACTGTAAAAAACTTTCAGTCATAAGAAGCATTTATAAAGCTTAAGTTGATTCTGAAAAAAGGGGCACCTGTTTCTCATATTTATGTGTGTGTTTGTACCAGTAATAAAGACTCTGCTTATATATTTGTTCTTAATTCACTTCCCTTCTTAATCAAAGATCAGCAGAAAAATATTTATAAGACCATTCAACACTAGGAGTCATCTACTATGTCAAACCTGGGCAGTTTTCTTAGCTCTTATCTGATAAGTAACAGCTCTAGAGAGTAAATGATCAATTGCACCAACATGCAATGTTTTCATGTTACCTTAAAAGCCAGGCATACTTTCCAGGCTATCAGCTTCTCCCTCGCATTAAGGATCACTGGGTATCTGACTTCTTTTCCTTCACTGTCCCGTTCTACCTTTCCATCAAGAGCAGGAGATTTACGAGCTTCTGCATGTGCATAATCCGGGCCCACAGTATATACCTTTATTTGGGGAAAAAGAAAACAGAATGAAGAGTTTTTCTTCCTTTAAATACATGCCAGTCCCAATTTGAAGCTGATTACAGCTTCAAAGCTTTTATGTTTGTGTCCGATGATGAGATTAGAGACAAAGTGAAAGGCACAAGATGTCTTAAATTTATTGTTTATTTTAAAGCTGATAATGTATATTTCATATTATACCCACTGCTACTATCAGTTTGTTTCTCAGGGCTCCTAATTAGATGGATTACAAATTATTGGCTTGTATCCCCATAATATGCACCAGCTCCACAAGCCCAAAGGTATTTAAACTTGATTCCTCCATGCCTTAAAACTACAGCTGCTATGTGTTGTCCATATCACAAGGCAACCAGGTATGTTCTCTGGAAAACTATGAAGTAGTTTGTGAAATAGTGTGCAAGGGGAAAGAAGCTTTTAAAGAAAGCAATGTATTTTTGCAGCATGAACTATGACAAAAAGAAAAATGGCATAATTTGTTTGGATTGCATGATTCCTATCTTATTTGTAAAATGTTCAGATTATCCATTTTAAATGCATAATACCAGTCTTCAATTACCAAGCAGAAGTTTCTTGTGCTGAAATGTTATATTTTTAGTTGTGGAACAATAAGCACAAGAACACTTTTTTGTCAGAAACAGCTCAATACATAAACAATCCACATCATTAAGTTGAGCATGTGGACATTTCTCTCACGAGTAAAAGTAAAAATAAAAACCAGACTGCTGTATAATTAGACAGTAATAAATACTGAAACAGATTTGGAATCACTGAGAGCAAAATGGACATGTTCAAAAACTATCCTATAGTTACTGGAGACAACCAATTTGAACTGCGCAGATGAAACCAATCAATCTGATATTTAGATCATGTTAATTAAGACATCTATAACTTTTTGAAGAACACCTATATAGATCCATTTCTCAATATATGAGATTTTTTCTGATTTAGTTAACAGGACTCAACAAGAATATTTTAAATACCAATGGAATGGATGTACCCTGTATATGACTAAATCTGGAATCAATCCACTTTCTTGGAAATAATTGCCATTTAATTCAATGGACTGGTCTTTGGGATAAAGAGTATCAGGACTGGCATGTCTGAATAATTTCTTTTCAGGATAAGTGTATTTCTCCACTTACAGATTTGGAAAACAGCAAAGCAGCAATCCTATCTCCTTTTTGCATTGTAAAATACTTATCTAGCTATATGGTAGTTATACTACTAATAATACTTGACAAAACATTTTTTTTTTAAAAAATCTTCTCTCTACAAAGTCTTTCCCCTGGAGAAACTATTTAAAATGTAAAAACAGCAATATTTCAGGTAGAATAGCATCTAAAGCTGCTGAGTTTATTAAATATTTTACTGTTCTACATAAAATATATAAATCCAGAATATCTAGTCATTATACCTTCACATCTGTGCCATCTGTAGGCATGAATTCCTCATAAATGTATGAACCTGTTTTCCTTACACTACTTTCAGGGGAATAAACACTGCTTCTGCTGCCAATCTGAAACAGAAAACTTTGCATTAATATACAGTAAGTCACAGACATTGTGGCTGAAATTCTGTTTCTGCTACAAAAAATCTCAGTTCCTACCCCCAGGTCCCAGGGCTCCCATGGAATTTCTTTCATTGTGGGGAAGCCACTGGGGGCCAATGGAGAATGTCTTCATACAGAGCAGGATTTTAGCCAGTGCACATTTATCACTTAACAAAGTAAAACAGTAAAGGCTTTGCTAGGTGCATAAATACAGTAACAGAGTACTAAGCAGGAGATACACGTGGGTAAGCTAAAGGATAAATTTGACTGAAATAGTGTTTTAAATAACAATTAGTCTACTCAGAAAGACAACTGAATCATGTTATTTCCCCAATGCACTCTTTCT
Source organism: Pogona vitticeps (assembly GCF_051106095.1). Lineage (NCBI taxonomy): Eukaryota > Metazoa > Chordata > Lepidosauria > Squamata > Agamidae > Pogona > Pogona vitticeps. The sequence goes on from NC_135784.1 coordinate 262,730,781, forward strand.
TACTGTGACGTTAATAAATAAATCTTTCACAAACAGATTGCACAGACAGACCACTCCAACAATTCTCTAATCAGTAACACTCAGTATTTAAATGTGTGCACTTTTAGAATTAGATGTAAAAGTTTGACTTAATCTACATAATATACATAAAGGCTGTAGGACTGGAAAAACCTCAGTAAGAGTTGGAATAGCCTTGCTGTTTCTCATCTCTGTATATGATTTTACATGCTTATTAATAATTTTTCAAGAAAAACTCCCATTTTGTGAACTGCAAGATGTTCTGATAGTTTCTTTTAAACTGAGTACAGCGGTGCCTCAATTTACGAACGTCCCAACATACAACCATTTCGAGTTACGACCAGCTCCAGGTGCAAAACTTTGCTTCTACTTGTGACTGGAGCTTCGAGTTACAACCAGAAAAGGCAGGGGAAAAAGGCAGGGAATTCAAATTGTTAACTGTTGGTGGCGAAGAGGCTGCTTCTTTGTAGCTCTTTCACCTCAGAAGTTAAGAGAGTGTGCAATCAGAGGAGGCTTTGGACTGCCTGGTAAGGTGCTGCTTTCTACTTTTTAAAAACGGTTCTGGGTGGGTTTTGCAGTGTGGTTTTGGGCTGAGTGGTGGGATTATGTTTCTATGCTGTGATGGGTCTTGCAGTCTTTGCTTTTTGGTGGTTTTTTTCACCCATTTCCACTGGGGTCTTGCAAGGTTTGTTTGCTTTTTGCTTTGCTTTTTTTTGCATTTCCGAAGGGTCTTGCATGGTCTGTTTGCTTTTCTCTCCCCCCCACCTTCGGCCGGAACTGCTGAACAAAATCATTGCCTCATAATATAAAAATAAAGTGTTCTAGATACTCCCCAAAAATATATTTGGGGGAAGGTTCATAAGAAGAATCCATTAATTATGAGCTATGCTCTTCACTGCCCAGAGACAGAGGCAGGAGTCTGTGATTCAGTCAACTTTTTAAATTATAACTCCCTCAATTATCTCCTTTAATTTGTTATACAGTCAAGTCACAAAAACATAGGGACAAATTAAAGTACCAATCCAAAGATAGAAGATAGGAAAAAAATATTCTAACTACAGTGGCTAAGAGTAAACAAGCAGAGATGCCAACATAGCTAAAGAATTAATATTTTATGTAAGAAATGAAGAAAAAATGTATCAGCACTGTGAGGGCGAGCGTAGATTCCTTTTCTTCACCTTCTCAGAATGGACTTTCATAGTGAGTATCCAACATGTGGTGCAAATGAGGGATCCAATCATTGTGAGAAATACCCCAAATCCCAATAAATATTTAGTTGGCTATATGTGATCTGATTAAGCAGAAACAACACTTTGAAAATGTGTCTGCCAAAGGAAGCATCTAAAACTGAACTGAAATTTATCAATTTTATTATGCTGGATAGCTCACTGAGTTGATTACAGTACATGGTTGCAGAATCAGAGGTTGAGGGTTTGAATTCTCACTGTGCTTCCCAGGAGAGACTGACCATGTAAGCATGGGCAAGTTGCACATTCCCAGCCCACCTCAAGAAGAAGAGAATGGTACACCATTTCTTAATCATCTGTATCTAGAAAACCTGGAAAGGCTTGTCACTGTTGACTTGATGACATAAAATTATATGAATTACAAACATAGAGTAGTTTGAGTGCCCTATTCCTATTTCACTCCACCCACACCTATCTACCACCACATAGTGAGTGCAAACCCAATCTACATTGGTGCCTTGCTTAACGGGCGCTCCGTTTAGCGACGAAACCACATAGCGATGAAGATTTTGTGATCACAAAAGCGATCGCATTGCGATGTTTTAAATGGGTTTTTTTCGCTTCGTGATGATCAGTTCCCTGTTTCGCTTACTGATCATTGCAAAGTGATGATTTTTAACAGCTGATTGGTGGTTCCAAAATGGCCACCGTGTAAAAAAATGGCCGCCCGCTGTGTTTAGGGACGGATTCCTCACATAAGAGGCAGCAAAAATGGCCGCCATATGGAGGATCTTCGCTTTAAGGTCAGTTTTTTGCCCATAGGAACGCATTAAACAGGTTTTAATGCATTTCTATGGGCTTTTTAAAATCACATAGCGACGAAATCGCTTAGCAGTGATTTTTGCTGCACGGATTAATGTCACTATGCGAGGCACCACTGTATACAAATTACTTGTAATTGTCCAGACAATACAGTTTACAATATAAGGTTTACAACTGAATGAGTTAGCTTGCCGTCCTGTAAAACTATTTTCTTTTTTGTATTTTAGTACTGACAATCAAGTGCGAATGAAACAGGGTTGTTATTAATCAGTTCAGTCTAATCTCACTTTACGAAAGAGCCTCTGACTTCCTCCTCCAGCGGATGTTGGATAATAAATATAAACATTGTGGTCTTCAGCACTAACAGGCTTTTCCACGAATGGTTTTTGGAAAACTTCTCCATTCACTTCCACATGATCTTCTCCTTCAATCAAATTGCATTCTAGAAAAAAAAGTAAAGTTCAGACTTCAGGCTGGGGTCACAAGTTAAGGTACTAAAGTTCCATCATACTTTGGGGATGGGAATGAGTAATGGACAAACATTTAAGACCCTCACTCTTTAAAAGGCTGTATGATTTGCAATACTAAGCATAAACAAAAAAAAAATGGGTTTGGCTACTTCAAACAAAGAACAGTTATTTCAATTTAAGGGTTCACAATATTACACAGAAAATCGGTAATGATTTTGTAGTTCCAACATTACACTGCACATGCAATCAGACTATTTGTATGAATAATTTTTTGAACAAATCAGCCACTGAAGTATCTTCAACAACCACTTCTTACAGGTCATTCCTTCCCTGTTGTTCACTTTTAAAGTATTCTATTTTTAAAAAAAATCAAATATGGCATCCAAAGTCTATATGAATCTTCGTAGGCATCCTTTTCAGTCTCAAAAGACCATGGTAATGCACTCTGTATGGTGTCCTCTCCAAAGCATGAAGCCTGGGTAGAATAATATGGAGGATATATTGTTACCCAAGCAGCAAATCCCCCCTCTCCATGTCGCTGAAATAGTCCAATGGAAAGGCAAGAGCCAATACAACTGGTTCCAGCGACGTCGCAGGAGTTGCCAAAACGACACGAACTGCCTCCGGGACTCCGGTTCTGGATTTTGCCTCGAGGTTTACTCCTGAAGCCATTTCCATCAGTGGATATAGCCACAAGGCAGTGGAGGTTTCCCAGGCTGATGAGGCCCACGTACCCTACCTGGTCCCACATACCCGGTATGAATGGATGTATTCATACATCTATTTGTATCGATGCAAATAGATGTATGAATAACCAATAATTAAAAACACTGATCTGATATGATCATGTTCCTATCCCCTTTGGCAATATTATTTTATATATTCTATGTTTATAGACAAACCCATTAATTTTTTGGTTGTTCTGGGTTTTCTGGGCTCTTTGGCCGTGTTCTGAAGGTTCCTGATGTTTCGCCTGTCTCTGTGGCCGGCATCTTCAGAGGACAGCAACCTTCAGAGCATGTTAGGCAAGAACATGAGAGAGGGCCTTTCCACTGGCCATTTCCAGATCTTAACTCTTCCCATCTTCCACCAACATACAAAGACCTTCCTATTCAGGCAAGACCTTCTGCAACTGATATGTATACATGCTGTACTTTTCTGTTCTTTTAGTCTAATTGGTCTAATTTAACAGATACATAGTTAACTGTATTCAGTGTTAGTTTGCTCTCTATTTAATATTTTTCAATATGCATTTTAATTGTCCTATTCATTATACTGTAAGTTAAAGTGGGTCCCATGTTGGGAGGAAGATAAGGTACAAATAAAATAAAATAACATTTTTTTTAAAAAAGGCTAGAGTTATAATTTGAATTATTTAATTGCAGAAATGTATGGAAAAGAAATCAGAAACTAAACATTTTTAAAAGCCCAATATCTATTTCCAGACAGGTTCCAATAAACCAATCAACATTTTTCTTTGAAAGAATTAACCATCTATTTGTTGACTAATTACAAATTTCAGCAACAGAGTATGAAAATTGTTTCATGTGCAAGCATATAGCATAGCCCAAAGTGCAATTTGTACAGTTATTCAAGAGAAAGTTATATTGCCTTCAATGGCATTTATTCTCTATTAAGTGGGAGCTTTTCAAATCTAAGAGACTCTATAGAAAAACTGTTAAATTCATGGGGAGAGGGAAGTATTCCTGGTCTATTCTGCTGAAAAAATACAGAAACCTTTTCATGTACTTGTTGAGATATATGACCTTCCACCTACAGGATGAAGTAGTTCATACCACTTGCTGAGATGTACAGATTTTAAGGTAACACTGCATCAAGCAAGCAAAATTACTATTGTGAACAATTGCTTAAAGCAGAGTCCTTTGAAAAATATTTATAATGGTTTTTACCTTGGGGATTGTTTGGATCACGATTCAGAACTGCATAACGAGGAAGTAAAATACCTTCAGCTTTAAGAATGCTGTAAACCTCTCTCCTGAAAGAACAACATTTTTTCCATTAAATGATTATAAAGCCACAGAATTGTGACATTTTAAAAATTCTTTCAATGATCATTTAATCAAAGACTTGCACTACTGCAAATAACAGGAAAACAGGACATACGACAAAATGCTGTCATGTACCCTCCCTTCCAAAAGAATTCTATCTGGCCATTCCCTTTAAACTAACACACCTCAGCCTCTCTATTATTGTGTTTTCCTTTTCCTCGTGTACCTGCTCAGTCCTTGGGCTATTTTCTGAGTTTGTTGCTTTTTAGCATTTTAAAGTTTTGTGTACTTCTGAAAATCTCAGAATTCCTCAAAGTATTTCACTTCTTCCCTATTATTTCCTCAGCAGTTCTATTTTGGCTATGATCCTGTTGGCACTCACTACTGAGCTCAGTATTAGAAATGATAATAATTGCTCAACATAACACTTTTCTGAAATTCTCAAAGTATTTGTGTATTGACTTCATTATCCTTACAACTGACATATAAGATTGGCCAACTTTTTGATTCTTAAGTTATAAAATGGGCCTGAGACAGAGGCTCTACTGTCTCTACTACATCTACTGAGATCCTGGCAAGATGAAATTCAACTTGTTACTCTGTAATCCTGTGACTGCCTACTAAGAAGAGGTATTACAAGATACATTCCCAGATAAACATGTACAATATTTCAGGGCTCTGGATCTCCTGCTTCTCAAAGGGCCACAAGAGAAGAATAACTCTTTCTTAGCAAGCATGGATGCAGCAAGACTGACAAGCGATATTCACTGAAGTAATTTCTTAGTATTATATTCAAGTACCACCACTGACATGTTTAGATCATAATGATGTTATTGTCATCATGATGGGATATGTAGTCAAAAGTGTAGCATGATGATGGAATATGTAGTCAGAGAAATGTAAAATGGAGTCAGATAGGTTCTGTGTGGAGATGATTTGAAGGACTTTGGAATGTGTTTTTCTAAGCACCATGAGAGTGTTTTTCTGAGACCTTTATAGCCAAGATCCAGATACAGTATCTTGAAGGCCAAATGAAGAGGCCCTGTGAGACTCAACATTCCAAGCTTGTTACAGAAGAGATAAACAACACCTGGACTCTCATGGGAATAAGGAAACGAGAGAGGTGGCATAACCTTTAAAAAGTTAATTGGTTAACAGCTAGAAAAGCCATGAAGAAGGGAGGAGTTTGGGAAGGTAGAAAATGGACGATGGGTTATGAGAAAGTGAGCAATGGTGATTGATGGAGACTGATGATGGTTCGTGTGGTTTTCTGTTCCATGAAGGAGAGTCGATGTAAGTAAAGCAGAAAGGAGGTGGGGGCTAGCCCATCATAGCCTACCTTAGGTTAGCTTTTTAGTGTTTATTGTTTTAAATGGGAAATAGTTATCTTATTTAACTGCAATGATCTTTGAATATGTTCTTAATGCTGATGCTTAAACTGATTACTAATGAAATTTTATTTTTCTAATAAAAAATTAATTATTAAAATTTCTTACCAAAGGTCTGGTCTCTTGAACAGAAGGGTCTGGCTAAATCCAGGAATGGAGAGGGCCACAAACTAGCTATCATTTAAGAGTCCTACCTAACTGAGTTGCTGTGAGTTCTAAGGAATCACAAAGCCTATGTGCCTGTACTTGCAAAGTACTGAGTAAGTGCAAAGTGTTCTTTTCAGGTCAGACTTGTTCAAAGGGCTTATGCTACACACTGCTGAGGTCTAAGGACTTGCCCCAGCACAAAGGTGGTAGATAAACGCCAGCCAAACTCTCTGGCCAAATGCCCAGTGGCCCTTTAGGGAGTCATAGTTATCATAGAAGGTATACATTTGTTTTACAAATGGATGTGATAGAAAACAAATATTTAAGATTTTTTTATTTACTTCACCATCTTGATACTGGAACAAGATCAGGATATATGCTAATATTCTACCATAAGGAACTGTTTCAAATATGCACAAAGAAGAACAGAGATATACAGCATTTCTGTCAAAATAACAACAAAAACAGAGATCAATTTATTCATTTAAGACAACTTATGTTTCTCCAGAGTGTCTGTCTCTGATGGTTTATGCACTATTTGTCCATGGGACAACTTTCATGATGATAATTCCTGTGGGATCATATTACTACAACAGATGATTTATTGCATTGCACTCTGGATTTTTGCAAACTTTTAAAAAGTCCCATGCACTTCCCACCACACACTTTTCTTCTAATAAGTTGATCACTAGTTTCCTTGGATGCTATACTCTGAGAAATCAACCAAATTTTTAGGCAATTTTAGACTTTTAAAGTTACCCCTGTCCTATCCTGATCAATGATCAATACAAGAAAGAGATGAACTATATACTCCTTGGCAGGTATTCATTTGGATACACCAAATAAAAGAGATATTTGATCAAGTACAAGTAAATAAACAAATAAACAGTACTTCTCCCTGTGGACAATAAGTACACATTTCTCTTTTAAAACCATTTGGTATCATACAATTGAAGTCAGTAATGATTTGACTGTGTTTTGGAGATACTGACAGAAGTGGACCCTTCCACAACAAATCACTAGTTCTGCATCACTGAGATCCCATAAAGTCAGGCTGAGAGGCCCACCAAGATACAGTGGTGCCTCGCATAATGAGCGCACCGTTTAGTGACGAATTCGCATAGCAATCTGTTTTTTGGGATCGCTAATGCGATCGCATACTGTTGGTTCCAATGGGCAAAATTCGCTTTGCGACGATTGGTAAGCGTTTCGCCTACCGATCTTCACATTGCGATGTCGGGAGAACAGCTGATCAGTGGTTCCAAAATGGCCGCCGGAAGACCCAAAATGGCCGCGCGCAGCATTTTCGCGCCCTGTCCTCGCTTACCGAGGGCGCGAAAATGCCTGTGCTATGGAGGAACATCGCTGAACGGTGAGTTTGGAGCCCATTGGAATACATTAAACGAAGTTTAATGGGTTTTTCTATTCCTTTTAGCGATGTTTCCGAATAGCGATGGTTAAACCGGAACGGATTAACCTCGCTATGCGGGGCACCACTGTATTTGTTCCTGTAAAGATGAAATGCAGTAAAGTCTTTACTGTAGGAGAGAATGCAAACAGATAAAAAAAGCAGATGGAAAAAAGGGAAAACAGGTCATATTGCTCCAAATAGTTTTGAAAGAAAGTAAACATATATCCCCCCTTCATGGACAGTTTCCTTCTCATGGTGAAGGGGCTTGAGTAATTCAGAGAAGCTATGGGCGATGCTGTGCAGGGCCACCCAAGAGAGATAGGTCATAGTGGAGAGTTCTGGCTAAATGTGATCCGCCTGGAGCAGGAACTGGAAAGAATACCCCATGATCAGAAACAAAAGGCTAAAAGATATGACGCTGGAAGATGGGACCCTCAGGTTGGAAGGCATCCAACATGCTACTGAGGAAGAGCAGAGGACAAGTACAAGTAGCTCCAGAGCTAATGAAGTGGTTGGGCCAAAGCCGAAGGACGCTCAGCTGAGGATGTGCCTGGAAGTGAAAAGAAAGTCCAATGCTGCAAAGAAAAATACTAGATAGAAACCTGGAATGTAAGATATATGAACCTTGGTAAGCTGGATGTGGTCAAACAGGAGATAGCAAGAATAAACACTGACATCCTGTGCGTCAGTGAACTAAATGGACAAGAATGGGTGACTTCAATTCAGACAATTATCGTATTTAATACTGTGGGCAAGAATCCCATAAAAGAAACAGAGTAGCCCTTACAGTCAACAAAAGAGTGGGAAAAGCTGTACTGGTATACAATCTCAAAGATGACAGAATGATTTCAATATGAATCCAAGGCACATCTTGCAAAATCACAGTAATCCAAGTTTATGCACCAATCACCAATGCTGAAGAGGCTAAAATTGACCAATTCTATGAAGACTTCCAACACCTTCTGGATATGGCACCAAAGAAAGATGTTCTTCTCCTTATAGGGGACTTGAATGCTAATGTAGGGAGTTAAGAGATAAAAGGAACAACAGGTAAGTTTGGCCTTGGAGTTCAAAACGAAGCAAGGCAAAGGCTAATAGAGTTTTGTCAAGAGAAAAAGCTGGTCATCACAAACACTCTTTTCCAATAACACAAAAGGCGACTCTACACATGGACAACATCAGATGGGCAATACCGAAATCAGATTGATTATGTTCTCTGCAGCCAAAGATGGAGAAGCTCTATACAGTCAGCAAAAACAAGACCTGGAGCTGATTGTGGCTCTGATCATTAGCTTCATATAGAAAAATTCAAGCTTAAGAAAATAGGAAAAAACACTGGGCTACTCAAGTATAATTTAAACCAAATCCATTATGAGTACACAGTGGAAGTGAAGAACAGATTTAAGGAACTAGATTTGGTGGACAGAGTGCCTGAATAGAAGCTCATAACATTGTACGGGAGGCAGCAACAAAAACTATCTCAAAGAAAAGGAAATGCAAGAAAGCAAAGTGGCTATCCAACACGGCCATACAAATAGAAGAGAAGAGAAGGGAAACAAAATGCAAGGGAGATGGGAAAGTTACCGAAAATTAAATGCAGACTTCTAAAGAATAGCAAGGAGATACAAGAGGACCTTTTTAAATGAACAGTGCAAAGATGTAGAGGAAAATAATAAAAAGGGAAAAACCAGAGATCTGTTCAAGAAAACTGGAGATATCGAAGGAACATTTTGTGCAAAGATGGACATGATAAAAGACAAAAATGGGAGGGACCTAAAAGAAGCAGAAGACATCAAGAAGAGGTGGCAGGAATACACAGAGGAATTATACCAGAAAAATTTGGATGTTCCAGACAACCCAGATAGTGTGGTTGCTGAGCTTGAGCCAGACATTCTGGAGAGTGAAGTCAAGTGGGCTTTAGAAAGCATGGCCAATAACAAGGCCAGTGGAGGTGATGGCATTCCAGTGGAACTATTTAAAATCTTGAAAGATGACGCTCTTAAAGTGCTACATTCAATATGCCAGCAAGTTTGGAAAACTCAGCAGTGGCCAAAGGATTGGAAAAGATCGGTCTACATCCCAATCCCAAAGAAGGGGAGCGCCAAAGAATTCTCCAACTACTGTACAATTGCACTCATTTCACATGCTAGCAAGGCTATGCTCAAAATCCTACAAGGTAGGCTTCAGCAGTATGTGGACTGAGAATTCACAGAAGTACAAGCTGGATTTCGAAGGGGCAGAGAAACTAGAGACCAAATTGCTAACATGCGCTGGATTATGGAGAAAGCCAGAGAGTTCCAGAAAAACATCTACTTCTGCTTCATTGACTGCCCAAAAGCCACAGGACCACAGCAAACTATGGCAAGTCCTTAAAGAAATGAGAGTGCCTGACCACCTCATCTACCTCCTGAGAAATCTATATGTGGGACAGGAAGCAACAGTTAGAACTGGATATGGAACTCCGGGAGGCAGTGGAAGACAGGAGGGCCTGGGGGGCTGTGGTCCATGGGGTCACGAAGAGTCGGACACAATTTAAGAACTAAACAACAACAGCAACACACATATATCCCTCTGCCAGCTGTTGCCTGGGTACTTTCAATTTTTTTCATTCAGTCATGGGGATGAAGGGGACTGGGGAGGACTTAGCCAAGCCATTTATTTTTTTTCCAAGCCAGTCCATTCCTCAAGTGGGTGGAGATTTCTCTTTAGATTTAAAAAATCTTCCATTCTTCTAAGTATCCTTTGACAATGCTGCTCCCCACTACCCATGCAAAAGAATGTCAAAACATTGTGCATACGCACACACATGGAAATAGTTGAGACTGCATATTTTCTCCCCGGCAATATACCTCAATCTCCCCCCTTCTTCTCTATTTCTCATTTTTTTCTGAGTGTGACTTTTCCTCTTTGTACCCACTTTTTCAGTGTTCCCTTTGTTTCCCTACTTCTGTTAACATCTCTTTCCCTCATTTCCTTTATTTTGTCTCTTTCTGTTCCTCATGAATGCCTACAAGCAAATGTGACAGAAAGTAGCAGACAGAGACTGAGAAGGAGAAAACACAGAAACACAAATGGAGTGGGATATGCTTCTAGTATTTTATGACCAGGCACCTCAGCCAATATCTGTTTGTAGCCGTAACACTTTCTTAAACATGTGGACCTACAATAGTATCATAATGTACAACCTATTTTCTAACCAGGAAATGTTCAGCAAAATAGGAACAGTTATTTGTACTTGATCAATGCCCGTAGTTATTTACATACCTGTCTTGTATATGATACTGCATATTCAAGTCATTAATAACAAATGGATTCCTGAGTTCTGCATAGGCAACTGCTTTGTCCAATGGAAACCCTACATAAAATACATTCAGGAATATTATTTCACAACCACTGTATTTAACCAGATTTTACATGGCAAGGAATGGATATGTATTAGTGTTCTCAGAACTGACCAATGCTAAAGAGGTTTTACAGATCGCTTTTAATTTTGTTTATCTAAAAACATGCTTTTACTCAGATTTCTTAAGTCTGACCTGTCCTCTTTGGGAAACTGCATTTTCTGCATTTACTTATACCCAAATGAATAACTAGTTCATCCAAATTACTGGACTACCAAATATTACAATACCACAATTAATACATAAATCAGTATTTTGTCATTTGCCATTACAAACTTTTTGAACTAATGGGGAAATTATGGGTTACATAATGAGGCTGCAATCCTAAACACATTCAGTGGTAAGTTATAGTAACATATTTATGTATTGTCAAATCAGTTCTAACATATGGCAAACTGAGGTTTTCAAAGTGAAATGTAAGAAGTGGTTTACCAGTCCCTCCTTCTGGTGGTGGTCTGGTATTATGCAGTCATCCCAAGGCTGCAGGGGTGGCAGGACATGTAACACAATAAGCTACAGATGTTCCATGTGATCTCAGTTGGCTTTTCTCTTCGGAGGCACACTGGGGATTTCAACGCTCACCTTTTCTGTTCTTTTAGTATAATTGTATACTACATCCTTACCAGTAAGCATGGTCACATATTGCCATCTCATATAAATAAACAAGGACTGTTACAAAAGAAAGCTATGGGTTGTTGACGGATGATGTTTTCTTGGTTTTTTTTCTGTATTGCAATATAAAGTAAACTGATACTGATCTGTATCACTGTAATAGGTTTCTGTGCTTAGAATCCAAATACTTTTGAATGTATAAATGACTACTGTATTTTTCCATATATAAGATGCCCCCATGTATAAGACATCTCCCCTTTTCTAACCCAAAATTCTGTGCTTAGAATCCAAATTCTTTTGTATGTATAAACTACTGTATTTTTCCATGTATAAAATGCTCCCATGTATAAGACACCCCCCCACTTTTCTAATCCAAAATTAAGAAATCTAAGTGGGGCTTAGCACGTGTAGGGGGGAAGGGATCAAAGCACTGCAGGATTGCTTTGATCCCTGCTTTCTCCCTTCTTGCTAAGCCCCGCAGGGCTTAGCAAAAGGAGGGGGAAAGGGATCAAAACCATCCTGTGACTGCACAATCATTTTGATCCCTTTCCCCCTTATACATTCAAGGGATTGCTTTGATCCTTTCCCCCCTCCTTTTGCTAACCCCCATGGGACTTAGCATGCAGAGGGGAAAGCAGGGATCAAAGCAATCCTGCAGCGCTTTGATCCCTGCTTTCCATTTGCTAAGGCTTAGCCAGTGGAGGGGAAAGCAGAGATCAAAGCCCTGTAGGATCACTTTGATGCCTGCTTTCCCCTCCACTTGTTTTTTTCTCTCCTCAGCTTGCTTCCGTGTATAAGACAACTCTCAATTTTTAGTCTAAAGATTTTAGAGAAAAGCATAGTCTTACACACAGAAAAATTATATATATATGAAAGCTTTTACATAGTTGTGAATAAAAATCCATCACCTTTCGAATGAAAAGAAATGAGACAGTCGCATAAAGGCCAGTTTTCCACAGGTTCGTTCAAAATGACATCCTCTTCAAATATTACTACGGTAATATATTTAAACATGGAAAGACGTTCAAGAATTTCATTCATTGGTTTTGATTTGGATTTTTTTGCCATAGAACATATTCCAACTACGATCTGTCTTTCTGGTGGCTAATAATAGTGATAGATAAAATATAAAAGGTTAGTAAAGATTAACAATGACATATTTGAAAAAATGTTTTTACATGTTTTTCACTGCTCAGAATCCTTTTGGTGAATTTGTGTAAAGAAAATTTCATTAACTCTTGGCAGCACATTTTCTGTGCCTTTTTAATGTGATTCCAGCTTCATTCCTGAGTGCATACTCAGCTGCATAATTGGGAGAATGCTCTGGAACAAACCATCAGCTCACAAACAAGTAGTAATTTGTCACCAAGACTTAGCAGGATTTTCCTTACATAAGCATAAATCTGGCCATGTAAAAATTGTTGTGTTTCATGCAAATATTAAACAGATTGGCTTTCTCATATGCTTATAATACTTATGAAATGGAAAGTGCAACCTAAAGTTAATGTTTTATTTTCTATGAAAGGAACAATCTAAAGAAAAGATTAAAAATTTAAAAGCATCAATTTGCTTTAAAGCTCTATGTGAATAATAAGGATTTAGATGCAGGAACAAACAGCAATATAGAGATTTCAAAGGGTAGTAAATACTTGATGATTTTTTAAAAATGAAAACAAAAAGTGATCAACTACGTTGCATTGACATCCCTCCTATGAACAAAACAATGTATATTCAAAACTATAATTTCAAATTTGAAATAGCTTTCTCTATGGATTAAATGTGGAATATGAGGGTACAATATGAGGGTACATATTTTTGCTGTTTCATTTATTTCAGAGGCACTTAGGATACATGTAGCCTTAAGCAGGATGGTAACAATAGTTGCTGGATTGTGTTCTTCACAGTCTTGATTTAAGATGTCACTTGAAGCACATATATATGCAATCATATAAAAAAAGATTGTTTTTCCCAGCAAATATTACCCTAAAACCTTCATTTTCTATCCTGATTATGAATAATCTGATTTAATTCAAAACAACAAACTAGAATTTGCTATCAGATATATTTTATTTTAACTATCAACATTAGAATTTTAAGATACTACTTTCAGCAGAGGTTCAAAATCTCCTAACTGTGGTACTAATAATGCACAAAACATACAGTACATACAGAATCATACTCCTCATCTTCATCTTCTTGATCATAGAAAGCTTCAAATCCTGCAGATCTTGCTTGATCCAAAAGTTCTTCTCCATCTTCACCACCCACAAAAAACCTGGGAACATCACTTTCTGTTGCACTGACAGACATGATTATATATCCAAAAGTGATCTATGTAGAAACTGTAGTCACTCTGAGAACCGAGACATTGTACATAATTCCCAAGGGCTAGAGTAATAAAAATCTTTGCAGTTTGGCTCTGCTTACACAGTTGCTTGTTGCTCTGATAGTCAGCTGCCAAGTGCAGTTTAATTGATATCATCTGTCCATTGTTTTCAGTCCTCACATTTGCAAAAAAGAACCCTGGAGAATACCATTTCCCTGAGATACTGTGACGATTTCCACCCTAAAAAAAGAGAAAGAAGCTGAATGAACTCTATTAATTTTCTTATTAAAAATTAAACCTATTATAAAATATTACAAAGCACTGCATGGGAGAATGTGTACACAAGTGGAAAAGCCATTTAGCAGGCTGAACAGCAACCACATACTAATTCTGAGAAATATATATATAAAAAAAACCAAGTATCATTGGGGGATTGCAAGTAAAGGGGGAAAGCCATGCAGGAAGGTGTTTAGTGTTTTGTTTTGTTTTACATGGCCAAAATGAAATATCTACATTCATCAGTAAAATTAAACTGGCAACACCGTGTCAGGTATTTCAAGATACCTAGCCTGTTCCAACATTTATTAATAAAATCAATATTCCAGGTTATCTAGCACTTTCTAATAATTACTGATAAAATTATGCAATTATAAAGAGAAAGGTCAAAATCTGGTTTTAAAAGGTAATCTGGCACTTGCATGTCCTGAAATATCAGGTTTTACCTAGCAAGCCTAGTTTCACTCTCCTAAGGGATTCCCTCTGTACTATAGCCACATCCTGCTTATGTAAATACCTTGCATTGTTATGTTATAGCAACATTAATTCCCTGGGCAACTCAGTAGTTTGTAGTAGAAGTTCTATTCTAGGACACCTCTTCTTAAAATTTCAGAATAGGGTGGAAGTAACATAAGATATGCTTGTTTAGTATGCCATAAGTATTGCAGAGGCATGAAACATATTCTAGGACTTTGCCAACTGATAAAAACACAATAAAATAGATATAAAGAATACTTTTTTTTTAAAAAAAGGAAAGAACACAAGAAGTCAAAATACTTTGAGAAAGAGAGAGCAAACCTTAAAGCAGAACCTAATCCCCAAGAGAAGCTATTGCCCTTCAGAGGCAGACACATATTTCTACACAATGACTACATAAACTAAGAATGCTAAATGTTTCAGGCATGAACATAGTCATTACTATAGAACAACTGGCTCTGACAGCTCTTTGGTTGAATTATTTATAGATAAAGAAAGGTAACAGCGCTTTCTAGAGAACACTGATGAATGTTCTCATGTACGCAATGCTGAATATTTTTAAAAGGCAACTTTAAAGGTTCTGTGCATGTTCTTAACCTTACACAAAACAGTGGTATAGTTTTTCATTCAAGTCAAACATTTTGTAGATCAGGGCTTTACAGCACAATCCCTATTCATATTTCTTTGAAAGTCAGTCCCACTAGGCTCAGTGGAGATTATTCCTGGAGTGAATTGCAATTAAAAACTGCTGCTTACACTCTATTTTGCTTTCATCTTTTTAATAGTTCTTGCTCACACAGAAGCAAATTCACGCTTAAGTAATTTAATCACAGTAAGTTTAAAAAAGAACACTACTTACTTTTAAAATTATGGATTTTATTTGCCATTTTAAACATTAATTCATTGTCACATGCAATAATTACACAATTAATGGGTCGGAGACCACAAAATAAAGATTGATTGACTGATTGAATAATTACACAAACATTTTACAGACACTGAAACACTTGCAAGGTTGAGCTGAGGAACATCTTGATACGCTATGCCATACAGAGTACACTGTACATTGACAAACTGAATCCCTAATTTCTGCCCAACTCACTGAGCTATCCAGCCAGCAAAACATACATACACGCAATCACATTCCAATTATCTTCACAACTGCAAATTCAATTTTCCATAGCCTAAGGGGAGAGCCAAACTAGGGACAAATCACATTAGTGGGTCACACATACAATTCAAATTAGCTTTTCAACAGGCACACACACACACAAAAATAAAGTAGCACTATCATGTTGTGGCACAAAATACTAGAAGAAAGAGGACTGTGGCTTTTTGTATCAAACAGTATGCCACTTTAATGACACACCTTTTACAGCAGTAACATCCAAATATATTTTTAACACCCAGAACACATACTGTTTTAAATTTAAGCACTTTCTCTATAAAATGAGGATATCTGAGGACATGAAATCATGTTTAATTACCCATCCTGTATTCCAGATAATACCATAATATTCCAAGCTTAATAACTTTAGAAATAAATGACTAGGCAGTTCTCCAGTTGCACATTTTACAAAAAAGGACCATACAATAAAAGATCTGGTGTTCTGGGCCTTGGACAGAGTTCCTGGGAACTATGAAAGGTCTTTACTAAAAAGGGAAATTGACTGGATCCTGAAATTGAACACCCTAGTACCTCATGGGTTAAACCAATGGTTCTTAACCTTTGTTACTTGGATGCTTTTGAACTGCAACTCCCAGTTACCCCAGTCAGGACAGCTGGTGGTGAAGGCTTCTGGGAGTTGCAGTCCAAAACTCCTGAGTAACCCAAGGTTAAGAACCAGTGGGTTAAACAAAGAAATAGACTTTCTCCCTTTATTATGATAATACTGCTGGGCTGGTTATCTCACCACCCTGTACAGCTGTGTACAAATGCCTCCTCTCCTAATGCCTGCACTTTTGTACTCTTTCAATTAGTTTTGGAGCTGATATAGACCAAAGAAAGGTACAGAGAATATAAAGCAGCTCAGTGTGTTTGATATTTTATCATGCCTAATGAGCTTAGTATACAGTAAATGCATGTATTTATATATAGTTGAGAGTCCCAAGCCAGAGTGTGAGTGTGAGTGTGAGTGCGAGTGTGAGAGTGTGTGTGTGTGTGTGTGTGTGTGTGTGTGTGTGTGTTAAAAAGAAAATGTGAATGATTCAATATCTAATGTGTGGTTTAGTATTACACTCAGCTCCTGAAGAAGGCTTTGCCGAAACGCATTGAGACAGAGCTTTTTAATGACTCAATACAGAATAAATAACTTGTTCTACTTTCTACATCCTGATACTTTGTCTCTCATTTATAATTTAGACTTATACATTTCAGACCTTGATATCACACTGATGCATTTAGAGGCCATTTCTAGACAGAATTATTTAAGGAGATACAATAATCACTCATCTAATAAATAATATGGAAAAATTTATGTTAGATTATACCTTTTCACATATTATTTTCTTACCTATAGCTAAAGAGAAAAGCTGGACTGTAGAAACAAAAAGCAGCAATACAGCATATTTTCCAAATTCCTGATAGATGCAAGTGAAGCATTATCTTCAGTCAGTTCTAGCACTGGGCATAATCTGTTCACTTCTTTTATGAAAGAAACATCCAATTAAGTTTATGTCAACATCAAGTAGAAATCAGTAAAACCAGATTATAGGAAACCACAGTTTAAGACCCAAAGACAGCATAATATTTTAAAGTGAAGGATACAATCTTAGAAACATTTGTTTGGGAGTAAATCCCATTGTGAAGTATCCTGAGTATTACTGTTCTAATAAACATAATGGAAAACTTGGGTTTGGGGTTATTGGGTAGAATCCATTTTCAAACACTGAACCTGGTTTCCCTTAAAATCAACAAACATCAATTCATAACTAAGTTGTCTCAGTGACTTAAGTGGGGCCAAATGTTTCCTCTAAATTATGCATGCACACAGAGCTCCAGTGCTGCTGTGCAGTGACAGCTGGTGTTGATGCCCATTTACCTCTGGGTTTCGGATGAAACTCCGCCCCCTGTACACACACAGGGCAAGCCCTGTGCAGTGGGTATGAAAATTAACATTGGTGGGGCCTATGTTCAACTGTCTTACTCTGGATCCAAGCCACTGTACACTGACATTGGTTGTAAAAATTGTAACTTGAACATCTGAGTACTGTGTTTTAATAAGGATCTCTTCACATTTGTTTGGAAGAGCAGGCCACTCAGTGTAGCGGAACTGTTATGTGAAACACTCTTTCCTGATTTCAGGCATGATCTACCAATTTTTATTTTAAGATACAAGTTCTCTGTTTTTACAAGTATAACTCATATAGTCCAGTCTACTAGCTATGTTCTAAATAATGAAAAATTGACCTAGATCCAACTGATACTCCAAACCAGAGTAGACATACTGAATCAACTACAGCAGGGGTCCCCAACCTGCGGTCCACAGCCCTACCGGCCCGTGGCTGCACCAGGCTACTGAGGCAGATCTGCCACCACATGCATGCCCCCATGTATGCATGGACACCACTCCCACCCATGCATGGACACATGCATGCTCTGCCCATGGATGCACATATGCACATGTGCCTCCTCACGTACACACATGGATGCACGCCATGCCCATGGATGCACGGATGCATGCATGCTCCGCCCATGCATGCATGGATGCACGCCCCACCCATGTACACAGGGACACCCCACCCCCACACACATGGACACACACACACACCGCCCGCCCACCCCTGTTGAACTGGTTTACGGCTCAAAAAAGTTTGGGGACCACTGAACTACAGGATGGTGAATCAACACTTACGTAAATCAACTGATAACCTATATGAGTATAAACTAGATGGATGAAGTATATAATAAATGCAAATAAGCCAGAAAAGTTTTGGGGGCCACAGATTGCACCATATTTCTTGTTTGTTTTCAGGATGGAAGGCTAGAGGGAAATCATCCTTTTGGCTTCTCGCCATACTGGAATTGAGTTAAGACTAAAACTATGGGAAGACTCAATGACTTTCTAGGCCCCTTCCAATTACAATATTCTATTATTCTATGGTGACTTCATTTGACTCTGCACTCTCTCTACATCCACCACCATTAACTTCCATGCTGCTCCAAAGGGCCCTCTAGAACAGCACCAGTGGAACTCTGCTAAGCACAAATATGAGTGGAACCCATTAAACATTATAAACCACAACAAATACAAATGAATTACAGCCCAATCTATTGAAAAAATAGTTTCAATGAGTTAAACAGAATTTACTGCACATACACATATGGCTAAGAATAGAGAAGCATTTTTGCAAGCGTCATGCAGATAATTGGTTCTCTCGTTCTCAAATTATATGCTAAAATTAAGACCATCTACAAAGACATATCAATTTGCATGAAATTGGAAACCACAAAGTAAGTATTTGTGGGTAGCTAATCAAGAGAAGAAAGAAAAATTATTCATCCTAGCATACATCCAAGATTAATCTCCTTTTAAATATGTCCTCTACTGATATTCATCTTAGCTGCATTTTTATAAGTGCTCCACAACTATCACATCACTTTCATTCCTTAACATCATTGCTATCTGCAATTTTTAAAAATTAAACAACATTAAAATACTGCATATTCCACCAAAAACTACAATCCTGCCAAGGCATTCACAAATCACATACCAGTTTAAATAGGAAAGTTTTGACCTGCTGAAGGACAATGAGGGCCAACCTAGCTTTGTGGAATAGGGAACTGCGTAGACTGGAAACAGTGACAGAAAAACCCTTTGCTTGAGTCACCACCAAGTCACTGAGAGAAGGGCCTGTCCTGGAGACTTCAAGTGCCGCAGTAGATTATGGTATGTTAAATAGCTTGGACTCAAGCCATATGGGGCTTTGTAGATCAGAATCAGCACTCTGAACTGGGAGCAGACTGGGAGCCAGCAAAGTTGTTGTAACAAAGGAATTATATGATCCCTGTAACTGGCTCCATTCAGCAGTTTGGATACAGCATTTTAAATGATTTTCTTCAAAGGCAGCCCCACATAAAGCATACTTTGATAATTTAAATGAGATATAAGGCATGAGTCATCATAGCCAAGTCATATAATACTAGGAATAGGTGCAGCTAGCGCACAAACTTTAACTATGCAAATGCACTCCTAGTCAACACTAAAACTGGGACAAAACATGGGGTAGAATCCTGGAGTACACCCAAACTGTTAACCTGAGTTTTCAGGGGGAGCAATAACTTTATTAAACATAGATTGAATCTTTATTCCATGATCTACTTTACAACTGATAAATGGCACTTTGGTCTTGCTAGAATTAAGATTCAGTTTGTCCACCCTCATCCAGTTTGTTACAGATAACAGCCACTGAATCTGTTTTGCAAAGAGTCTGTGGGGAGGAGAGGGGAGCTATGCAACATCCTGATATCCCTGCCCTTCTACACATTTTTAGGCACACCACTCTTTTGTAAAACAAAGCATTTTCTTCCTGGTGGACTAGTAATTGCAATCCAGGGTTTCTGTTATAG
Source organism: Pogona vitticeps (assembly GCF_051106095.1). Taxonomy (NCBI): domain Eukaryota; kingdom Metazoa; phylum Chordata; class Lepidosauria; order Squamata; family Agamidae; genus Pogona; species Pogona vitticeps. Next base: position 262,750,894 of record NC_135784.1, read on the forward strand.
CAATAGAGAGAAGTATATCCAGGAAGGCAGAAAGAATTGTGTCACAGGATATTGGGGAAATGCATCAATGCAACAGATCACTGAAACGCAAACACAGTCTTCCTTTGTAAGTCTGATTGCACATTCATGTATCATAACAAGAGTAACGTTTAGGGATGGACAGGATGAACATTTCAGTACTTTTTCATTTCAGGTTCTTTCGGGGTGCCTCTTTAATTTTCGAATTTTTGGTGCACTTATTCTTTTGTTTTACATGAAAATGAAAGCCTCTATTGCATTCCCCCTTGCGCTTTCTAGCACCCCAAAGCCTTAAAGAACCCTAACTACTGTATCTTTCTGTGTATAAGATGACTTTTGTCTAATATTGTTAGACTAAAAATTGAGAGTTGTTTTATACATGGAAGTAAGGAGAGGAAAGGGATCAAAGCGCTGCTGGATCAAAGGGAAAGGGATCAAAGCGCTGCAGAAAGGGGAAAGCAGGGATCAGAGAGATCATGTGGCACTTTGGTCTCTGCTTTCCCCCTCCATTTTCTTCACAAGAAAGTGGAGGGGGAAAGCAGGGATCAAAGTTCTTTGATCCCTGCCTTTCCCCTCCACTTTCTTCACAAGTGCTAAGTGGGCATAGCAGAAAGGGGAAATCAGGGATCAAAGCAATCCTGCAGTGCTTTGATCCCCGCTTTCCAACATTGCTTGCTAAGTCACACTTAGATTTCTTAATTTTTGGTTAGAAAAGTGGGGGAGTGGTGTCTTATACATGGAAAATATGGTACTCCAAAAAAGCAGAGTCAAAGCAACAGAGAACCAATCTTCTCCAAAAGCACAAGTTAAAGGGGGAAAAATCATCAGACCTAAACAGACACCAATACTACAGCAATATGAGTTCAGTGTCAATCATCCAGAGCAACAGATCCTATAAACTTGAATAACATAATTTCAAAAAAATGAAGAAAAAAAAGACAAGGGAGCAGCTAGGCAGGTAGACACTAGAGCTTGCTGGCACACAGAAACACCAACTCAATAAAGTAACCACTACCAACACGACACCAAGGAGAACAAGAGAGAAATGCCTACGCTGTGCTCAAACAATAATAACTATCTTCACAGTCCAGTAGAATACTAGCAAAATCACAAAATCCACCACAAAGAATCAAACAGCTCCCTCTAAAAGCCCATTAAAAGCAGTCCCCCCCAAAAACCCCACTAAAATGAACACCTTTAAGAGAATAAATACATATAATTAACCAAATAATTTTTAAAACTACATGGAAAAGACACACATGGGAAAAAAACAGCAAAATAAAAACACACATAGACCCTCCTTTGAAAATTTTTAAAAAGAAAGAAAAAAAATCAAGCAAGCAAATAAAAGGGGGAAATACAGTTAAAACCCAAACTAACTAGAATGTGGGGATATTTCTCTGTGCTCCACCTTCCTTTTCTTTTCTTCCTTGAGTCCAGCAGACTTCAGCAACTAGGCGAGGCACAAAAATAATCCAAGAAAAGAGGACCAACCAACAAAGAAACAAACCAACTCCAGAGGGAGGAAATTTTTTTGAAATAAACAAGGGAAAAAAAGAATCCAAAAACATTCTCCCAAAAGGCACAAGCAGGTTTAAGATAGCAATACATGCACATCAAGCAACAGATGTGCCATATTATCGCTCTCTCTCCTGATTTGAACTCCCAGAATTCTCCATCCCATAGAACCGCATCTACAGAACCTTAAAGTTGGAGGCTGCATGGCTGTTTTGTTCTTTCTTCATGTTGTTAATGTACCAAAAAAGGAAGCTACTGCTATGCTTCCCAGGAGTCATAGTCTCATAGGTCCCAGTACAGGTAGGTAAAATATAGGTTTCTGTAGGTATCAGTCTGCAGGCAGAAACATCCAGAATTATGTTTGGAGAATATTTTTGGAGAACTTTTGGAAGCAAAAACAAAAATAAAAACAAACAAAAAACAAAAACCCAACTCAAGCAAGGTATGTGAAAACATTTGTAAAGGCTATCTGTATCTTTCACTATGCAGCGGTTTTCACTGTTCATTTAATTATTTTACCACAAGTGCTATATTTCAGAGAGAAAAATGAATCTCAGTTCAGAACAAAGCAAATTTGGTTACTTTCACAGTAAAGTTTACAAAAATGAATCCATTTTAGTATGAGAGATGACAACAGGGATTTAAGTAACACTGTAACAACTTGATAGATCTTAGTAACAAAGAATATTAATGGTTGTTGTGGGTTTTTCGGGCTCTTTGGCTGTGTTCTGAAGGTTGTTCTGGCAAAATGTAAGGAAGAACAACCTTCAGAACACAGCCAAAGAGCCCAAAAAACCCACAACAACCATTAGATCCCGGCTGTGAAAGCCTTCACACATATAAAGACTATTAATGTTTCAAAGTTTTATGTTCAATGTTACAGTGTTTTATATGCATGGTTGGACCAAAAGTATTGCATTAGCCATGGGAAAGTAACAAAACAGGAAAACTTTCATGATTGTTAAAACAATCAGTCCAACAAACAAAACCAAAAACCGTCAAGTTTCCGGGAACTATTATGACAAATAGTTTGCCAGGTGTTATACCCAGGCAATGCAATCTGATCACACAGTTGGTTGCATGGTTGTGAATAGCACTTCCATCTTAGTGCTATTATACAGTAGCTGCCATGAGTCTATTACACTTGTGCAGCTATGCAGCAGAATTTCAGCCTATATTTTACAAGTAGTCCTCACATGATATTAAAATTGTTACTTTCACTGCTTATATGGCTACAATCTTAAACCTTCTTACCACCAATAAATAGCTCCTGAAAGAAATAGAACCTACTGGAAAGTAAAGGATCCAGCAGCACAACCTTTATTTTACAGTTTGGTCCAATACAGTAGAGTAGTGCATGAGGCTACAAGCATTTTACTTTGTCTAACTGCATTATACCAGCCTGCTGTGTGGTCCTTACAAGAAAGTTTGATTTTTGTATAACTATGTAGCATCTTGCAGTCATGTTGCTTTTAATATGCTTTAGTACTGTTTCAATCTACTGTACTAGTTTTAGTATTATATTCTTACGTATTTTGAAACATTGTAGTAATTTATTGCTTTCAACTTTGAACATTGCTTCTTTTTATCACTGTAAGCTACCTTGGGTCCTTTTCAGGAGAAAAGTGGAATATAAATATTTTAAAGATTTAATTAAAATAATAAATCAACCACATGCCCATTAGCTGTCTTCTTTTTTTCTCTCTTTTATGAAACAACAATCTTATAGACTTGGATCAATGGATCTCACCCAGATTCACTGCAGTGAGCAGCCACACAAAAGTCTGAAGCACCAGAATTTAACTTTCACTTTTAAAATTTTGGTGGATACCACATATAGCTCCTACAAAGTACTGTGCAACAAAACTCTGCAGCTTAAGTTAAAAATTATCTGAATATCACAACACCACCAACTTGTTTGAACAGAAAAAGCTCAAGGTATTTTCTACCGACCTATGACAGAAAGAAAATAATGACTTAGATTATTGTGTATTCTCAAACCTTTATACAAAAAGCAGTTGGCTGGGGGAAAGGGAAAGAAGAAAAGATAAGGATTTGGTTCTTTTTGTCCTTCTCCACATGATAGGGATATAGCCCAAGCCTGTATTGCACACAGCGCAAGGTCAATTGCAAGGCTTCCCCGTGCACGGTGGCTATCACTGCAGACAACGTGTGTTGCAAAACGTGGGGATGACGACCTTGAATCTTCTCAAGCTGATGCTGCCAACGGCGCAACCCCCGTTTAGTACCTTTCGGCGCCAGCAGTTCTCCTGCTCTCCAGCAGCCATTAACACGTGCGATCGATTCACCTCGTTTCCTGATTTTTTTTTTAAAAAAAACCCGCATATACAGCTACAACGACACGAAAAGCCACACATCTAGGCACATGAAGGTGAACGCGACCCCACTGATCTGAGCGATGACAACTGCCAGCGAGGGACCTGGGTCGAAAGAGGCACGAAGCGCTCAACTATAAGGCAAGACGGACGAGACAAGCGGAGACAAGGTATCCTTTCGCACGAAATCAAACGCCACCGCCCGGAGCTAGAAGAGCGCGTGAACGGGCCATAGTTTTAGAAAGCCAAGTCTTCAAACACCGGGGAAGGCGAGGCTCCCTTCTCCGCCGTTTCCCGCCTTTGTATGAGGGCCATGGGAGGGGGGCGCGATGAGGAAGAGGGGCGAAGCAGCTCAGGTGGGAAAGGTGAGGCGGAAGGGAGCGCGTGCCGCCGAAAAAGCGCGCGGGAGGGGAGGGGAGGGGAAGGAGGGGGCAGGCGCCCCGGCCCCCCTCAAAACCTAACCGCTCTCCCTCAGCAACATGTTTTCTGCCTGGCAACCCCCCCCCCCCCGCCCGCTTTCCATTGGCGCCCTTCGGAAGAGGGTGAGCGTTCGCCGCTCGGGCGCTTTAGGCCGCCCGCAAGCACGCTGAAGGGGCTCGGCAGTACGCTTTCTCTCTCACACACACGCACACGCACACGCACACGCACACACAGAGTCCTCACCTGCGCCCACCGTTTTCACCATGGCCACCGCCGTTACTGCTTCACTTCCTTCCCATTGAGAAAGAAGCAGGGAGGTGCCGCCGATGCCACGAGCGCCGCTGCCGAGGCTGTCTGTGGTGGCCACCACGCCCCCTCCTCGCTCGGGCCTCCCTCCGCCCCACTGTTTATGCCGACGACACTCGACCTCACAGGGGCGGTCATAAACCCTGGGCTGAAAAACGAAGAGTGGCCAGGCAAGGCCACTCTCTTTCTCTCCCCCCCTTCTTTTTCCCCCCACAGAGAAACGAGACAGGGCCGAGCGCCGTGGCAGGAATCGGGTCAGAAGAACAAAAGAAGCAAGTGTCTGTCTGACAAGGGAAGGGAGAGCCTGCCTTCGCTTCCCTCAACCGAAGCAAATATCCCACGTTCACGCGCGAGGTTTTATTCCGTGATGACGGGGGGGGGGGGGGTAGAAAATTAACGGCCATACAATTCCCTAATTTCCCCGTATTGCAGGCCGGGAAGGACACCGCTGCCAGAGATCAGCCCTGCGAAGAAGCGCGTCGTGATGTTATCAGGCTTGTTAAAATAAAATTTAACAAGCGCGTTAAATAAAATTACTGCAGCCGGTGACATTGTTTTGTCTGCCACAGTCATCATCATCCGTCCAGTGGAGGCTGTTTTGGGATTCCCAGCGGAAGCCTCATCTGTACAAAAGAAAATCCAGCTTCAGAAAATTATAGGCACTTTCCAGCCGAAAGGCAACACTCAGTTTTAAGGTGCTTCTTATCCTTTCAGCATGAAATGGAAATTAGTAACGAAACCAGACAGAGAGAGGGATACGTCCCTCTACTATTACAATATCTATGGTACGTACACGCTTCCGCCCTTCTCTGTCGTCACTTCCGCAAGCCCCAGAAATGTCTCGAGCGGCGGCGGGGCCGTATTTCTCCTTTTAAAGTGGCGAAGGCATTCGCGGTCTTGCTTCTCTCCCGGAGGAAGGCCAGTCTCCCCGAGGCAAACGGTGCGGCGGGAACCGGAGAGCCGGCGTCTCGCTCGATCAACACGGCCTTCGGGAATTAAGTCTAGGTGATGAGTTGTGCGCATGCGTGAGGGAGGGGGCGGAGGGCCGCAGCTGAAGGCACCTGCGGTGGTTGCAAGAGGGGGGGGGCGGGGCCGGTTAGAGGAAAGGGACGGTCTGCCTCCCCCGCTTCAAACCCCGTTGCTTCAACGGAAGCCCCGGATTTCCGGGGTATTTTTAACGTCATGAGCGGTCAGAGTTAGAGGGGCCCGGAGGAGAGTTCTGCCTGTGCAGTGGTGGCTTGCCAGCGGCGCCTCGATTTACGAACGTCTGGACTTGCGACCAATTCGAGTTACGACCGGCTCTGGCCACAAAAATTTTGCTTTAACTTGCCAGGGGCACTTTGAGATACCACTGGAAACATGGTGGGGAATTCGAACTGCTTTCCCTCCTTTTGTCCTTCAGTTAACCATTGGTCAGCAAAGAGGCTGCTTCTCTGTAGCTCCTTCGCCCCAACGGTTAGAGAGTGTGGGTTTGGAGAGAGACTCCGGACTGTGTGTGTGTGTGTGTGTGTGTGTGTGTGTGTGTGTGTGTGTAGTTATAGCTATAGCCTTTTTAGTCCCTGCTGGAATGTGTTTTTTTTAATTCTTTGGCTCCTGGGGTTTGTGTACTGTACTCATGGCTCCAAAGAAAAAGCAGACCAGAGGGAAGGAGATCATCTATCTTCATTCAAGTGAAGAAGGACATCATCGAAAAGTATGACCATGGCATGCATGTGACTGATCTGGCCTCTGAATACAAAATGCCGAAGTCAACTGTCTCCACCATTTTGAAGAAGAAAGATGTGTTGAAAGAAATTGATGTGGCAAAAGGAGTCCTAATCCTAAAAAAGAACAGGACACCCCTGATTGAAGAGGTGGAAAAACTTTTACTGGTGTGGATGGATGAGAAACAGCTGAAAGGGGAAAGCATCAGTGAAGCCATGATTCGTGAGAAAGCCAAGAAGCTGCAGAGTGATTTAATGGAAAGAAAACCCTCTGGAAGTGCACCACAAGAAGAATTCAAAGCCAGCAGGGGGTGGGTTCAAAACTTCCAAAAGAGAAGTGGCATCCACAGCGTTCTAAGACATGGGGAGGCTGCAAGTTCTGACCATGCCGCTGCAGAAGCCCTCAAGTTGGACTTTGTCAAATTCATCAAGGAAGAAGAATACCTCCCCCAGCAAGTTTTCAACTGTGATGAAACAGGGCTCTCTGTGAAATGACCTCCACAGCTCTCTTCTGGAAGAAGATGCCCAGCAGAACCTTCATCATTCAGGAGGAACAGAAAATGCTAGGCCACAAACCCATGAAGGACAGATTGACCCTTTCAGCACCACCAGCGATCTGAAGATCAAGCCTCTGCTGGTGTGCCACTCCCAGACTCCTCACCCATTCCATCAAGAGAAAGTTAACAAGGCCACACTGCCTGTCATGTGGATGACCAACGCAAGAGCTTGGATGACACGACAGCTGCTTCTGGAGTGGGTCTATGAAGTGTTTGCACCCACTGTCAAAAAATATATTTCTGACAAATGGCTTCCTGAAAGGTGCCTTCTGCTGATGGACAACGCCCCGGCACACACTCCCACCCTTGGTGGATGACATTGATGACGAGTATGACTTCAAGGTCATGTTTCTCCCTCCCAACACACTTCTTCTGCAGCCCATGGACCAGCAAGTTATCAGCAACTTCAAGAAGCTCTACACAAAGGTGCTCTTCACCAGGTCTTTCAGTATCACCAAGGAGACATCCTTGGCCCTGAAAGAGTTCTGGAAGTCACATTTCAATGTCCTCCACAGCGTCAGACTCATTGACAAGGCCTGGCAAGATGTCACAACTTGGACCTTGAACTCAGCCTGGAGGAAATTGTGGCCAGAATGTGCCACAGACATTGGCACTGAGGTGACCGATGCACAGGTGGTGAGGGACATTGTCTCCATGGGTGAAGGCACGGGTCTGGATGTCAATGAGGAGGATGTAGAGGAGCTGGTTGAAGACCACAAAGAGGAGTTGGCTACACAGGACTGCAAACTGAGCTGCAGGAGGCTCTTATGGAGGAGCTTTCCACTGATTTCTTTTCCACTATTTTAGTTGTATTTATTGTTTAGTTGAATAGTTCTGTTGTTATTCCATTATTGAGGTCTTAAAGATTATGTGCATTGGCCCTATATTTCATTTTTAAAAATTGAAGCCAAAGTGGTTACTATGTACATCATAAAATGAAATTAGAATTTAACCTGTAAAATGTGGTATACGAAGGGTGCGGATTTTTAATAGTGTGTGATGTGCTATTACAAGATCAGAACATGCATAACTAAGTGTGAAATAGAAATTAATTAGCTAGTAAGAAATAATTGGAATGAAAATGAAATAATTGTCACCTATCAAAGTAACACAGGAAAACAGAGGAAATAAGAAAATTTGTGTTATTTAGCACTTTATTCTTAGCTGTTAAAAACCAATATGCTTCTCCAATTTTGGTTCTTAGCCAGCTTAGCAATATTCTATACAGCAATTCACATTTTAATTATGAGCACTTCTAAGTTCTTAATCATTAGAGTAGCATTTTCTTTACATAATATAATGAAGGCTTTGCAACTATGAAAAGCCTTAATTATGTGAGAGACAGAATAGAATGAGAAAAGTAACTAATTTTCCTGCCATTCATAAAATATACCTATAACTTATTTGTACACCTTAGCAAATACTTGACTGAGATATCTCCCTTAAAATATTTCAGAATTAATTTCATTTCAGCATGCTGGCTTTTCTGTGGTTTAGAAGAAATGAAGACACTGGTAGTTGATTGCACTGCATTCTTATGTGTTAATATTTTACCACTTCATAGCATCATTCTGGCATATCTTGGAGTTCAATATCAGTTTCAGTTGAACAATGTTATACTGGAGATTTCTGATGTAATTGAAATGCATTTTTTCCTTGAGTTTGATAGTTACTTCTGTAGGCAGGTTGTCATTTCATGTTGCAGTTGTTCAGTAAAGAACTGCAGTTGTAAAATCACCATAAATTTTATGTGGAGGGTTTCCTTGCATATGCTAAAAGATAAAAGGACTATACTACTTAAGCTTTGCTTTCTTTTACCATGTTGTGTCTTACTTCAGATTCAGCATAGTGTCTCATAGACACTGATAGTCACATAGAACAGGGCGTGATTAGAGATGGGCATGAACCTTGGTTTGGAGGTTTCTGCTGGTTCGTAAGTGTGGCAGCACAGGTGCTGTGTGTTCTCTTCTGCCTCCTCCCCAGCCAATGGCCCACTCGCCAGCTGGAGCACACTCCTTCCCTTTGGCTGTTCAGCCTATCCCCGGCAGGAGCACCCGGACTTCCCTGATCCGCCTCCTTGCCAGGGACCGCTGAAGAGGTGGAGGAGAGGAGTGTGCACTGGCTGGTAAGTGGGGCAGAGAACATGTGGCCTATGGTGCCACGCTTCTGAACCAGCACGAATCTCCGTATTGAGATTCGTGCCCATTGCTAGATATATTATGTGCCAAAATACTGGAATTTGTTGCTTTCTAGGCACTAAAGAGCAACAAGCTTTAGCACAATTACTACAATATTTGGTGGAAGATCAGCCAGCAGTGTTTTGTACTGCTGCAATTTACTGTTCAGGCATTAAACAGGGATCCAGAAACATGGGTTTCAAGATTGTTTATAACCGAAAATTTAGTGAATTTGAGGAAACTGGTGGCTAAAGGGCTTTCAGCAGTAACAAAACGAATAGTGCAGCTTCCCTCCCACCTCCCCCTTTTCATTTTGGGTGATGGTGATAATGGTGAAAAGGACAGGTGGACGAAGCAGTGGGAAAATGCAGTAGGATTATAAATAAAATGGCCAAAATCCTGTTGGTGTTTGCGTAAGGCAGTGGTTCTTAACCTTGGGTTACCCAGGTTCTTTTGAACTGCAACTCCCAGAAACCCCAGCCAGCACAGCTGGTGGTGAAGGCTTCTGGGAGTTGCAGTCCAAAAACACCTGGGTAACCCAAGGTTAAGAACCACTGGTGTAAGGTTTGTGTAGTTTGTCAAGGCTAATTGATTATGTGCCAGGGCACAGCCTTGGTTAGGTACATAACTAAGCAGATGATTGAAACATGCACACCTCATTAGTTATTTGCTATTAGAAGTTACACAACCATATGCAAACACCAATAGTGTTCTGACCTATGTTGTATGTTTGTGTGAATGAGGTGAGGGCAGTTATGCTATAGAATCCTCACCAGGAAGCAGGCTGTCTGCTACTCAGACTGTTCCCTTTCTAAGTATTGTAGCCTTTAGTAAAATTTCATAAATCTCTACATGTAACAAGCATTATACAACACCATGGATGCAAATACTGCACAGAATAATGTGAACTGGAAACCACGGCATGCTGTTTATTTAACAATTACATTGAACTATTTCCTGGTATGTTTTACAGCAGCTGTTGCATTTTTCAGAGTTTTATGCAGTATTTGCAAGTTGGAGTGCTAGTGGGGGAGAAAAAAAAATCCTAGCCTCACTTTAAGAGGGCTATCTCTGAAAGCATTGGGCAATTTCTCATCCATAATGGTGAATCTGTGTGGTGCTCAGTGTTTAAGTGACATACATATGATATAATGCTTCTAAAGTACCTGTTTGATCCCACCAATGTGATCCATTTGCCTTTGAGTGTGACTGTCCAAACAGTAAGTGCTTGCTGTATACCAGTAGCTCCCAATCTTGGTTAACTCAAGGTGCTCTTGGACTGCAACTCCCAGAAACCTTGGCCAGTATAGCTGGTGGTGAAGGTTTCTGGGAATTGCAGACCAAGAACACCTGGATTACCCAAGGTGGGCACCAATGTTCTGTAGCAAAAGGACATGCCCTTGAATCAAATTCAAGGATAGAGAGTAGTTAAATGTTGAGCCATAACGTATAAAGTTGTGAACCCTATGTCAGTTTTCTAAGTCTGTGTCTTTGGATAGATTTATGTAACTAGTCTTTGTTTTATCCTTAGCAGCAATGGTTCGTAATGGCAAAAATGGAGAGCTTCATTTGAAACAGATATCATATTACAAACAAACAGGTGGCTATCATCTGACAACATTAGCAAGTGAAAGAAGTGGAATAAGAAGAGCGGCCAAAAAGTTTGTTTTCAAAGGTAAGGGATAAAAGAACGGCTTTGGATATTCAGAGTGCTATGTTGTGCTTTGAGTAAGGACCAGAGCTGAACAATGTTTGGCTTGTTTGGTTTTTGATCTAATAGAAATACATCACCATACACCTGTAGAATAAAATTGAACTTAATTTTGTTCTACAAAGGAATTCTTCATTAATATCTAACAGTCTAAATAGTAATGAAAATCAGTGTGATGAAAGGATTAATAGCAAGACTGGGGCTTGGGAGATTCTGGTTCTATTCCTCACTCAGCCACAAAAGTAACTGGGTAGCTTTGGTCCAGTCACTCTCTCAGCCTGATCTGCCTCACAGTTGTGTTGAAAAAATAAAGTCAGGAGGGGGACTTGATGTCTGCATTCAACCACCCAGGATACTGTCCTTTGGGGTTTGTTTGTTTTTCCCCAGAAAGCCCCCTCTCATCCTCTAGTGGCAAAGATTATTAAAAATTTGAGGGTGTGACTGGAGGGGCAGGAGTGCTGAGGGCTCTCCCCAATATGGCAGAATTGCCCCCCTTTTTTATATAGGCACAAGGGGACTTCTAAGTATAATTATAGTAACAGTAGCAGCAGCAGCAGCAGTAGTAATTTTTTTTGTGGGTATGAGAATAGGGGTAAAGGTAAAGGTTCCCCTTGACAATTTTTGTCCAGTCGTGTTCGACTCTAGGGGGCGGTGCTCATCCCCGTTTGCAAGCCATAGAGCCAGCGTTTTGTCCAAAGACAATCTTCCGTGGTCACATGGCCAGTGCGACTTAGACATGGAACACTGTTACCTTCCCACCGAGGTGGTCCCTATTAATCTACTCGCATTTGCATGCTTTCGAACCACTAGGTTGGCAGGAGCTGGGACAAGTGACGGGCGCTCACTCCGTCACGTAGATTCGATCTTACGACTGCTTGGTCTTCTGACCCTGCAGCACAGGCTTCTGCGGTTTAGCCCACAGCGCCACCACATCCCTATGAGAATAGGGGTGCTGAATTTAAATCCCTGAGTGGCAGAATACAGCCCATGAGACACACTTTTAAAGTTGCATATCCTAACCTATTTTTGAGGTCGTGGTTGTATCTTTGCTCTCCTTTGAAATTTTATTGCAGGGTTTGTGCTGTTGCATTTTATTGACTTAATGTATTTATCTGCATTATATTTCCTCTAAATATGAAATATGAATATGATATATAAATATGAAAGCTGCTGCAGTAACACAACAGTGTTGAATGTGGAGTATGCAGATTTAGGAAACCAGCTGAATCCTGTGCCATTCAAAGCTGTAATCTTTGTCATGGAAGCTGTACATTTCAATAGGGGGAAAAAGCTGAGATATTTTCAGCCATACAGAAAAGTAGTAACTGCACTGACCATCAAAGTTGAACTTTCTGCCTCTCTTGAGCAGCTACTTTAAGACCTACTCTTGGATAATTTCAAACAGCAACTGAACAAAACTATCACAAGTGGCATGAAATAACACCATCCACCAATTGCTCTCTTTCAGATAATAAGCTATTCTATGTGGGAAAAGACAAGAGACAAATGCGTTTGGTAATTCTTTCGGAAGAAGACAAGAGGAAAGTGTTAGAAAATTGCCATGAAAACCATTCAGGTACACACCATGGCATCTCAAGGACACTGACCCTGGTGGAATCTCAGTATTATTGGACATCAGTAACCAATGATGTCAAACAGTGGGTATGAATCACACTGACATCTTATTTTTTGACATTTGTGAAATTTTCCCAGTGATAACAATTGGCTGATTTTTAAAAAAATCTGTTTTGCATGATCTGCTGTTTACCATACTGGAGATTTTTCTGTTTCACAGTTAAGTATCTTAACATTAGAGATGCAGTTTCAGTCTCCTCATCATAACAGGTTAAAATTGTCCGATAGTTAGAATGTCTTGTGCTGACAGATGCACTGGCATAAAAGCCAGAAGTGTGATGCATCACCATGGAGAAAATATGGATTCCCATATTGCAGCCTTGATAATGATATTTTTTCAGAGCAGGATGCCAGGCCTATCTTCACCAAGCACTGGTTTATTGTTAAATTCAGTTTACTGCTCATAGAGAATACATGCCATGAAGTATTTTACAGCCCCTTCGATCATTTACCAAAAGTCATATGAAGAAAGCTTTTTATTTATTATGACAGAGGCTAATTATGCCTGCAGGTGCGGGTAGTCATAGATGAACATTATTTTATTTAAGGTTACTATGTACTGCTTGAGGAAAGATACAAAACAAATGCATTTTGGTAGTCCTTGCATTTTAATTTCACTCTCTTTTCCTTGACCCTTCCAGCAGCATTACTTTGGGTTACTGTTGCATTGGGCTGTGATCAAGACCAGTTTCATCCTTAGAGCCCAGTAGCAGAGGAGTTACTTTAACAAACTATGATTTACTTTTGTAGTAAAAGCTTATCTATTCTGAGCCATCTTAACATAGTGAGGTATAAACAAAAGTACAGTGTTCCACTCTTAGATCTCTGTGATTCTTTAAAAGTACTTGTGTTTCATGCTGGGATTATCTTTCTAATATTGTTCATGATTATTTGTTTATGGGATGCATATTATCTGCAACTTGATACTTCAGAATAACTTGATAGACCATAGTACCATGTCTTGATTAGCTGACAAACAATTGCTTTGTGCTAGTTAGCATGGCTTGATATGACATCAAGATAATATATGCTACAGAAAGTCTGGTGGTTCTAATTTTCAGCAGCTGTGTTAGTTCTTTAAGGCTTTTAAATAGATAAATGAAAGCTTCACAACTAGATCAATGAAAAAAAATCAAGTTAAGTTGCATGCCTTTTTTGTCTGTGAGTTTTTCTTTTCTCTTACTATAGAAGATTTGTTTGATATTTATAGCTTCCAGGCACTCAGGTTTCAATGTGGTTCATCTATGTTAAGAATGGAACTACAATGAATATCGAAATAACTTTTTAGCAAAAATAGTGTGAAGGGGGTTAATATTAACACGTATTTTCATTTTTCCCCTTCCAGGTCAATGCTTGCCAGCACTGTCAAGTTGGAAAAAATATAGCTATTGTGCCCCCCAGATTCCATGCTATTAAGGCAGTGGACCCATGGACTATACTTAACTTAGACCTACTGGGTCCTTTTGGTGCCACCAACAAAAACCACATGTATGTGATCCTCCTGACAGATGTCTTCACTAAATGGGCTGTGATTTTGCCATTGCATGATGTTTCAGCTGCTGAAGTTGCTAAGGCAGTTGTCCATGTATCGTTCTCTTACGGCCTACCTCAGAAAATAGCTATACCTCAGGGAGAGGAGTTTGTTCATCAGGTATGGGGAAAATGTTGATGAGGAAAAGCAGGCTTGATCATTTTTCATTGAGGGGAGGGGGATGAAGATACAGCTGCTACTATTAGTGTATTGTATAGAACTGGGATCCCCAACCCCTGGTCCGTGGCCTGGTACCAGACCATGGCCTTGGCAGGGCTGGGCTGCGGAGACAGATCTCCCGCCCCCTCTCACATGGCCCCCACACATGCACGCACGGGTGAACCCCGCCCTCCAACCCACACTCACACGAGTGCCCCATCCACCCGCGCGCACGCACACAGGTGCCCTGCCCACCCACATGCACACATAGGTGCCTCACCCACCCACCCCATCTGGTCCACAGTTCGGAAAAGGTTGCAGACCACTGGTATAGAACACTCTTCACATGTCTCAAGTTTAAAAATGACAACGATTGATTTTGTATCTCAAAACTTGCAAGACGGTGATACAAAACCCTAATTCTTAAAAATCATTCATGTTACTCCAAGAAGTGTATGAGACATGATTTCCTTGTTAAATAGGTGTAACCACTTAAGCTGGTATTCTGTGAGCTTTGTCTGAACAGAAGGATTGTTCTGTTTCTGAAAGAACTTGTTAATTGCAATGCTTGTGCAAGTAGCATGTTCCCCTGTCACTGTGCCAGTAAGCCTTTCCACTCAAAGCTCAATAGGATGCTGGCCTTAGTCATTATCTTCTGCATAAATAACTAGGTCTGTTTGGTTACAGTAGTTATAATACAAATTTACGTGCGTCTTCTTCCATATATTATTAGTATAGCATAAGCTTTAATAGTTGTCGGCATCACTGTGAACAGAAATGCAACTTTAATTACAGATAATTGTGTGCATAACATACTGTTGTAGATAATGGAGCCAGAATTTACTGAGGGGATTAATTAATACCAGCTTCAGATCTGGAATAGATCCAAGGACTACTTTTGGAGGCACAGTGGGATAGCGAGACACTTGGGCTCTTGTGGGTTTTTGGTTGTGCTTTTTCCCCAGAACACCCGGCCTTCCTTACCACTGCCAGTGGGATGAACACTATTAGTGGGGCATCAGCTCCTGTGGAGCTTTCCATGGGATGGAAACATCAGCAGCCATTACTGCTTGCCAAATAGCAGTTACATTGCATCCAGCAACACCCTCAGTAAGCGTTTGGTTGCCTTAAGTATTAGAACCTAAGCTTATACTTATTTCAAATATGTTTAACTATTTAGCCATCTTCTTTTGCATCATCTATATGCAAATTAGATTTATGTTATTCTTCTAGAGACTGACATAGTGTGATTTGCCTTAGGCAATTCCATGCATCTGTTTTAAAGGATGGACTTATCAATTCATTTGTTTTTTTGCATAAGGAGAGTACATACCTTCGGTCCTGTAATCTCTCAATACACAAATTTATCTATGTGGGTTTGCATGGATTTTACAGACACTAGTTTCAGGTTGTCAGATAAACAAGGAGTTATTTCTTTTTAAGAAGTTTTTATTACATTTTTAAAGATCAATGGTGAGCTGTTTGAATTCCTTGGGATGAAGGAATTAATAATGCCGTATCCTGAAAGTGACCATGAATATGACATTGGTGAGAGAATCAGAACTTTCCTCCTCAAATACTGCACAGAGAACACAAAAGATTGGGACGACCATTTAGAAGCTATTGCATATGCTTTCAACTTGTTCCATTCAGTACGTATAGACCACAAAGCATTTCTTGTGTGAATTGAAGCTGCGTATTCTTTTGTATCATTGTGTCAGAAATAAAAAAAATATTTGACTTGTTCCTTTCTCATCCAATTTAAATAGAAAAAGGACCAAAACACACCATATTTTGAGTTGTTTCAACGAAACCCATACATGCCTTCACCTTCAGGTGTGGTTCAGGAAAGGAAAAACGACTGCCTCTTTGCTCGGATTGTGACTGCAGTAAAACAAGCCAATAAAGCAGGGCAGGAAAGTACAAGGTCCAGTTGCCAGGTGAATCTCTCCTCTTTGCTCAAGATTCAGATAATTCTGTTGCGGGTGGGAGTATATATGAATGATGCATATTAAGTGTTTCAACATGAGTTTGTCATGCATTCATAAAGTCAGCTTCCAGAGCTACAGATGGAGAATGAATATATTTTCCAAAAGTAGATAAAGTATTTTATTGCGATTAGGCTCCCCCAAGCTTCCAAAGCTATACAGAGCAATTTTGCTGCACAAAAATAAAAGCTTACAATATAGTAGTTAGAGCAAGATGAACTCTATTCAGACTGTTTCATTTGGAAAATAGGAAGATGAAAAAACATTATCTGTTGCTTACGAATATATACCCCAGATTGTCACAAAAAGTATACAGTTCTGTGTGCAGTTATACAGCTGATTTCATGGGTTATAAAATGTAGAACATGGTCTTTTGATCAAAACATCATGAATGAATGACGTTCACTATCAGGGGCTGGGGAGGCACCTCCCCAGGTATTGGTGAGCACTACAGAGTTCTACAATATCAAGGTTATGAACATACGGCTTGGGTCCAGGTTATTTGAAGGATTGTACTGAATAAACTCATGAGAGCCTTCTTGGCTTTTAAGATCTTCTGGGAAGGCTCTTCTCTCAGTTCCAGTACTTTTCCAAGTTTGGTGAGGATCCAAGAGATGGCCTTCTCAGTGGCTGCTCCCAGGTTTTGGAATGCACAGACCCAAGAAAGCAGATTGACTCCTCCTGTCTTGCCCTTCCATCATCAAGTAAAGACCTTCCTCTTTAGGCAGGCCTTTACATAGTAAATTACCTCAGGAATGCAGGTTTTTTAACTTTTTAACTTAACCAATTTATAATTGTTTTTCAATCGTTTTTATACTTGATTTTTAAAAATCTTAATGTATGTTTAACTGCTTTTTAATGTAATATTTATGTAGTGTTATTAAATTTATTTTATCTGTTGTGAGCACTTGGGTCCCCTATGGGGACAAAGTTGGCAAATAAATAAATATCTAACAATCTTTCTTCTTAGGATATGAAGAAAATGCATGTTAAGCTACAGAAGGGAAGTAAGCGCCACATTAGGAAGAAGCCAAAGCAGTGGAACCCATATCTTCTTAAAGTTGGCCATGAAGTTCTCAGACAAAGGAAAAATTGGTGGAAAGATGGTTCTTTTCACGCTGAATGGATTGGTCCTTGTATTATAGACTACATCACTGATAATGGCTGTGCAATATTAAGAGATGTCGCAGGCTCAAGACTGAAAAGGCCTATTAAAATAGCACATCTTAAACCATATATTAGAGGATCTCAAGAACAAGGTGAGACTTATTTGCTATTCTCACGAGTTTCCCTTTTGTTAAAGGACTACAAGCAAAGAGCCAACAAAACCAAACATAGAGTTTGGTGTTTCCTAGTCTTGTGCTTATGCAGTGATATTGAGAAACCTAAGTTTTCCTGCCTTATAAAATTGAGGTCCCATGTTCTCCCCTCCTCCAGCAACTATACAGATTGTGTGCTGCCTTTTGAAAGGCATCCATGACATGAATTGAGAGAGAAGCTAGGTTTGGGAAAAGCTTGAAAACATTCCAGTGTTGATTTGCAGTGGGCATGAGTACAATAGTTAACAGAGTCCAGGATGGTTGTCGTCTTCCACTGAGTGTGCAGCTTTGGGAGGGACGCACAAGGAGCAGTGTTTTGTTTAGAGAGGGATGTCTACTAAGAAAAGAATAGAATAGGAAATTTTTGCATTGTATTTTGTGTCAGGGAGTTCAGTGGTCAAAAGCAAAATGAGGACTTCCTTACTCCCCATTTGCTGTCTCAAATAATTCTGCTTAATGCAACCAATGATAATAACAAATAGTGGAATATCTCTAGTATTTTCTAAAGCACATGTACTGAGCCTATAGTCTAAAATATTCCATTTCCTTTTTTAGAGGATGAATGTCTTTATGACATCAGTAAACAATTCTGGCTTTTTATTAATAGAAATATTTAATTTTTGTCTCCCACATAGTGTCAGGCTAAGCTACTCCATTTCAGTCAGTGCTCTTCCATTTCCTCTAACCCTCTGCTGAGTCACCAGGCATGATATTTAGAAAGACAGAAAGAGCCAAGCGCATGCTACACAGTTTAAGAGTCTCAATTGTGATACCAAAAAAATGTCTATTTTTAGAGAGGATTTTGGTACAAAGCACCACAGTTAACAGTCTCTTGTCCAGTTTTTCAGGTAAACTTCTCACAAGAAAATCTAGTTTTTGTATATGGATGTGAGGGTGATCTGTCTGCAACACCTGTCACCTCATTGATTGCCAGGATTGATTTGGCTGATTGACTGGCTAGGCGGTTGTCTGCTTCTTCCCTGCGCTGCTCCTTGAGCATCCCTCCTGAAGCCGCACACTTGGTGCAAGAGGACAGCCATCCTGGATTCTGTTAACTAATATTTATATGATGTCCCTGTCATAAAGTGTTACATGAATAGAAGAATCCCTGCGCTGGTACAACTGTGTTGTTCTTCCTTTCCATTCAGAGTTGCGTGATTTTATCAGGCATTTGACATGCCCATCTGCCTAAGTGAAGGTAGATCACTGAAATGTTACATTTGCTTCATGTTCAGGTATAGCATAAAACAACCATTAATCAAGATGTTTTTGCCTATTACAGGTAGCAGTCACATTTGGCAAAGTGCCCATGCGATTGACCATGACTATATTGCTTCACCTGAAACTGCTATGAAGCAAAGCTTAGAAGACACGTTCTTTGCAAATGGACAATCTCCTCCTGCCCCTGAGGATGCCGGGCTGGAAAGGGATCTTGTTTTATCCAAAAATAATGCACAGCTGGAATTTATAGATACACACCCCACTGACTCCATTGCCACAAACTCAAAGCAGTGGTCTGCACCTTACTGGGCTCTCCAGAATAAGACAGAGGCTACTTGAGTCAAGTGCAGTAAGCTTAAATAGGAGTAAATGGCACCAGATTTGTCAATGCCATGTAAAGGGCTCTGCTGTGTTTGTTACCTTTGCCAAGAACTAAACATTGGACTGAAGGACTTAGATGTGACTGCTGGTCCTGGTAGAGTAGCGTGTTTGACTCGGTTGCTGAATGGAAGCCAACTGTTGGCTATATCACTTTGTTTCAGTTTAACCTGCAATTGGATTTAGGCTGGGTGTGTCTGCAAGTAATGTTAAAGAATAATTGAGTATGATATGGTTGAGCAACAGTGAGCCTCGGGCTCTTTCCTCCATGCAGCCACAGGAAGGAAACTGGAAGCTTTTATTTCCATTTTTTTGTTGTTGTTAATTGCAGGTCATTGCTATGTCAAAACCCAGAAAAACTATGGTTGATGTTAGCTAGTATCTTACAGAAGTTAATGAGCCCTTCTTGTATTCCTAATGTAGGAGCAGATAACTCTTAGACTGACAAACTAGCAATTTCAAAGAGGCCACATACTCTACTAGTTAAGGAAAATTATTGAGAACATGCATGAGTAATTCCAATTGTAAACAATAATAAAATAATAAAACTGAATCTTGCTTTTTAGTTGGAGTCACTCTCCCTTCTGGTCTGATAGAAAGAGTGGTGCAGGGGATCTCCCAAGGCTGAGAGAAGACCTACAGCAATAAACAGCAGTTTTCCAGAACCTCAAAAGGGCTACTCTTTTCCTTCTTCCCACTTCTTCCTTGTCACCCAGTGGGTTGGTGAGCAAAGGACAGGTGGTTCTTACAGAGGTCTTGTAAAATTAGGATGAGAGGTACATGCCTTGAGAAAAAAAGACGGGGCTGGGGGGGAGAGAGACTTGAAATTAGTCAGACAAAGGAGGGACAGGATCTGTTCTCAATCATCCTAGATTACAGGACATATAATAATGGGCTCAAGCTACAGTAAGCCAGATTTAGGCTGAATATCAGGAAAACTTAATTGTTAGAGCAGGTTGCCAACAGAACCAATTACCTCAGGAGGTTATAAGCTCCCCAACACTGGAGACATTGAAGAGAAAATTAGCCAACCATCTTATCAGATTTATTTTGATTTAGATTCCTGCACTGAGCAGGACATCAGACTCGATGGCATTATAAGCCCATTCCAATTCCATCATTCTATGATATTTTGAACATGCAAATTTCATCTTCAGTTTCAATACAGTTCCATTAAATACAGTTCTATTTTGTGTTCATAACGAAGTGATTTACTGGGTGATTTGTGCCATCTGGTAGAGAATTTAAATAATTCCAAAACAAGGGTGAGTAATGCTGTTACTGGGCCACTGTAACAGTAAAACAGCAGGGCCACTGCAAAGATTAAGAAGTATTGTAAACGTTAAGCAGGCAGGGTGTGAATCAGGGTAGTTCATATATCCTGTCCAGAGGTTTTAGTCTGAGGATCTGGATTCAAGCCATGTCCCATGATGGAGTATGGAAGCTTGTTGCATAAAAGTAGAATGCATTGTCTTTTTCTGTGTAGACAAAGGGTGGCCAGTCACCGTTACTGGGTTTTTGATTACTTATTAAATTACTTTAATCCAGCCAATTCTTGATTTCTCTCTTACTTTTCCTTCTTTATTTTACTGCTGTTGTTTGATTATTATGTATTTGCCTATGTTTTTATTATCTGATTTTATATTGGAAGCTGCCTAGAGTGGTCTGGTGGGCCAGATAGGCGGGGTATAAATCAAATAAATAAATAAATACATAAATAAATACTTAAAGGTTTTGAGTAAACATTATTGGTTTGTTAGGCATTTTCAATTTGAATCAACATTTAAAATTTGGATGGAGATAGCTTTCCTAGCTGTTCTACAGAAGCTTAAGGAGCAAATTGTAAGCTTCAGGAAAGCCACTGACCTGTCTCCATTTTTCATTCAGTAATTTCACAAGCTGTGTGGTAAATAGCATTTCATGCAGAACAACTTATTTCTGTTTGATAGCAATATCCTCCTTAAAGCAAACTTGGAGTATAATACACCATACAGAAAATTCTTGCCTGTTGGCCTTTCAGCAAACAAGATTATAGCTGGATTAGAACACACGAAATCAGGAATTCACAGACTTTTAGGATCACATTAATATAAAGATAAAAGGGGTGAGGGATCTGCAACAAAATGTTAGTGTATGTTACAGGAATGTGTGGCATGGAGAGCTGAAAACAGAGGATTCGCTGCTCTTGCCTGAGTCTTCTACAGGTTTCTACATTTATTACTAGATTGTCCTGGGAGATAATCTGAGGGGGAACAAGTTAAATATATTAACTATTGCTGTAACATGAGAGGTGTAATTTTTGAATGTGAAGCCAGACCAACCTTAGCCCCACTATTTATATATTAAAAAGGACCCATATTGAAGGGTTGTAGGTTACTCTTAAGGAAAGCAATAACCAGCAAGAAATAACAATCAGTATAGGTTATTGCATCATAGTTATGACATTACAGTCATTTTCAGTTAGCCGTTGTTTACATACATATTGTCATAGCTACTCCATGTTCAAGTGCAAAATACTGTTTTTGTTATCTGTGAATTCTTATATGTTGAATTTGAATATAAAACACTGTAGACAGTATTAGACATTATTCCTTACTCTTGTAACCACTAGGTGTCAGGCACTTACTTCAGCTGCAGGAGCGCACTTAAGTGAGAACAAACACAGATAGTTTTGACCAACCAATTGTGTTCAGGTTACCTACAACAAGCTTTGTTACAAAGTCAGGTGTGGTATGAAATATTCCTCATGTATTCTGGAAATGTGCAGAGGCTAGAAACTTAGAGCAGTTCATTATGGAAGTCAGGGACAGCCAGATTCTGTTGCTGTGCCTGCTCATTCCAGAGGCCAAGGAACAATTTGACCGTTTTCCCCACTCCATCAGTCTTATCCCTTACCAGTGTGGAGATGAAAGCAGAATAATACCAAGTCAGATGATTTTACATGTACCGTAAAGCTGCCACACAGAAAACAGGATTGGCTGGGGAGGTGGGGGAAGGCTGTTTCCCTAAGGATGCAAACAAACATATGTGAGAATGCCTGACTGCACTAAATCAGAACCTCTTTAGAAGAATCTGTCATAACAATCCCTTCTTATCCCTACTGGAAGATCAGGATGTAGTTCATTCCACAGAGAAAGCCCACGACTCATATTAATATATATATTGGAGTGCCTGCCTCTAAAGTTCTTTATGTCTGTGTTACAAAATCACACAGAAGCTGCCATGTGTGAAACCTTTTAATGATCTGAAACATAATGCTGCCATAGATTATGAGGAGATGAGCACACGGATCAGTGACTAGAAATTACTGAGCTAGTTGTTCTTTCTGGTTCTCTGATAGCAATTTACAAAAAGTAGCTAAGAGACAGTAGTGCTGAATGGGCCAACATGCAGAAATGTCAGCAGCTAGAATGTTATTCCTAGTCATGCGTTCGTTATAGATGTACATGATTCTTGAGTATTCCAAGGAAACTGTATACTTTATGTGATCATTTAACCTTAATCTTATAGGGTATGCAAGTATCATGGATTTCACATATCTCTGACCAGAATCAAAAGAATACGTGGCATCTCAAAGAGAGACCTTTTAAATAAAGATGGTGGATATCGTAATATAATATTTTTTTATCACTTGTGCTCTCTACAAGTTGTTTCAGCATGTCTAAGGCTGTCACAAGCCTGCTGTGTAGTGTGGCATCAATACACAGAATGCTTTACTGATGAGATCGCTAAAATGAATTTGTAAAATAAAAATGTAATAAAACTCATATTTTAAAGGACTCTCTGATGTGGTTGTATGCCAGAATGATTTTGGACGATGCTAGTAGGCTTTACTGTATTTTGCTGATGAGGGGCCAGATTAATATATTTGCCACCTACAGTTTGGTTCAACATTCAGGACGAGACAGGCACACTGGGAAATGTGAGACTGTTTTGAATAATAATAGTCCTAAATGGGGTGAATGATTTCTTCCAGGTTGGATGAAATACCTAATTGAGCTGCAGCATGAAAAAATTATGCTTTGTGAGCCAGCATATGCACTACAGATGTACTGTCCTCCCCTTGAAAAGAGATTGTAGATCAGCCTAGTCCCTGGGATTTTTAGATCTGCAGGGACTTTTCCATGACAAACTCCTAGGAGAACTGAAGATCCTCCCGATGCATGATGTAAATTTTACTTCTAATAGAAGGGATTTTGGCTGGGTATCAGGTGGGAAGCAGAGCACTGTCATGAGATGGGATATTTGGTTGCGATCTTGTACTGAAGATGGGTTATGTAGTAGTGAACAATGTAAGAGGGATTCCATATTGGTTCTCTGCATGGATGATTTCTGCAATGCTGACAAAGTATCTGCTAGTAGGAGGATGGGAGAATGCTCTTCTGAAGGCCTGAGAAGAACATTCCACGATAAGATAGATGGACTTTGTTGTGGCGTATTGCAGATGGCTAACCCAAATAACACCTGTTACCCATGGGAAAGGATTGGGGCAGAGAGGACTACCCATGGGAAAGGAATGGAGCAGAAGGACAGGAGATAAAGAAGGACGGTTTACCAGACGTCGTACCGTGATTGGATGACACCGTGAGAAGAGGAAGATAAGGGATATGCCAGCTAAGCTTGAAAAAGGAACTTTTGCCTATGGACAACACAGTGAGGAGATGAGAACGAGGATCAGTACAATATGGATTAGTTTGATTAGAGGATGAGAACAACATGGATTAGTTTTTAGAGAGAGATGTCATTATTAGCAGTAGTAAAATTAATAGAATAGGATATTTCTTTTACAGGACTTTTCGTTTTACAGGATAATGATGGACTTTGGACTTTTACACTTATTTGGACTATTTTCTTCATTTTGCTTTTCCTTATGGATTATCTTTTTGGATTAGAGGGGAGGCACCTGCCTTTTTGCCTACCTAACCAGGTTTTCCTTGTTTTCTTGGATTTTGGGGACTTTTGCTGTTTTTAGTGGTTTTATATTTTTCATGGATTCTTTGCTTCATTACAATTTTGTAACTAACCTGGAAAATGCTCTTTTGCTAGCTTTTGCATAAACTGACTTTTTCTTTATGGAATTTTCTATTTTCTTTAAATCCCCTTTTTGGGGGGTGGGTGGGGGCGGAGGTTCCACTTGTTTCAAAGTGGAAGCACAAAGATTAAGAACATGTTACTTTAGTTCCATACCTTTCCGACATCCCATTGGCTCCATCTTGGTTTGAATTCCAGCAGAAATTCTTAATAATGGTGGGGAAAATTACATTTTGTTACAAAATAAATTTCACAATAATTATCTCCCCTACCTTTTTTTTAAAAAAAATACAGTTTGTTGACAAAATATTTTAAAAATGTCAGTTTACTGATCAACAAACCTATGTTCATTGGGAGGAGCTTCGTCTTGGTGAGGCTAGCAGCTCTCGGGAATAGCTCCCGGGGAAAGCTAGAACCACTTCGGTCTGGGACCCTTCCAGAAATGGGGGGGGCAAGGAAGAGTCAGGAGAGACCCTTCTGCAGCTGGTGAGCCACAGAAGTTAGAAGATTGGGCAGCAACTCGATTTGTCTTTCTTCTGGAAATTCACATCAGCACAGACGAAGATGGGCGCCATTTTTGGCAACTAGCCAAAGACAGCTCCGTTCGCCGAGAATAAGAAAACAGAAGCACGGCGAAAGTATACATCAAAGTAAGTGGAAGCCCTTGTTCTATGAAAAACCTCATTAAATGAAGAACAAGTGATTGTGTGTAAA
This sequence comes from Pogona vitticeps, assembly GCF_051106095.1. Classification (NCBI taxonomy): domain Eukaryota; kingdom Metazoa; phylum Chordata; class Lepidosauria; order Squamata; family Agamidae; genus Pogona; species Pogona vitticeps. Next base: position 262,775,616 of record NC_135784.1, read on the forward strand.
TTTATGACCAAATGAGATAAGGAGCGGCATTCCTAGCATTCCAGCTTTACCCAAGCTGAAGGTTGGGTTATTTCGAAAGGAACAGCCAGGCAGAAATAGCTCGTGTCTCCATTAAAGGAGGAAAAATAACTCTTGAAGAATCAACTGACGGGCCTTGAAAAAATAAATTCTGTTGCAAACTGTTCACTTTGGATCCCTTTTCCTCTGTGGTCATATATTTTTAGACTGTGTGGGACTCTGCTTTCCGTGAATAATATATTGCCGGGACTCTGCTGGATCTCCCTGTTCGGGGGAGGAGAAGGAAGTCTTTGGAAGTAAAAGGAAGAAACGGACTGTGAGCTGTGAACTGGGGGCTATGTGGTTTGAACTGAACTGGGATCTTCACAAATGACATTCTAATAATAGAGTCTTGCCGGGTGAAGGTTAAAACAAACTTGGAGAAGAGGAAAGAAGGGGAAAAAAAGAAGCAACCGGTCTGAAGATATTAGCGACTACAAAGACACTTGAGATATTTATGTTTTAGATTCCATCTCTTACTTGAATGTACCTGCTATCTTATTGCTAATATGGTATACTTGTAAGGTGAAATATTAGAAATATTGGATGTGTACTGGGGTAAAGGGGAGAGGGAATTTTAAGTGAAAATAGTGGAAACAAAATGGAACCTCCCCCTGAGAAAAATACAGATCGGTGGCTAGACTGGAAAACTTCTTTTCAGATGTCACTGTTGCAAAAATTTATGCAGGTAAATTATTATATTGACCAGATGGAAGACGTGATTGGAGGCTCTAGGGGAGGGAAGGTAGCAGAGGTTAAATTACACCAAAAAGAGATCTCAGAACCGGCTGTATTGATGAAGATATCAGATAATATACAAGGGATGGAGGACCACCCAGTGAGAGATGTAGCGATTGAGGTTGAAAAGCAAACTTTGAATGATATTGTTTCCCCTTTTAAAATATGGAAGAAAAAAGAGTCGCAGAAACAAAACAAGCACAGGGAGGAAAGGGGAGGGGAGAGCAGGATTTATATTATTTTGGGTCTGTTGAGTGCATTCTCAAGAAAAAAGGAGGGTGAAAGAGGGGATATATTTCACAACTGGCCTTGGTGTTCTGATGCTGTGGGAATAACATAGATTTAAGCTGTATTACACGTATAAGTTGAAAGCTAAAGAGGTTAATACATAGACAAAATAGTCAAAAGAAGAAGAAGAAAAAGAAGAAGAAAGATGAACCTTTATTGGAACATGAATAGATTAGATGTTTATATACTTGATATGTAAGATTGAATGATTATGCATTTGATGTTTTCTTATTCTCAAAACCCTTTTTCCATCCCCCCCCCACTGCCCTTTGCCTTTTGTATTCCTTCCCCATTACCCAATAGTTTTGAAAATAAAATTAAAAAATTAAAAAAACAAACAAACCTATGTTCATTGATATAATTGCTGCAGATCAATGTTTATTTGGAAACTGGTCCTGTGCATTCACAGTATTTGGGGAAATCATAACTGTTGGAGATCTCAAATCCATTCCACCCTTGAGGATGTAATTCCCATGTAATTTACAACTGTTTGTGTTTTTTTCCCAAGTTCTGCCTGCAGTACGCACATCCATTTCGCCTCTCTGCCCTGTACACCTTGCCTTCTAGAACCCCAACAAATATACAAACAGGGAAGCTGAGTTACATATGCAAAGCTGGCTAGTGAGCTGAAGTACTTCCTAAACTAATTGAAGCGTATTAAAAATGGGTGGCATTTCCAGTCATTATGTAGCCAGACTGAATAGCATAGAGGCAAGCTATGAATTTCGTATTTATCTAGAGCTGAAAATTGCTCATGCCTCCGGGACCCTGGAGTTCAAATGGCAATTGGCTCTAACAGAAGAGTTTGCATGTGGAAGGGCTACTTGGAAGTGGCAACATGGAAGTGGAAAGCAGGAAACAGAGCACTCCCTACTTGCTCTGAAATTCCTTAACTCAGAGTGATTGTTGTTTTTTATTGTTGGGCTGGCTGGATATCTTAGTGAGTTAGATATCTGGCTGTGGAGCCAAAAGTTCAACTTCAGTTCTCCACCATGCTTCTTGGAAGATGACCCAGCCTGTGCAGTGTGAACAAATTGTATGGTACTGGAGTGCCACTAGAAGGAGCTACATCCGGATATTTTTTTTACCTAGGAATCCCTGGAAAGGGTTGTCATCAGTTGGAATTGAGGCCACATAATTATGAAATATGAGAGATGGAACATCTGGTAGCTCCTTTCACCTCCTAGCACATCACAGTCTGGAAGAGACAGGGAGAAGTCATTTGACTCTCTTCATTTTAGGTGGTTATTAAGATTTCCCCTGCTCTTCATTCAAGGTGTATAAGAGCAGCTGCTAGTTCCTAAAACTATGCAGTGCTGTGAATCATAGTAGGAGTTCATTTAACAAATGAAGGTATTAACATTTTGTCCCACCTGTGCCTCTGCCAAGTCAGAACAGTCTCTGTTGTATGGGCTTCTTGCTACGAAAGAACTCCCACAGGCACCACTGGGAGAGTTCCATTGTAAAATGACACAGAATTGTGTTGGGGAATTCTCATTAGTAGTGCAGTGGCTCACTCCTCCACTAGTACCAGCTACGGTATTTTAGTTTACTCTTGTGAATCAAGGCTGGAGATCTGAACTACTAGTTCAGCACTCTGACAACTCTGTTCTTTCTGTCTTTCAACCCACAACATTCTGAAACTATAAGGGGAAAAAAATGCATCACGGCCTCTCCCAATTTGAAGAGACCCTTGTCCAGCAGGCCGAGGCAAAGAGGCAGTCCTGAAAGCAGCAAAACCAGGGAGCTGGACAGGGTACAGATTGTATTTGTCTTCAGTGTGGAAGGGATTGTCACTCTCGAATTGGCTTTCTCAGCCACACTAGACGCTGTTCCAAGTCCTCCATACAGAGCACCTTACCATAGTCTCTTGAGACTGAAGGATGCCTAGTCTAAAACATGTTTCCCTGTTTTCCTTTTAAAAAAAGAGGCTTGCTAGCTTTTAAAAATGAATTTACTCCCCAGTGAATTTAAGTAGCTTGCATGACTTCCAGTTTTAGAATGCTGCTTTCTATGGGTACATAATACACAGCCTTCTTGAGTGCTTTTTTCTACTTCAGGAGGAATGCAGAAACACAAACATTACATCTTTTCCCATTTGAAAGGTTTTCTTAGTCAACAATAACACTGTAATCCTAGCAAATTAAGAAAGGCATCTTCACCCCCCTTTCTACAGCTAGAGCAGTTTGCCTGTGACAGCTACAGCAGCTGGTTCCTGGTGCCTGTCTTTGCAAAAATGGTTATTCCAAGAAAGCAGCTCACTGTAATAGGAAAGCCTGTCTTTTTATTCATCAAATTGCATTTGGTTGGTAAAACATGACAATGACAACTTAGATATGTCAGTTGACTTTACATTCTTCAGCTAGGACCCAGTTGCTATAGTTACATAATGTCTAGGGCTTAGCTAACACAGGGTGGCAAACCACAGTATGTGGTTTGCGAACAACACGCATCGCCTCAGGGGTCAACACGTAGCTCCCTCAGCACCCTTGCCCTCCAACACTCTGCAGGAACTTTAGAGGAAAATAAGACACTTGGTGGCCACAAACAAATCTCCCAGTTCCCTCTATTTTGACATGTTTTGAGGGCCAGTACACTCATTAAAACACACACGACAAAACTGCCATTAGAAGGCAGAAGGGAAAGAGAAAAATGAGACAGGGATCATGGGAGTGAGTGTGCCTCCACCAAGTCCAGAGACAAGCATATCAGGCCCTCAGGGTCCAACGATGGATACGTGAAACTCCCAGGCTTCTGTAAATTAGGCTGTTCTAAGAGATTACACTTCTGTAGCGATGTGCCAAGACACAAGTGTTGTTGCACACCGCAAGGTGGACTTCTAAGTAGGTCTGTGTTATGTGCCACCAACTTACAAAAACCCTAATAGAATTTTTAATGTGCTAGATATAAGGAGTTATTTTACCCTTTTTACCACTACCCCGGTGGTTTCTGGAGCTGAGCAAGGATTTGAACCCAGTTTTCCTGAGTCCTAATCTGACACTCCCTCCATTACACCACACTGGATCTCAAAACTATACAGGACTGTATTGTGAATTTCCAAGGGTGTATGTGCTATGATTTCACTAGGTCATATCTGAGTAAACTGTTACCTGTAAAACTTAAGCACATCTGCAGTCCACCAAAATTAAATTTATAGGGTCGAACTGTAATGGAATTTTTACATATAAAGTGATTTGAACACTCTAGATCAGCCATTCTCAACCTTTTTTTGGCCACTGCCCTTTTAGGAGCTCTTCCAAGGTTCCAGGGCAACTTCTCAAACAAGGATACAACACATATATATTTCAGAAACTTCTCACATTTTTCCAGTATCTGCCCCCCTTTAGATGTACCAGCCCTCCCCAGGGGGTCACATGGCCCCCACTGAGAATGTCTGCTCTAAAGCACTTTATAAATACTAATTATTGAAACTATATATTCTTACTGTAAGGACTGTACTGTATGACGGTGGGGGGAGTAAAGAAATATAATTAGTTTTATGCAAGCTGAGACACAGGTTTCCTCTTAGCTCTGACAATGTTTTATTTGTGCACACACCCTGAAGTTGGGATATACAGGCCAAATTTTTCCTTTTTTTAAAAAAATGAACATGAACTTACACATGTAATGCAAATTTGGTTTTCAGATTTTTGGTTTGCTTTTAAAAAAAAAAAATCCCCAAACAAATGCAATGTAATAAAACATCTGCTAACTTTCATACAAAATAGTACTTTGGTTGTCTTTCCCCTCTTCTCCTCTTGCTGGTAGAAAGCCGTGATAAAACTTTGCAAGCTACTCACTGAGGTATTGTTTACAAACGTTACATACAAAGACCCCCCCTCCCCCTCTCCAAATGTAAAAATTGCAAAGTACACTCTGATAGCTAATGCTCTGCGAACACTTTATTACACAAATTACATTCAGCTTCCGAAAATAGTGTTCTAACAGTGTAACCATCTAAAAATAAGACATCCTGGGAACACACAAAGTGTGGAGGAAGAAGAAAAACTGTTTTAAATAGAGACTCTTAAAATCTTTCCCCTCAAAGCAACAGAATGCTAGTGATTCCTTTGTTAAAAAATAGGGGGTTTTAGCAGCTTCTTTTCTTCGTGGCACTCTATTTTCTCTGTTCTGTGATACGTTAAGGGCATTGAAAGTGAAAAAGGCACAAAAGAAAATCTGGAAACTGGAGAAAAAAATTCTTATAGCAGACTGGGACTTATTTACAAATATAGAGAAGGTCCCAAAGTGACATGAGCAAACACCACTACTTTAAAATTATTTCTGCAAATAAATGGGATTGTTTTGCTTTATTAAAAGGTTCACATGAGACAATGGCACTGATATGAAATATTAACGCCTCCAAATTAAACTGAAACAAAAGGGGCTGGGGAAAAGAAAGAAAAAGAATTGTGTACAGCCTCACAAAGGACTAGTACAGTTTACAATTAAATACATAAAATCTTAAAACGTGCTAGATCTGGCAATCTTTGTAGAATCATACAATGTAGAAATCGAAGGCCAGTTTCAGGAAGAAGACGGGGGAATCGCTGGAGGCTGTGGAACAGAATCTTCCTCCTCTGAATCTGTGACATCATCCTCATCTTTTTCTTGGTCGCTCCCTTCAGTACTAAGTCGGTCAAACCCTTTTCGACTGTAGCCTGTGCGGCTTGCAAAGAAATTCCCAAGGTTAAGTCCTCCACCACCTTTTCCTGTAAAACGAAATGATTTTAAAGAAAAGATTCATGTACTTATCATTGCCTCATGTTAGTATATATGATCATTTTCATCTCGTTATTTAGGTTTCAGGTGTTATTTTAACCACTCCTTCCTGGAAAGCTTGCTGAAGGTAATACACAGTGGTTTATGGAAAGAAACATGGAACGATCTTACAGTTTTGCATCAAATACGGTTTATACCTCCCCCACCCACTCCTGGCACAAAATGAGATGGTCACAACACAGGGTAATAGGATCTGCCTTCATTCTTCCCTTCCTCAAAGCTTTTCTTAAAGTTAGCTCAGGGATTATTCTGAACTTAGGCTGAGAGAAATAATTGCAGTCATTATTTTTCTTCTTTACACAAAGAGCAGGTGCAGGTAAGTAAGATCAATTCTGTAGTATTGTTCCCTGTTTCTACAAACACTCCTCTGTTCCTCATCAAACCCTGCCAAATCAGTGGCTCCCAAAGGCTTTGCTGGGTAGATAAGGAGGTGACTCATCACCTTCACTACATCAAGAAGAACGGCTGGACTCATTAGCAGTAGAGAGACATGTACCAGGAGCAGGCAGGCATTTACATCTAATGGAGAAAATTAAAGCAGCGCACACTGGCGTCACAGATCATGAGATGGGAATATTTCCCTCTTCCTCCACCAACCATAAAGAAGGAGTACACTTCCAAGCATTTCAGGAGCTGCCATTTATCTGTACAGAAGCAATTTTTGACCTTGGTAGAGCAACTCCAGACCTTTCTCTTTACTCACCTCTAAATCTGCCCAGGATTCTCCCTGAACTTGAATCAAGTTTATGTTCAGCATCAGCTACAAGAATGAGACATATTTCTAAATCAGGAGCAAGAACCCTGAAGTGCAATTATATTATTGAAACATAAACTGGAAAACATAGCACACTTTGAAAAATGAAGCTATGTGGAAAAGAAACAGCACTAAAATGCAGAGCTGGTTTGAAAATGACTCTGTTCTGCACCTGCATTTCTTTTTAAAAGGCTCAAACTTGTGGAAAAGCTGCATGGCAGAATGGATTCATACAACACTGTATTTTGCTGTTTGTGTTTGCGCTGTGTCAAAATGCCTTCCACACTGTTTTCACTTGTTGTCATTCAAAGTGACAGAAAAATAATCTGCTTCTTCTTCTTTTCAGGGCGGGGGGGAATCATCTGAAGAAAACTTCAGAGAAATTGTTTTGCTGGAGCTTCTGGTTCTTAAGTTTTTCTTAATTTTGAGGTGACACAGTGAGTGAGTTCTCTGTTTTTCACTAGCTGGTCATGCAAACATAAAGGCATCACATAAAAACACATGTTTAAGATTTTATACCCCTGCCAGTCCCCAAGACCTTATTTATATTGTGGCACATTTTTAAAGCTAAGATGTAATTGCTTCAAAACCCATGAGCGCTCATGTAAATTCATTATATTAAGTTAAGGATAGATAACTGCAAGAGGCCTGCCTAGCCATAAGGGTCTGATTACATCTGCTCTCAAGGACCTTCAGAGAGTGACACCTACTTTGTAGACTTGTCCAGAACAAGCTCACATTAAAATACAGGAGTTAGTCTTTAAGGTGCCATAACATTCCTGTCTTTACTTTTTGTTTATGTGTGTGTTGTTTTTACCTGACATCCTAGCACAGACTAACATGGCTATGTATTATCATAGTCATCTAGAAAAAGGATGGGATTTACCGTATTTGCCGGCGTACAAGATGACTTTTTTGGTCCCAAAAACATGCCTCCAAGTGGGGGAGTCATCTTGTACGCCAGGTGCACTTAATTTGGGCCAGGAAGGAGGTGCCACTGCTGCCGCTGCCACTAAGTGATGCGGGGCCGCGCCGACTGGAGAGTAAGGCAGGCGGGCAGGCAGGCGGTCGGTCCGGAGGAAGGGAAGCAAAGCCAGCCATGCCTGAGCGGCCAGAGCCCACTGCCCTGCACCGCTGAGCCCACTCGCCCGCGCACCACCGGAGAGCTGCTTCTCCTTCCCCTCCTCCTCCACCGCCACTTGCTTCCCTTCCCTTCTCACCCTTGCCCCAAAAACATGCCTCCAAGTGGGGGGGGTCGTCTAATATGCCCAGTTGCCTTGTACAGCGGCAAATACAGTATTTATCAGTGCACTTTCTGCAGACTGTTTGAACAGTTAAGTACAAATGTCTATCTAATGTAAACAAAGGCCACAGAGATGGGCAACCTTCAGAGGTCTTGGGACTGCACATGCCCATCCATTATCCTAGAGGACTCAAGGAGAATTTCTGACACGCTGTCCTCTCCCAAATATGCTAATTGTTCATGGGATGTGGGTCCTGGGGTGTGTGTTTGAGCCCCTGAGGCATGTGGCCTGTGAGTCTCATGCTACCCATCCCTGACATAGAACATACATTAACAATACAATGTGTTGGGCCTTTTACAAATAAACACTGGATATAGTTTACAGCATCTGGAGAAGTACACCTTCCTTTATTGCTTTTGAAGGGATATTTTCCCCAGTTTTAATCTTTTCCCGATCATATAGCTGGCAGCCTCCCTGTTTCTCTGCTTCAGTAAAAGCCCAGGAAATAGTATAATAAAATGACCATTCTCACTCTAAGGAAGTGGACTTGTCCACAAAATCTCACATTAAGATGCCGCAGTTAGTTTTTAAGGTGTCACAACATGTTTGGCAAGTTTTTTATTTTATTTTTCTTTTGTTTTAGCCTGATATTCTCACTCTTGAGTTTCTCCAGATCAGGATGACTGGATACCAACAGGGGATACAGAATAATTGAGAAATGGATGAAAGAAAAAAGCTAACACGCAACTCTTTTGCCCATTTCACCATGTGGAAAGCAGATCAGTTTCCAGATGTAGTAGGATGAGTTATGGCACAGTAACTAGGCTCTCACTTCCGTTCTAGAGCTGGACACAACATCAACCCAAGTGAAACCAAGGGCAAGGCTTGTAAGGAGGAGCAGTATCGTAAATCTCCAAGTTAAAAAAAAAACATCCACCTCAGAAACTGGACATCTAGAAGAACTCAGGCAGGGCACTGGCTGTTAAAGAAAAATAACCCATCAATATTTCTCAGAACAGATTTTTCTGGTAACAATTTGGGTATTTTTAAAAAATCTACCCTAGAAAAAGAAGGTCAGATATTGTCTCATTTTGGGAGGATTGTGGTGAAAGATTCTTCTCCTGCCTTGCAATGTTGTGGAACAATCTTAGCAATGGTTTAATGGTGGAGGATACACAATGGCCAGGATGCCATAACAGATGCTTATGCTACTCTTTGCAGGGGCAATGCAAAAATAAAACCAAAGGACTTAGGAAAAGAAAAGACGTTCTATGAGCAGTGCTGATAGTGAGCACCACTTCTGATGAATGGTTACAGAAGTTATTTTCTTCCAGGAGAAATTAGATAAAATGACCATACCCCTCAATTTCTTTCCCCATGTACAGGACAGAGGCTTTTAAGAGGCCATTTGTTTGCAGCACACATTCACATCTTAAATAAATATCTTGCTTCTAGAATTATCTTTGATGTTCAAAAAATAATTACACAAAAGCTGTACTTGAACCGCTAACATGATTCATTCCTTGGGTAAATAATCCACTCAAAGAACAATCACACAGACAGTGTGATGACATAATAGCACCACATCACTGATCAGATCTGGCTGTGTGACAGTATGTTGAGGTCAACACCTTGAATATTCACCTGAATCTCTTTTGCGTCAATGCCAAATGGGACCAGAGAAGAAACTGAATAAGGAGGAATTGTTTGTGTGAATAGTCTCCTCCTCCCATCCTCTTATACAGCACTTAGAAAAGCTGGGGGGGGCTAAGTAAGAGAACCCTCCTCTCACCCACCCACTTTCTTTTTCTAATTCATTTTAAATTCTACAGAGGAAAAAAAAACACCATAAGTAGGACATCTGTAGTGAAGAAGTTGCAGAGGGGAAGTGTTAAGTATGTCCTTGTTATGCTCCTTCACCGCTCATGATGCCACTTGAAGCCATTTTTCTTTCAAGAAGGAAATGATGTTAAGATTTTCATTGCATGCATGTTTGTGCAATGTGTGATTCTTTGCCAAGAGGGAAATATGAGACGTCTGCATGGGTATATGTGTACCAGTAGACAGGATGCAAGTTTTTCCTTTAGTCCTGCATTGCACAGATAAAATAATGCTGCTCTGTATGCAAGTGGCATGGTGCCCAAACTCTGGACTACTTGTAAACTATTTATTTATTAGATTTATATTCCGTTTTCTCTTCAATACTGGACTCAAGGGAGCTGACAGTGTGAAAGGGAAAATTAAATATTGCTGAAGTTATTTTGTAATAATTCATCTACATCATGTAGACCTTCTACTATACAGAATTTATCGATGTTTAAAGACAAATAACAGAGCTATTAGCATTAGCGCATAGCAAATGAATGCTATAGATGGCTTATAAAGAGTAACACAGAGAATAACACAGAAAGGAGAGAGATCTTCCTCAGAACCCCTGTAAGACAGCAAAACCACTGAGATCAACTTGATTGTGCTTGTTTCAACAACCTATTTGAAACAGTCGTTACCTTTTATCAACTCACAAACTAAAAAAAATATCCTCTCTCCTAAAGCACTAGAAGACATTTTAAATGAAAAGCCTATAAAAATCCACTTTTACAACTGAGAAGGTGAGAAACTATTTGCCCAACTTTTGACTGCTATACAGCAGTGGGGAATAAACATTTCATATAATTTCACAATACTATTTACATGAAGGATTTGGATATTAAAAGGCTTGTTATCATGTTAAAGAGTTAATTACCTCCATAGATTCTTGTTTTTCTCCACCGAATAAATATGACAATTGCCAAGAGGACAACAATTGGAATAATTAGAAGTGTTATAATAAGAACAAACGAAACTCCAGTGGTAGCTTGTTGGACTACATGCTGCTTTTCCTCTTTTTTCAATATTTCCTTTGACATGGGTTTGTTTGTCAGTCTGGTTTCTATAACAGCTTCTGCTTCTTTAAGGAAAGAAGAAATTGAACAGCAATTAACGTTTTCAAGACATGAAAGTTTATTTCAGAAAATACACTGCAATCAGTAACTGCAAGATAACTCATGTTGCAGGATTGATGACCATTGTTTAAAAAAGCCTCCGAGAAGATAATAATATAACTTTGTAACGGAGGCAAAAAAAAAAGTCCACTAGCCAACAGATTGACTTTCCTTTTTTATATGCATCAACAATATTCTGCTGGCCATTTCTACAATGGATTTTTGTAGATCTGGTCACAGGGTCCCCTCCTTTCCTGACGCACATTCAGTTTTACAGTTGGTGAGCAGATACAAATTAGCCTTGCCAACACAATACTGATCATAACACTTGGTCCTTTAATATTTAGGAGAAATTTAGCCTCGTGGCACAGTGGTTAAACCGCTGTACTGCAGCCAAAACTGTGCTCACGACCTGGGGTTCAATCCCAGGTAGCCGGCTCAAGGGTGACTCAGCCTTCTATCCTTCCGAGGTCGGTAAAATGAGTACCCAGCTTGCTGGGGGGGGGGGCAATGTGCAGCCTGCATAATTAACTTGTAAACCACCCAGAGAGAGCTTGAAGCACTATGGGGCGGTATATAAGCAGCAGGCTTTGCTTTGCTTTTTTTATTTCAAGTTCTTGTAATTTTCTCCTAAAAGTGCCATTCCAGGCAATTATTTGCACACAGAATCCACAGTCACTGAGTTGCATGTTACAATCATCAGAACTCCTTCCTTCAACTGATCATTAGACACAATAATATCCATGTGGCCTTCCCATGGCATTAATTGTTGAGAAAAGACAAACCTTTTATTTCCTGTACCTCGATCCCAGCCTTTTTAACAGATCGATGTTCCATTTCTGCAACACAAAATGTGCTTTTATGACCTTGCAATGTATGTGAGGCTGCAACAGTCACCATCTATGACAAACAATTGCCTTTGCAAATATGAACAACTCCAAAGATCAGCAGGTCTGGTTTGAATTCAAAATATTTGCAAAAATATATGGGATGGACTATGTACATCCTTCTAGCCACCTAGAGTGGTCGAAATGACTAGATAGGTGGGGTATAAATACAATAAAATAAATAAATAAATAAATAAATAAATAAATAAATAAAATAAGTTTAAAAAGTTTCGGAAAGCTTTCCTGCTGATGATATCAGAACAATCAGCACAGGATTGAGTGTGGCATGTGACATTCCCAAATCAGGGAAACCCATGAAATTGCATTAACAACAATTACAAGATTAGCACATATCCTTCCTTTCACACAATATATTTTCAGGGTTTTGTGCTTTGTTTCGTTTTTTGAGAGGGAGAGTCAAATAAGAGCAATGGCAAACTGAAGGAGCTTGGCAGGGACATTGCCCATAGACAAACAGCTTTGATCTGCTCTTGGTTCCAGACGTGTTGGCAGACACTACCTAGAATTTCTCAGCATCTTTATCTGCTACTTGCTTAGCAGCAAATATTTGAAAAAAAATGTGCAGGAAAGCCCAGAAATTATGCAACCATCAATCTTTTTAGAAAAGCTTTAGATAACATAATTGATGTTCTATACACCACTGAGCTATTGAACAGTTCTTATATGTGGTGATTTATTATTGTCATACATTTTTATCCTTCCTGATGTAATTGCAGATTATACAGTTGATCTGTAAACTTTGAAAAATCATCCTAAATTTACTGACCTCAGAATAACCTCCTAGCTGAAAATGCCATAGGAAGAGACAAAGAGTTATCATAAAGGTCATAACTGGAAGTTTGTGATAGGAATAAAGTACATTTATTCACCCATTTATTTTAATATTCAGTTTTGATGTACAGTTTATATTTTGAGGAACACACACATAGACATACACAATTTGGTAGATTTATTGCTGAATGAGCTCTGGAATTTGGAAGTGTGTGTGTGTGTGTGTGTGTGTGTTTTACTATACTACAGAAGCTTTGCTCTGCAATTCATATCAGATGTAAAGGCATTATTAGGCTTTTAAAAAATATTCTGGCTATTCTTGGTTCCAACATATGTTATTAACACTCATTTTACAGTTCTTATTGTGGTTATATGGTGTTTTGGATGCAATTTCTTTTGACAAATAATATAAATGAATATATACATTGGAGAGGGAAATCAGCACACAATCAGATTGTCAGTTTATGCCTTTAAAAAAAGGCAGATATACTGAAGGGGCACCTTCAGCCAAGAGCAAATGCCAGCCTTAATGACCAAGCAGAAGCAAATGTTCCAGTGGGAACAACTTATTTAGGTTAACAAGACGTGAAAATGGCAGAGGAATGTGAAAATTAAGTCATTCAACCAGTGGTCACTACAATCCTCGGTTGTGGACAGTGAATGCCAGATGCTGAGGGACATGTTGGAGATGAACTGATCTCTCTAATCGAATAACGAGCCAGGCATGGCAACACAGCATTTAAAACAGCAAATTCTCCTGGTGATCCTCTAAAAGAGCTTAAAAGCAACATGCCCTTCTCCATTTCCTTCCCTGCCCCACAAATTAAAAATAAAAAGTTGGCTGCATTTTTAAAAGGCTTTATTGCTGTAACAGGTAGGAGCTGACATTCATCTGTAATTCTAGCTAACATGCAACAGTATTGTCTCAGCAGAATGCAACAGTATTCCGCTGAGAGAATTTACCTCTCCATGAACCTAGTGGGAGAAATTCCTCCTCTCCTTTGCAGTACCTTGTATGCCATCAAAATCTGACATGGAGAAGTGGAACATCTACCAGATGAGGTGTTTGGTGGGACAAACAGCTAGAAGAACAGGAAGGACGTCCCAACACAAGTGGTTATTAACATGACATGATGCTTAGGACTTTTAGTTGTCTAAAGCAACCTGGAAGTTGACTACCGTGTTTCCCTGAAAATAAGACAGGGTCTTACATTAATTTTTGCTCCAAAAATGCATTAGGGCTTATTTTCAGGGAGTGTTTTATTTTAAAGTCACGTCATCTTCTGGTTGCTGCACAATGGTGGAGGGTGGGGTTTCATTTAACTAGGGCTTATTTTGGGGGTAGAGTTTATATTACGAGCATCCTGAAAAATCATACTAAGGCTTATTTTCAGGTTAGGTCTTATTTTCGGGGAAACAGGGTAGCAGTAAGAGCAAAGGGCAGATTACTGGCCACAACCAATGTCTCCATATTGTCTGCACTGACTGTCAGTTTTATTGACCCTCATCCAGTCCATTACAAGTCCAAGAACCAGTTTGTCATCAGCTGCTCCATATGTTTTAGAGGGAAAAGAGAAACAGAACTGTGTGTGAACCACTTATAAGTGACACCCCAAATAACTTTTTCCCATGATTTAATGTAGATAGTGAAAAGCATTGGGGATAAAATAGAGGCCTGTGGAATCCTAATGACTGTGGAGGTACGGAGCAATAATTGTGCTTCATCATCTTTGATAAATACTCATACAAATATGAATGTAACCAGCCATACAAGTATAGTATATCCACTTCCCAACACATATAGTTCCTGTAAGTAAAACAATTAATAGAATTGAAAGCTTAAGAGAAAGCCAAGAAAGCTGAGAGTGTTGTTGTACAAGCATGTGTCCCCCAAAGCATAGTAATCCTACAGAGCAACCATGACCATTTCTGTTTGAAACCAGGCCTGAAGCCAAATTAAAATGTCCTATTTCTACAATACACTGTTTTAATGTTTAGCAACTATATAGGATATTCCCATGGTGTTTGTACTGCTCTATATTTTCAATGTTTTCCTAATGTTAGCCTTGGGTCCTTTCAGGGAGGGAGGGAGGGAGGGAGGGAGGGAGGAAGGAAGGAAGGAAGGAAGGAAGGAAAGGAGGAAAGAAAGAAAGAAAGAAAGAAAGGAGGAAAGAAAGAAAGAAAGAAAGAAAGAAAGAAAGAAAGAAAGAAAGAAAGAAAGAAAGAAAGAAAGAAAGAAAGAAAGAAAGAAAGAAAGAAAGAAAGAAAGAAAGAAAGAAGCCTCATAGGGAATTCACATTTTTAAATTTGCTGTACAGTGGGTTGTTGTTTGCATTGAATTTTCTTTTCCTCTTATATTTTGAAAAACAAAATTAAGGCAAAATACCAATGGTACCTCCTAAAATATTTATAAGTATTCTGATAAAAATAATTTAAAACAAAGCTTTGAATTTACTGGATTGTACAATTTAAATAATAAAGTAAATCCAGAATTTACTGGATTGTACGACTTAAATAAAGGGACGTGTTGATGCTGCGAGTTAAACTGCAGAAGCCTCTGTGCTGCAAGGTCAGAAGACCAGCAGTCATAAGATCGAATCCATGTGACGGAGTGAACTGCCGTCGCTTGTCCCAGCTCATGCCAACCTAGAAGTTTGAAAGCATGTAAATGCGAGTAGATAAATAGGTACCACCACAGTGGGAAGCTAATGGCGTTCCGTGTTTAGTCACACTAGTCACATGACCATGGAAACTGTCTATGGACAAACGCAGGCTCTACGACTTGGAGACGGGGATGAGCACCATGCCCTAGAGTCGGACACGACTGGACAAAATGTCACGGAGAACCTTTACCTTACAACTTAAATAAAACAGAAAGGACAGTTTAAACGTTTCATTTCCTAATCAAATGTTTCATTTCAAATATTTTTGACTACTGGAAAGAAAAACTGAGCATGTAAAGCTAATGGGCATATTCTTTTAAACTTTGTTTTCAAACAAATCAAACATAATAAATGACATTCTAGTTTGTATAGGGAATCTGAAAATACTCTGATTCAAATCAAACCTGAAGCAAAACCATATAAAACAGTATCATTTAAAAAATGCACCCTCAATTTCTAACATTTTTTTTGAAACCTCAGTGGAGACACACTTCTAAGGCATGGCTAAAGACAACAGAATTTCTGGTGAAGTGTGTGCCTGAAAATAATGACTGATGCTTTTAGTGGCATAAGGCAACTGTCACTTACTTTCTGTAGACGTAAATTTCCACACTGTATTGGCATGAGCATCACCAATATACACTGTTTTGTCATCTGAAGCAACAATGTCATGTGGCATTTCAAAACTCTGTCAAGGTAAAGCGGTAAGGTAAAGGAATTAAAATTGGAAATTGGGCACACAGAATAAAATCTGATCGTTTAGATTATTTATTCAACAGACAGAGATCTGATATGAAACTCTTGTCTAGCTTAACAGGCAAAGGTTTCAAGTTCAATTAACCTCTGCAAAAATATGGCAGAAGTCTCAGGATGACAGTGGAACAGAGGTGTCTTTCCCCACACAACTATGAACAGCTGGTATACAGAAGCGTTTTCCCCAGAGCCTGGTGTGGCAGTGGCCATCTACTGGGTGCAAATACAATGGTCTTGGATGAGATCTTGGTCTTGTTATCTCTGTCCCCTCCTCTTAATACCACCACCCCATTTAAAAAAAACCAGCAACCAGGAAACCTAAACTATAACAGCACATCGCAAATGATATAAAAATTATAAACAATAACATGTGCTAAGAAATAAAGGTTCCCATTTTCACTCTTAAATCTCAGCAAAGATATGAGGAACAATTAAAGAAAAACAAAAGAAAACACAAAACAGATCACCAACCAATCACACACTTTATAGCTAGAAGGGGAGGAAGAAGGACACACGTGCGAGATGCCAGGGTATGCTATATCGCAAAATACACTGCTTTAGAGATCAGAGTCTTTTTTTTAAAGCTGATGATCTATAAGAATAAGAGGCAAAACTATTTGACTCCCAATCTCAATAATTATTAATTAGAATATTTAGATTCATGGAGCATCTGGCACATGCAGTAATCAGACAAATCAAATAAAGAATTTAAAGAAAATTCCAGACTACTAATTAATTTTAATACAATGGCATGCTGAGATTACACGCATAGTAGTAGTCAGAGACAAGTTAAAAGAAGTAAGGGACTTGACCCAGTTCTAGCAAAATCTCTCTCCTTTATTTGGCTTAACAAATCAAATTTATTTCCTGGCTCAATCTCTGCCTATTTGTGGCTGCAGCATAATTAGATAAAAGGACTTTCCATATGAAGCAATCAGCTGTTTAGGGCTGAGTAAACTCTGAGCCAGAAACTGTGTGTGGTACAATTTGAATCTGGCTGGGTTTGGGGGAAAACTGGGTATGTGGATAGGTAGTTTCATCTTTGCTGAACTTTTCTGCAGGTTATTTTCTAAAGCAGAGAGCTAGTTGAGATGCTATTTCTAGTGCCAGGAAGCTTCATGCTCCATTGATTCATCAATTTATAGACTGCATTTCAATCAGGGCCTGGCAGTTAGGGTGGCTTCCATTAAATAATACACAAATATAAACATTAGCTGAAATGCTAGAAATATACTAACTGGATTCTGCTGCTTAGTAGAGTAAGGCCCTGGTCACATGAGGGAAATGTTCTCTAGTTATCCCCCAGTTAGAGTGTTGCTTTTTTCCCCAGTCACATAATGCACAGTCAAGATCAAAACATTTTCCCAGCCAGCGACATAACTGTGGCTTATTTTCCACTCCCTGAGAGGCTTGTGTTATTTTCTACTTTTGTGGTATTGGTGCATTCCTTACTGGAATTGCCTGTGTGCAGGATCTGCCCTGCTTCTTTTCAAAATCAAAGCCAGGAAGGTGGCCACCATTATTGCAGTGTGCATATTATATATTTTTAATTTTCCATGGTCAGTACATCCATACATTGGTTAAAGCAGAGGTCCCCAACCCCAGTCCATGGCCCAGTGCCGTGCCGGTCCATGGCCTGAGCCAGACGGAAACAGATCTCCAATCCCCCACATGCACTTCCCCCCTGCACAGTCCTTTCGCGCATGCACACAAGAGCCGGGTACTGGTGCCCTGCCTTCCCCAACCAGTCCACAGTGTTAAAAAGGCTGGGGACCACTGGGTTAAAGTATATCACAGAGCAATTTAAGCCATTGCTGCAGTACCAACATTTCGACACACCACTTTTTGCCATCATTGTGAAGAGACAGCCATGGGGTGGTTATGGGCTGGGATAGGGAAGGAAATGGCTGATTAGGCTGAAAGGCAGAAGAGATGGTAGGGAAAGTAGACTGACCAATGCAATTCTGCAAATGCAGAGGACATATCCCCAACCCCCTCCTTATATATCAATGTATTAATAAATGTTACACACAGACACACACACACACACAACCTGGTACCATTGTGTAGCTGGCCATGATTCAAATAGGAAGAAATAAATGTTTACCTTTAAAAGATCTTGGGACATTTGCCTTGGTATATATACCACATGACTGAGGATCAGTACAACAGAGTTGTGGAAAGTATCAGAAGAACTAGAGGACATTTACCTTGTGTGACCAGAGCCTAAATCACACAAGAGTAAGCACACTGAAAACAATGGGGATTTGGTGAGTCAACTCCTCCACAAGTACTAAGGTTGCAACTTACTATAGCAAACCAAGATGCAACTAGGTCCATTAAATCAATGGAAATTATGAAGAAGTTGACTCACCAAATTCCTACATATCCAGTGGACCTATCCAGTGCGACTAACTACACTGCCATCAGGATTTCAGCCAATAAAACAATGGCCAAAACAAATAAAGATGCAGGAGTATGATGTGGAACTTATGTGTCCTAACACATTTATGCAGGTTCTACTAGCCTTCCAATGCAGAATTAGGATCCTAAAATGAGAATCTTGCAGATATGGGCTTTGCAATCTCTCCTACCCTAAATCACTCTCAGGGCAGTCTCCTGCTCTAATTTTCCCACCTCTCTAGAAACCCTTCACATCTCTCTGAGCACAGAGATTTACCAACCCATCAACAAACACTGATTCTTATTAATGCAGACACTTTGTATGGAGCTTCAGTTTACCGTCTTTCAGATTTATGTCATAGAAATCTCAAGTCCTGAAGCAACAGAGATCAGTCAGAAAATCTCAGACCAGACTTCCTGCCCAGCAACCAATAAAATTATCAAAAATTGCAATTAGTAGTTGTTTTTCTTACAGCTCACTTATGAGTCCAGAAGCAGCTTGACCCTGTCAGAGTAATTCTGCATTTAATCCAATATCCCATCCATGACGAAAGTCAGTACTGCATATGATAAAAACTGTCTTAGGCACCTAATGGCTTCATTTCAACTGAACATTTTGCCGTTTAGAGAGATAGGATAATTGTTGCAGTGTATTTGTCCAAGCATTCCTTTCACGGTCACATTTGAAATGAAAACCAGGCAGACATAAGAGTTACCATCTCCATTCCCCATTTTTGGTATATTTCTGTTCATTCTAGAAAAGCTCCTTCTGGTTTAATTAATAAGGTGATTACTATTTATGCAGCCATCCTGAAGTTTAATAGAAATCAAAGGCAGCATTAAATTCACAAATATGCACCTCTCATTTCAGGTACAAAGCCATAAAGAAAGAAGTCCTTGATTCCAAATCTTATTCCCATAATGGTATAATTATGGCCAAATGTTAAATCCAAACCATGTCAGTGTGGCTTTCGATCACTGTTACAGGTTCGAAGAAGATGCGGTTCAAGGCGTCTCCCATCTGTGCACAAAGATTCTAAGGTATGATGCAAGGGGAGTGTATCACTTCTTAGTACTGTGACTGGGGAAAAATATATATAAAAACTACAATCCCAGAGTCAACATGCACCATTTATCAAAGCAGAACTTGGCCTCACATTCTAGATATTTTGAAAATGTTCATGCTAAATTTTGGAAAGTGAACAAGGCATGGAAAGGAAGAAAAGCAAATGAGAGTTCATACATTTTTAATAAAATCAAGTGATGCTTCACAACACGTTACCTTTCTAAGCGGAATGAAAGTGTCAATGATTGCTCCAGTTGAAAAGTTCATCACAAATGCTTGCACCGGCTCCTTGTCTCCAGGGTAAGGCTTTCCATTAACTGCAAACAGCAACCCACCTACAAAAATAAATCACAGATGTGTGATGAATGTATTCTTCCCTCTTACAATCCAGTCTAAGCACAACAATGTAGGATAGGGAAAGGCTGTCTTAAAAAGCTATCTGCCATAATTAAACACACTCAGGAGTTTATAAGCTTCTTGAAAGACTGGATTTGGACCCCTTTCAGCAGAAAACACAGATAAAACTGCTGGAAAGCAATTGGCAGTGCTCAGGGTTAGAATGTGATGAAAAGGAAAAGCATTAGAAATCAGAGGCATGTTGTGTTCAATGTTTACCCTTCTTTTAAGCTGATTATTGCAGTATTTATGTATTTTTTTACTATTATTGAAGTATATATCTGGGACATCACTCATGCTGGCCTGGATCCTAAGTAGTGTGAGCAAAAAGATCATGCAATGGGAATTTTCACTTGTGCCACATAACCAGCCTCTTCAGATGGCTGGGCTAGCTACCTTGCCCTAGCATCTTTCCATGTTATTTTCCATGTTACTTTAGGACACAAGACATAGCTGACATCTAGTATATGCATTGTATGTGCCTATAAAAAGTAACCATGAAAATTTTAGGTCAACACATTCAACATTAAAAACAGTAGAGATTACTTCCTGCAGAAGTAACATAGAACACCATGCTGGTATTTCTCCTGTGTCAGGTGTTGAAGGAGTATGGTATGCATTGGATCACCACGAAGTTCAATTTATGAATACAAAAACCTTATTCTGACCCTTAATAAAGGTCAGGAATAAGGGAGAGAAGGTGTAAAACTGAACATAAGAAGACTGCAGGGTCACAGTGTGTTTTTCAGCAAAACAAATGATAGTGTTCCAGTGATTACACAACTTCTCCTGACTCTATCCTGCTAAAACTGATGAACTCACTTGCTACCAATCTTTCAGTAGATTCACTTATATACAGTGGTGCCTCGCTTAACGAGTGCCCCGTTTAACGAAGAATCCGCATAGCGATTTGTTTTTTGCGATCGCAAAAGCGATCTCATTGCGATCTTTTTAATGGAAAAAAATCGCTTTGTGATGATTGGTAAGCGTTTTGCTTACCGATTTTCGCATAGCGATGTTTTAAAAAACAGCTGATCGGCGGTTCCAAAATGGCCACCAGAAAAAAATGGCAGCCCGCAGTGTTTTTGCGCTCTTTTCTCGCATACCAGGCAGCGAAAATGGCGGCCACATGGAGGATTTCCGCATAACGGTGAGTTTTTTGCCCATAGGAACGCATTAAACGTGTTTTAATGCGTTCCTATGGGGGTTTTTGCCCTGCATAGTGACAAATCCACATAGCGACAATTTTTTCAGAACGGATTATCGTTGCTATGCGGGGAACCACTGTATAACATCAACAGCAGAGCTGTGATTTTTGTAGCTGTTTAGATTAATCTAGAATGAGCTCCTAATGACTGGTCTTTAGTTTTAGGCAATTCCCACCCATCCACTGCCACAGATGGCACATTTATTTACAATTCACTCTCTTCCTTAGGTTGTTGTCTAGTGTCAGAACTAGCTTTAGGCAAGGTCTGCCTTTCTCTCCTCCACTACTTCTCTGGACCAATTGCATCTGAGAAGATTAGCTCATGACCTGAATTCCTAACACAGTCTTCCAAGTATGGCAGGGGAGGGGAAGCTGCAGATATAGAAGCTTGTTTAGATTAGAGGTGTTGCACAGAGAGACAAGGTATCTACCCCATGCTCTCATAAGGTAAAGGTAAAGGTTCCCCTTGTCAATTTGTACAGTCGTGTCCGACTCTAGGGGGCAGTGCTCATCTCCGTTTCCAACCCACAGAGCTAGCGTTTGTCTGAAGACAATCTTCCATGGTCACGTGGCCAGTGCAACTAGACATGGAACACCATTATTTTCCCACCATGGTGGTACCTATTTATCTACTTGCATTTGCATGCTTTCAAACGGCTAGGTTGGCGGAAGCTGTGACTAGCGACGGGAGCTCACTCTGTTGTGTCGATTCGATCTTATGACCGCAGGTCTTCTGACCTTGCAGCACAGAGGCTTCTGTCGTTTAACCCTCAGTGCCACCATATTACTGCCTTAATGTAAAGATCCCTCATATTAGCCCAGTGCATATGCTATATGCTGTTCTGCTGAAGCACACCTTTGGAACTGCAACAGGTGTCACTCTCTGGACTAGATCAGATGGAAAGCTCTTTAATCTCTCTAGCTTGAGAGCGAAGACCAAAGTCCAGCTGAAATGCCCATAGGACTTCCTCTTCGCCAATGATGCAGCTGTTGTCGCCCATTCTGCTGAAGAGCTCCAACAACTCATGAATCGCTTTAGCAAGGCCTGCCAATACTGTGGATTAACAATCAGCCTGAAGAAAACAAGGGCCAGGGCACTGACTCACCTCCCTCTATTTAAAGTCATGAACAACACAAGAATTGGAGGTTGTTCATGACTTTGTGTACCTTGGCTCAACAATCTCTGACACACTCTCTCTAGATGTCGAGCTGGATAAACACACTGGCAAAGCAGCTACCATGTTCTCTAGACTCACAAAGAGAATACGGCTTAATAAGAAGCTGACAGCATATACCAAGATCCAGGTCTATAGAGCCTGTGACCTGAGTACACTCCT
Organism: Pogona vitticeps; assembly: GCF_051106095.1. NCBI lineage: Eukaryota > Metazoa > Chordata > Lepidosauria > Squamata > Agamidae > Pogona > Pogona vitticeps. The sequence continues at coordinate 262,797,964 of NC_135784.1, forward strand.
ATACTGCAGTGAGTCCTGGACGCTTTGTGCATGGCAGGAGAGGAAACTGAACACATTCCTTATGCATTGTCTCTGATGCATTTTTGGTATCACCTGGCAGACAAAGTTCCAAATAGAGTAGTCCTAGAATGAGCTGGAATTTTTTAGCATGTATACATTACTGAAACAGCAATGTCTACGTTGGCTCAGGCATGTCATTAGAATGGCTGACAGTCGGATTCCAAAAGATCTCCTGTATGGAGAATTAGTGTGGGGAAAGCACCCCACGGGGAGACCATAGCTGTGATACAAGGATATCTGCAAGCGGGATCTGAAGGCCTTAGTAATAGACCTCAACAGATGGGAAACTTTGACATCTGAGCGTTCAGCCTGGAGGCAGGTGGTGCATCATGGCCTCTTCCAATATGAAGAGGAACTTGTTCAGCAGGCTGAGGCAAAGAGGCAGTCCCCAAAGCAGCAAAACCAGGGATCTGGACAGGGGACAGACTATATTTGTCTTCAGTGTCATAGGGATTGTCACTCTTGAATTGTCCTTCTCAGCCACACTAGACATTGTTCCAAGACCTCTATTCAGAGCACATAGTCTCTCAAGACTGAAGAATGCCTACTACTATGCTATCAGAAAAGATATTAGAAGTTCTAGTCATGTATTGTGCTTATGCTTGGAAATGGTCTCATAATACAGCATCACCTTGCCTTCATAAGTCTCTTCTTGCAGAAATGCAATATTGCATTGCAGCTGCACAAGGTGATGTAGAATTAGAGTTGCAACACTCTCATATATAAGACTAAAGTCTTTATCTACGTGGATAGTTCAGTGAGCTGGGTATCTGGCTGTGAAGCCAGGGATTGGGAGTTTGAATCCCCACAGGGACTTCTGAAGAAAACCCAGCCTCTGTAAGTTTGGTCGAGCTGCATAGATCTAGAACACTTCCAAAAAGGGAAGAGTAAACTACTTCTGAGTACTGTCTACCTAGAAAACGCCGAAAAGGGTCACCAAAAGTCAGAACCATGGCACATAATTATTTTTATTAACACACACAATTTTGAAGAGCACTTTTAGCATGTATTCTTTGTACTTTCTTTCACTACTAATCTTTTTACATTGTTTTATGGATATTGAATTTTTTTTGATACTGGATGTTATTTAAACAATGACATAGTTTTTGGATGTTTTCACTTCAAGATTTTCTGGGCTTTAATGCTTTGGTTTTTAATTAAGATGTTTAACCCCAGCATTCTCATTCTTATGTTTAAATTTGTAATTTCCTCCTCTACTGAAGCAGAAATATTTTTCCTGATTCTCTAATGACATTCAAAATAGTGTACTAGCTTTTTGAATTTGCAGTAACCAATTAAGAAGCCACGAATATACATACCTCTTTAAGGATGTACATTTATTATTGCCTTTGTTATTTTATATATTGATGGCGATCTGGGGAGGTGGGCAGAAAGACAGTGAAGGAGAAAGGAATAAAATTATCTTTCACATGAGGAAATGAAAGAAGAGATATTGACTTGATATCATGTGAAGCAATGGAACTCCATCCCAGTTTGGGAGATAATCTCCATTAAAAGAGAAAATAATTCTAATTATTCAAGTAGACATCAGAACACGCAAATAACCTAGAGCAACTATTGATGGATTAAAATAAAGAGAGGAAAATTGTATGTTTCCAATAGCTTACTCTAAGAAGTCACCAAACACAATTAGAAAGGTTTCATTTTAATCAATGGGATAACTGCATTTTTTTAATTCTTTCATGTTAAAATATGATTTTGCAAAAATAAAAATTGATGTTTTGTGTTCATTTCTAGATGTGAGTTATCCTAGAAGCATAGTTCTGTTGAAGGAGCAGGACACAAGCTTAGTGAAAGGTTATTTCTAAATCTTATTTTTAGAAAGACCTACATATCCTGATATCAAAACGTCATTCCTGGGGGGGAAGAGTATTCCCCAAAGGTCATTAGGGTTCAACCGAAGTAGCAATCACTCAAGGCACATTTGGCCAAGTCAGGACAATACCATGATGAAAGGGGGGGGGGGAAAGATGAAGAGGCTGCAAATATTGCCTATGCCAGCACTAGTTTGATGAGTAGAAAAGTAGCCACATGATTAGGCTTTTGAAAGGCTTGGGCCTCTAGAGCTGATGCACACATTTCCTGACACAACAATTAATAACCACTCTGGCTTCTAGGATGAAGGGGCCGAATAGTTTTCTCAGTTCCTTTCAATATAACTCTGAGAAACCTGTTGCTGTCCAACATAAACCTGTGGCAATCTTTACAGCGTAAAGGCTTTGTGGCAGAAATCAGGCAAGACCAATTTCTCATTCCTATGAAAACTAAAAGCTGCCTTTGGATATGACTATTAAGCCCAAATGTAGTAGCATGTTATCTAAGAGGAAAACACATCGTTTCTTCTAAAAATTAAGGACATATCTTTTCCCTAAAGAATTAGATGAAGAATGAGATCCTTGAGAATTATGAGCCTAAACATAGCTGCTGGATAGCTCAGTGATGTAGACATCTGGTTGGGAACCTGATCTCCCACTGCGCCTCCTTGACAGTGTAGCATTCAGCCCTGCCCTCACCTGTCCGTCACAGCTGGGCAGTGGAACATCAGCCAATGAGGGGACGGAAGGTGGTGCCGAAGGGGGAGGAGCTGGTATATATAAAGGGGTGTATGAGGTAAGAGAGGAGATTTAGAGAGAGATTTTGTGAGAGTTAGTGATGAGAGTGTCTATGGGCCTGTGAGCCAAACAGTCAGTGAGGGAAAAGTCTCTGTGTGTCAGTGAGTGAGAGACCTTGATTAACATTTTGTGATTTACCTATTTTATTTTATTAATCAAATAAACAAGTTTAAGTTTTGAAGGAACACATGATTCAGTGATTTATTGGTATTGAAACAGCAATACCTGGTGGCAGCTACCTGAGAAAAAGAGTGAGCACTCCTGGAGGCCTGAGTTGGTAGAGGCTTCAGTGTGCTCACTACAGACAGGAGTAGGACTTGATGATCCATAGGGTCCCTTCCAGTTTTAAGATTCCAGAAAGGAAACCAGAGGCTGACATTCTGTTCATGTAGGTTTCACAATGCAAAGCTCATGATGACATTGTCAACCAGGGCAGGTTTTTGGAAATTAAACATTTATTCCTCCATTCCCAAGGCCACAAAGGGCCTGCATAATGGTTGTTTGTGGGTTTTTCGGGCTCTTTGGCCATGTTCTGAAGGTTGTTCTTCCTAACGTTTCACCAGTCTCTGTGGCCGGCATCTTCAGAGGACAGCACTCTGTCCTCTGGTGTAGTTGGCTTGGGAGTTTCTCAACAGGGCACTCCCAAGCCAACTACACCAGAGCACAGAGTGCTGTCCTCTGAAGATGCCGGCCACAGAGACTGGCGAAACATTAGGAAGAACAACCTTCAGAACACGGCCAAAGAGCCCGAAAAACCCACAACAACCATTAGATCCAGGCTGTGAAAGCCTTCGCAAATACATCCTGCATAATCTCTTTCATTGTTGGGAACCAGTGGAGGCTGCAGGACAGGCAAACAATGTCTTTCATTAAATGAAAATCACTACTGCAAGTAAAGGCATCAGCCTTACACTCTCCCTGCTTCAAATAAACACATCATCTTAATCACATCCTCTTTAAAAAAGTTTAAAGACTACATCTTTTGTTAGGACTTTAAAAAAGCAGAGTTCTCAGATATTAAAAATGCCTTTTAATTCATTACCAGGAGCATAAGAAACTGCAAATACTTCTCTTCCAAACACTGGGTGTCTGATTTCTTTCACAAATTGTCCATTTTCTGGCTTAAAACACTGAATTCGACCATTCTCTCTGTCAGCTACACACAGTTGACCAAAATCGTACACAAATGTCAAACTGTGAGGGATGTTGAATTGGTTAGGTTTTGCTTGACCCACTGTAGTCTCTGAAAGAGATGGGGAAAATAAATTAACATCCACCTAATCTGAGGGTATCATTTATGGCCAGAAATACTGATTTGTAAGCTTCAACTTATGAGAAAATGCACCCAGCCCACTGGAACTGTATTTTGCCTAATTACAGCAGACTTCAAACAGTATACTGACAATACTCCATACCGTATTCACATTTTAAAGGATCAGTAACAGTATCTCATTTGAAGACATACTTATATGAGGAGCTCTGAGCAATAGTCCAGAACCCATTATACAGTAAAATAATGCCATGCATGCACATAAATTATACATAATGCCTGAAATCCTGTAGTAACTCACAATTAAGAGTAGGTTTATTTAATTAGTTGAGCAAACAGCAGGGCAACTTCCTTTCTCAACAGGCACATAAGCTTGAACTTGGCCTATCCTAGGCCACAAAACTTTCTAGATCAGCCTGTGTCCAAATGAGCATAATTTAGGGATTAGTCTAGCAGATGGAACTCCCAGAATGGAGAATTTTAGGATTTGGAATAAAAACAAACAAAAAGACAAAAGAAATGCATGGTGCATGCCTATTGGTAACTCCTCCATAAGCTCCCACTAATTCATTCTGCTTGTGACTTACTGCTGGATTTCAACCAGTATCTGAGGATCCTGCATGGGGATAATGTTTTTTATGGGAAATAGTCAAATATATGACCTATCACCTGCAGTTTGAAATTGTAAAGCCCAGACACATGTTTATTTCCTCAGTGAGAAATAGATATTAAAACCACAGTCAGTGGGACCTCAGGAACATCCAACTTCTAGACTGTCTCTTACCTGGGTTACATAATAAACCATTCTGAGGAGGAAAACAAAAGCAAAACATAGGATTTGCAAAATGAATCAACAGATTTCTGTTCAGTACCTTCTCCCCACTGCATGATGAACATTCCACTTGGAGAAAACTGAACAATACGATTATTACAGTAGCCGTCTGACACATAAATATTGCCAGTAACTGGATCCACTACTACATCTGTAGGTTGGCAAAAGTGATTTCCATCACTTCCAGGTTGCAATGCCTTCCCTAAAGTCAGCAAAGGAGATTCCACACCGTGTGGTGCTAGTTTGAATACCTATCAATGTAAAAGGTAAAAGAAGATTATTTAAATTACATATTATACAGACAACCTAAGGCAAAAATCTATAGTTTGCAGGACCTATCATGTGCCTGCCTACTAGAAAACATATTTCTTCAGAGGAAAACTACATATTAGCAGAAATTCATAAGCCTAATGAACAGATCCATTGCCAAGCAAATAATAAGAGTTAAATTAATAGTGTTTATGTATAAAATAAGTCAATCTATGATTATTATGCTAAATAGAATAGTTGAACATTTGGGAAACATTCCCCCAGTATGATAAAAATGATGCTGTCAAGTTGCTAATAAGAGATAGAAGCTAGCTAAATTCGGAGTTGTACATTTAGTACAGCACTTTGAATGTCAATTACACATACCTGATGAAGAGCTACATCAGTCACCCAGTAGTTTCCGTTATTATCTATACTCAAGCCATGAGGTAAATAAAACCTGAGAAGAAAATAAATGAAAGCTACAGTATGGAGAAGGGGGAAACGTGAAACCAAAACAGAATGATTTGTTTCTCTTTAGCTTTCATATTAACATTTGGGCTGTTCTTATATTGTTGCAGAAGGAATGCTTTGCTTATGGAAATCTGCTGGACTCTTCTTGAGTTCATTTTCCCTACTTTTGTTCCTGCTATTCCACAAAATCTGGTGCTATCCCCCACATTTCAAAGCTGATACCTGCTTGAAGCTCAGGGGGCAGCATTCCTACCAGGCCACATTTGTATATGCATACAGACCTCAACTCTTAATTCTGTTCCTCTTTTTATTGAAGGATAAGGAGGAAACAGCCAAAAGAAAAGAAAAAGAGAGGTTGTTCTTAAATCCCCCACCCCCAAATCAGACATCTATTGCAAAAATTGCTTCTTCCTGTTTCAACAAAGAATTCAAAATCAAACATATCTGTAGTGTTATATCTGTAGACCAAGTTTTCATTTAAATTGCACACCCAGCACACATTCAATAATAGCAGTATTGCTTTGGATATGACATTTTCAACAATAAAATATGTTTGTCTGCCCATCTGTCTGTATTACACTTAGGAAAATACAACATCTCCACCATGCATTCATGGCCATTCTAATTGCTGTGTGCAATATTGCTGATGGATGTGTTGAACATCTACTGGATTAAATGTGCCATGAAATTTGTGATAAATATTATACCATTGTTTTGGCCATTCTAAGGATAAACTGCCATTTTGTATATTGCTTTACTGCAAGGAAAGGTGTGGGCCTGAAATAGAACCTGTCAGTAATATTGAGATATTTTCCCCTACCTTTAGAAGATGAAACAACACCCAAGTAAAAGGGGGGGGGGGAGAGGGAGGGAATTCAGATATCATCATGGGTGAGATCTAATAGCTTATTTATAGGTTTATTGCCCAAATTTAGGGCAAGAACAGTACTACATTAAGCTTTAAAAGAAGTAAATGGCAAGTGGACTGCCAGACCATTTGATGTGTGTACAATTCCAATTGCAGCTTGGGCAGCTGCTGACCCAGTTCTTAGTGCCTTTCTTCCGGACCCAGCAAAAATGGAGAACACTGTCAGTGAACAAGCAATGTTTGTGAAAAATGACTCTGCCCAATACATAGTGATTCCCTCCGTTCCATCAGGAGGGTCTTCTACCTCTCTCTAAACGCACATGGAAAAGGAACCTACCCTTGCAGGCTGCTACAGGATCAAACTCAGAATCCATGCGGACGTGTGTCCCCCCTCCCCTTATTCTATTATACTCTACTCATTTTATTCACAAAATCATTTCATCTAAGCTATTTTAACAACAACAATATAATAAATACCCTATAATAAAATACTCATTTAAGACTTGTAAAACAAATTAAGCATCGAATTTGACTTACGAGTCTGAAGCTCTGGAAATAGGTATTTTGAAAAATAAGGATACTGTTTACATGAAAGCACTAATCCATCATTATGGATGTGTGTGTACTCCACACTTGTGTATGAGGAATTTGTGTTACCTGCCCCCTCTGTTATTGCTTTCATCATACAAATGTGACTGTATGAAGAGATACAGCCCTTATTGTATCTGTATAACCTCAGTAGGTAAGCCAGACCTGTTTTCTCTCTTCCCCTTTTCCATCTCAGGAGCAGGGGCATGTGTGTGCATTCTGAACCTATACAGAACAGTCTCTCTCTTGCTCTCTCGCTCTCTCGCTCTCTCCCTCTCTTCATCCCCATGAGGAATGTGATAACCAAGAAGTGGGGTTAGCACTCTACCCATATCACATATGAAATACACATGTTTTCATCACAACTAAACAGGGCTGTAGAAAAGAGGGAATCAAGTGGTAGATCTCAGAGCCCTCATCCCAGCAGATGCTCCCCATCCAAAGAATCACTTCTTCTTTCAGTTTCTTAGAAAGAAGCAAAAGCTTTCCAGAAAACTGTCCTTGGAGAGTATATACTTAGCAGCTACACAGTCTGTGTTTTCATGTGTACACCTAGAGGAATTATGAGAGTCCCATTTACTCATTACCCATATATAATGTCAGTTTGGCTATAACGCCAGGTCGAAGCAAAGTCCACTTTCACCTCTAGGAGGAGTGCATGCAGGATTATAGTAAATCCACCCTCTCTTTTGCTTTACCTCTCTACTTTCTTTCTCTCTGCTTTATGTATCCATACTCTGTTGGTTTCATTTCCATCCCAGCCATCCTCAGTATTAGACACCGGCCAGATGGAAAGAAGTATCTCCAGAAAACAGAGTGTGTGAAGGCAAGGCAAGATAAAGGACAAATTTCAACACAATTCTCCATGATCTGTTCAGTGACAAAATCATCAACACACATACCCAATACATACTTTATAGCCGAACCGGTTACTGCACAGTATGCACAGTAAACAAAGAGATCTCTGATCTTCTTCACTTTCTGATTTTTCTTCTACTTGGGGTGAAAGTGATGTCAACATACTGAATCCTGACTGTCCTACTTCTTCAGAGTCCTTCTGCCTTGTGAGAGGGAGGGAATATCTCCTTTCCATCGGAGTTTGTGTTCATTTGAGTCAACAAGCAAACTGTTTTTCTTCACCAAATTTAACAAAAAATCTTGAATGGAGATTGGTATGTACAGTGCAAAATGAGGTTGTCTCAAGTCAGGAATATACAAGTATTTTTAATAAAGTAAAGCAGACTTACAGATTTTTTCCTGTGGAATGAAGAACTGCTGAATTACTAGGATCTAGTACCAGAATTGTGCTTTCTTTAATGGGTCCAAGCCCCTTTTGTCGATAAATGTAATTACTGTCAAAGGAACTAAAGATGAGAGAACAATATGTCAGTATAGCGAACAATAAAAAGGCAAACATTTCAGGATCTTGTAAAGATCAGCATATTCGAATGGTTATGCTATTGCTGTGGTCACACAAGTGTAGATTTCCCTCGTTTAAACATTTACATAATGACACAGCAACATTTAGGCAAGGTTTACATTCCCAATTCTATAGCAGGTGTGCAGACATCTTTGCACACAGCTGGGTGCAAGCATCCATGGACTAGGCCACAAGTCCTATATAGTACTGTCATTTTTTAAAGAAGTGGAAGAAGATATATCTGATCCCTTTCTGAACCCAAGTAAAAAGAAACACAATTAGAACAAAACAGAAACTTCAAAAGGATAAAATGATAGAAAAGCAAGTCATCTGACAAATCCAATGTGAATTAAAGTAGAACTCCTTTTCAAGGAGACTACATATACCTTGGATCTTACAAGGAAGAAGGTTAAAAAAACTAAACAAATTCAAAACTGAAAACTTTGCATGTCAACAGAAGCTTATCACTGTCATTTTTTGCTACCTAGATATGCTCCAATTTTACCAGGTCCTTGTCAGAACATTGAGGAACTCTGCTAATCATATTGGACTTGAAATAAAGTAACTACAAGCAAAAGACAAACACAAATATTCAAGTATCTACACTTTAATATTCAGGTATCCACACTTTTAAAAAATGCCAAACTTTTTAAACGAACCTTCTTAAGGCAGATGACCTGATTCTCATCTTGTTCCAGTTTATTTTCACAACAGATGTTGGGGAGGTTGAAAGAACAGGGGTGTTCAATCATACTAATCAAGACATGCAATATCTATATACATTATGTGTTTGTTTATGCACAGGTCCTGGATGGCAGATGCATTTCCTCCTCATCAATAAGCTATATTCACACATTTGACTAACAATTAGTAGAAATAAGCTTTTTTGAATCTTAGTTAAATTAGCAATTTTTAATTCAAACAATTGCTGATAAAATTACATTTACAAACCTACACAGAAATAAGTCCTAGTTTGTTTATCGGGGCTTCTGTAGGCTTGCGTTGAGTTACTTTAAAATGTCACCTAAAGCAGCTAAAATAATAAAGGGTGATGTCTGTGTTTGTTGGAGCCAAAATTTATGGATTATGTAATTTAGATACGTAATTTTAGACATGAATTCTAAGAGGCTGGAATTTTTAAAATTTTAAAACATATTAAACTTAATTAATTGACACCTGCAGTATTATCTTCAGTCATTAGGTGGCAAGCTACCTGAAGCATGTTTGCAGTTTATATACTTTGAAGCTTGAGGGAAGCAGCTCAAAAAGCAGGGATGCAAGACTTCCCCTTCTACTCTGCAGGGAGCAAATATTCCATTCAGGGCTCACCACTACAATGGCCATGTTCAGAGACTTCAGTGGCTTTGTGTACCCTCACATAGCGGCAGCACAAAGTGGCCAACAATGTCAGCCACATCATTTTTTCTCAAAGACTTTGGTGCATCCAGTGCTTGTCAGATCCTGGTCTTTTTGCTAGTTGTAAGTTGTCAATTTGTGTGTAATTCTAAGATTATTATAACATTATAATTTTTAAGTTATGTAATCACCAAAATATCACTAGAAAACTTCAGAAGGGATTCAGCAGAAGATATTAGTCATTCCCTCCTCAAAGTTTTTTTCTGCTGCTACCCAGCTTGGGACCTAAAATCAATGGTCACCATTTGACCTGAAAATTGTTGCCAGACAGATTCTATCTGAGGAGAGTGGTTTCAGTTATCTTCTCCCACATCTTCTCTAGCTGGTAACTTTCATTCATTCAAGGTCCCTGTGCTTTCCCAAACTACCGTGATGGATACCAGTCTATACATCCCTAGCTGAACAGGTGTCATTTTCAGACATTATGAAATGCTGGGACTTATAATGGTGGAATATTTTTAATTTTGTGCCTTGCCTTAACCAAAAGAACACTTCTATGTTGTGACACATACATTTGGTTTTGAATACACATTTGACAAAACAAAACAGGTTTTGAACTAGCAGAAAATTTAAAGTATCAATAATTTTGAAATTCATAGTAGGGCTGTTAGTAGTTGTTTACATACATATAAGGCACTCATACTGTTATCCCAATGAGAAAGTATTAGTTATACTTCTCCCTAAGTACAAAAAGCCTTTATAAACATCTCAGGATAAGTGCTTTTGCATTGATTGCAGCACAGTGTTAACTGACTACGTGCATGAAAGTAAACAGCATTTAATATAATTACATGTAAAACTGTAATTCAATTCTCATCCAAAATGTGGAAGCCATACAATTTTTTTGCACATTTATTTATTTAACTGGCTTCTAAGTGCTCTTTCAGATCGATTTTTTTAAAAACAGAAAACAGCAGATGAGTCTGTGAACCAAATGATTAACCCCTATACATCACCACAATACAAGAATAGATCCTGCATAAAATATTCATACTATGCTTTCAATTACCAAAAGTTGTAGACCTGTCAAGCTTATTGTATTCCATTGATTAGTGCATGGATTTATTTAATACAATAATTTGCAAATTAAACCTCCAGTAGTTTATAATTAAGAATATCCACCATACCCTTAGTAGATACTGGTGCAAGCACTTTTGTTTGTTATCACACAACTGTACACATTTCAGAAAGAGTTTGCATTTTATTAATGTTGTATTGAAGTGCAACAAATCCCAAGCACTGCTTCTGGAGTCTGCTGATTTCCTTCTCATCCCAGCTACAACTGCTGCTGAGGACAAATCACCACAGGGGCTAGTAACATTTCATTTTCATGGCTGAGGTTGGGACAACAGTAGCATCCTAAAAGACAGACCAATGATTGATAGCCCCTTGTGGATGGAGAAAGAGAATAACAACTACAATTTTATAGCAGCAGTCTCTAAGATTATATTCTCTCAGATATCTGAGGCTGAACTACTAGAATACAGCACATGACAGCACATGACCTGACTTTGTTTCTGAGACTCTACAAACAGTCTGAAGCACAAACCAGTAAGAAATGCCATCCTGAGTGATACTAAAAGCCTTTCTGTCCCCATAGTGAACACACCAGATGGCCAGAGGACATCTACCAGCAGGACATGAGTGCAATAGCAACCTTATACTTATGTTTTTGCAGCTACTGGTATTGAGACATGCATTGCCTCTGATACTGGAGGTAATACACTGCCATAGTGATCAGCAGCCACTGATAGACGGCTTGTCCATGAACCTGTCTATTCCCCTTTCAAAATTATCTGTGTTCAAGGCTGTTAACTAAATCTTCCATAGTTTAACTATTGATTTTGTAGGGAAACTGTTCCAAATCTCGCACCATTCTACTTCAGTGTAAAAACATGGTGGTCTCTCAAAAAATATTACTACTAGTGTTTTCTGCCAAGAGACAGGAATACACAGATGGAAGGAATGGCAATTGCTACAGGAATTACTAAATGAAAACAGAGTCTTCTCTCTTTTTAAATGGATATTGCTTTCAAATAACCACAGTCTATAAGTATTGAGCTGTGACAGCTATTTCACAAATCAATCTACTAGTTATCCTTATGTTTATTTTTTCTTTGTTTTATTAGCACAATAATCTGCACCACCATCAGGCAAATGAGACTTCATAATACCAATATGAGTTCAGGGCAAAGACTATGTTCCAAAAACAACAGTAGAGAAGAGAATATTGTCAATGCAAGCCATATCCAGGTGTTATGCTGAATATATGGAGTGGTAAAGAGATAATACGATGGGGTGTATATAAAGAGATAGTGGGATGGGGTGTATATATTAACCTCAAGTCTATTCAGCTGAACACATTCACAGGATCCTTTGCTATGCAGAGTTTTAGATTAAACAAGCATGCATTCTACTAACTCCTACATTTGGTAGGATACAGCTGGTAGGGTTTAAATGCATCCTGAAGTCCCCACAACGTATTTAGCTCTCTACTGTTTCAGACCTTAACATGGCTACACTGAAAAGAAAAAGAGCCATTGGGCTGGATCCAAACTTAGTTATGATTAACTTAATTCCAGTTGATTTCAATGGGCTTACACTGAATAAGCTGGGTTTTATTATATACTGACTGGAAATAAACCAGTCAGAATTTTTTATATATATATTTCTGTTAGGTGAAAAAACTTACAGTGGGAAAATATATAAATTATGGTGGAGATAAAAATCAAAACTGTCAAGATAAAGATCCTTGATCTACAAACACCTGTTTGAATTATCAGTCCAAATTCCCTTGAAGTGCATCTTCACCAAAGTACAGAGAGAAAAAATGATGCATAACAGCATGCACATCTAAAGGAAAAATTTGCGGCTCTTGGACCAGACTCTAAACAACTTTGAACATTTAGAAAAAGCTGGGCAAGCTGTTTGCAAAGTGTGGCGGCAGGGCTGGAGTACCACTGATGGAACACACACAGTGCCAGATCCTATGCTTGCTATTCCCTAACACTACATTATATTGTCTAGATTGTACAATCAACCCTCTGCATTCACTTGTAGAGCTATGCGGCTTTTTATGTTCATGTATTATTAATACATTGCTACCATTTTGAACAGTGCCTAAAGCACTGATAATCTGTTTGCTTCTTCCTTGTTGTATGATGGGGAAGCAATCAAGTAGAAAGAATGAAAAGAGTTCCTAAGGTCAATAATTGAGCACATTTATGACTGGTAAAGAACATTACATCCAATTAATAACTTTGCTTTAATTTTATGATTACGTGCATATATTTAGGCAAAGCTGATAATAGAGGTCTTTTCTCAAAGGAAAAAGAAGGAAAATAAACAGTATGTGAAACCTGTATCATCTGATAATTAACATTAACCCCAATGCTGTTACTGCTCTTTTTGCTGTTACCTGCTTCTTATATATATATATCCAGATTTCTCCTTCAAAAATGTATTTAAAATCTCAGGAGTGCTCACAGATGAAATGCAGAACATTCTTCCTATTTCTTGTATGAGTAACTTTTTGATCAAATGTCAAGCTGGAAACTTTATAACCTGATACATTATATTGGTTACTATCCTGTTTGTGCTGGTATAACATAAAGGAACATAAAGAAATAAGGAACAGCACTATTGAATTGTGCAATCCATCATGAGTCTGTAGCACAAATGATTGTGCAATATGCCAACGGAAGTGCTTCTGGGATAACATTTCCATGTTGGCCATAGAGCAACTCCTACTTATTTAGACTTCCAAGTAAATGTCTCTTTGATTCAATAGATTTTTGGCCAGTAGATGAATTTGCCAACATATTGTAACACCATCTCTTTACCACAGCTCCTCCCACTTTGTCTGACGCAATCATATTACTAGTAACAGAGGACAGTGGAATCATGGTAAGAGGCACACCACTATAAACCAAAAAAGCCTGCAGGTTACAGAAAGAGCTTGGTACTCTTACCCAGTGTAAGAGTGGGGTAAACATCCTGAGCTGTGAGTGGCTCTATATACAAAGTGGCTTGCTTGGCTCCATAAAGTGGGCTGTATCTTAGTGCTAATAATTTGCTGTGTGACAAGTTCCCATTGGAAAAGCCTACTAAGATACAGGGACTGCTCTGGAGCGTCATGAGAAACCTAAACTCTTGCAGCAGAATCAAGACATACAGACATGCAGAAATACCAGTGTCCTCCCTAATTATAAGTGAAAAACTTGCTGTTTTAGTGATTATGCAAAATTCTGCACATATCCAAATTGGATATTGATGAGATAAAATCCTGTATGTATTAACCTCAGTTCTGAAATGGACAGATCTTTGATGGGGTTCCATACTCAAAGATTTGCTTAGTCTACAATCTCTTTGTGGCTCCCATTCAATAGAATCATCAAACACCAATCCCATTTTACCCTATGTCTTAAAATCAGCCAGAAAATGTAGAAGATATACGTATCCTCTAGGTCCTTTTAAAATGAAAAGTATAAGCGTATTTTAAACATCACAGTACATGAAAGTACAACAGAACATGTATATTTTTTGCTTAGAATATTTGCTTACTTTGCATCCCAAACGTGATCACCTCTGTGAAAGATGACCAAGTTACTTTTAGGATCCAGCGCCACTCCAGAAACCTGGCCCAGTTTGAGATTTACCCCAGGCCAGTCAACAACTTCTTCTATGTTAAAATCTGAAAAGGAAAAAATGAGTTACAAACACTATGTTAGTAAGAGACCTTTCCTGTAAGATACTTTCTTCACAAGATATTCTGTAAACCAGCGATTGCTGTCAGAATGTAAGTTCTCAACTGTTTTTAATTTGTGTATGCCACTTAGTATATAAAATATTAAGTACTTGATGAAGTATAAATCCAAATAATCAATAAAATAAAATACGGTACACATAGATAAGTTCCCAAAAAAGTTATGTTTAGTGGTATACTTCAAGGCATATATGCTTAGGACTGCAGCCTTTGACTGCTTTAAGAGTTACACAAGAAGGGCAAAATACTCTTGTGTAAAATTTGCACCATGCACGTCAAGTGAGACTATCATCTGGTGTTGGTAATTTTTTAATTTAATTTTAATTTATATTAGTTGCAAGCTTCTTATTCTCCACTTTCAGTTCCCAAGGGTCCTCAGAGCCAAAAATTGCCTCTTAATTTTAATTTTTAAATTAGAAATTCCCTTTGCTGAATGCTGACCTCAGCAGGCAAAGCTTGAGCAGCGTAACTTTACAGCAATAGGATTCTGCCTGGTAAACATTGCAGTGTATTGAAGGTTGATTCTACTCTGGGAGGAACCTTGCCGCAAAAGCACACAACAAATTTTATCCTAGCTACATGCCCAAGTAAAAGATAAAGTTACCCTAATGATACAGCACCAACAGCTTATTTATAAGGGTTTAATTGGAAGTAATTTCCACTTGTTTAGATGGAACATTTCCAAGTAAATGTGCCTTTGACTGGAGCGAGATCAAGCCAATAATCACACCTGTCACTTGTCAGCACTGAATACTTAACCTCTGGCTTCTAACCCTGATGTTCTCTCAGGAGGAAAACAATGAAAACACACAATAGACCTTAGCCAACCTGCATTTACCAGTAACTTGTCATATACAGCAGTCACAAAACCTTTGTTCAGAATCTGTTTGTAGGGTGATAATGCGTAATTAAAAAACCTAGTCCACCAGCCGGAAGAGTTCAGCTGATTTGGACTCTGATCATTTTAAATTAATATGCCTAAACATCTTAATATAACTTTTTCCCCCTTGACACCACTGAAAAACTGTGCCTTTCAATATAGCTGTTCTCAACAGTGTTAATTTATACTGTGAAAAGAGTAAATAATGAAAAAAAGCATGTGGATAAATGAAAATTATAAGGAAAAAGAACCACACAACAAAAACTGTGTTCACATCACTATCTTGATCCTAACACATGGGTTGATTTAAAAGCCTCCAATAAAATTATTCTCTTCAGAAAAGATGTCCCTTTCTATAATTGGGATTCTGCCATTAGGCTGTATTTTGCTCACTTCAGCAATATCCGCCTATTTGCCAAGTCTTTTAGCCTGCTGAAAATGCTACAGAGAGGTCAAGAGACCCTGCTTGGGTGGGCTGAACTATGATGCAGAGAGGGCGAGAATAATCTGCAAAAATCAGGTGGAGTGGAGCCCTTCTAGCCTTCACAGATTTTGGATCTACACTGGATCGGTTTCTCATATTTGTACAAGCACACTGTTTGCTTGGCAATAAACCACAGGGAAGACTAGCTGATGGCTTACAGTGCACCCTTTATTCCCAACATATTTCTCTACATAATCTTTTACTTCAGCCACACATATACGTACTGCTGAACATCCATTACATGCCAAAATGCAGTGAGAAATTAAAATAGCACACATTGGCACCAGGTTAATGCCATGGAAAATTGCACTTATTAAAGAAAAACAACCAGAACCAATAATTTCAAAGTGTAGACAATATCACCATTGATAGTTTGCAACAGAAAAATTAAAGAAAATGAAGCAAAGAAAAGAAGAAGCTGTTCTTAGTGTTTTGAAACTTACACATAGGTCAACTGCTATGCATCCAGTTCTAATGGGAAATGCCTTCTACATGAAGGATCAAGGTTTTCACCTTAGTGAAAAAGACTGAACTATATTTCAAAATGATCACAATGAACAAAGCAAGAGGTGACTTCTGAGACTTCTTCTATGAGCAATTTCCCACAACTAACTGTAATCAATCTTAGTATAAAAGCTGTCACACAGTAACTAAATATAGTCATTTTGCCAAGACATGCTTAAACAAGCTTAAACTATGATTTCATGTCAGGTCCGAAATGACAAATTGCAATCTGAAATCAGCAAGCAAACCAGAATCAGAAAGCACCGTTTGGCAATGTTGCATTAAGCCACACTATCTGCTTACTCTGGGGTTGTCATAAGTCCTGAATTTATAAAATACAATTACGGCTCTCACTCTGTCTTCAGACACCACTATATTGCAGAAATTAGACTAAACTTATAAAGGTAAGTGCTAGGTAGATAGAGAATAAAAGCCAATACGCAGCTCTAAACCACAATTTGGATTCCGAACAATGATCAGCAGGACCATTATATGATAACCTAAACTGTGCTATCACTGGTGTCCATGTAAACAGCTTCTAGAGCAGTCTACCTATATGACCAATGTGTATGTTAATGAAGGGACTTGCATGGCGAGATTAGAGCTCTTTGTCCCTGGAGGAGGAATCAATGCAATTTGTCTTACTAAGAAAGAAAAGTGACATTCTTAGCGACACTCTTCCAGTTAAACTACATATGAATACAGCATGGATTGTTTATATAGTTAACCCAACTCAAATCAACATCAGTACCAGTCCTGTATTTTGAGAAAAATTACTTTAATGTGAAGAATTATGCTTACACATTCATAAAGAGAAGCCCTCCTTAAATGCAATGAATACCACAAACAAAACACTGTTACAATTTGACAGGGTACTCTGTCTTTGAAGTTGCTATATTCTGTTTTTATTAGTTTAGCAAAACATGGTAACCCTTTGTTTCAGCTCAATTTTCCACTTATATACCCCAGAGTAAACTACAACTATTAAATTAGCCCCCCTCTTTTTATTTTACAAGATTTGGTGCAAACATGGCAATTCACAAGTATATACAGTATTTGTAATAAGGGAACAGACAACTCTGCTATAAACTAGAGGGGACAGCTCACATATAGAGGGCGAAAATTCTGACCCATTGCCAGAGGTGGTAAAAATAAAATAGGCGTTGATTTAGTCACTGCCTTTTACATTAGACGAACAAAACGAATTTTTTATCAGTACCTCTGGAAAGTAATGTGCTACCTTATATTAAAGCAAAACCACACATCTGTGGATATTTTCTTCTACTTTTGATAATATGGAGCAACCTGATATTATTGGACGCTGTGAGACAAAAATACCCCTAACCCACCTCCTGTAGGTTCTTTTTCCCAGTTCCCTTCACCATGTTTAGGCTGCTGCAAAGTGAGATGCCTGTTCTCTGGTGGCCTCAGAGTGGATTCTAATCTGTGGAACTTGTGAATTCTGTCTCTGACAAGAATGGTATTGGCCCTTTCATCATGGCTGGAAAACTCTCTGGCAGCAGGCCAGCCAAGATCCTTCTTCTGGACTACATTAGCAATCTCAGCTACAAGGTCTGACTCTGCCTTTTCTGTTGGGTTATACTTGTGCACATGAACCACATCTTCCCTTTCTCCTAGCAGCTTGGAAATGAGTGAATAGAAATCACCTGTGTAGGGGAAAAAAAAGAAAGAAAGAAGGATAAGAGAAAGAAGCAAAGCAGCCAGAGAGATTGCAAGGCTTTGTAGCGAATCTGAAAAAAGAACAGAAATGTTAAGTCAATCCTAAAAGCTGACTTGATTTTTAAAAGGTTGCTGCTCACAAGCAATTGACATGAATCAAAGGCAGCATCTGTCTTTAAATTTACACAACAATACCAGTGCAGAACTAAAGCAAATGAGAACCCTCACCTCTAGAAGTTCAATTGTGAGGGGAAAAAGCAGAATTGCAACAAGAGACTTCAGTATGATGGAATACTGCTGTACTTACCTCTGATTGTTTATTTTAATAGCCACTCAGTTATAGCTCCAGATATAAAAGCAGCCCTTCATTCACAAGAACACAACCTGTGATGTGAAACCAGTTTGGAATAAAATGTGTTTTTTTATTATGGAAGTTGCACAAATACCTCTGTAAATGCTGTTTGTAAGCCAAACAGGGCTTACTATTTTTGTACTTTTCCCTTCCTCTCTTCAAGTTTTGTGGAACTATACATTTACCAGATAATGAAAAATCTGTTTACTAATCTTCAATTCTTCTTTCTAATAAATGCACACTGGATAGACTGCTCTTCCATAAAATTCAGATATCTTGAGTTTAATTTACATAATATGTATTTCTTTCTGGGGCATTAGTTTAAATAATATCTATTTTATTCTGATTCCTCAAATGAGCCACTATATTTTTTTTCCAAAAATCCAGTTAACTAGTTTGCCTGTGCTTGATAATTTTGTCATGTAGTATATAAAAATAGTACATATTTTAATTTTAAGGCATAATTATGTCATGGTGGCTGGATAGCTCAGTGAGTTAGATTTCTGGCTGTAGAGCCGCAGGTTGGGAGTTCACTTCCCCACTGTGCATTCCAGTAGACTCAGCCTCTATAAGTCTTGGGCAAGCTGCACAGTCCCAGGGAGCCCCTAGAAAAAGGGTATGGTAAGCCACTTCTGAGTGTTCTCTACATAGGAAACCATGAAAAGTGTTGCCATAAGCCATTGTTGGCTTGATGGCACACAAATATTTTTATTTATTATACAAAGAGTCGAAAGAATGTTGCTTCCTATGCTGTCTGATTTCACTTGAGTCTGTTTCTTGTGCATTAATAGAAAGAAAGAAAGAAAGAAAGAAAGAAAGAAAGAAAGAAAGAAAGAAAGAAAGAAAGAAAGAAAGAAAGAAAGAAAGAAAGAAAGAAAGAAAGAAAGAAAGAAAGAAAGAAAGAAAGAAAGAAAGAAAATCGGTGTGCAGTAAGAAAAAATAGAAGAGCCAATCTTCATAGCTTTCTATTGTTCTGGGCAAAATCCAATGGTGGATAGCTGCTGGCAGATTAGCAGAATCCAGAACAACTGGGAAGTGTCAGTTCCTTCTCTCCTCCCCATATGCTCTCAGAAATGGCTGTGGAGATCTTGAAACCACTCAGGACTGGTTTTCAAGCAGTGTGGAGATCTGCAAGGGGAGGGAGAAGGGAAAGAACTCCCATCTCAGCCATTAACACAACACTTAATTAAGTAAGGCCTTTGTGATGAATCTGCAAGTACTCCTAAGGTCCTTGCTGAACAATAACTTCAGCAAATACGGAGGTAAGAAGCAAGTCCACTAAATTTAGAGGATAATGAATGGATAGGTTAGAATTTCAATTACCTAGACTTTTAAACAATAACACTTATGGAACCATGTCATGAAATGTTCTTAAAAGTTGCATGAAGAAACAGTAATAGATAAAAATCACTAACTATCTAGGCTTCAGGTCTTTCATGAAAACTCATTATTAAGAGCTCAGCAAGGGAGAAAATTAAGTATTTCAAAATGACCCTAAGAGAGTCTGTCATGTTTATAAACAATCTTGGCTCAACTGTTTCAAGTAAATTTCCAATTTCAACTGTTGAAAGGGGAATATCCCAAGTGAAATACCCTGTCAGAAAATAATTACCCGAGTTAATAGGACCAATTTTGGTGAAATGAACAAAGCAAATTGGAGCCGAACAAAATGTGTTAAGCCAACCTTACTAACATGCTTGATAAAACAGTCCTGTCAGCGTGCTTTCCTTCAGCTTGCCTTCACAAATCACAAAAATCTGTGGCTACATCTTAGAAACAATGTTCTATTCTGATACAAAACTACAGCTTAATTGACTCACATATCTGAATAGGTAATGAAGGGTGCATGTGCATCTAGGTTGCAGCTCTTTTCTTCCTCCTTAGCAAGAAGACAGGGCCCAAAACCTGTGATCTATATTCACAAACATCCTTTATAAACAATATGATGCATGCTTGGAAACACCCAGATTAAGCAGTTTGAGAATAAAATGAGAATCCAAAAGAAGAAAGAAACTATGCTGAGTGAGCCCTATAAGCATAGGATAACATAAAAAAAAACAAATAGAGAAATATTAAAACATAAGGTGCTGGAATCTGCTGGAGAATGATTGGTGGTCTGCTCCCATCTTTCCACAATTTCCCCTGGGCTTGGCTTTGCATGTATTTCAAGATGACTGGGGGGCAGCCTCAGCTATGGTCATTCATTACAGGCCAACAGGTCATATGTAAGCAGCTAGAGAGCTGGACCAGAAGGAATCAACACTTCTCAGCAAAGAAATGGCTCTATTAAATGTGCCAAGTCCCTCCCTTGGCAAAGTCAAGTTTCCTATAGTAGAAGCATATTGTCAAACTGCCTGCACTTCCATAGTCATGGCAGACTTTTCAAGCTTCTATAATTGAAATAACACCATCATGCAGATAACCATGAGTGCAGTACATACAGTTTTGTATTTTAACAAAGAAGCTCCCTTCTTTCATCGACTGCTGAAAGACAGCATCTGAAATGTGGATAATTTCTATTTACATTTTTTCTCTTTTTTAATGTTCCCTCTTTCATGTAACCTTTCTTCCACCCTTTGTCAAAATGCCTGTTTCATCCAATAGTGACATGAGGACCACTGTCAGTGGCCAATTAGAATGCCCAGGAGGAAGAGAAGACATTTTGGATTTGAAAAAGGGATTCAGTCATTCATTGTGAGTGGGTCACTATGTGCTAAATTCCTGGTGCCCTTCATCTTGGCCTGCTTTTCCAGCCTGCTTATACCTCTTGGGTTCTTTACTATTTTGCCTTTTTTTTCTCCCTTGCTTTCATGAAGATTTCTTTTAGAGAGAGGAGGGATTATTTTTGCTCTTGTTAGGCAGCATGCCTGTGCCAGCATTCTTCATTGGGATTATTTTTTGTTTAAATGTATTTTAATTACATCCCCCATCTCTTTTTCTTTTCTTGGTTTATTTTTTATTTTATTTTATTTATTTTTTATTTTTTGCTGTTGCCTGGCTGGGGCAATGAATGAATCAAACAAGCCCTCTCACTTTTATTTACAGCCTTTTGCACCCCTCCAACATTGTTGCAGGACTTTCTCAACTACATCACTGAACCTGTCCAAATGGTACAGCAAAAAGAGTATTTTTTCATTTTATCTCAGCCCGAGAGGCAAATAATTCTCTTGTTTAGAGATCACACTAGTCTTGTATAGGCACTTTAAAACTGCTGATTCTGCATAGCCACAAGCTTTAGGCATTCTGGCTTCCGTGACAATCTCTGCCTCTCACTGCAAACAACAGTAACAAACCCCTCCTCTCCACTAAAAGAACAGAATAATCATGTAAAAATAACTAAGTAGCTTTATGGATAATTTTTTTTTTTGAAGAAAAGAAATCTCAAAAGCTTGTGCAACAAATGTTGGTAGTTTTATTTTAGCAATGCAAAATCAGATGAAGACTTTATAATGAAAACAGGAATATGTGGAAGCTCAGCATGATGTGACCTATGTCTAAAACACCTAACCATCTCTTAGATATTTGCTTAAGATAAAATTGGCTCCACAGGATGTTGAAGGAGGGAAACAGAAACTCAGCCTGCACTGGACAGAGTTACACCTCTCCTGGAAACGTACGGTAAGTTTGCAGCTTGGGTAAACTCCTGGATTCATCCCAAAGCCTGGATGTCCAGGGTTCAATGGTAGTCAGGAGTCCATCTGTACAATTAAAGCTACTGTGCCACCAGTACCAGTTCCTTGAGATGTCCGGTTTGGATAGTGGCTATCGGAAGGAGTAAATCTCCTCACATGAGCCTTCCTGGCTTCTACGATCTTCAGAGGAGCCTCTTCTCTTGATGCTATTGCTCTCATTGGAATGCTTGATGGCGACATAACGGAGAGCCTTTTCCTACACTGTCAAGTGCTCTCCCTTAGGAGATTACTCCCCCCCCCTTGTATACTTCTAGAAATAGTTAAAAACCTACCTTTGTAGACAGACTTTTAAGAACCAAATTGGGCAAGAGTGAGTCCATTCTAGATGCTGGGCAAATGTTCCCTTTTAATGTGTTTTTAAAACATTTAAATATCGAGCTTTTAATTACTGTTATATGTTTTATTCTCTTTTAAACCTGTAATTTTAAACTTTTAAAAACTTAATTTTAGTCTAACTTGTTTTAATTCATATATGAGCCACTTTGGTTTACAAAAAAATTAAACTCACAGTCTAAAATTCTGTGTGAAATTTCTTAATGGCTCTAATGAAGTTTGAACATATTTTCCTGAGTCTTGCAAAGAAAAGAACAAAATCAAAAACATAACTTTGCATTACTACAGTACCCAAGGTATTTTCACTTCCTGAACTTAGATGTGGGTTACACTTTACATAAGCCACTATATTATTTGCTATAACTAACTACCCTTTGAAATGCATGCCATTTCAGCTCGGAGACATCAACCACACTCTATCCCAAGTCTAATGTCATGATTATGACACGCAAATTCGTGAAGCGTTCCATATTTTTTTAATGTCTTAAAATTACATTGTTGTTTCATTGTAAGCCGCCTAGAGTGGTCTAATACGATCAGATAGGCGGGATAGAAATAAAATAAAATAAATAAATAAATAAATAAATAAATAAATAAATAAATAAATAAATAAATAATAAATAAATAAATAAATAAATAAATAAACCACCATTACTGGGTCTCAGTTTTCCATCTAAATAAGTTGTTTCTTCAGATACCTATCAGATTAATGTATGCAGATGCCAATATCAAATATTAAATCATAGAATCATAGAATAATGAAGTTGAAAGGTGCCTATAAGGCAATCGAGTCAACCCCTTGCTCAAAGAGTATCACAGCATTTTTACAGAGAGGTTTTTACAAGATTTGTTTTTTATATAATGTGTACATGAGACATCTGTTAAAAAACCTGAAGTGTTCCAGTGTTTACAAAATAGTGCCAAAATTCTTGTTATATCATACAATTATCAATAGATGAATGCATTACAATTAGCAGCATATGCTGCTACCAGAATGAAGTAACTGCCAGATTAAGGCTCTTGAAGCAAGACAGTTCTTATTCAGATCTACAGAACTTGCATCAGAGCAACAGGCAGGGGGAAAAAATCTAAATCTATCTTGATCACTTTAGCTGCTACAATTAAACCTAGTAGCCTGAATGTTTCCAGGGAGGGATATGATATTCCAAAGGACAGAGGGACACCAGGTACTGGAGACAAGAGATTTGATGATATACCAGAAATTGTAACAGTGGAACAGGAATGCACAAATGGATGGGAAAAGACAACAAAGATGCAGTTGGAAGGAATGACACATGGTTTCAAAGGTCCCTATACCAATGCACAGAGCATTGTTGGAAACAACCAAGATTAAACCTGATCTCTTAATACAGGGAGGTAAATATGATTAAATAGACATTAGTGAAAGACAATGGGATGCGACTCATAACTGGAACGCAGCAGTTTTCAGACAGGTTGCCATGTCAGCCTGTTTCAGTATTTCTAACACAAATGAAAACAAATATTAGGGCACCTTAAAAACTAACAAATTTATTTCAGTGTCAGTTTTGTAAATAACAACCCATTTCCTCAGATGAGACAGATCTGCATTCCACATAAGGCAAAGAGGAAAATCCCTACACAAGATAATAAAAGGACACACGTATGATATCTCAAATAGCAATGCACAGAAGCCTTCTTGAACACTTCAACTTCTCAGGACACTAGTGTATATCTCTAGTGTGGACAGAAGGAATTACAAAGGAAGATTCAGGAGAGAAAGAGACAGTAGATAGGGGCTATCATCCCAAATTCCAATCTACACTGAAAGGATTAAATAAGGAGCAATGATTCTTAGCACGCTATATATAGCAATGCAATCGACACTCTCTTTTCTCCATTTCACCTGAAATGCAGTCTGCTAAGACAGACAACTTTAGTGCAGAAATCTGCACCCACCTTCTGTCCACCTGTCTGCCTTCGAACAGGTGGTTCATATTTGTTCAACCTGGTTGCCCAGGTATATCATCTTTGCTGGGATAATAATGCAAGTCCAACCCTGGTGAGTCCTCTCTTTGTTCCACTATTTGGACTTCATCTATTGAGCTTACACCAATTTCACTGCTTATGCACAAGATAGTCAGAATGAGGTAGTCATTATGTTGCCCTTGCTAGATACTGAAAGACATTTAAATGTGTCTTTAAATTGTTAAAGGGTAGCCAAATTGGTCATATAAGCAAATTACTGTACTTGCTCTATCAGCACACAGTCTGGAACAAAACAGGGATTAAACATTCAAGTCTTCTATTTCTCTTTGTCTAAATATAAGGAAAAAAACGACCCCTTCTTCACTTGTATCACCATGCTTTTACATACTTTATAGTACTTCTGTCCTATATCTTGTTTAAAACAACAAAACCTTCCAGAAAAAGCTTTCAAAAATGTAGCTCCCAAAAGGTGACCAGCAGTGTCCTACATATATGCTGAATGACATCTTCCTGGCTTAAGTGATACATTCATTGCACCCATATTTTTAAGTAAAACTTTAAATAAATAACATTTTTGGTTCACTTGTGTGCAGTGAATGCACTTATAATATTACCTTTTAAAAATTCAGCTTTAACTATGTACCAGTAAAGTCCAAGACATATGCAAAAATTTGCGGACCTGAAAACATACAGTTATACATACATTTTGTTCATGGGTGATAGTAACATGTAACAAAAATAACCAATTTCCATAAAGATGCACCTGGCATATATCATTAGAGTACTTTAAAATTTCTGTGTGCAATGCAGAGCTTAGATATCCAAACAGCTCTAAATAAGAGAGAGACACACTGAAATTGTTATAACATTCAAAACTTCAAACCCAAAACATTTTTCTTTAAAAATGTATATTCCATAGCTTTGATATTCATTTGTAATCAGGAACGCACAATAAAAGACATTATACATTTTGCAGACACTACAGGGTATGTACAATAGACATTTTACAACATTGTTATCTCAGTGTTCTTTTTTGGCACTGAACACAAATAAATAAAATTACACCTGTATTAAGCAAATTAAATTGTGAGCAGGAAAAGAGAAGGAAATTAAACTGTATTAATGAATTTACCTCCGAAGTTCAGGACTGCTAATTGACTATTTCCTTAGGAAAAGCAGTGCAGTAGCAAGGATGGCTTTACTTGTTAGCAAAGGAAGAGCAAAAACTTTAACAAATCATAATATATTTCAGTATACTTAATACACTGCTATTAAAATCAGTCCTTAAAATATAAATACATACATTTAAAAAAATTCATACCCTGATCTAAAACCTCTTCCTCTTCCCTTTTTGGCTGCTGCATTCTAGAACCCGTGTCTCCATTTCTCATATCTGAAAAAAAAAATTACGGGAAATCTGATGTTCACATTGAACACAAAGTTAAGGGGAGACAGGAGAGAAAGGGACATAAATCCACCTATCTATACATACTAGCTTTTCCAACTAAAATTAGTCACAGTGGGTAGGATTCAGAGTTAGCCATGTGCAATTGGTCTGGAGGAAGCAAAACTCCTCCCCAAGGCAGCCCTTCCAATACTCTCAAAATGCTATACAGAAGCAAATTCTCAGAAAAGATGCCTCTACCCACTTTTCAGGGATCCCTTCAGCACCTTGTACCCTAATTCACCTAGCAAGATGCCCTGACCAGCTGCCAGTACGACTGCAGGAGTTGTTTGGGAAAGCATAGGAGAAGAACCTACTGTGACGTTTACCACGTGGCCCCTTGTTTCACCAAACAAAAGGAGCTCATGCTATGTCCTCCCACCAGCAGATAGCAATTGTGACGTTCCCTCTTTTTCTCACTGCCACCAGTGGATTTCCTTCATCCACAACGTAAAAGATTTTAGTCAGACACTTTTCTGGTTACTGCCAACAGAACTTATTTATCGAAGTGTATTAAATTAAATCAGAATCACAGATGTTCTTTATTCAGTGCATACAATCAAATCATTTAAATATCATATATCTTCCCACGTACTTAATCACCACCTGCTCTATCTATTAACTTTGACCAGTTTATCTCTATTAGTATATTTTCTCCCTTTCTCCCTGACTATCTCTCTCTCTCTCTCTCTCTCTGCAAATTCTATCTCTCCCTGCCAAAACCTTCTTATATCCCCTGGCTCCACCCCTTGACTCCTCTCATAGGCTCATGGAAATAAGATCTTGAATATGAGTGACAGGAGTGACGTGGGGCAATCGTCACACCTACTGTCAGACAGCACACCCAGAATAGAAGAAGAACAGGGCAGACTGTACAGGGAAATCAGGAAGGTAGAAGGTCTTGTTTACTTTGCTTAACTGTAACTATAACTGATAGGATTCATAGGCATTCTTCAGTCTCGAGAGACTATGGAAACATGCTCTGAATCAAGGAGTGTCCTCTCCAGAGCATGAAGCCTGGATAAAGTAATAAGGAGGATAGGGTGTTACCCAAGCAGCAGGCAGGAAAGTTTTAAGGCTCAGATCATACTTCCGCACTATCAAAGAGCAGGCTGGATAGGTGGGGCTCGTCAGCCATGGAAGGCAGCCAATCTAGGAGAAGGAAAACTCCAATTTCAAACCTCCACTGCCTTGTGGCTATATTCACTGATGGAAAAGGCTTCAGGAGTTAACCTAGAGGGAAAATCCGGAGCTGGAGTCCCAAAGGCAGTTCGTGTCGTTCTGCCAATTCCTGCGACGTTGCTGGAACCAGTTGTATTGGCTCTTGCCTTTCCATTGGACCATTTCAATTGATAGGATATGATACCAGTAAAATGTGTTTCCTATATTCAAGCTAACTTACTCAATTACTATACCTATCTAAGATAAACTATCTAAGAAGTGGGGTTGATTGGGTAATTTTTAAAAGCATATACAATAACTTTGTATGCACAATTAATCAAGTGTCATTTGAAACAATCTGGGCTAGTGTCTTGCCTAAAACGTTCCAACAAGGTACTTCTCAGTAAAAGAAAAAATTTGAAGAGAAGGTCTGTTTCTCAGTATAGAGGAGCTAATTAATCTGTATGAGGATTTTGTTTTGTCTGATAAGAAAAGAGACTTGAAAAGGGCAGTGGCATATCAGACAAATGTGAGAACAACAGACATCTAGGATGCTGATCAGGTCAAAAGGGAGAAAAACAGCGTTTACAACATTAAAAACAGATCCCGGGTGGTTTAAGACCAATTGTTAGTACAGCAGTCCCCACACATCCATGAGTGATCCATTTCAGGATTGACCATGGATACCTAAAATCATAGGTAGGAGGGTACTCATTTAAGAGAGCAAGAAGGGGGAAGATTGAGATGTGGAAGTAAGTGTGCAGGATGGGTTGCAGTAGCTGCGACCATGGATAACTGAAATCGGGGATACAGGGAAACTATTGGATAGTCGAAAACCTGACACGTGGATGATATAAATATCAAGCCAAGTGTGTCAAAACCTTCTTATATAACCACAGATCACATTTTCACTGGATGCACTGTACTTCCTTTAATCATCTGTATCTTTCAAAATCTCCAATTCAATTTGCATCCTCCCCTCATACAGGTGTAAAATATCTCCTGAACTTCACCAAACTAATTGGGTAACCAACAATGCCAGATGTAGGGGTGCTTGTGTCATATTTCATTAGTGTCTGGCAGTGTCTAAATGAGAATCTTAATTCTCTTTTCTCATGGTTTAGGGACCAACCATTAGTGCAATTCTGTTTCTCTTCTCCAAACCTTTTGACAGACTTGATGCTAAAAAACAAGGTACATCCCCATAATGAATTGCACAAATTGCACAAATTCACAATGTAAGCCTGCATAGCAAGGTGAACAACAAACAACATTTGTACATGCTGACAAACAAAAGAAGAAAACTTTTCATCTTGTCATACACACTTTCTGCATCAGAGAGAACTAATGAAGATGGAATGTCTGACCACTCTGGTTGAAATCACCACCGTGATGGCTAATCCAAAGGAACATCTGCCTATTAGATATACATTCTGTTATATGGAATATGTATACAATAGAGAAATGTGCCAATCTTCAAAGCAGAACTAGCATAATACAAGGTGTTCCAAATTCTTATGTTAGTTCCCCAATTTTTTCAATGGAGATTTCAGAGAACAAAATGCAGTGTGTGCACTAGTAGTAGGCATCCTTTAGTCTCAAGAGACTATGGTAATGTGCTCTGAACAGAGGTCTTGGAACAACGTCTAGTGTGGCTGAGAAGGAAAATTCGAGAGTAACAATCCCTCCCACACTGAAGACAAATACAGTCTGTCACCTGTCCAGCTCCCTGATTTTGCTGCCTCTATGCCTCGGCCTGCTGAACAAGTGCCTCTTCAAATTGAGAGAGTCCGTGATGCAATGCCTGCCTCCAGGCTGAACACTCAGATGTCAAGGTTTCCCATCTGTTGAGGTCCATTCCTAAGGCTTTCAGATCCCACTTACAGATATGCTTGTATCACAACTTTGGTCACCCTCTGGAGTGCGTTCCCTGCACGAATTCTCCATACAGGAGATCTTTTGGAATCCAACCGTCAGCCATTATCCCAACATGCTCAAGCCAACGTAGACATTGCTGTTTCAGTAATGTATACATGCTAAAAATTCCAGCTCATTCCAGGACTAATCTATTTGGAACTTTGTCCTGCCAGGTGATACCAAAAATGCGTTGGAGACAAAACATATGGAATGTGTTCAGCTTCCCCTCCTGCGGTGCACAAGGGATCCAGGACTCACTGCAGTAGTGCAGTGTACTCAGGACACAGGCTCTATAGTTCTGGATTTTGGTGCATGCCGTCAGCTTTTTATTAAGCCATACTCTCTCTTTGTGAGTCTATAGAACATGGTAGCTGCTTTGCCAATACGTTTATCCAGCTCAACATCTAGTGAGATGGTGTCAGAGATTGTTGCGCCAAGGTACACAAAGTCATGAACAACCTCCAATTCTTGTGTAGAGATTATAATAGAGGGAGGTGAGTCCATGCCCTGGCCCTTGTGTTTTCTTCAGGCTGATTGTTAATCCACAGTCTTGGCAGGCCTTGCTAAAACAATTCATGAGTTGTTGGAGCTCTTCAGCAGAATGGGTGACAACAGCTGCATCATTGGTGAAAAGGAAGTCCGGCATGCATTTCAGTTGGACTTTGGTCTCAATCTTTCCATCTGATCTAGTCTGGAGATAGACACCTTCTGCTGCAGTTCCAAAGGCATGCTTCAGCATGACAGCAAAAAAGATCCCAAACAGGGTCAGCACAAGGACACAGTCCTGATTCACTCTTCTTTGGATGTCAAAGGGATCTGATGTTGAACCATCAAAAACTATGGTGCCCTTCATTTCCTCATGAAAGGACCTGATGATGTTAAGGAGTTGAGGTGGACATCCAAACTTGGGAAGTATTTTAAAAAGGCCGTCCCTGCTAACCAAATCGAAAGCCTTTGTAAGATCTATGAAGGCCACAAAGAGTGGTTGTCATTGTTCCCTACATTTCTCCTACAACTTTCTGAGGGAAAATGCCATGTCAGTGGTGGATCTATTAGCTCGAATTCCACACTGTGATTCTGGATAGACTCTGTCTGCAAGCACCTGGAGCCTCTTCAGCACAACACGGGCAAGCAGCTTCCCTACAATGCTGAGACGCCATGGTAGTTATAGCAGTCGCCCCTGTCTCCTCTGTTCTTAAAGAATGTGACGATGTTTGCATCCTTCATATCCTGTGGTATTCCACCTTCCCTCCTGCAAAGACAAAAGATTTCATACAGTTCAGTGGTGATGATCTCTTTACAGCATTTCAACAGGGATATTATCCCTCCCAGGTGCCTTGCCAGAGGCAAGGGAATCCAAGGCCGCCTTTATTTCTGCTAAAATTGTTTCGCTGTCCAATTCTTCCAAGACAAGCAGGCACTCAATATTATTTAATGCCTCTTTGGTTACTGCATTCTCTCTGGAATATAGCTCAGAGTAGTGATGCACCCAGCAGTCCATCTGCTGTGCTGATCACACTTGTAGCAGACTTCAAAGGAGCAGATATCTTCTGTATTGGATCTAAAGCCTGCTTGATACCGTCATACATTCCCTTGATGTTACCTGAGTCCGCTGCCATCTGTATCTGAGAGCAAAGCTGAAGCCAATAATCATTAGAACATATCCTGGCAGCCTGTTGGACTTTGCTATGAGCAAGTTGAAGCTCCTGCAAGTTGTACTCACTAGGACATGCTGTGTATGCTGCTAGAGATCTCCTCTTTTCCTTGACGACAGGCATGAGATCCTCCGAATTGGCTCTGAACAAGTGTGCCGTCTTTTTTGTCTTCTCACCAAATGTGGACAAGACGGTGTTATAAAGTACATTCCTGAAATGTTCCCATCATCCAAGTGCATTTGCATCAGCCAGGCCTGGAGGGTTTCCTCAAGCGCTTGGGCAAATTCCTCCACTTTTCTTTGATTGTGAGTCTTGCTGATGTCAATATGTGGTCTTCCTTCCTTTTTCATGTGATACAATCTCTTTGTTCACAGTTTTACTCTACTACACAGCAAGGAGTCATAACTGTGTGTGATCATAATATTAGAAAGGCTAGAACATCTAGTGAGTATCAAATCGAGCTGATGCCAATGCTTTGACCTTGGATGTCTCCAGGAAATTCTGTGTTGAAGCTTCGTATTAAAAAGCGTGTTGCTGACACAGAGACCATAATGACAGTAAAACTCCAGCAAGCGTTGGCCATTTTTGTTCATCTTCCCAATGGCAAAACAGCCTAGACAAGTGGGCCAAGAATTGTGATCAGCACCAACTCTAGCGTTAAAGTCTCTGAGAATAAACAGCGGCTCTCTCTCGGGGAGCTTTTTGATAGCAGCTGCCAGATCGTCATAGAATTTGTCTTTGATTTCTGTTGTGGATGACAGTGTTGGTGCATATACACTAATGAGGGTGACCGGTCCCACTGATGAGTGCAGTTGCAGAGACAGGATCCTTTTACTCCCCTCAGTAGGTGGAACAATGGATCTCAGCAAAGTATTTCTAACCGCAAAGCCAACACCATATTCCCTGGTCTCATTCAATGGTTTTCCCTGCCAGAAGAATGGGATTATTTTTTTTCTTTGACAGATCCTGAGTCTGGCAATTTCATCTCTTGCAGGGCAACAATGTCCATCTGCAGCCTACTCAGTTCCATGTTGATGACAGCGTGTTGTCTATTTCCTGCTGGTTGTCAGAAAAGCCAGGGGCCACTGTACGAACATTCCAGGTGCCCAACTTTAGGGCAGAAGTTTTCTTATGATTGTTGCATGGTGCAGGGTTATCAATCTCCTTGTCGGCTTTTACCCTAAAATCTATGCACCCAGTGGGGTTAACAGACCGTGGCGAGACAGCACCTTACTGGTTGGGGGCTGCCCAGCTTAAGGCGGGTGGTAGCTACCTAGTGAGATGTAATGACCTCTCCCACCATTGGAAGTAGCCCGTGGCATCATGCTCTATACCAATTGAGCAGAGATTTATAACTGGTAACTGCTACTTCCCATGTTATTTCAATGCTGTATGCAAAGCTGGAGTGTCCTCTCCAGAGCACGAAGCCTGGGTAAGATAATATGGAGGACAGGCTGTTACCCAAGCAGCAGATCCCCCCCCCTCCATGTCACTGAAATAGTCAAATGGAAAGGCAAGAGCCAATACCGGTGGTTCCAGTGATGTTGCAGGAGTTGCCAGAACATCATGAATTGCCTTCGGGACTCCGGCTCTGGATTTTGCCTCGAGGTTTACTCACGAAGCCTTTTCCATTGATGAATATAGCCACAAGGCAGTGGAGGTTTGAAATCCAAGTTTTCCTTCTCCTAGATGGGCTGCCTTCGAAGGCTAATTAGCCCCACCTGCCCGGGGCACTAATGGGGTGGTTTATAGACTAACCAACTAGCTAGCTAGCTAGCTAACTAACTAACTAACTAAATAACTAACTAACTAAATAACTTTGCAATGATCAGCAATAATAAAAATAAACCAATATTGCTGAAATCTCTACAACTGGTGGAACCAGAATCTCTATTCCACTGAAACATCTTTCACACAAAAGCTTTGACATCTGCAGTCTTTAATGACACCTCCTAGAAAATCACGAAGCAAGCACTTAGGGTGTAATATGGGAATCACTGAAGCAGCCTAATGGGCTTTTATATGCAATCCAACCAAATCACACTCCTTCTTTAGCCATATACCTAAGCAACCAACCCAATTTCATGGCTGTATAATGCGAGAGAGGTTAAATCAGGCTTCTTGTACATTCTGAATAACTCTGTACAACAAATGCATTATGTCTTGTTAAGGGCTTGCAGAGATATGTTGGGTTCCATATGCATACTCTGACACTGTTCTCACTGTAAAACTAGAGACCAATGTTCCCTCTAATTTTTAACCCTGTTGGGTGGTGTGCCACCCCTCTAACACGTGACTCTGCCCCCCACACGGGATTCAGTCACAGCTGGAACCACAGGGGCAGAAAATGATCACTGTGGGTTCATAGAGGGAAGTGGAGCCATGCATGCTAGCACACTCTAGCAAGGTTGCTTAGAGGGAACCTTGCTAGACATTAAGCAATGCTTACTTGATTGCATACAGAATAACTAACAAAGAACACAGCAGTATAAAGTTATAACAGTGTCTCAATCTAATTGTCTTGCTTCCTTACAAACACATTCTTTTAATCAACAGTATGTTCCTTTCTCTATTTTATTACCTTCATGATGACCATGGGCCATCATCATCATATCAGGCTTGACTGGGATAGGAATATTTGCCTCTTGTGGTATGTTTTTGAACATCTCTGGGTTTACATTCTGTGTGCAGGTCATATATGAGACTGCATGTTTGGCCTCCATGTAGTACATAATGTAGAAATTGCACATTTCATCACTGGCTGTGCCCCTACAGCAGAATTCAACAAAAAAGAGAAACACGTAAATTAACAAGAGCATATGTATCCATTTTAGATATAAACTGAACATGAATTAGTACTGTGTCACAGAAAGCTACTTTGTAGTAGTGGGTATATAACAGAAATGAAACAACCACCGTTTCCCCCCTGATGATAAAGGGTCAGGCAGGAGTGTGCTTTAACATACCACATTAAAAATGCATAAGACCCTTGACATAAAAAGGCCATTAACTCCAGCTATTTGCCTGCCATTTACATTATGGAACATCCATCTAAATCATTTTCATAAACAATGGCTAGAATCCAAATGAATATTTACACCTATGTAAATGGTGTTACCCCATTCACAGATTGCTGCCTTGTCGTGGTGAAGGGGCTTGAGTAATTCAGAGAAGCTATGGGCTATGCTGTGAGGAACACCCAAGACAGAGAGGTCATAGTGGAGAGTTCTGACTAAACACGATCCACCTGGAGCAGGAACTGGCAAGCCACTCTGGTATCTTTGCCAAGAAAACTCCATGAACAGAAACAAAAGGCTAAAAGATATGATGCTGGAAGATGAGCCCTTCAGGTCGGAAGGCGTCCAACATGCTACTGAGGAAAAGTGGAGGAGAAGTACAAGTAGCTCCAGAGCTAATTAAGTGGTTGGGCCAACGCCGAAAAAACGCTCAGCTGTAGACCTGCATGGAAGTGAAAGGAAAGTCTGATGCTGCAAAGAAAAAAAAAACCCGCATAGGAACCTGGAATGTATGAACCTTGGTAAGCTGGATGTGGTCAAACAGGAGATGGCAAGAATATTGACATTCTGGGCGTCAGTGAACTAAAATGGACAGGAATGGGCAAATTCAATTCAGACGATCATCATATCTAATACTGTGGGTAAGAATCCCGTAAAAGAAATGGAGTAGCCCTCACAGTCAACAAAAGAGTGGGAAAAGCTGTACTGGTATACAATCTCAAAAATGATAGAATGATCTCAATACGAATCCAAGGCAGACCTTTCAACATCACAGTAATCCATGTTTATGCAACAACCACCAATGCTGAAGAGGCTGAAATTGACCAATTCTATGAAGACTTACAACACCTTCTAGAACTGGCAGCAAAAAGATGTTCTTCTCATTACAGGGGCTGGAATGCTAAAGTAGGGAGTTAAGAGATAAAAGGAACAACAGGTAAGTTTGGCCTTGGAGTTCAAAATGAAGCAGGGCAAAGAATAATAGAGTTTTGTCAAGAGAGGTTCCCGGACATTTAGTCCAGTCGTGTCCAACTCTAGGGAGCGGTACTCATCCCTGTTTCCAAGCCATAGAGCCAGCGTTTGTCCAAGGACAGTTTCTGTGGACACGTGGCCAGCGCGACTAGACACGGAACGCCGTTACCTTCCCACCGAGGTGGTACCTATTGATCTACTCGCATTTTTACATGCTTTCGATCTGCTAGTTTGGCAGGAGCCGGGACAAGTGATGGGAGCTCACTCTGTTGAGTGGATTCAATCTTACGACTGCTGGTCTTCTGCCCCTGTAGCACAGAGGCTTCTGCAGTTTAACCCACAACAAGCTGGTCATCACAAACACTCTTTTCCAACAACACATGGACATCACAGGATGGGCAATACCGAAATCAGATTGATTATATTCTCTGCAGCCAAAGATAGAGAAGCTCTATACAGTCAGCAAAAATACCTGGAGCTGATTGTGGCTCTGATCATCAGCTTCTCATAGCAAAATTCAAGCTTAAACTGAAGAAAGTAGGAAAAACCACTGGGCTAGTCAGGTATAATCTAAACCAAATCCTTACGAATACACAGTGGAATTGAAGAACAGATTTAAGGAACTAGATTTGGTGGAAAGAGTGCCTGAAGAACTATGGATGAAGGCTCGTAACATTGTACTGGAGGCAGCAACAAAAACCATCGCAAAGAAAAGGTAATGTAGGAAAGCAAAGTGGCTGTCCAACATGGCCTTACAAATATCAGAGAAGAGAAGGGAAACAAAATGCAGGGGAGATAGGGAAAGGTACAGAAAATTGAATGCAGACTTTCAAAGAATAGCAAGGAGAGACAAGAGGGCCTTCTTAAATGAACAGTGAAAAGAAATAGAGGAAAATAATAGAAAGGGAAAAACCAGAGATCTGTTCAAGGAAATTGGAGATATTAAAGGAACCTTTTGTGCAAAGATGGACATGATAAAGGAAAAAATGGTAGGGACCTAAGAGAAGCAGAAGACCTCAAGAAGAGGTGGCAAGAATACACAGAGGAATTATACCAGAAATATCTGGATGTCTCGGATAATCCCAGACCTTGAGCCAGATATCCTGGAGAGTGAAGTCAAGTGGGCCTTAGAAAGCATGGCTAACAACAAGGCTAGTGGAGGTGATGGCATTCCAGTTGAGCTATTTAAAATCCTAAAAGATAATGCTATTAAGGTGCTACATTCAATATGCCAGCAAGTTTGGAAAACTCAGCAGTGGCCAGAGGATTGGAAAAAATCAGTTTACATCCAAATCCCAAGGGAGGGCAGCACCAAAGAATGCGCCAACTACCGTACAATTACACTCATTTCACACGCTAGCAAGGTTATGCTCAAAATCTTACAAGGTAGGCTTCAGCAGTATGTGGACCGAGAACTCCCACAAGTACAAGCTGAATTTCAAAGGGGCAAAGGAACCAGATACCAAATTGCTAACATGCGCTGGATAAGGGAGAAAGCCAGAGAGTTCCAGAAAAACATCTACTTCTGCTCCATTGACTACGCAGAAGCCTTTGATTGTGTGGACCACAGCAAACTATGCCAATTTCTTAAAGAAACGGGAGTGCCTGACCACCTTATCTATCTTCTGAGAAATTTATATGTGGGACAGGAAGCAACAGTTAGAACTGTATTCAAAATTAGGAAAGGAGTACGACAAGTCTGTATATTGTCTTCTTGCTTATTTAACTTATATGCAGAATATATCATATGAAAGGCTGGACTCGATGAATCCCAAATCAGAATTAAGATTGCCAGGTGAACCTTAGATATGTAAATGATACCACTCTGGTGGCAGAAAGTGAGGAGGAATTAAAGAACCTCTAAATGAGGGTGAAAGAGGAGAGTGCAAAAAATGTTCTGAAGCTCAAGATCAAAAAAACCCAAGATCATGGCCACTGGTCCCATCACATCCTGGCAAACAGAAGGGGAAGATAACTGAGGCAGTGACAGATTTTACCTTCTTGGGCTCCATGATCACTGCAGATGATGACAGCAGTCATGAAACTAAAAGACACCTGCTTCTTGAGAGAAAAGCAATGACAAACCTCGACAGCATCTTAAAAAGCAGAGACATCACCTTGCCGACAAAGGTCCGCATAGTCAAAGCTATGGTTTTTCCAGTAGCAATGTATGGAAGTGAGAGCTGGACCATAAAGAAGGCTGACCGCCGAAGAATTGATGCTTTTCAATTGGGTTCTGGAGGAGACTCCTGGACTGGAAGGAGAACAAACCTATCCATTTTGAAGGAAATAAACCCTGCATGCTCACTGGAAGGACAGATCCCTGAAGCTGAGGCTCCAATAATTTGGCCATCTCATGAGAAGAGAAGACTCCCTGGAAAAGACCCTGATGTTGGGAAAGTGGAGAGGCAAGAGGAGAAGGGGACAACGGAAGACAAGATGGTTGGACAGTGTCATCGAAGCTACCAAAATGAATTTGACCAAACTCTGGGAGGCAGTGGAAGATAGGAGGGCCTGGCGTGCTCTGGTCCATGGGGTCATGAAGAGTCGGACATGACTTAACTAAACAAAAATGATGTTGCGACACATAGGAATAAGTATCAACTAACTAAGATGTCTCTGATTACAGTAAATTCCTAATTGTGTGCAGAGTCATATAAATGGTGTGCTACTAGATATTTAATCAGGGACTTGCTAATTTGTGGCTATTTGCTGCTTGGATTATGCCACTGCCCTTACACAATTTTAACTATTTAACTGGATTATGGCCTGTGTCAGAAATTCCTAACAATGCTTAGCAAATTAATCCTCAATGGCAGATTACTTTCTCCACTGGAAACTCTTGCAAACCACCCATGTGTATGCCCTTCCTATAAGTCCCTTTGCTGCCCTTCTGAATTTGACTGTGATTTTGGTGGCCGGTTTTTCAGATTCCCAGTGATTTGGCTGAAAGTAACAAAACAGCAGTGCTTAGTTAATTGCACACACAATCACTGACAGGGAACACAGCAGTTATAAAGTATTTATTCCTTCCTGAAGATTTTTCTTTTCCCTTAGCCCAGATGATGTGTTCCATTTAAAAGTCATTAATAATTAACAGTTTTAATTTAGGATTGTTCTATTTAATGTTTGACAGATTCCTCATACTCCCCCCTCTACCTCGAACAGAACACAAAGTATAGACCAGAGTTCTTTAAATCATCATTGTTATCTTATGCAACTATGTAGTGGCATGTTCCCTTGTGATACTCTAGGTTTCAGATAATAATCCCCAACCTATATCAAAACTTATTTTAATTTTTTTTTAAAGCAACACAAGACAAAAATTTTAAAAGTCAAGAGCTGTGAACGAAATGGTAAGAGATCAGACAACTAGGCTGGAATAATTTACAGCATTTGTTTACCCTGTTTCCCCGAAAATAAGGCAGGGACTTATATTAATTTTTGCTTCACAAAATGCATTAGGGTTTATTTTCAGGAGATTTTTTTTTTATGTACAACAATCTACATTTATTGAAATACAGTCATGTCATCTTCTTCTGGTTTGTTTGTTTGTTTGTTTGTTTGTTTATTTATTTATTTATTTATTTATTTATGTCCTGCTCATCTAGTCAAATCGACCACTCTGAGCGGCTGGTTGCTGCACAATGGTGGAGGGCAGGGTTTCGCTTAACTGGGGCTTATTTTTGGGGTAGGACTTATATTACGAACAACTTGAAAAATCATACTAGGGCTTATTTTCAGGTTAGGTCTTATTTTCGGGGAAACAGGGTGAGTGTAGAGAGATGGACCCTAAGAAAGGAGAGTGAAGTGGCCAAATTAACCTGAAGGCAGCAAGTGCCCACAGCCATTAGCTGAATGGGTCCAAATGCAGGATACAGCCCATGACTACCCGCCTGCTCAAACTTACTCTATCCATAAAATGGGCACATGTCAGTAGTAGTGCCACAGAAGCTGATGAGGTTGCATGATCAGCTTCTGACCTTATGTATCAAACTGCCATCCTTCCCCCTGTCTCAATTTCAGTCCAACAGAGGAAGAAAAAGATGTACAGGTAGAAAATAGCAATGCAGTGTACATGATACAGCATATAAAACATTAGTGCTCACACACTATGTCACGGTACCCATGACATTCCTTGACTACAATGCCCATGCTGCAGGTGTCCAAGAAAGGGGGAAACTGTGC
Source organism: Pogona vitticeps (assembly GCF_051106095.1). Taxonomy (NCBI): domain Eukaryota; kingdom Metazoa; phylum Chordata; class Lepidosauria; order Squamata; family Agamidae; genus Pogona; species Pogona vitticeps. Next base: position 262,836,786 of record NC_135784.1, read on the forward strand.
TGTTCCCTAGCAACAATTGAGCTGGCCTAAAATAATTCTTCCGGGCCTCCAACCAAGATCATCAAATGTCTGGGGCACCCCACAAGCATATAGGCTGGAAAAGAAGTTTGTCATGCCTGCTGGCCTAGAAAGAGGCTGCCGAATAAGATGGCAGGCCCCATTGCAGGCCCAACCAGGAATGGCGGCAACCCATGAGATCCAGTGGATCCTAGTATAGTAACAGGTTCTCTTTCCCTGCATTCCCCACAACTGCCTCCCTCTGGTCAGTCAGGAGGGGGAGCATTTCTTCACAGCAACAACACCTGAAGCAGAGGTAAAATCAAGCAAAAATGAATGTTTTCATTTTCTTTTCTTTTAGGAGAAAAGTATTGTAGCTTAAATAAGTAGCATACTTCTACATCTGTTTTAAAAGGCATCTGATGACATACGTTTTATTTTAAGAGGTCTCTGAGGGGATTTTTAGGCTATGGCTTATGAAAGCTGATACTAAATAAAAATTGTTTGCCTTTAAGGTGCCACAAGAATTTCTGTTTATTCTGAAAGATGCCCCTTGCAATAGTTCTAGGCAAATCCAGACTCCTAACAGACAGAGGTTTAAAACAAAACAATCCCTCCCCCCCACTTTCTAATTATTTTCCACAATCAAGTCATTCAGCCTACACTAATACAAAGGTGTGGGGGAGGACTATTTGCAGCTTTCAAAGACGTCAATGCTGACTTTTTCCTGTGGCATCATGCAGCATTCATTTATTCACCATAGCAACAGCAACGACACCAGTTGGAGGGGGGAAGGCCTTCCAAAAAGAGAATTGATATTTCAGCCTTTCAAAAACAGGGACTCTCTTGACCATCACAGAAAGCTACCTTGCCCTGATAAGGTCTGTTTTGGCTTTCTCTCCCTTTAATTCATTTTTTCTCTCCACATCTGATTTAGATAGCTGTCACAGAACTGCCACTTCTTTAAAATACAAGCAGAGCAATGAAGTGCAGTTGAGGAGAAAGCTCACCCACCTACTCATCTCAACACTATCAAAATATTGCCAATGTTTCTAACATGGCACAGTTGAGTACCTCTGGAAGATAAAAGGTAGTCACAAATTTAATAATACTTTGGTTGTTAATAAGATGTCGGGCATCACCAGAGCGCAAACCCTTTCCTACATTCTATGCAGCATTCCTTTCCCTTCTTCTCAGTAGGAAAGAAATGAGCAATTAGGGGTTTAATTTTAATCTCCATCAAGAAAAACTGTCTCAACTCACAAAACACATTCTCTCATGGGCAACATTCCAGGAGCTGCACATCAATGATGGGCCAAAAGAAGCAAAGCCAAACACACTCACACACCCCCACACACTCTGATCTCTTCTGTGGTTGTCACTGAATTAGTGCTGGATGAGCATTACAAGCCTGTCTGATGCTCTGTAGAGAATTGATGACAAGTGCTGGGAATGCTCAAGTCTGTCATTCCTTGAGTTAGAAAACTGCTTCCTATAAGGACTTTTCAACACCTGACACTCTATTCCATTGTATTCCAGACCTTCCATACCCCCCCTTCCAAGTCCCATGTCTGAAGGAGTTCCTGTATACAGTGGTGCCCTGCTAGACTCTTACCCCATTACACAACGAAATCGCTTGACGATGCCTTTTTGTGATCGCTATAGCGATAGCAAAACAATGTTTCCTATGGGTTTTTATCATTTAACAACGATTAGGTCCCTGCTTCGTGAACTGATTGTTCGCAAGACGACAGTTTAAAACAGCTGATCAGTGGTTCGCAAAATGGCTCCCCGCTGTTTTCCGGACCTATTTCCGCAAGACAGGGATCGCAAAATGGCATCCCTATGGAGGATCTTCACTACACGAGCAGGTATTTCCCCCATGGGAATGCATTAACCGGTTTTCAATGCATTCCAATGGGGTTTTAATTTTTGCATGACAACAATTTCGCTGTACAGTGATTTTAATGGAACACATTATCGTCGTCATGCGGGGCACCACTGTATAAAGAATCAAACATGTTCCACCCAAACACTCAGAACCTGTGAATATGAGGCATAGTGAAATTAAATCATGAAATAAAACATGTGGTTCTACTGAGATACTTCCAGACGCCAAGGAATTCCAGTGCGAAACCTACCCACCCTACCTTGATAGAAAATTTTTGATGTTTTTTTTCCCCTGAGTAGCTTGAGTCTACAAGAATATATCACTTAGTTTATGCATATCATGGTTTGCCCTAAATAACTAGTCAGAAAGACAGAAAGACAGCTAACATGAGATATTTTCAGTATCAATATGCTGCACAAGCTAGGTCAAAAGATTATCCCAACCATCCAAATAAGTAGATTTATTGAGACTCTTTTTGTCTTGGCCTTTGCTTGTTTGTTCATTTGCTTCCTGGAGGCCTGCCCATGGCAAATGGTTGGAAGTTGAGAAAATTCTTTACTACTGTGCAAGCAATTAGATCACACAAAGACCTATGCTTCATGTATACCTCTGTGCACACTCAGAAGGATTGTTGCATTTTAAGAGCTAAATGTTCTATTGGAGTGCATAAGGTTTAAAGCAAAGGGCTTCAAAAAAGGGGAGGGGAGAAGTTTGACCTGGCATTGAAAAGGTAGCAAATGTGGCACAAAATGTTTCTGAGGAGACAGTCTTACACCCATGATGAAACCAGAGAATATATTTGGACACACAATTATTTAGATAATTAAAAATAGAGACACATACCCTATATATGTTTGTGAAGATCTGCCTTCGCCTGTAAAAACACATCGTGCTGCCAGAACATCTCCATATTTGATTTCTACAGGATTTTCTACTGGATAAAATGCCTGAGAAGGGAAGCAGAATGATGCATATCAGACGATCACCATCTAGATTTCCTACCATATATCTGATTGAGAAAAAACCAGAATTATAAGATACAACCCAGATATATTATCTATTTATAAGGTTTTTTATTGTTAGATATGTTGATCAGAAAATAAGAGAACTTGTTAAGAGCTTCATTCAAAAGCAGTTAAGGGGATTGAAATCAAGATTTTTTTAAAAAAAAGAAATGTATCTCCTGTGTATACAAATTCTGATATAAACATTATTTGAAAAATATCTCACCAGAACAGATTTTATTTGGATGGTTTTCAGTGTTCTGGGGAGGACAACTTATAAGTGGATTTGTAAAAAGGGAAGTGTACACTCCAAAACAGATTGCAGCCATGAAACACAGCAGAATATATTAAATATTCACAAAGAAACAAACAAAAGTATCTATCTTATTCCCACTAATGGGTAGAAATGTTAAGCTTGTCTATACTTTAGAGCTTGTCTACAAAAATGTAGTATTTCTTTTCCACCAGTTTTTCCTTGATGCAGTTTCGCAAGATGAATCATGCTGATCACTTTGGTTGCTACAGAATTTGCTTGAACTTCTTAAGCCAGTCTTACTGGCAAGATAAATAGCCACCGGTTAAATTCCACTTTATTATGCAGGAGAGTTCTACAACGCCTGGCATGCGAACACACTAAACACTCAAATCTTTTTCATGAGATAGAAAAAGTTCAGAAAGGTAAGTCTGCTTTTTCTTCAGGCAGATGTAAAGAAAAATAAATATCTAACATCTCATCATCATGCCTAACTGGATTAAGATGTTAATGTTACCACCCGTATTTGATACTGTGACAGATGATTGTAAAGATTACACAAAATAATATTGGCAATGCTATTTTATGGAACACTGTAACAACTCATTAACATTTCTTTTTTTCTCTATCACAGTTTGAGTGGCAATTGAGTCTGCTTTACTTCTATTTATCAGAATAACAAGGTGACGCATATGTTCCTGGGTGCATGGCCAATTGTGCAATTGTGTACATGCCCAGGAATGCAACCAGCAGCCCATTAATGAGTGGCAATTTGCCACAAAGACTTCAGAAGTTTTTCTTATGTAAGCATATATCAGCAATAAGATTCTAGTCAGTGTGTGATATGGCAGTGGAGTTTGTTCCGTAATGCCCTTATCGAGGAGATTTCATCCAATTGGCAGACTTTGGCTAATGCTTAGAACTGTTTTACAAATGAGGAACCAAATAAAACTTTCCTAAATCAAAACAAATATAGATGGGGATATCCGTATACTATACATATCAACTTTCATTCTTTCCAGGTTTAACAAACAACCTGAAATTATATCCATTCATTTTAAAGAATCCAATAAAAGAAACACAAATAAACGGATGTAGATCTTCTAGCTTCTTCTAAACAATGAAGTATATTAACATCCCACTTACCAATCATCAGCCAAACATACCTGAGGCAACTGAGGACTCTGCCTGCCAATTGGTGTCCACTGACCATCTCTAACTCTATACCCACTCACAACTTTTCCTGTAATATAAAATTAGTTGCATTTAAAAATCACAAAAGGAACCTTGCAGCACAATGGTTAGACTGCAGTACTGCAGCTAAGACTCTGCTTATGGCCTAAATTCAGTCCCAATGGGCTCAGGTAGCTGGTTTGAGGCTGACTCAGCCTTTCATCCTTCTGAGATCAGTAAATCGAGTACTAGACTAATGGGGGGAGCAACGTGTAGCCTGCATAATTAAATTGTAAACTGCCCAGAGAGTTTTTTAAGTGCTATGGGACAGCACACACATATTTAGCAAACGGCTTTGATCCTTCCCCACCAAATTATAACTAAGTTACTTCACTTATCTTGATTAGAGGATCAGGTAATTCTTAAAGGTGCTAAATCCTTCATATTATCCCCTTTTTATTCACTTACACATGTATCATGTCTCCCATCTCAGAGATTGATAGATAATTTCAGCCCCCACAACGATGTTGTGCTGAGACTTTAGAAAAAAATTCTAGTTGGAAGCCAAATTTTAAAAGGTTTGAATTGCAAGTGGTGATGAAACCATAAATGGTCATTACAATCTTAAGAGGGGCACTCACCATTCTCTCATACATTGGAGTAATTGCCTATTCATTGGGACTGCTGCACACATGTATCAAACAATAAAAGTCAAAGGAGAACACTCTTTTTAAAGAAATATTGACCAAAATCTTATACTGTGCTTCCACAAGAGAAGTCCTGATGCTACCTTGAGTGCATCACTGGATTTAATACATATCTTTTACTCATATTCAAGTTTAGCAATAGAGTACTGTATTTAAATTGTTTAATCAGGTGACAATATTACCATATTGTGAGAACTACTTTCTGTACCTATTTCACAACAAACTCCATTTTTTAGGAAAGCATACATATCTTTTCAAAACTTCTAAAAACATACAAGTTAGGATAACTTTTAGTTGAAGACTTTAACTCATGTTTGCTAGTTTTTTAAAAAATAGGATTTTGTCTCACATTGATTGAGAGATCACCTTTGTTTTAATAGGAAACAAAACTGAAAAAGGTCATACAGAATACAAACTTAAGAAAACTACTTGACCCACTTCTCTTCAGAATCAAATAAAGTCAACAAGCTTTTGCATTCTGTTGTGCAACTTGTACTGTAAAACTGATGATGTCATCAGCTGTGGCAACTTTTCACCTATAAAACATTACTGATTACTCCCCATCCCCAAAGGCCCAAGGCTCAACTGGGATCCCCTCTGTTGTGGGGAAGCAACAGGACCAGTGAGAAGTTGGTGCAGTCGTGCCCCGCTTAACGATTACCCCATATAACGATGAATCCGCCTCACGATGGTGTTTTTGCGATTGCAAAATGGTGTTTTAATGGTTTTTTTTCACTTTGCGACAATTGGTTCCCTGCTTCGGGAACCGATTCTCACATTACAACAATCAAAACAGCTGATCGTTGTGAGGAAGCAACAGGACCAGTGAGAAGTTGGTACAGTCGTGCCCCACTTAACGATTACCCCGTATAACGACGAGTCCGCCTCATGATGGTGTTTTTGCGATCACAAAACAATGTTTTAATGGGTTTTTTTCGCTTTGCGACGATTGGTTCCCTGCTTCGGGAACCGATTCTCACATTACAAAGATCAAAACAGCTGATCGTTGGGTTTTCAAAATGGCCGCTGGCTGCTCAAAATGGCTCCCCACTGTTTTTAGGAGGCAATTTTTGCAAGACAGGCACCCAATAATGGCCGCCGTATAGAGGATCATCACTAGACGATTAGGTATTTCGTCCATTGGAACGCATTAACCGGTTTTTAATGCGTTTCAATGCGTTTTAAAATTTCGTTTGACAACATTTTCACTCTACAGCGATTTCGCTGGAACGAATTAATGTCGTCAAGTGAGGCACCACTGTAATTTCAAAAAATTCCCCCTTCCACTAGCATAATTTTACCTGTGGTAGAAAAGCTTGAAATAAAACACCCCTCCCTCCCCAGCAGCCTTCAATGACTTCCCCACAACAAAAGAATCCCAGTGGAATCTTAGGATTTTCGGGGGGGATAAGAAATTGGTAATTTCTGAAAAATCGCCATAGCCGATGATGTCATCAACTTTACACAGTGTAAATTGCACAATAGGATTTCAGCCATTTTTAATCTGCATTATCGCTAACACCTTAATCAGATTTTAACTCAGAATTAAGTCCCACTGAGTTAAATGGAATTTATTTCCAGGTAAGTGTCCCACCCTAAACTGAGACACTGATCAGTAAATTAAAAGTCTTACCTAAGTGGTGAGTGTGCACTCTATAGGCAAACACGTGCATTGGATACATTTTATAATGGCAGGCAATATCAGAATTGACCACTGTGAGAAAAAAAAAACAGAAATAAAAAGAATCAGGGGAACTGATGCCTATGTATTAATGATTAGAACTACCATTACAACAATAAAGTTAAATGGTCTGCTTAGAAATAAGCAGTGTGTTTGCACCTGGTGAAGACCAGCCTTCACTGATGCCCATCACTCATCTTCAGAATTAATACCTGGGTAAAGTCTTTCATTCACACATCACTAAAGTTTGTTCCATTTATTTAAGTGAAGGTACAACACCATGAATACGCACACTTACTTGTACGCACAGTGTTGTTTTCAGCACAGAAACAAAACAGAACAGGCCAAGCATATAGAGAACTAAATCCAGTAGGTAGTCCCAACTAGAAAATACTAATGGAATAAATTGTTAAACAGTAAGTCAATACCTATATAAATCTTACTGATTCAGTTACTTGGGACTATTAATTGGATTTAGATCACAAGTTTCACCTATGAACTAGAACTAGTACTATATGCTTAGATTTCTGGACACAGCAGCATAAGCAATTTTTAACAAATATTGCATAGCAAACTTGAATTTAAAAAACCCAACACAAACTTATAAGTAGAATAATGAACAGACACTAACATGTAAAATGAACACAGTAACTGTTTTTTTGGGAGCAAACCTGAATGAGCTTCACATTCATGCATGCATTCTTTTCTCCTTTGATACAACCCCAAGGCAACAGCAGTTTTCACTTGCATTATAATTAACTTCTGTTTAGCATCATACTCAATTCTGGGCAAACCATGGTTATTTTTAATTGTACTGTAGAGAGGCTGGCCAAAGTCAAACTTGTTTTGTTTCATTGTAAGCCAGAATATTTTTAGAAACCACAATTAAGATGAACAGTACACACTGTGTTTATGTTTGAACATATTTAGGACTTCACACTTGAAATATATACAAGTTACAGTGCTTCCAATAAATTTGGCACTGGCAGTTTTGTAACACTGTGAAATTTTATCCCACAGGGAAAGAATTGAAAAGGACAGGAGATGGAGTGGTTGTCATATTCACCTTTCTCTCCTGGTGGTATGACAGTATCCATGGCCATCATAAGATACATGCCAGCAATCATAGGCTGTCTTTGAAAGAAAAAGAAACCCAAATCAATAAGTTACACAGAAGTATACGGAGTCACTAGTTATATGATTCCTTCTAAAAGCAAATAAATGGTAATATTGATAGCACTTTTTCAAAGTCAGATCCTGAGGTATCTGGCACATATAGGCCTGCACCATGCAGATTAGTAAAATACTACACATTTTCTTGTACAGAATCATTCATGTATCTCACACTGCTAAGAGTTACTGTATATTAATAATAGACATATGTCACTCAGCCTATAATATGCAGAAATGTGCACCAGGTGTGCAAATCCTCACTTTTATACCTCGAATGTTAAGTATGGATGATAAGGTGACTCTTAAAGATTGGGGTCTCATAAGAAGTATGATGTCCAAGAAAAAAAAAAGAACATTATGAACCACTTACATTTATGTCTTCCCCCTTAATTAATACATGAAGTGGTTCTAATAAGTGGCTATTTGAGAGAATTTATAGAAGGCATTCTGCTTTGTGGTTCTCCTTATATTCGTGATTACTTTCCATTGTTTTTACTTCTAGAAACTGTTACTTTCTAAAACTGATTTACAAAACTGTTTAATTTACTGTAATAATTTAAACTGTTTTAGACATAACTGATTTAATGGTTGTTATGGTGTTAGTGTTGCTAGATTTTAAAGATTCTGTAAATGAATTTAATTTTATTTATACCTTATATTATGTCCTGTTGATGGTGAGCTGCCTTGGACACTACCAAGGAGTGGAGAGTGGAGTAAAAATGGAATAAATAACCATCATTGTCAAGCCAGACAAATGCAACTTCATTTTTACAGTTCAGACAAGCACCCCTGTATACAGGGGTGCCTCGACTTACAAATGTCCCGACTTAACAACCATTTTAAGTTGCGACCAGCTCTGGCCACAAAATTTTGCTTCAACTTGTGGCCGAAGCTTTCAGCTACGAACACAAAAAGGCAGGGGGAAAAGGCAGGGAATTCAAATTTGCTAACCATTGGTAGGCGAAGAGGCTGCTTCTTTTTAGCTCTTTCATCCCAATGGTTAGAGTTAGTGCGTTGGAGGAGGCTTCAGACTATATGGAGCTGCTTTCTGCTCCTGAGTAAGTACATTTACTTTGTTTTGCAGGGTGGGTTTGGGTTGGGGGGGTTATGTTTCTGTGCTGTTATGTTTTTTTGTGTGTGTGTTTTGCTGTTTTTTCCCCCAGCCCCATCTCACATTCGGATTGGGCTGGCTGTATGTGGGTTTTTTTAAAATTATTTTCCCCCCAGCTCCATTGTGCTTTTGAATAGGGCTGGCTATGTGTGTGGGTTTGCTTGTTTGTTTAATTTTTTCCCCCAGCCCCATCGCACGTTCGAATGGGGCAGGCTATGTATGTGTGGGGTCTTTTTAAATTATTTTTCAGCCCAATTGCCTTCCGATGGGGCTTAGAGTGGGGTTTTTTGTGTGTGATTATTCTTTTCAGCCAGAACAGATTAATGGGGTTTCAATGAATTCCTATGGGAAATGGTGCTTCAACTTACAACCATTTCGATTTATGCCCATCTTCTGGAACAGATTATGGTCGTAAGTCGAGGCACCACTGTATTTAAAATATCATTCATTTTGGCCTGGAGCTTCTGCATGATGGCCAGTTTGTTTGACACGGAGAGAAAGAATAGCCCTGAATTAGCCCCTCTCTTTTCCATTGTCAATTTCTCTCCATGGAAACGTATGTATGCAGAAGAGAGACTCCTCAGTTTCAGCTGTAGGCTCTCCGCCTAAGCAAGAACACTATACAATTGGGGTCTTGGTTGAGTACAGAACCTACATAATCAGGAATGCTGTCTTTGCAGAAATGTTGCTTTCCACATTGAAAAAGTAAGGATGGACATTTCTGCAAAGACAGCATTCCTGCTTATATAGGTTCTGTACTCAACCAAGACCCCCGGTGAGCAATGCCTGAATACGGCTGATGTTCTCCTCTCAGAAAGTCTATGAAAAAAATTATGTTGTGTTCGTTATGGGCAACTAAACTGGAAACAATAGCAATATAATAGGGCTTTCCACTTAAGTGAGTGTTCATGGCTGAGAAGGGATTTGAAATCGGATGTCCAGAGCCACTCTATCCACTGCACCGTGTTAGGTAAAACTTGTATTACTCCCTTTAAAAAAAGTTCTGAAAAATATGGAACAAATTACAAAATAAAATAAAATAAAAATAAAAAATAGGAAGATACTTACCTTTGATTAGTAAGATGTAAAGTTACACCAGAACAGTCTTTGTGTTTATCTGCAAAAAAAGAGTAAGATAAAGCTAAATATAATCACTGCTTTTCCTCCATTATTATTTGAGAGCAATAATTAAGTAGTTCCTACATAAATGTCTTATTAGACAATCAGTGTGCCAAGCATAAATGAGTTTTGCGATGCATAGTATAACATCGTTCTGCTATGCAAATGATAAAGACTCTGTATTTGCATCAGAATCTCTTCCACGGTGGCAATAATTTGAACAATTTGTTTAATATACTGCACCCACAAACTTGAACGTTGGCCATTATATTTTAAATAGCAAGCAGCAGGCATTTTTCAAAGCAAAAGGCAAAATCGTAATACCATATTTTAAACAAGAAGAGAAATTAAAGTTTTTTTAAGAGGTTTTTTTTTTTAGCCATACAATGAGTATTATTTTAGCTACTCAGGATATGTGAAACCATGTATTGGACTATTTCCTCTGAAGTCCAGCAGTTCTTGTGTCTGGATGTCACCACAGCTTAACACAGAAGTAAGGAGCCTGCGGCCCTCAATACAGTATGTTCTTGGACTGCAATTTCCACTTGCCCTAGTGAGCACTGGAAACAGCAAACATGAGAGGGGACCACATGTTTCCCATACCTTTCCTACAAAATCAATAGTAGGGTTTGATCCCTAGTACAGTTTATTTTCAAGTAGATACGACCAAACAATAAGTCTTTTTTTTTTGTCCTCTGAAGCGATGCACACATGCTTCCTCTGAATGCATTTCAATCTCTTCCCCATGCTGCAAATAAATCTATCCATTGTGCCTCTCATGAATTCTATCCCTTGCCGTTAAATTCTGAAATTATTCTGTAGTGCACACACCTCCCAAATCTGTCTCACAATTTTCACTCTTTATCTGCTGAACTATAACTCCCAACTTCCATCCTTTCTTGCACTCTTCCATGAATATTAGTAACAGACCATCGTGCCTACACCCAGAAGGAGCCAAAGATCATCTGCCGGCCATAGCTCACTGTGTGAGAGGCAGTGAGTCTGTGGTTGGGCCCCTACTGGATCTCCCTCTGTGGTTACAGGCCTTGCGGCCTGCTGCTCCTGGCTGCCTCACCCCCTCTCGGCATCAACCACCTGGCCTAGGGGGAGAGAGAGCTTACAGGCCGGAGCTGCCCCTGGGACCGCACCAGACCATCGTGCCTGCACCCAGAAGGAGCCAAAGATCATCTGCCGGCCATAGCTCACTGTGTGAGAGGCAGTGAGTCTGTGGTTGGGCCTCTACTGGATCTCCCTCTGTGGTTGCAGGCCTTGTGGCCTGCTGCTCCTGGCTGCCTCACCCCCTCTCGACGTCGGCCACCTGGCCTAGGGGGAGAGAGAGCTTGCAGGCCGGAGCTGCCCCTGGGACCGCACCGGACCGTCGTGCCTACACCCAGAAGGAACCAAGGATCATCTGCCGGCCGTGGCTCACTGTGTGAGAGGCAGTGAGTCTGTGGTTGGGCCCCTACTGGATCTCCCTCTGTGGTTACAGGCCTTGCGGCCTGCTGGTCCTGGCTGCCTCACCCCCTCTCAACATCAACCACCTGGCCTAGGGGGAGAGAGAGCTTACAGGCCGGAGCTGCCCCTGGGACCGCACTGGACCATCGTGCCTACACCCAGAAGGAGCCAAAGATCATCTGCCGGCCATAGCTCACTGTGTGAGAGGCAGTGAGTCTGTGGTTGGGCCCCTACTGGATCTCCCTCTGTGGTTACAGGCCTTGCGGCCTGCTGCTCCTGGCTGCCTCACCCCCTCTCAACATCAACCACCTGGCCTAGGGGGAGAGAGAGCTTACAGGCCGGAGCTGCCCCTGGGACCGCACCAGACCATCGTGCCTACACCCAGAAGGAGCCAAAGATCATCTGCCGGCCATAGCTCACTGTGTGAGAGGCAGTGAGTCTGTGGTTGGGCCCCTACTGGATCTCCCTCTGTGGTTACAGGCCTTGCGGCCTGCTGCTCCTGGTTGCCTCACCCCCTCTCAACATCAACCACCTGGCCTAGGGGGAGAGAGAGCTTACAGGCCGGAGCTGCCCCTGGGACCGCACTAGACCATCGTGCCTACACCCAGAAGGAGCCAAAGATCATCTGCCGGCCATAGCTCACTGTGTGAGAGGCAGTGAGTCTGTGGTTGGGCCCCTACTGGATCTCCCTCTGTGGTTACAGGCCTTGCGGCCTGCTGCTCCTGGCTGCCTCACCCCCTCTCAACATCAACCACCTGGCCTAGGGGGAGAGAGAGCTTACAGGCCGGAGCTGCCCCTGGGACCGCACCAGACCATCGTGCCTACACCCAGAAGGAGCCAAAGACCATCTGCCGGCCATTAAGAGCCTCGTGGCGCAGTGGTTAAAACGCTGTACTGCAGCTAAAACTGTGCTCACGACCTGGGGTTCAAATCCCAGGTAGCCGGCTCAAGGTTGACTCAGCCTTCCATCCTTCCGAGGTCGGTAAAATGAGTACCCAGCTTGCTGGGGGGGCAATGTGTAGCCTTTATAATTAAAATTGTAAACCGCCCGGAGAGTGCTTGTAGCGCTATGGGGCGGTATATAAATCCAATAAATAAATAAATAAATAAATAAACAGTTGCTAGTATAGGGTTAGGAGTTGCTATACTATTTGAACTTTCTTCTCTTTTTGAAAAAAAAATGCATGGTAAAGTAAAACCTGTATTGTTTATACTTAATCTTTTCCCACTTTAATCTAGGACAGTCTACCAAGTACTTACTTCACTTCTACAAAATATTCCAATATTTCCAGGTTCACTGAATACATGTCTACATATAATCTTGCAAAACAATGTGTACAACGCCATTTCATAACAGTTATCAAGTATTTCCCAACACACACAACATACACAGATCCACTGTTTATGGACAGTAGACAGCAGAATCTGTTATCAACCTCTATGGCAATGTTATCAGAAGACTTCTAACAGGGTTAAAATGAAAGGAAAAGGAATAGTTTGCTTCATCTTGTGAGCCCCCATTGAATGCTTCTGGTGCTACTATCACTTTAAAACCTTGAGTTTCAAAATACTGTAAGGCAATGTGGTGGTGGTGTAAATGCAGATTATGTGGCAGTTCTTTGTTGGGAGAGATGGGAGGAGAAATCCAGCCAGTTGCTATCTGGTGTGGAATTTGAAACCACACACCCAATGGCATTTGCTTTTGAACTGACCTTAAGAAATAGCCCTGGCCCAATAATCTGCCATGACTCTCATGTACATTTTTTCTGCACTTTCCACAAAATCTTGGCACATAGCCTGAGGAAGATGGATTGACATCAAAAGCTAGCTGTTTGTTCAGATTTTAGTGTAATAAAGGTATTACTTGGTCTTGCATTTGTATCAGTTGAATACTTTACTATTCCAGGTGCTCACAGAAACATTTATGGGGAAGTCCTCCATAGCACAAAATGCAAGGGAAACAGTAAGAGGGAGGGAATGGAGGAGGAAAATTGAAGGTGGGGGAGAGAATTTCTCTGCTTTGCCTTCTTTGTCCTTCCCTTCCAAGACTGCAATGCATACAGTCAACATGGGGGATGCACATGTGCACACAAATGTAAGAAGGCATAATAATGGTCCTTCTGTCCTTCTCTACCCCCAAATGAGACAATATATGAGTTTCTCCATATGTTTATCTCTACACAAATATGCATATTATCAGGCAAGACAAAAATGTCTCCCCCTCCTCTGCCCTGTTCTCACCATCAAACATAAGCAACTGCACATACAGATTGATGGCTTTCATGCCATCACTTCCATCAGATGTCCCACGTAATTCACGTGGGTGCTTGTGGCATGAGTTCAAATGAATGCTTGCCCCCCCCCAAGAAATGAGGGATGGGTAACTGTCAATCACTGATATGCCATAGATTACACTGACACAGATTTTCATTTGAGCACTCCAGGGAGGTCATGCAACCCCCAAATAACAAAGACTCGTATATGTGCTTGTGTTGGCAGCAGGAGTCTTTTGGAAAAGTGCCTGAAATTCTGTTTGCCTCAACCAATGTTAAATTGCTGTTTTATTTCAAATTTCCTGTATTTTACTAGTTTCATAACATTTCTGTTCTCAGCATTCTGTCAATGGTAAGCCATGCAAACAGCCATCTCAATTCAGTTTCTATGGTTTTCTCCCAAACATCTAGGTACTTTAACCTCTGGATTCAAAGTGGCACTGAAAAATTCTTATTCTTGTCAAAGACATACTTATCAAATTAGATAGATCTTCCACAAAAATAGATCTGTGGATGGCTATTACTAGCTATGGTACTTGAATGGGCCCTTCATATTCAAAGGCAGCCTGCCTCCGAAAACCTGATGTTGGGAGAAAGAGGCTGGCCAATGCATTACTGCCCTGTTTGTCAGCTTCCAGTAATATCATCTGTGTGATCACTGCTGCTTATAACAGTATTTTATTATAACAGTGCTTTATTATTTTATTCTGCATACCAGAAGCTGTTCTATAAAACATCTGGAGAGTTGCAGGGTAAGCAGGAGGCCTGGAAACAAAGGAAGGTAGATGAAGAAAAGGGGAAGTCATTCTGTGCAGCCGTCTAGGGGAAAAGGAAGCTCTTTTTAGAAAATTTAGACTCCTTTGTAATCTCTGTTATTCATCTTCAAACAATCCTGTGAAGTAGATTGCTTTCATTTTACTGACAGACAGAGATGTCACACACTGACTGACTGTAATTTGCCCAAGGCAACTGACTCTCTCACTGTGCATGAATTTGGACAGGTATCTTCCAGTTTCCTTCAGTGAAAGCTGGTGGACACCCAGAAGCAGTAAATGTCACAGCAGAGAAGCTTCAGACTGGAGAAGATTTTTCACTCAGCTTCTTAGCTTCTGCAGTTCTTAATGTGTTTCAGCTCAAGACACAATAAAATGTTGTGGATACCTGAGTACCCATCATACATATGATTGTATCATGTGCTTTAACCCATTAGGAAATGCAAAAACAAAAACAGTGACATTTAAGAAAATGGGTGGAGGTGGAAAACACAATGTGCAAGTATCTATTAAATACATATGCATACTATGTTGGAATCAAGTTGGAATCAACTTATATACCAACCACAATAGTTCTTCCAAGGTAAGTGAGTGGTTAAGGAGTTATTTTACCAGTGTCATCCCTGCAGTGAGTTTCTATGGCTGAACAGGGATTTGAACCCAGGTCTCCAAAGTCCTACTCTGTCACTCTATCCACTACACCCCATTAGGTATCATGTATTACATATGTATACATGAAGCATACATCCAGTTTGCTGAAAACTGACAAATAGGTAAAACTGAAACTAAATGCAGAAGGTAATTGCTTTAATATATTCCATTCAAGTCATTTTAACTCCACAAACATAGAATGCAGTTCAGTTCCTAGTTAAGCATCATATAGGGCAGACCCATTTCCCTAAAAGGCACATTCCCCCGCAATCGTGTCAAGCAATTCTTATTATATCTTCAGTCATTAGACTTCTAGGCTGTCAAACACACTTTACAGTTAGGTCAAGCAAACAATGAAGCTGCCTTTGCATCTAGATTGCATAAACAGTGCCTTGTGAATAAGTCAGACATCACAAGTAAAAACCCAACGAAAAGTACTCTGCTACCTCCAAATCCACATCATTGTAGACTTTAGGAAATTTGCTCACTGTGCTAAAGCAAAGGTAAAATCTGGGTTAGGCTCCAGTCTTGCATAAGTTATCAACTACCAAGTTACTTTTTTTCTCACAAATTTCAGACCATTTCCTGTGTTAAATATTTATAATGTATAAATAAGAGTTTTGCTTCACACTGGCAAATTTTTCCTGCATATGGGATGAGTTTCTATCCCTTACATACCCCTCTCCATACATGGTCATATCTAACGAGGTCTCCACTCAGCAGGTTTGATAAGCTGGAAGAAACTGAACTGCATAACATTTGCTTTGGGGACCAGCTCAGCAGATTGCTGGAACACGATACAGTTCTTAACACTCCTCCTCAAATTCATTTTTGCTATTTGCCACTCAGCCTTGGATAATTCCTTTGATTTTGCATTTCAGCTAGAGAGCAAGTACACATTGCTCCAGGACAAAGAAATTATTAGCTTCCATTTGCCTCGTGGCAAAGAGAAGGAAATGCATTCATCCCCCCTTAGAAGCCGGTTCCTTTCAAATCTGATTCTCTATGCAGAGTTTCCAACAGAGATCAAACAAGAAGCTGTGCTTACTAGGGTGGCTTAATAGCTCTTCTGGATTGCGCAGTGTATATTACAAAATCTATTGTGATATGCATATCAGCTTCTAATTCTTTGATCACCGAGAAAAATAAATGGTAACCACCACTCTGAAGTTACATTAAAGGTTTACAAAGTTGAAATACCCACAGATCAGGCTTATTGTACCAGAATTACAGCTTAAAAACTGAAGCAATAGAAACAAAAAATCCAGTCCTGATTCAATGGTGAAATATTGCACATGAAAGTTACCATAAATGTGTCCACTATAAAGCAGCATGTTAAAATAACAGTGAGAAAAGGGGAAATAACTTCCATCAACTATGGAAGAATGGCATGTTTTTCAAAAGCTGCTCCTATTTTTAACTGTTTTAATCTGAAACATCGTATTTTACAGCATTTTATATACGTGGAAGTGCAAGAACACATACAGATGACTGTCTTAAGATTTCTTTGGAAATGCGAGTAAGAAGAATAGAGTCCTAGAATGCACCAAAGATCTAAAAATGAAACTTTTCATAAGGATAAAGTATTCCCCCCCTTTTAAAGTTTATTTTTAAGAGCAAATAAATAAGATTTGGAACCAATATAAAATATGTTACTACAACTTATCACTGAATACAAAGTTAATTCATTGTGCAGCAGGGATTTTATTTTTGTCTCACTGCTGTGTCACAAGCGTAATTAATGATATTATTTAAAATGCTAAAATAAATGTTTTATAAACAGTTGGAATGTGGAAAAAGCAATATGCGTGGAGATGAAGCATGCACAAGTAAAGTGGGGAAATATTTATTGAAAAATAGAAATATATAGAGTTAAAAATAATGTTTACCTTGAAAAAACAGTCTTTTACACCCAAATACCTTTAACTTCTAATAACTCTGAACAAGTTGAGGGGAATAGATGGTAGAGAGGATTTGGGGAGGGATGAGAAGAAGAGGTTGGTTGAGAGACGGGCCAGGAGGGGAGGAAGGTGGTGGGAACTGAAAGGGGAAAGAAGTCTGGGCTTAGAATGAGCTGTCTGATGTGGTGCTGGCTCTTTCAGCAAGTGGACCGTGGTGCTTTATTATTATTATTATTTTAAAAATTCTTGCTTACCTGGTATAGTGCTGTATTAGGAAGCAGGAATTTTTAAAAAAGCAGTAGGTTGCTCACCCATGTGGAATCAATTCCAATGAATTCCAATTGATTCCATTACCACCTCAAAATAAATGGATCTCTGGCTGAGGAGCGGAAAAACTCACTCCCCTGGCGCAGTACTCCATGCATGCACATACCTTGTGTTTATACCAAAATTAAATTTGTGTTTTTTTTTAAAGCAGAACCCAATAGAACAGCAGTTTTTATTGTCAGTGGGATCAAACCCAGTGTTCCAACATGTCTCCAGTTTCCTTTTCCTCTGAGAAGGAAAGCACACCCACACAAAGCAAACACTGATGTATTGGCAAGCTGTTAAGAAAGATGGCAACAACCAATCTGATACCATTCAACACCTTAACATAGAAAAGGAGAAGTTAAATTCAGGTCTTAAAGCTGCAAATGCCCTAATGCTGGACAATGCTGGGCAGTTCCTACAACTCTCATAATTCACTTTAGCAGCACAGAACACAAAAATAGGCATTTTCGCTCAAAAGGTCTTTCTTACAAATGCAAGATCTCCACTGACAATGCCAGAAAATTCCTGACCTTCCTGTTGACTCACCAAATCTCCTCTGATTCAATGGGCCTGTTCTAGCTATAACTTACTACTGGATTTCAGCTGATGGTTCCTATAAAATAGATTCTAATCCACAAATGATTGAAGTATGGTTGTTAACAGTTAACTAAAAGCTGAAAATCAGATTTCCAATCCTTATAATTGTGGTTAAATTAAAAAGGAAATAGATGATAAAATGTATCAGAGTCACTCATTCTGAATCTTGAAAGATATTCTACCAAAACTGTGTTAAGATAGATTCTAATTGAGAACTAAATGGTTTCTCTATGAAAGAAGCCTCTCTCCCCCGGTGCTTTGCCAAGGTTAATTGCTATAGCATAAGTTTGCTGTAGAAAGGAAATGTGTTGGAATTAAAAAAAATGAAGGAATGTACACCCCCAAATGGATCAAAACTGCAAGGCAATTACAGAAGAAAGAATGAGGATGTAGGATGCACAGCAGCATATAGTTTGCAATAAATGCTGGAATGAACAATGTGCTAAGAGACAAAACATCAATTGTGCAAAAAACTTGCTAATGCAAAACAGTCCTTAGAAAATTGTGTGTGTGTGTAAGGGACCTTATAAAGCACTGTTGCTGTGTAATATAAATTAATTTCCAGAGAAGAAGCACTGGGCACTGGACAGTTGCTGCTACTAGCAAATGCAGGAACGTCAGAATGCTTAAATCAGAAACCATTGGCAGATCCTAAAAATTAAAAATCAGAACACAAGATGTGATCATAACCAGAATGAGTCCCAATGGCACAGTGTCAACAGCTGTGAGCTATATACTAACCAACTGGCAAAGTGGCATGTTGCACCGGAACACCAGCAACAAATGGAAGTCATTCAAGAGTGCTACTGAGAAGATAGCTGAATTTTAATTTTCTTTACTGAGCTTAATGTCAAGGTTAATATTCTCATCAAACGTAATGTAATTTAACCAATCAGTATCATAATTCTGAAGGTCTAGTTGAAATCTTAACATGTTTTTAACAACAATCAGTATCTACTATACTTAGATCTCTTTCCTTAAAGATTTACATAGTTGAGATAACATACTAACATTGTGTCTGATATGAAATGGACCTGTTTCAGTTCCAGTTCAGTTCCTACGTCTCCTTGCAATCTGCTCTGCTTCTAAAGATGTAGTTACGTAGAAGGTAAGATAAAGAGTCTCAAGGACATAGTGACATCTCTGAAAACTAGATTTGAAATCCTGATAACTATGGTTAAATTAAACAAGAAAGAGAGCATACAATGTGCCAGAGCCAGATGCTGAATATCATTACCATAAAAGATTGACTAAAGAGTGCCAGGAAATATGGGGCCTCCATTTCCTATTCTTCCTCACATTCTTGTATGCTGCTTCAGGCTTCAGTATAACTCTGCAGGAATGCCCTGCCAACAGCTAGGAAGTGGGGACAGAGAAGGAGGTGACAAAAGTGGCCAAAAGGAAGCCTATAGATAGATCCTGTTTCTTTTCTGATTACATAGTGAACTGTGCAAAGCTCAGAGGCCCCTCTGGGTTGGAACCAATCCAGGTTAATATCAAATTATCTGAAGGTCCAGCAGGCAACCAGCAAATTACCCCACAAGACACAGACTTATTTGAATTTAAGTCAGATGGTTGGCCCATTTAAGCAGACGTTAAATTGCCTGTTGTAATTGATCTTAGTTACTAGTTTTTTTTAAAAAAAATTCTACATTAATAGCATAATACAGTAATACTTGAAGACGAGACATACCTTTGAATGCACTAACATCTCCATAATGTACTTGGAGCACAAAGTATTTGCTACCCTTCTCTCCTCCAACTTTGAATCCAACACCTTAACATAAAAAAGGAGAGGTGAAATTCAAGTGATTATATGCAAATGCATTCCTAAAAGCACTATCAAAAAGTAAGAAATTCAACGGAAATCCTGAAATGCCCACATTACAAAAAGTGTCAAAGTTCTTATTTTAGTAACTTTAAAGGACACACAATTCAACATTCTACATGTATACAGTATTCTGTTTGCATAGCAACTTCTGAAGTACTTTCTCCAAGGCAAATAAGCATTAGAACCGAGAGCTCTACATCTAACCTGGCTATGAAATGGGAGATGAGCAAATACAAGCAGACAGGCAAGATATCCCAAGTTTATGTCTCCATTTTTTATTTTTTATTTTTAATGGCTCAGCTCACTGTTGGTGGGAATATGGATACTTGGTGTAATGCAAGATAAAAGAATCATCTTGACAGTGTTCTGCTACAAACCAAATCAAATTCACCAACAATCCATCATTTATAAGCCATAAATGTTATCTCCATCTGCAGTAAATAGCACAGCATAGAAATCTGCTGTAGAAGGAAATTTATTCAAGCCCACATGAGAAGAAAAAAAAGATAAAAACTCACCTGCTTCCAAATGACATACACCTTTTCTTATACCAGTTTACTTAGATGAGCAGTTCGCTGCTCTGATGCCCCACTTCTCTTGTATAGTTGTCTCAGTTACACAGCTACAATAGTCTCATTCCACTTTAATTGCCATTGCGTGATCTTATGGAATGATGGGATTTGTAGTCTGACAAGCTCTTGTCAGAAAGCTCAGCCCACTCCTGTGAACCTTAGCAAAGAATTCTAAGTAGCTCAACAAAATACAAATGTCAGTATTCTGTAGGACAGAACTACGGCAGTTAAAGTGGAATCAAAGTATTACAATTGTGTAAGGTAGTAGATGCACTAAATATTTAAATATTAAAACTGTTAAATATTTAAAGCAAAAATGTGTCCCTCCAACTCCAAAGAGATTATCCCCTACTGCCACACCAGTATTTGGAATGTCATGCCATCGAGGACCCTTTACCTTTTGGCAGTCTTGTTGGTGGAGCATTTCTTGCCCAAGCATACAAAATGTTGGATGTGTCCATGCATGTTCCTCCATTGCAGTCCCTGAAAGAAATGAACACAGAACACATCTGGGCTCATTTTCTTGATCTGAGGAATATTAAATATCTCATTTTATTCCATACAAGAAAGCCTACTTCTACATTCAATATTCTTTATATTACTTTGAATCATGTTGTACCCACAACCTCAAATTGTTCACATCATGCAATACCGCACTCATTACATTTGTAACCCAACTTTCCGTCATTAACATTAAGACATTTTATCTTTACAACCAAACCCTAGTCTGAGGAGGCAATAACAGTAGTTATTTACCCTGCAATTTATTCTGAGTTGGGCACAGATTAATCAGAATTAAAACCTAAGACAACACAATGTAAAGATCAATGCAGAGATGCCTATAGTGCAACTGTCTATTTTAAGTGAGAAATCATTTTGTTTTGTTTAGCCAACAGAGATGGTTTTAAATTTGTTCTGATCAGTTTGACCAGCTTGATATCATCTTTGTCTACTTTCTGCTTGGTATCACCACCTGATTCATTCATTGGGGGGGGTCTCAGTTCTCCTCAGCCAAGTGCCTCTAGTTTCCCAACAGTTTATTCTAAAAAGAGTTTCAGCTCAGCTTTGGAATACATTCTTGCTAGGGCACTTTGGAGAAGTAAATAAAAGGAGGGGGAGAGAGAATGGTGTAAATTGCCAATTAGCACCTTGCTAGCACCTTATGGCAGCTTTTGCTGTTGGAGCTCCATATAAACTGAGCTCTCTGCTTCTGCCCCTGCTGACTCCTGAAAATTGTTCTCTGGACAGCTACATCAATTTCACCCAGGGAAGACAGGTTTGATAAATTATGAATCACAGGGGATCAAACCTTATTTTCCCTGCTATGTTTTGTGGCACAATGTAGATTTGAACTGAGTCTTGAATCTCACTACTTCCAAAATTTTGAATACTACACCACACTATGGCTATAAATCCTTGTTTGTTTCATCCTTGCATATAAGGCAGAGAAAACACAATATTATTTTTCTCACCATGCAAGAGGGCATGTTTTTGTAGGACTCTGAACAAGAAGAGGAGATGAGCATATTTTAAATAATTCTCTCTCTCTCTCTCTTTGTCTCTCTCTCTCTCTCTCTCTCTCACACACACACACACACACACACACACATACACACACACACTCTCCTTTAAAGCAAATAGTGCAAACTGTGCCAGAAGATAATGATTATCATTTTGTTGCACAGAATTTTAAGGATTAAGAGCAGTGGAGGAGATACTGAATCTCTTTTAACAGTCAGACAGTTGTTCTGTGCTTGCTGTGTTGTGGGCTTTGCTTCTCAAAGGAAAAGGATATTTGTTTTGCCCAGAGACTACCTGCACGGGTAAGGTGATAAAAATGATCACTCTTTATCCCACTCTTGCCCAGAGGCAAGGAATTTCATCTGGCCTGATAATTCTTCCCTGAAGTATTTTCTCCAGTCAAGTTAGCCCCCCCAAAAAATCAGATCATGTTTTTACATCCTTGCACCATGCTGGCTTGAAGGCAATCACACATAATCCTCAAAGACTGGGCTATCTACGCAAGTGGAGGAAAACCTGTTGGTCCAAATTATACTATCAACTTACATGAACTAGTTTGAGAGATGCAACATGAATTAATAATATTAATAATAATCATGTGTAGAGATAAACATGAAGCGCTGGTTTGTTTGCCTCTGCAACAGGTGTTTGACAGTCCGCCACCCCACCTTCTCTGGTGGGTGCCACTCAGCACACAGAGGAGGCAGGGCAGGGAAGCTGTGATGCTGCCTCTGACTGGGTGCCTAGTAGAGGGGGAAGGGTGCTGAACTGCCAAACACCTCATGTGGTGGTGAATGAACTGGAATGAATCAGCAAACAGGGAGTTCATGCTCATCTCCAATCATGTGCCGTCAACTCAATTCTGACTTATGGTGATCCTTCTCAGATTTTTCTAGGTAACAAATATGCAGAAATGATGTACCATTCCCTTCTTCTTCTGGGGACATCCTGGAACTGTACAGCTTGCTCAAGGCCACACAGGCTGGCTCTCCTGGGATGCACAGTGGGGTGCTGAACTCCCACCATTGGGCTCTGACGCCGCTTACCTAGCTCACTGAGCTATCCAGCCAGCTGGATGAATAGCAGGCAATCACATATAATCATGCAACATGAATTAGCACTTTATCCATTTATTGCATATTTATGCCACCTTCCTCCTGGCAAAGGGACTCGTGGCAGCCCACAGATCATTAAAAGAAACAAACAAACAAAAATTAAAATAAGACACATTAACTATTTAAAAGTTATTAAGCGTGGAATTATTAAAATTGTTCTCTAAAAACAGATTAAAAATGTAGAATCATTAAAAAACCCACACAAATTTAAAAAACTATGATAGCAAGCATACGTTATCCAGCTATGTTGAAATCAAATATTAAAATTCTGTCTAAACAAAAATGTTTGCAAGTCCTACTAAAAGGAGAGGTGAGGGAGGGAGGGCAGTTGTGCTTCAAAGGGGAGGGAATTCCATAACATAAGGGCAGCAACTAAGACATCCCTTCCTTGAGTCCCTCTGTAAAGGTGATGGGACCTAAAAGACAGCCTCCCCCTAAGATCTTAAAACCCGAGAAAGGTTATACAGGGAGATATGGTCTGCTAAATAGCCTGGAACCAAGCCATAAAGTTTAAAACACAATTGACCATAAAAAAGAAGAACATGGGCATGAAGTTTGCCCATCAAGAGTGAGCAGTTTTGCCATATATCAGATGGAGTTGACACATTGATCACCTGTTTTTTGCCTGAATTGTTACTGAGATGCAACTGAGATGTGCAAGCAGATGTGTGACCAGATACTCAAACAAGATACAACTTAACAGCTTGCCAATTAGCTGCAATTAATCAGAAAAGGTCCACAAACATCAGTAGGATTCTGGCCACTGTCTTTTTAGCATTTCCTAGTCATTGTCTTCTCCACTACATGAGATATTCAGTATTTAAACGATGTTTTAGATTTATATTTTGAAGACCCACTTCCTCTTTTGGGGTAATATATTACTGGCCATCCTATACAGAAGAGGTTTATTTTCAATGGCAATACCACCTCATTTGTGGAATGTTTTCCCTCAGTACACTTTCCAGGCTCTCTTTTATAGCACTTTGGAGTAAAATGCAAGGCTTTCAACCTGACTATATCTTGAACTATTATATTTCCATGCAAACTATTTATTTGTTGCAATTGTGTCTGCATGATTTTTGTATGGTATCTATGCTTTTAAAATATTATTTTAAAATCATGTACTGTATTCATAACTGTCCAGGGCATCTTTTTAAGACTGAAAGATATAATTGTAAGAAACAAAATGCAAAATTACCAGGAAAATGAAATCTGCACAACAGAATTAAACCTAGTGGAAGTTTTGCACAGGCAAATGAAGCCTAGATTAGACATTGATTTACTATCACAACATACTTGGGTGCATAAGTTAAAAGTTTTATCTAAAATCTGGCATGTATTTCTCAGCTGCAATAGTGACACTGCGCCAACTACTCAATGAAGACTATCAGGAATCCTGATCAATGTATTTTTTATGAACTAGTGTGCCTTGAATAGTAGGTCAGCTTTGTCCCTACACCTTTTCCTATCAAAAAATCATTATAAGATATTCTTGTTACATTATGGCATATCTCAAGACAAGTGAAGACAAATACAAACTTATAAGCACAGTACAGATTATGCACAAGGCACAGATTTTTAGTTTCTTGAGACTAGGAAGGGCAGCAATGAAGGAATTAGAAAAGATTATCAAGAGTAAGGATGTGTCAATGGAGATCAAGACTGAGGTAATCCACACTCTTGTGTTTCCAGTCACCATGTATAGGTGTGAAAACTGGACAGTAAGAAACCTGATAGGGAAAAAAATGATTTATTTGAAATGTGACGCTAGAGGAGAGCTTTGTGGATACCCTGGATTGCCAGAAAGACAAACAAGTGGGTCCTAGATCAAACCAAGCCTGAACTACCTCTGGTGGCAAAAAAGTGAAACTGAGGCTGTCCTAGTTCGAGCACATAATGAGAAGGCAGGATTCTCTGAAAAAGATAACTCTAGGAAAGGTGGAAGACAACAGAAAAACAGGAAGACCAAATATGAGATGGGTTGACTCCCTAAAGGAAGTCACAGGCTTTAGTTTGTAAGAGCTGAGAAAGACAGTAGAGGACCTTACCGTATTTTTCCATGTATATAAAAAAACTTTTCTCTAAAACATTTAAAGGAAAATTTGAAGGTCATTTTATACATGGAAGTAAGGGGGGAGGGATCAAAGCACTTTGATCCCTGCTTTCCCTCTCCATATTTTGCAAAGAAAATGGAGGGGGAAAGCAATTCCTGCTTTCCCCCTACATTTTCGTTGCAAAAAGCAGCTTTCCTCCTCCGCATTTTGGAAAGAAAATGCAGGGGGAAAACGATTCCTGCTTTCCCCCTTTATTTTCATTGCAAAAAGCAGCTTTTCTCCCTCCATGTTTTGCAATGAAAATGGAGGAGGAAAGCAGGATGCTTTTCCCCTCCATTTTCTTAGCAAAACATGGAGGGGAAAGCTGCAAAACATGGGGTGGGGGGAAAGCCACAGGGCAGAAATATAAAGTCTCAACAATTTAAAATTGCCACCAGTGGATGACATTATTGACATGGAGAAATTTTCCATGATTAAAACTTTCTCCTTTTGTCCCATGGCTCCCCACCTTCCACATGATTAAAGCAATTTCATGGAGGTTGGAAGAAGAAGGGGAAGAAAAGTGGAAAGTAGATCACTTGGGAAATATTCATTTCAGAGCTACTCACTGCATATCACTGACTTATTTTTGTCTATTGAAACAATTTTAGAAAGTTGTGGGATGTACCCGTATAAAACAGGCCTTAACCTTGAAAGACAGTGAATCCCTTATTTCACTCAGAACACATGTTTTCAAACAGTTTTCAAAGTGTGGAGCAGATCTTCCTGAATCATTGTACAGCTTTTGCACTGAACGTGGGGTAATAAGTTTTGACTTGAATGAAATAACACTGATTTCTGTGCCCCGTCAGTACTTGCTTATGTAACACTAGGTGCTTTAAGTCTACCAGGGCATCATAAAGTGAGAAAGGGGAACCCAAATGGATGGTTGTAGAACACATGTCAGAAAGGGGTAAGGTTAAGGGAAGGAATGAAATGATGGTAACTAAAAATACTGTTTGGATTATCAGCCCAGTCAAAAATTTGTGGACACTGCTAAAGAAAGTTTTATCACTATAATATACATGCTGCAAAGGTAAATGATTGAGATTATTGCAGATAATTACAATAATAAACCGTACAGAACTAAATGAAAGGGAAGGAAAGTAAAATATAATCGGATATAAATCCTTGAATTTTGAAATAGTAGGATGGCGTTAAAATGTTCAGAAAGGACCACAGGGATTTCAGTATCGAATTCAATCTAAGAAGAGGAATTTTCCATTTGTATTTATATTTAAATACTGTATAATATTTTTCTATGAAAAAATGCTTTGGGAGTTTGTTTTATAGACTGCACCTTTCAAATATTAACAGCCCAATCAAAATTTAAAAGGCATTTCAAAACTGTTTCTGTTTTATTAATAATAATATTTTATTGATGAATATGGAAACAGACATTTGTACCTATCATGGTTGCAACTGTTCATTAGTGCAAGTAATACAATCAATCATCTAAAGTTTTAATTGATTAACCTATAGAAATTAGTTCAAAATGAGTAAGCACAAACTGTAAACAGGACTGAATATCCTTTGACCTTTCACATGAAATGAAAACAATAAATTAGAGATGGCTTTCCCTCACAGCAAGAAGTGACATGTTTGGTTTATTAAATCACTCTTTCTTATGCCTCCTTTAGTATCTCAAAAATGTATAGATAAAATCAAGTCACATTTAGTTGATTAATTTGTCTGACATGCTAGCGTAGACTAACACAAATACCATATTTTCTGTGCATAAGATGCCCCCATGTATAGGATGCCCCCCCACTTTTCTAACCCAAAATTAAGAAAACTAAGTGGAGCTTAGCTAAAGGAGGGGGAAAGGGATCAAAGCAATCCCATGACTGCATGATTGTTTTGATCCCTTTCCCACTTATACAGCCATGGGATTGCTTTGATCCTTTCCCTCTACCCTTGCTAAGCCCCATGGGACTTAGTAAGCAGAGGGGACAGCAAGGATCAAAGCCATACTGCAGCGCTTTGATCCCTGCTTTCCTTTTGCTAAGGCTTAGCAAGTGGAGGGGAAAGCAGGGATGAAAGCCCTGCAGGATCACTTTGATCTCTGCTTTCCCCCCCCACTTGGTTTTTTCTCTCCGCAGCTTACTTCCATGTATAAGACAACCCTCAATTTTTAGTCTAAAGATTTTAAACAAAAGTACTGTATAGTCTTTGACATGGAAAAATACAGTACCTCTTCTAATTCAGAAATGAACATTTTTGAAAACTCTATTCTAACTACCCATTTGTTCATGCCTGTCTTAAGGTACTGAGCATATATATTTAAGCACACAGAATATCAGCATATATGATCACCTGTATACACTGTGTCCAATAGAGCTGAGAAAAATTGCCCTGCAACACAGTTTTTGTTTATTTCCTGTAGAGAAATTTCACACAGCTTCTATTATATGAATATGACAAATGTCTAAAATTCTTTGTCTCCTTTATATTCAGAAGGTTTCTAGTTGATGTCACTGGCATGATCAATACTTCATAGTCTTGTTTCGAAAAAAGGACCAAATCAATGTATTAAGAGAGTATTTTACAATACATATGTGTACACTAATTTCTATCAGTCCTCCAACAATACCAGGGAGACCTGACAAGTAACACTCACTGACTCTTATATTTCATTCTTCCTCCCACACCAGTCACTTACTCACCTTTTATATTCACAAATAAGTATTCACATCATATCATATTTATTACATTTAAAAGTTAGATGCACACCAATTTGTATTTGTCCATCCTCTAAAAATAAGAAACAGACCTTCAGAAATACTCACAGATACTTTCACTCCTTCTCATACAACACCACCCATTTACACAACTTTATATTCACCCCTTGACCTCTCTCCTGTGCAAGCTGTCTGAAATTCTTTACTCACAAATAAAGAAGATGGCAGTAAAGAAAGGAATGGAACACATGCTTCTGAAGATCCTGTACACCAGTGGTCCTCAACCTTGGGCCTCCAGATGTTCTTGGACTACAACCCCCAGAAGCCTACACCACCACCTCTTCTGGCCAGGATTTCTGGGAGTTGAAGTCCAAGAACACCTGGAGGCCCAAGGTTGGGGACCACTGTTGTACATCAGCCCCAATTGATATATTCTTAAATTTCCTCCTTGCTACTGCTTTTTATCTGCTCCATTCTATCTCTATCATGTAACTTTTCTCTAGACCAGGGGTCCCCAAGCCCCGGTCCGCAGCCCAGTGCCAGTCCGTGGCCTGGGCTGGACCAGGCCTCGGAGACAGATCCCCCCGCATACACTCCTGCCCCCTGCACAGACCCTTCATGCATGCGTGTGCATGCATGTGTGCCCCCACCCCGTGAGTGTGCGTGAGTACTCCTGAGTGCCCCTGCTCCTTTGCGCATGCATGCAAATGTGTGTGCCACTGCTCGAGTATGTGCACACCTGCACGAGTGTGCACCCGCTCCTTCACGCATGTGCCTTCCCCAATCAGTCCATGGAATTAAAAAGGTTGGGGACCACTGCTCTAGACTGTCAACACACATGTGAACAAATTAATCCAGAATAATGAACACAGAAAATATCAATTTACCAATAATCTTCATCTGAAGCAGGGTTGTTGCATCCAAATAGAAGCATATGGTGGACTGTGTCCATGCTCGCCTGAGGTTTGAAGTCAACTGAAATATAAAAGTGATATATAAAGATGGGTCTGTTTTCATACTACTAAGAGTATAATGTTGCATGAGACTATTCACTGTGTTTTATGCATATAATAGTGAATGGAGATACACTGTTGGTTGCTCTACTGATTACAAGACACAGCAGGAATATAAACCAAACACTGAGAAAGGATAAAGTTGCATTTCTCTATAGCTATATACACTTCTACGAAGACTTGTACTAAAAAGAGAAGATTTGTGTTTTTGTTCTGTAGTTATTCAACATTTTAGACATATAAGAACAAGAATTAAATTAAAATGAAGCAAAGAACACAATATTCTCTCAGCAAGTCCCATAAACATTAGGACTTGCCAACCAATGGAAGATATTTCCATGAATATATTTCTGCTTCTTAGGGACAGAAATAATTGTAAGTAGCAGGCCTGATTTTTGAGGTTGTTATTTTAATTCTATAGATACAATGGGTTTATGACCACAGAGGCAGATTTAGTATGCTATAGAGATTAGGGTGAAAGAGTGATTATACCCCTGTTTTGTGTTTTTTAAAAAGATTAACAATCAGTACAAAGAAATATGAGGCGTTGGAATACATTAATAGAGAAGACTTAATACTATGCTGACAGCAGTCTTTTAACAATCCACTCAAGATGCTACAAATTCATTTTCCAATTGTTCTCACCAAGTGTGATATTTACTGACAGAACTGAAAGACTGAAGACTTCAAAGTAAGGAGTTGTTAAATATTAAAATGAATTTCACTGCCAAAAGAGACTATGTATTAGCTTTGTATGCAAGGGCAATGCTAAGCTACTGATATCATAATTTCCCTTAACTTTACACTAGACCACTATCACGCTTCTTTTCCATTTTAGCACACATCTTTAGTTAGGTGTATTGACATAGGTCTAATAAAGGTGGATATTTAAAGGAAATTTCTTCATTTAGATTAGAAACTAGTTAATTTTTAACATTTCTGACGGATGGAATTACATGACCATCAAACATTTGATTGGGCATGCTTAAATTTCGGACACTTATAGTTTTCAAAAACATTTATTCTTAAAATGCATTGGAGACAATACACACTGATGACCACATGTTTAACTACTAGGACTTAGTTTTGGCATATGTTACTAGGATGCCTTTCTAGGAAAAAAAGGATTCAATGTCTGCACCTCCAGATAGACCAGTGTATCCAGAAATCACATCAATACTATATTTTCAATGCTATATTTTTACCCCAAGAATTATTTAGTGGGACTCTTCGTTCCATTACTATGGAAACAGAATCCTTAAAAGTGCTCAGATGCTTCATCCTCAAGAATATCATTGAAACTGTTGCTTCATGCCTCAAGGTTTACCAGGGTAGGCACTCAATTCTACAGCTTTTTGAATCAGAAAGAACAAGAGGAGTCTATGATTCACTTTAGACATCACAGTAAGTCAGGTCTGCAGAATCCTGGATTATCAGGTAAGGTAAAGGTTCCCCTTGACATTTTAGTCAGTCGTGTTCGACTCTAGGGGCGCTGCTCATCCCCGTTTCCAAGCCGTAGAGCCAGTGTTTGTCCGAAGACAGTTTCCGTTGTCACGTGGCCAGAGCGGCTATACACGGAACACTGTTTACCTTCCCACCGAGGTGGTACCTATTTATCTACTTGCATTTACATGCTTTCGAACTGCTAGGTTGGCGAGGAGCTGGGACAAAGCGATGGGAGCTCACTCTGTCACGTGGATTCGATCTTACGACTGCTGGTCTTCTGACCCTGCAGCACACAAAGGCTTCTGCGGTTTAGCCCGCAGCGCCATCACATCCCCATGATTCATTTTAGACATCACAGTAAGTCAGGTCTGCAGAATCCTGGATTATCAGGTACTTACCTTATTTGCTCTCATAATCAAAAATGTAAAGGGCTAAATGGGAAAATATTTGGTTCTTCCTACCAATAAGAACATAGTTGTTATCTTATTCCCAGAAGTAGACCCTTCTTTATCACCAACTGCAAATGTATTTAAAAATGTAAACTAACTAATTTCAGATCATTTTCTTCAGTAGGTTTTTTTTACAAAAAGTACTATACATATTAATGTATGTCAAATGTAGTCTATTTCAAAATTAAATAAGGTGTTACAATCTGATATCATTGTCTATGTCTGCAGGTTTCCAGTAATGTAAGACATAGCATATTCCCAGAATCTAAGGAAAGATGCACTATTAAAATCAGAAATCTGGTTACATATCAAAATTCTGTCCCTAAAAAAGTGTCATTTGCTCAGCCATTAAGATTTTCAGCTAAGTTTGACAATATGTTAACAGTTCAGTGGTTCTGTCCAGGGCTTAGGATTTAACTCCCTCTCTAATTCATCTTTCTACCTCAAGAGTATATTCTGTAAAGTATCCAGGGTGTACTTCTCCAGGTTTATCCATCACTGTCCAAACTGCTTATCTATACATAGTTTGGATCAACAACAATAAGGTATCCCTTCCTGCTGTTCCCCCAATATTGTTCATTTGATTCTTAATTTTCTGTAAACCATTCTTTAAAGGATCCAGTCACCCAGAAGATTTTTCACAGGCTCCAAAACTGACAATAAATCATTACCTACCAAATACAAAAATACATAAATGCTCAGTAATGCAGATAGGTTTTGTTCAGCAAAAGATGCTATATCCAAAGCAATAAAGATTTCTATAGTTAGAATACCTGCAGTTAGATAGTCTAGAAATGAAATAAAAAAGCAATACATCATCAAATTATTTCCACCTCTATTTCAGAATGTAATAGATCCCATCTTGTTTGTATGAAACTATTTGACAAATAAGATCTCACCATCAGTCAGTGTGTGCGTCTGTGAGGGGGAAACACATTTATTTACTGGTTGGCCATATGCATGAAAATAAGAGAAGGAGAATGACAGATAAATTTCTTGGCTGAGTGGCTTGCTGTCAGACACAATTTTTCTAAGCATCCATAGTACCCTCTTCAGCTATCACCAGAGTTCAATTGTAAAAAGCAGTTTGTATTGGACTCTGCAAACACTTTTCTAGTTTTGCTATTTGCTCTCATAATCAAAAATGTAAAGGGCTAAATGGGAAAATATTAAAGACATAATAAAAAAGTCACATCCCTGCTTACTTGCTTTCTATATACTTCACCTCTAATTAATTCTGCAGTGCATGTGGAACTATTGTGGGGTTGAAGAAAAAAGTGGGAAGAGAGAAAAACAATAATAAATAAATAAAAGCTTCAATTGTACACAAATTCATAGCTAATTTCCAAGCTCAGAATCCTAATCACTATAAAATTGGCTCTAAATAAAATTGGAGTGAAAGGGTTTACATTGGACAAATATTATATACTAGACATTTTAATGATTATTTGTCACTACTCTTATTTCTTTAATACATCTTGGAAGAGTTAGAAAATATATATGCTATAGAGAGAAATCTTCAATATATACCTTGATGGAAAACTCTATGACTGGAAATAGGTTGGAAACAATTTTTGTAATTTTTTATACAATTTCCAGTCTTCTCCATGTTTGACAAGATATGGACTTGTTTACCAGAAAAGTCGTGAAAGTGGAACTAGCACAAGATACTAGTGTCATTTAAACAAAATAAACCTTTTGTGCAAAGAAGGTTGTTACAGTTTTTCAGCTGAGTGTTTAGATACACTGATACCCTCCCCTTTTCACTGAAGACAGAAAAAACTGCAAATATTCATTAATCCCTTAGTAAATACTATAATAATTTTTTGGAGTTTTCTGTCTCAGTTCTATCATCAGTTTAGACTGACATAGAACAGTCAGCTTACAAAGCAAACATCTTCTAAATAACTAATTTTCCTCAGTTTTTAATCTACAATTGTACATCAATCTTTATTTGTTTTTAAAAAGGAAAGTAATTGTGAAACAGAAAGACAGATTCACCATGGATGGGTCAACTCATAATGTCTACTTAATTTTAAATGCAGCCATTCCAAATAAGTAAACATGTTACTGAAGCATTTATTACAGTTAGCCCAAAGCATAAATTCCAGGACAAGAGTTGCCTCCTATTTTCTAGACAAAAATCTAGTTTTGGTAAACTAGTCAAATATCTCTTTTGAGGGGGTGGGGGGCTGTACAAAAAGGCGTATAACAAATAGCGACAAATACTCTCAATCCATTCCCCTGCTTGCAAAACCTATGCCCATTGTAGTTGCACAACTAAAATTGGAAGAGAATTTTTACTAGATTGTGTTTACTGTTGTACTGGTTCTATTGTTCTTTGTTTGTTTGTTTCACTTGTTTCTTTTGGTTGCAGGCTCTTAGAGCCCTTATCTTGCACTCCCTGGCAGCCTGTGCCCCACTCCATCTTGAATTCTTTGATTTTTACTCCTTGCTCCTTTTGATTATTGTTTTTATGCCTCAACTCTAGCTTCTTTGGGGATGCTTTTGGCTCTTTGGTCCTCTCCTTTCTTGTATTATTTTTGCTGCTTGCCTGCCTGCTCTACACGGTTCGCAAAGAGAAGAGAAGGCAGATGATGAGTGGAATAGAAATCTCCCAATGTTATAATCATATTTATTGGGATGAGGGCTATCCATATATATAATATATATAATAATATAATATATAATATATATAATATGCTCATTGCAGTTATAGTCCTCTCTGATTTTTAACACTCACATATGCTTTCTTATATATTATATAATTTATAATAAATTCAATGTTATATAATGAATATTAGATTAAAATTGGAATACAAACTTCCAGGGCTTCCCTGAAAAACAACTGCCTTTCTGGAAGACTTCCAGAAGACTTTGTTGTTAAATCTTTGGTTCTTCTTCTTCTACGGTACATACACCATAAATTAAACTAAGCAATTCATATATTATCCAAAGAGAAATTGCTGCAGCATTTTATTTCACAGTATTTCTAAGGAACTAATTTCTTGCATATTAAAGGTTATTTTACAAGACCAAAACAGAAGGGTCCTCGGAACAAATGGCATATCAGTTATTTTGAAACTACAGGCTATGAGAAAACTGCTAGTGTGCTATGAAAACAATACATGAAAAGCACATCATTAGAGGTTCCTTTATGCCCAGGATAGTCACCAACAGAGAATGCAGCTGTTCACTGTGTGACTGCAAGATGCACTCACTACTCTAGCTTTCTTTCTGTCCAATCAGCCTCATGTATGCAGTTACATCAGCTCCAATTGTACTCAATTCTTTTATTAAGAATAATTGGATGTCAAGTCAGCCAACATCTAGACACAGCAGAACTTTCAGCTTTATCCAGAAAAGAAGCAGAACTCAAAGAACTCTAAAACTTTTATAAAACCAATCTCCCTCTAGAAGCCAGCCTGGATTCAAGAATGTGTGAATGCAAATATGACTCCAAAATTAATTCTGCAATGGCAGCAGCCCTTGGGAAAAAACAGCACTCCCCAGGATATTGTTAAAGGAAGATGAGGAGATCTTTGACCCACTGACTCATAGGTTCATGTGAGGCTTTTAAAGAGAAGGTTTGTCTGGGGGCTTGGTGGATTCAACTGACAATGGGGGAAATGGAGATGTTTAGACCCTGAGCCAAAAAAGAATTCAAGGGTTTGTACAATTTATGTATTCTTTAATGTCAGCTTGACTACTGCTGGGATCTTTCCCTTTCTTTGTCCTAGAAATAATTTACCATCAAATTATGGGCTAAAACTTTGATTGAGTTGTAGGCTAAATTAAGCTTCTCAGAGCACCCCCCCCCATCAACACATATAGCAGTACAATTACTAGAGTACTTGTATCACATCAAGAGAGCTAAACAAAGGCATTATCAAATGAATTTTAGTTAGTTCCTTTGAAACTGTTTCTGTCTTTCCCTTAGCTCTCTATCCAAGTCAGTGAGATGTTAAGTACAGCATCTTTTCATTCTTAGCCCACTATGAAAAAATAGGGAAAATCCATTTAAAAAAACTCATCAACTATTTGACATATATAAACATGGTTAAACTGTATTAACAGTTAACTAAACTCTTCTGAAACGCACATGACAACTTTTCTAAGTCCCAGTGTTTAATAAATTTCCATTCTGTTATGTACACTGATGGTGTAGATAAATGTTTGCAAATGAAATAAAAAAATAAAGATTAATGAGTGAATACGCTAAGCAGATGGTGCTTATTTCAGTGGCCTACTTACTTAAATTAAACATTGATACAGTACTGTTGTAGAGCCTGCCATTTACCTGTCATCTCATCCATGTCTCAACATAAAGCAAGTATATTTTGCAGAGAGGTAAGATCTTACTGTTCCCAATGCTCATTGTAACTGCAAAGAGATTTACTGTCTGCACCAGCAGGTAAATAAACAGCTTGTGCAATGGAGTGGAATTAAGTATCCAGCCACAGACAGAAAGCCAATACTTTACAAATGGGAGCATTTGGGTCCAGCTGCCAAAGGCATCTGCATGAAGCTCCTTAAGTACTAATACAAGTCTCTTCCAATGCAGTTTGTTATCCCTGCCTTAAGTGGTTCCTCTAGTTTTGCTTCTGCACTAGGTATAATGAATGCATTAAAGGAGCACTGATGGGGAAGATTAAGTGACAGAGTACCAAGAGAAGCTTTGACAGATTACTACATGGCCTGGCCATGACTTTCTGACATTTGAGTAGCACTTACCTACATAGGCTTCATCCTCCACTGGCAGACGCAGAGACATGCAAAAGTAGGTGTCAGACTATCAAGAAAAAAGAGGAAGAAAATAGAGAAGATAATTAGATGCAAATTCTCAGTAGCTTCAAGTTTTGAAGAAACGACCTTTCATTAAAAAAATCTATATCTGAAATAACTGACAATGGAAAATAGAACTGCTGTTTAAGCAATCATTTGTCTGCATGATAAAATATAAATGCATCTTTTAAAGTTCTATTGAATAGTACTTTTGGTTAGTACTTTCACATGCACTGTTGGATAGGACAAAAGAGATGTGAAAGAATCTTGATAAATCACGTGTTCTTCACCATCAGAAATTTTTAAATCCTAGCATGATTTCTCAGCTCCAACATGAGAGGGAGAACAGTTCTTTCTTAAATTAAGGTTGCCGCAATTTGTCCTAAATGTCTCTGCACAAAAACAATGCTTGGCCAAAGCTTAGAAAAATGGCTTCTTTGGATTACAACTGCCTTCACTGCAGACAGCAAGCCAGCACTCCCTGCAACCACACATATATACACACAACTGTATAAGATCAAGTTTTAGGCTAAGGAATTATGCAGTAACTAGTGTTCTATCTCTCCACTGGAACCATGTGAAAAATACATAGGAAGGGAATTCTTAAGCATGAAGGAACCATATTCTTTTCCTGTAACATCAAGGAGATTACATACACAACATGTTCTGATATGTATGGCCTGCCACGAACAGGGAGTGGCTAAGGAATGTACTCAGAGGCTCAAGAAAAAGAAAAAATGCCCCCCGCACCCACCCGCGCGCACACACGCACGCACGCACGCACGCGCACACACACACACACACATACACACACACACACACACACAAACAACCTCCCCAACATACAATATTTCCCTATATGATCATTTCCTGAGAAATCAATGGGAGTAGGGAAACAGGATGGTAGACTAATAATGAACCTTTAAGCCCTCGTTAAATTGTTTTACAGATATGTACTTGAAACACATCTAGGGAAAAAGAACCACCAAATCAATAGCACTTGAAGGGCGAGCACATCTTCCTAAGTCGCACACCATCTTCAACACATATGCTTCTTCTTATACAATATTAAACATAATTAAAGAGTTTTCTCTGGTCATGGAGAATATAAAGAGTGGAAATCCATAGTAGTGTCAGTATTCTCTTCACTCCAGTTAACATTAATGAAAGTTAATGAAGAGAATGTTTCTTTTAGAGGTAAGCAATACAAAGTCAGGCAAGGAAGCTCAAGACTCAATTTGTAATCTTCCTCAGAGCAAATTGGAACATGATAACCCTGCACTGACATCAGTTACTTCAGTGGTCCTGGAAGGAACATGCTACAATGAAATACAAGATGCATTCTGAACTACCTATTTCTTGGTGAGGACTCTCTGTGTTAGTTTAATGCTGTAGGTCCGTGGTGTTAAAAATAAACCAAGTTTTTTTTTACTCATATACCAAAATCAAAAGTTTTTTAAAGGCAAAAATTGTTGTTTTCTATGAATGCTGAGCATGCCCCTTTTCCATCTCTGAAATTTGGCAGAAATTTTCAACATGGATTAAAAAGCCTATTTCTACAAGATAGTACAGTGGTGCCTAGCTTAACGAGCGCACCGTATAACGACGAAATCGCATAGCGATCTCTTTTTTGAGATCGCTAATGTGATTGCTTACCGATGGCCTCTATGGCCAAAACTCACACTGCGAAGATCGGTAAGCGTTTCGCTTACCGATCTTCGCATTGCGGCACCGGGAAATCAGCTGTTTGACGGCTCCAAAATGGCCACCGGATGACCCAAAATGGCCACCGCAACCATTTTCGAGCCCTGCCCTCGCTTACCGAGGGCGCGAAAATGGTGGCGCTATGAGGAAACTTTGCTTAACGGTGAGTATAGAAGCCATTGGAACGCATTAAAATAAGTTTAATGCGTTCCAATGGCATTTTGCATCCCGTTTAGCGATGTTTCCTCATAGCGAGGGTTAATCCGGAACGGATTAACCTCACTATGCGGGGCACCACTGTATTTTTAAATTCTACACAGTAGGATGTTTGTAACTGGAACTGTATACAGTGGTGCCTCGCTAGACAGTTACCCCGCATGACAGTTTTTTCGCTAGACATTGACTTTTTGCGATCCCTATAGCGATTCGCAAAACAGTGATTCCTATTGGGGAATTTCGCTGGACAATGTTTGGTCCCTGCTTCGCAAACCAATTTTCACTAGATGACGACTTTGACAGCTTCCTTCACGCTGGCAAAACAGGTGTTTTCGGGACCTAAGCTTCGCAAGACAGTGATTTAAACAGCTGATCGGCGGTTTGCAAAGTGGCTTTCCTATGGCCGATCTTCGCTAGACAACGACGATTCTTCCCCATTGGAACGCATTAAACAGGTTTCAATGCATTCCGATGGGGAAATGCTTTTCACTAGATAATGATTTCAGTGGAACGGATTATCATTGTCTAGCGAGGCACCACTGTGTGCAGGCAGAAATGTCAGAAATGAAGAACCACCTCCTGAAGGAAATTCTAACTTGATTTCTAGGTCCCAATTCTGTGTTCTTGAATTTCAGCAGCCACCACACACTCCTGCCACAAAAGTATATATATCATCTCCACTGTGCAGTTAAGGTCCTCTCATACTTTCCCACAAATTCAAAGAATAAAGTAGTCCAGACAAATGTACAGGTACATTATTAACAATAGCAACATTAAGACTTTTCAAACCACTTCCCTAAAATGTCTAACCTACATATTATGCAAATGCCTCATTCATATGTCATAATAAATCATATTTCATCCTCATGGGAATAAGCCACAATTTGCAAGCTTTCCAGTCCCATCTTTTTCAGTGGAACCACAATTAACTATTAGCATTACATCTGAACATGGAGAAATCTGCTTATTCTTAACCATAATTTAACCTAGCCAAATCCAAAA
Organism: Pogona vitticeps; assembly: GCF_051106095.1. Lineage (NCBI taxonomy): Eukaryota > Metazoa > Chordata > Lepidosauria > Squamata > Agamidae > Pogona > Pogona vitticeps. Next base: position 262,875,285 of record NC_135784.1, read on the forward strand.
CAGAGTTTATTGCATTGGCTTGTTTCCACTAATTAAAATTAATATTAACTAGGCTAGGTTCAGATGTAAAATTAAACTGTAATTAACTGAAATAATTTTTAAAACTCTGCTAACTCTGCCTCAGACCGACACCAGAAGTATGGCAAAATATACAAAACCAAAGTTCATGGACCTCACAACAGACCATTGTTTATCGTTCATTTTGATCTATTAAATAAAAGGGCGCATTGCTCTTGTGCATTTGTTAATTGATTGATGTCGAACTGAACATTGTGTGGCAGTCCCTTAAAGAAGCTGCCCGCTTAGCTAAACATCTACCAAGTGCCAGCTAGTTTACTGAAACTTGTTGGAAAAACCAATTAGCAGACAAAAGACATTACAAGCTACATCTTGTACTTTTAACCTAAACAAATGAAATACAGCATGTTCACTATGACATAACAATCAGGCAACTGCAAGGAAACTCTATTAAACTAGTTGGTAGATCTTAGTCATAGCAAAGTAATGATTTTAAAGAATGACAACTCATCCTTAAAACAACAAGAACTGATATTTATTTATTTTTGTTTTCCACAGTTAACTAAGGACAGAGCTGTACTTTGCCAAATGTGGGTTATTAAGCGAAAAGTATGATTTTGTGTCCATCTGTAAACATTTTAAATTTGCTACAGAACATGAAAGTAGATAGCTTTTCTGATCAAGAGGTATACCTCATTATTACATAAATAGCATAGGAAGAAAATAGAATTAAAAAAGGAATTAGGCCAAGAAAAGTGGAAAGGGACTCCATTTACTTCAGTAATATTACTGAATCTGTGAACATCAGTGGCTCCTACCATCTTATCTGCCTTGCCACTATGCAGCAAAGAGTTTCAAGAACATTTAGAAAGAAGAGAAAGCAGAGAAGATTTTTAAAAAATCTCTGAAAAATACATTGAACTACTGAATTACCACAGATTTTCATAAATCCAAAAGCCCTCCAATATTTTTTCTCCTTCTCCATTACTGTAAGCATTTCAAGACTGATTTTCTTTGGCATCCCTACTTCCCTCCTTTCCACCTGCTCTCTAAAATTTTGGCAAAATTGTGGCAAGAAAGACAACATAAAAGGGAGAGAACCAAATACTCAGAAGCCACTTAAGATGAATAACATAGATACCCAGTTGTACGAATTTACATAGTCTCCTTGCAGTCTATAATACTAGATCTAAACATTTTTGTCAGTATTAAGTAGAAACATTCTGTGTACACAACTAACATTGTTCAAACAGCTACACTATTTTACAAGGTGCCTGTTGCATGAAACTGTGATTGCATGCTCAGTAGCACAACTGGTCTGTGCAACAGTCACTAACTCAAGTAGCAGATCTACTTTTGCAACGTACGTTGCATGTGTGGAAATCTCCAAAAGGACAAAGTATTCTGGTCTTAAAAATTCAACCCACTCTAATTCTGCTTATTTCATCAATTGACAGTAAATAATTTGCATAAAGGAAGGACTCTGCAATGCTTCTTTCCAAAACTCCTCTCTCCGTATCATTCAAGCTGTCAGTTGACACCCATATACACCAATGGATATACACCTAATAATAATCAAAAATACGGTAAATAAGCACTGCAAATGTCAATTGCTCTGCAATCTTGTTATTACTTCATATATTAGTCTGCAAGCCCACATTATAAGCATGTTTTACAACACCAACGGTTTGAGAGTGCTTTCAAGCAACATACAGTCTGAGTCACCTTAATTTTAAACACACTAACCTCTAGAATTCCTAAACATCTTAAAAACACTGAAAGTGAATCACAATTTGTTTTGATCGATCTTGGCCTTAGAGTCCCTCCCACGTAACATAAGAAAATTACATTCATCAACCACTGCATATAACAGTTTGCATTTAAGTTTGAAACTTTAAAATTTAAGAAGTTAAAAGTGACTAGTCTTATATTTGCTTCTGTGTTGATGGAATTGTTAAAGAAAAGGCCAGGCAATTCAAACTCATAACATATCCTAATAGTGATTAATAATAGATTAGTGATAATTGGCAATAATAAGAACCGAAGGAAAAAAGAGTCATAATAGATGTCAGAAATTGCTCATAGAACTTGCATCCATTCAAATTTGCCCATACTGTATAAAGAATAACTGATTTCAGAAGGTAAAATATGGCCACCATGTTATACAAGTCAGGAAGATTCATAAGTATTATGCAAATTCTTGGATTAAAAAAAGTCTGTAGCATAAGAGACATGAAGCAAGAGTATATTTTTCTACCATTACCAGGACATATTACTTAAGGCCATCATTGTTATTTCAAATATCAACAGCTTTTTGTACCCATTGTTCTAATTAATGAGCCTGAGATGAAGAATTCTTAATTCAGTGATCTTCTCATTCGTGCCCTTGCCTTCATGCTACACTGAACCTATCGACAGTGCTTAGAATTATTCCAGTTTAATACTGCATTCTATCACCTTGCATTGATGTATTTTTCTTCCTAAAAATTTGTCATGGCTAATGAATCTACTTTAAAGAAAATAGTTCTCAGACTCATCTGGTGGATTATTACTAGAAATCAAGAATGCAAAAACAAAATAGCACAGCGTACATTCTCAAAGACAATCTAAGTAATGATCCCTAACAATTACTTTCCCAAAGGTCATGTAGCTCCTTCAGCCCTGCAACATCAAGAATGTCAATATACAGTAAGGTACCCATATGCATATTCACTTTATTTTTAAGGGATACAAATAATAGCAATATTTCGGACAAGCACATTGGATTATGACCATACCGCCATTTTGTTCAACAGGAGAGAGAAGAATTTAAAGCAGCACTTGTATAAACAGGAGGAGGGTGATGAGTTCTTCCCTACTTCATACACAGCTCTTTTTACCACCTATTTTTCTCTTAGGCTGGGCCAAAAAAGGAGAAGAGGAAGAAGAAGGAAAGGAAAGACAATTGAGATAAGGCAGATTTAGGAAACAGACTGGGGCAGGTATGACAGGGCATGGGTTCAGCATTCATGGTATGTTAAAAAATTACCCCTACTCCATCTACCTTTTCCCCATAATGCACTTTTTAGACCATAATCTAAAGTTCTACAGTTGCCACTATGGATAGAGCAACAAACCAATGTCAGTTCCAGCACATGTATGACATAGTTAAAACACAGATTCTCAAGATGTTCTTCTCTGGTAGAAAGAGACTGGTTTCTTGATTGTCTCACATATTGTAAACAAGACTCTAGCCCAAAACCTATTACCTAGTTACAGAGACATAGCTCAAATGGTATTTGGAGGTGAACTGGCCAAAGTTATCATCATAGACACTATCAGATACAAACTGATTTGTATGACTCAGCATACAAATGATAATGTCTATATGGTTGTTGTGGCTTTTTCGGGCTTGTTGGCCGTGTTCTGAAGGTGGTTCTTCCTAACGTTTCACCAGTCTCTGTGGCCGGCATCTTCAGAGGACAGCAAACTGTGCTCTCAGATGATAATGTCTATAGTGATCTCCTTTGAATTGTGGTGCTGGATGAGACTCTTGAGAGTCCCCTGGACTGTTAAGAGAACAAACCTATCCATTTTGAAGGAAATCAACCCTGAGTGCTCACTGGAAGGACAAATCCTGAAGCTGAGGCTCCAATACCTTGGCCATCTCATGAGAAGAGAAGACTCCCCGGAAAAGACCCTGATGCTGGGAAAGTGTGAAGGCAAGAGGAGAAGGGGATGACCGAGGATGCGATTGTTGGACAGTGTCATCAAAATTACCAACATGACTTTGACCAAACTCTGGGAGGCAGTGGAAGACAGGAGGGCCTGGCATGCTCTGGTCCATGGGGTCACGAAGAGTCAGACTTAATGACTAAACAACAACAACAAAAGAGAGGTTACTTACCTGTAACCATGGTTCTTCAAGTGGTCATTCTGTGAATTCACACAATGAAGGGTTAAGTCAGCGCCTGCGCGGGTCCCTCGGAACGTTCTCGAGCTCTGTAAAAGAAACATAATTAGGAGTGCCTATACTGCGCATGCTCCGCCCGCCCGAACCTCAGTTCCATTTATCCGCCACTCAAGCAATAATGATAATAACAGTGCAGTGATAATAACAGTACAGTGACGGATAGTGGGGAGGCCGGGCGGGCTTGTGTGAATTCACAGAATGACCACTTGAAGAACCATGGTTACAGGTAAGTAACCTCTCTTTCTTCAGCGTGGTCTTCTGTGAATGCACACAATGAAGGGTGACTAGCAAGCTTGCTTACCGGAAGGTGGGCCGTCACTGTAAGGCAGATGCCAAGACAGCTCTTCCAAATCTTGTTTCCTTTTGAGCCCTCGTGTCCAATCTGTAATGGGAAATGAAAGTGGACACTCTGGACCAGGTGGCCGTCCTGCATATGTCAGGTAAGTCGATCCCTCTTAAGAGTGCCGTCGACGAAGCTACCGCCCTGGTGGAATGGGCACGGAGGCCAGGAGGAGGGGATTGATGCTGGAGCTGATAGGCCAAAGCTATGGTAGTAATCAGCCAACGGGATATTGAGGAGGAAGAGGCTGGGAGGCCCTTTTTACAACCAAAGTAGCAGAGGAAGAGTCTTGGAGATAAGCGAAAGTCTTTGGTGCGGGCAACATAAAAGGAAAGCGCCCTCCTGACGTCGAGGGTATGGAGCATGCGCTCGTTATCGCTAGTGGGCTGAGGAAATAGTGTGGGGAGTATCAACGGTTGATTGAGGTGAAATTCGGAAACGACCTTGGGAAGAAAGGAGATATCGGTATGTAGAACAACTTTATCCTTGAAAAATTGGAGGAATGGTTGGTCAGCTCTGAGGGCAGCCAGCTCACTGGCTCTGCGGGCAGATGTGATGGCTACGAGGAACAAAACTTTAAGAGACAACAATTTAAGAGAACAGGTAGCCAGAGGTTCAAATGGAGGATGCATAAGTGCATTAAGGACCAGATGTAAGGACCACTGGGGTACCAACGGTTTCAGCGGTGGACGCAGGTGAGTGACTCCCTTAAGAAAGGTTTTAACGGTGGGATGAGAAAAAAGCCGAGAGGAAGGGGAATCTCTTGGTTGAAAAGAAACAATAGCTGCCAAATACACCTTCAGCGTAGCGGGGGATAACTGAAGGTCAAACAAATAGCGCAGGAACTGCAGCGTGGTGGAAAGGGATGCTGGTGATGCTTGAAGTCCTCTAGAACTGGTAAATTTGAGGAAACTTTTCCATTTATGAGAATATAACGTGGAGGTGGATGGTTTTATGGAATTGTCTAATATCTCCCTGATCTCGGGGAGATCCTCCACGCAGTGAGGTGTAGCGTGTTCAGGTCCGGATGGCAAACCTTGCCCGCATCCTGAGTGAGTAGGGTTGGAAAGCTGGGAAGTCTCAGAGAGTCTATTGCCAAGTCCATGAGAGTTGGAAACCAGGGCTGTCGAGGCCAGAAAGGTGTCACCAGAATTGCTTCTGCTAACTGAAATCGTAGCTGAACCAAAGCTCTCTGAATAAGAGGGAATGGCGGAAACAGGTAGAGTAGACGGTGCCTCCATGAGATCATGAAAGCGTCGCCCATTGAGTTCGTCCCCCGTCCAGCCCTGGACGCATACAGAGGACATTTGGCATTTCGATGGGTGGCAAATAAGTCTATTTCTGGAGTGCCCCATCGATGGCACAGCTGATGAAAGACTGAGTCGTGGAGTTCCCATTCGTGCATCTGGTTCATGGACCGGCTCAACCTGTCTGCAGTTACGTTCTCGGTGGTCGATATGTGGACCGCCCTGAGAAAGATGTGGTTTTTGTAGCACCATTCCCATAGAATTACTGTTATGAACAACAGGGACTGAGACCGCGTGCCCCCTTGTTTGTTTATGTAGTGGAGCGCTGTAGTGTTGTCGGTGACAATCTGGACTCCATGGCCGCGCACCAGAGGGAGAAAGGCGATGAGCGCCTTGAAGACGGCCAGAATCTCTAAATGGTTGATGTGCAGCGTGCGTTGCTGTGGCGACCAAAGCGCATGAACTCGATGTGGACCACAATGCGCCCCCCATCCGGTGGGACTGGCGTCGGTGGTGACCTGAACAGTTAGGCGGAGTGGACGAAAGGGTCGTCCTATCTGTAGATGCGGTGCATATGTCCACCATTGAAGTTGTGAAGCTAGCTCCTGCGTGACAAGGAGGGGTTTCTTGGGATGGTCCCGAAGAGGGTTGAATAGAGATAGGAACCAGACTTGCAGGGACCGTAACTTGAGACGTGCATGCGCCAATGCTGGGGTGGTGGATGACATAAGGCCCAGTAAATGTTGAGCAAGTTTGGCTGGCACTGTTCGTCCGGGTCGGAACTTCGCTATTGCTCTGCGGATTTTCAGGATTCTGTCCCCTGGTAGGAAGATCCTTCCCTTGCGGGCATCGATTGTGGCACCAATATAACTTACTATTCTGGAATGCCTGAGATGTGATTTTTTGTAGTTCACCGTGAGGCCCAGACTGTTTAGGACATAGAGGGTGAACCTTGTGTCCTTTATGGCCTTTTTGCTGGAGGACGAGACCACTAACCAATCGTCTATGTATGGGAAGACATGGACCCCGTTGAGCCTGAGGTATGCCGCCACCGGGGCCATGCACTTCGTAAAAGTCCGAGGTGCCGTCGCCAACCCGAATGGTAGGGCTAGATATTGATAAATCGTGTCCTGGAAGATGAAGCGGAGGAATTTGCGATGATCGCGGTGAATGGTGATATGAAAATAAGCGTCCTTTAAGTCGATGACTACAAACCAATCGTTTTCTTTTAATAGGTGAATAATGGATTCCAACGTTACCATCCGGAATCGTCGGGGATGCAGGTAAGTGTTTAACTCTCTGAGATCGAGGATGGGTCTCATGCCTCCATCCTTTTTGGTTACAGCAAAGTACCTCGAATAGAAGCCATTTGCAATGTCCCTTTTTGGTACCTTTTGGATGGCACCTTTTTGTAGCAAAGAACGAACCTCCTCCTCTAGGACGGGATCGAATGTAGTATACTCTACCCGACCTAAAGGAGGATATTCTGTGAACTCTAGACGGTACCCTGAAGAGACGATGCTTAGCACCCAGGAATCGGTCGTAATGGTGGACCAGTTTGGGAAAAAAGGTAGCAGTCTTGTATCTGGGGCGGTAGTTATCTGTGATGGCTCTGAGTCAAAGATATTGCTTGTGTTTTCTCGTAGGCTGCTTAAAAGACTGTCGACGCTGGGATGGCACATGCGAACGGTAAGTAGACGTTGCGGAAGCGGCGGGGGGAGGTCTCGACTGCGGTTGGGTTTTGAACTGCCTATATTGCTGAACCGACTGATTATATTGAGGGGAGGATTTCTTCCAGTGATATCTGCTAAATCTAGGCTGAGGTTGGATGTAATACGATTTGGCAGTTCTTTTAGCCTTATGGAGTTCTTCGAGATGATTATCAGTCTTTTCACTGAAAAGGCCAGAACTGTCAAAGGGCAAACCCTCTACTTTAGCCTTCACATCCTCAAAAATATTTGCAGCGCGCAGCCAAGCATGCCTGCGTAGAGTGACAGCTGTGACCAATATCCTCGCTGCCGCTTCAACGGAGTGTCTGGTAGCAATTCTCTGATGCTTCGAAACAGTCTGCGCTTCCTCGTAGATGTTAAGGAAGGCCTGGCGGGTGTCCTCAGGTATCATCTTCAAACCTGATAGGGTCTTAAGCCACAACTGCTTCTGATAAGCCTCTAGTGCGGTCTGGTGGTTAGTCACACGGAGAATGAAAGAGATGAGAGAGTAGAGACGTCTGCCAATCATTTCCAACTTCTTCCCCTCCTTATTGGTGGGGACAACGTGGGCCCTGCCTGATGGTCTAGTACAACTTGTCTCCACGATAAGAGAATTGGGGATTGGATGCTTAAGTAAAAATTTTGCATCAGTCCCATTGATCTTGTACATATTCTCTGTACGCTTCGCCAAAGGTATGGAGGCTGAAGGATGCTCCCATTGTTCTTTAACTATGTCCAATAAAGCTGGCAAAAAAGGGATGCTAGGGGGCGGGGAGCGGTCCTTATGGATATCACCGAAAATGAGGTCTTCCTGAATGGGGACCGGGTCGTCTACCCGCAGCTTCAAAGTTTTAGCGAGGCGTGACATCATCTGTGAGTACGAAGTAAAGTCCTCCGAGGGAGATGGGTCGTGTGGGTCACCCGTGTCCGACCCCACAGTCTCCCCTTCTGGCAAGTCCTGAGGTTCAGGGTGGGGAGCAGGCTCTGCTTCCGAGCCCGAAGACCGAGATGAAAATGAAATGTCCTCGTCTGAGGAGGAAACACGCCTCCTCTTCCGACGTGGAGATTGCCCCTGCGGCAACGTAGGAGTGGGGCGCTGCGGGGTGGGTGCGTTCGACGTCGAAGGCGGGAGAGAAGGATCAAGCGGAGGCTGTGGCAGCGATGGAGGCTGCGGAGGGTTAGCCTCGGTGTCTCTGCGTCGTCGGCGTCGACGTCTCCTGGGAGGGGTCGACGCGGAAGATGACGAGGAGACGTAGATATAGCGAATCTTGCGCCGCCGCCGATGGTATTCGGGCGACGTCGACGCCGAAGATGTGGAGGAACGGCGTCGACGGCGATGTCTACGTCTCCTGCGCCGATCCACTGAAGAAGAGTCATCCGACGTCGATGCATATCGATGTCGGGAACGTCCGTGTCTCCCCGCGCCATCCCTGTGAGGGGATCGATGGCGATCTCGGGAGCAGTGTCTCGTCTTTCTCAACCGTTTCCTTGGTGGTGAATGGTGGTGAGAAGACACAGGAGACACAGAATGAGCCGGAGAGCCCTGCCCGCTGGATGCGGGACTGACAGGGGTCAAACCCAAGCTTGCAGTGGTCTGTACAAGCTGGCTTGGCGTTGGTGAAGTAATGCCAAGGGGTAAGAGCGGCTCAACTTGTCGTGGGGGAAGCGGCGCAAACGCTTCAGAAACAGAGTCCTTGTCCCTGGAAGAGTCCTCCAAGATAGGGGACGGGAGGTTGGTGGTTACAGCGGACATTTGCGAAGTGGGGTCCTTAGGTTTAGTCGACCCCTTTGATTTTTCTTTCTTCGCAGGTTTTGCAGCTGAGGCTGTCTTGGGGGCGGACTTCTTCTTAGAAGCGGACGACTTCTTTGTCATTTTTTCAGCAGGTACGTCTGCCGCTTTGGAAGTCGAAGGTTGGGGTGCCGAACCCTCTGCATGGGAGGTAGAGGAAGAAGCAGGGAGCTCCATAGAGGAAGGCGTAGAGGCAGAAAGAGCGGTGTTCCACAGGTGTAATTTTAAGCGCTGCTGCCTCGCCTTCAAGGCGGCCTTAGTAAAAGCCTGACAATGTTCGCAGTTTTGGGGAGAATGGGATTCCCCTAAACAAAAAAGGCACGTATCGTGTCCGTCCTGGAAAGGGATCTTAGTGGAGCAACGGACACACCGACCAAAAGGACCAGAGGGTGGAGGCGGCATAGACACCCTAGGAAAAAACGGCCGGTAAAAAGGGCGGGAAAGGGGTAACGACGCACAAGAGAGTCGAGGAAAACCGTAGGCACCAGAACCAATTCGTAAGGCTTAAAGAATGTCCGTAACAGTCCAATGTAAAAAATCCGAGCAGACAATCCGCGAAAATACGATAGAAAAGCGAAAAACAGTAAGAGCTCAAGCCGAAAGAACCACTTCACACGGCGGAGAAATGGAACTGAGGTTCGGGCGGGCGGAGCATGCGCAGTATAGGCACTCCTAATTATGTTTCTTTTACAGAGCTCGAGAACGTTCCGAGGGACCCGCGCAGGCGCTGACTTAACCCTTCATTGTGTGCATTCACAGAAGACCACGCTGAAGAATAGTGACTTCCTGGAGCAATCTGGCTCCAAAAGTTATACAGTTTGCATACCATGCAAAATAATTGATCAAACTTGAAACTTGGGTTCAATTTTCCAACTGGAAGAACTGTGAGGTCTAGAGATTGCTAGACAAGGACCAAGGCTGGGCTTAATAAGATATCACCTAATCTGGCTTCCAAATCCCTGCTCTCTGGGAGATCTTGGGTCAGTCACTGTCTACTTAACATTAAGGTTTTACTGCAAGGGTAAGATGGACAATGGAGAGAGGAGCCCATGTATTCTGCCCTAAGTACTTTGAAGAACAGAACTTGAAAAATATTACATTCCTGTCATGCTGCTGTAACTGAAAAAACAAGACAGAAAGCTGGAAATAATGCAGAACACTTTTCAAAATGAATGAATGAAAGAATGAATAAAAATTTGTAGAGTGAAATTTCTGATACCAGATGATTTCCTAAGATAGTTTCCAGTAGAGCACCACTTACATTTCATACCCATGCAAATTCTATGTATTTATGTTTTAATTTCCAAGAAAAGCTGCTACATAGAATATTTTACTTAAAGCTTTCTGTTTCTTCTACAGTCAGTAAATGGAAACAGCTGGTTCTAATCATCAGTTCCAGGAAATTCTCCCCAATAACTAAATCACTTGTTTTTCTTCTGTTTTTGAAAATGCTTTCTGCAACAATGAGTCATCTCTTCTGCTGCAGAGCATCCTATTCTTGTCATGCTTCTGAAGCACTTTCTAAAAGGAAGGAAGGAAGGAAGGACAGCTATAATGACTTGCATCACTCTGGCAGTCCTGCTTAACAATTAATGGCTAATGCCTCCTACATATGTTTACTCTGAGTTAGGCCCACTGTGTTTACTTTACTTTCACAGAAGTGTGCAACAGACTACTGTACATTTCAAATATGTTTTTACGAGGTGCAGTGTCCTACAGAATTCTTTTCCTATATCCTCGGGCCAGTATCCTACTGAGCTTTCACCAAGCAGAATGTTCCATCAGTATAACAAGACATGATTGAGCCAGTTGTGCATTGCCAATGCATAAATCAAGGATCCATTTTCTTCATCCACTTGCACAACAGAAACACTTGCACAAGTGCCGAATCTTGTACACCTATGCTGGTAGGACTTCCCAATTAGCAGAAGCTCAGTACAGTATGATACTGGCCTTGATGACTGGTGGACAAGGGAAGCAAAGAGGTAGCCTTTCATTGACATGATATCTGAAGAACGCAGCTTTTCCCAATGTAGGTTCTGCATTATATTGACATATAATCTTTATTTTGTTGTATTTTAAAAACAGAGAAGCCACTGCCATAGTTAATGGTTCTTTTGTGTTGCCAACTACACCGTTATCATGGTTAAATTAACACAGCTAATTGTTGAACAACTGCACTTTTATTAACAGATAGGAGATTCCAGGCTTTGGGACAGATCACAGTAATGTAGACATTACGATAGCATCTGCAAATGAGCCATTGAAAGGGGGGGGAGCTATTCACATGGTCTGATGTACTAACAGAAGGAACAGTACTCTCCTGGATCAGGAACTGAGCATGCAAAAAATACTGTGCAGTTCTCACTGCTGAAGCCTGACCAAAGTGCAGCATGCACGGCCCTAAGTGCTTGAGCAGTCTGTTCATACAGCACCAGACTATAACTGCCAGCTAGCTTTTGACAACAAGCCTTCTATCCTTGACTCTCTTCCCCCACAACAGGTTTTCTATACAGGTGTTGGATATAAGTAAAAGTGATGACTTCAACCATTTATTGGACATTTACAGGACAACTGTTTCCCCTGCTTGCTGGATTTCTGCATGTGAATTCCAAATGCTTTCAGAAAGATTAATATGTTCTTTCAGTAGTGCAAGTTTCTGTCTTCATGATTTAAGTTGCTCTTCAAACTTGACAAGTGGGGGGGTGAGAATGCTCCTAATTCATTTATGAAACACTGCCTTCAAGTAGATAAATTACTTTTGATAGAACTGCATTATGAATGGGATTGTTGCACCATTTTTAGGTATGCCTCATACTTTTCGATTCTATAAGCTATTTTGTCCAAGGAAGGTAGATAAGCAAGAGCTTAATAAGGGAATTACAACACACACTTGCTGACTTCTAGACTAATTAAATCAACAAAAGCTTTCCTTTGGTGTATATATAAAAAGGGTGGTTAAAATTTGAGAATCAGAATACTGTTTTTTACCATCCTCTTCAGATGCTCACTTCCAAACACACACACACACACACACACACACACACACATCCAAAGGGCAGTGCACTCACTGTATATGTGCACAATGTCATTGAGGAGACACCATATATATGTTACTTTGACTCCCCAAATTCTGGGTATTCCACCTGACAGACACACACCTACAAACATCTAGATTTCCCTCAGCTAGCAGCAGGGCAGATTCCTTTTTCAACAGGAAGCTAGTCTAGAGCTAGGCCATGACATCTTCAAGCAAGACCTTTCTCTCCTTTTTCAACAGGAAGCTAGTCTAGAGCTAGGCCATGACATCTTCAAGCAAGACCTTTCTCCAGGTGAGTAAAATGTAGATGTTAGTAAGTGTGAGTCAGTCAGGTAGAACTCCCATGGAGAATTCTGGGAGTTGAAGTCCAAAAAAATCTGAATTGCACATCCTTACACCCTAAAACAGGAGCGACTGAATTTGAAGGTGGCACCACACATGCATTTAGGCTTCCTGGTATTGACCATCATTCTGTCTGGAGGCACTGAAAGAATGTGCACTTTCAGTGAGGTACATTCCTAGAGTCCCCTTTAAATGTTCTGATGCAAAAGCCTGAAGAAGGCTTTCTCTGAATCAAGCTGTCATATGTGACTGATAAATACAAGAGCAGTCATTAACAGCCACTAAGGACAGAAACCTTCATCCATTATTTACCTGTGGCACCTAATGCAACTTATAGCCCTACACCACTTTGCATGTAGAACTTTCTCTGTATTAAAGGCTAGAGAGAATGTCTTTCGAGTCAATGTTTTAGGACTTTGCTAAAACATGGATTTCATTCCAATTTTGTCTGTGTGCTTACATTATTTTAACAGTCCAACAAAGATACTACATATCCCTGCTTTTGGATTAAATGTGCATACTTTCATATTTGGGTATCTATATGACTGGAAATACAGTGGGGTCTTGACTTAAGAACGGCTCGAGTTAAGAACATTTTGACTTAAGAACCACTCTCATAGGAAAATATTGACTTGACTTACATACTTAGATTTGAGTTAAGAACTAAAAAAAACCACGTGGGAGGCAGGGAAAGTGCAAAATTTGAACTTTCAGTTAACTGTTGGCCAGTGAAAAGGGTGCCTGTCTGCTTCCTCACTCCTCCCAGCGTTTAGAAAGTGGATTGGGAGACAGTCTTCGGACTGCCTGGTACTGTACTGCCTGGACTGTATTTTCCCTGCCTTCCCTGAACCTTTCTTGACCTAAGGAAAAAAAGAAACAAAATATCCCCCTCTAGTGGTAGAAGCTACTATCAAAAATGTCCCTGAAAGAGAGTCACTGTTCATTCTTGGAGACTTCAATGCTAGAGTTGGTGCTGATCACAATTCTTGGCCCACTTGTCTAGGCCGTTTTGGCATTGGAAAGATGAACGAAAATGGCCAACGCTTACTGGAGTTTTGCTGTTACTATGGTCTGTGTGTCAGCAACACATTCTTTAATACGAAGCTGCAACACAGAGTTTCCTGGAGACATCCAAGATCCAAGCATTGGCATCAGCTCGATTTGATCCTCACTAGACGTTCTAGCCTTCCTAGTGTTACGATCACACGCAGCTACCAGAGTGCTGACTGCGATACTGATCACTCCCTGGTGTGTAGTAGAGTAAAACTGCGAACAAAGAAATTGTATCACATGAAAAAGGAAGGAAGACCACGTATTGACATCAACAAGACTCGCGATCAAAGAAAAGTGAAGGAATTTGCCCAAGCACTCGAGGAAACCCTTCCAGGTCCAGCTAATGTAAATGCACCTGAACGATGGGAACACTTCAAGAACACTGTCTACAACACCGCCTTGTCCACCTTCGGCAAGAAGACCAGAAAGATGGCTGACTGGTTCGAAGCCCATTCGGAGGAGTTAATGCCAGCCATTGAGGATAAGAGAAGAGCTCTAGCAGCATACAAAGCCTGTCCTAGCGAGTACAACCTGCAAGCTCTTCGAGCCGCTCGTAGCCAAGTCCAACAGGCTGCCAGGAGATGCTCCAATGACTACTGGCTTCAGCTTTGCTCTCAGATACAGATAGCAGCGGACACAGGTAACATCAAAGGAATGTATGATGGTATCAAGCAGGCCTTAGGTCCATTACAGAAGAAATCTGCTCCCTTGAAGTCTGCTACAGGTGTGATCATCCAGGACCGAGCACAGCAGATGGAACGCTGGGTGCAGCACTACTCCGAGCTATATTCCAGAAAGAATGTAGTAACCGAAGAAGCATTAAATAACATTGAGTGCCTGCCTGTCTTGGAAGAGCTGGACAGCGAACCAACCCTAGCAGAAATAAATGCGGCCTTGGATTCCCTCACCTCTGGCAAGGCACCTGGAAGGGACAACATCCCTGTTGAAGTGCTGAAATGCGGTAAGGAGATCATCATCACCGAACTGTATGAAATCTTTTGTCTCTGCTGGAGGGAAGGTGGAGTACCACAGGACATGAAGGATGCAAACATTGTCACGTTGTACAAGAACAAAGGTGACAGGGGTGACTGCAATAACTACCGTGGTATCTCTCTTCTTAGCGTTGTAGGGAAGCTGCTTGCCCGTGTTGTGCTGAAGAGGCTCCAGGTGCTTGCAGACAGAGTCTATCCGGAATCACAGTGTGGATTTCGAGCAAATAGATCCACCACTGACATGGTATTCTCCCTCCGACAGTTGCAGGAGAAATGCAGGGAACAACAACAGCCACTCTTAGTGGCCTTCATAGACCTTACAAAAGCATTTGACTTGGTTAGCAGGGATGGCCTTTTCAAAATACTTCCCAAGATTGGATGTCCACCTCGTCTCCTTAACATCATCAGGTCCTTCCACGATGGAATGAAAGGCACTGTAGTTTTTGACGGCTCAACATCAGATCCCTTTGACATCCGAAGCGGAGTGAAACAGGGCTGTGTCCTCGCACCAACACTTTTTGGGATCTTTTTTGCTGTCATGCTGAAGCATGCCTTTGGAACTGCAACAGAAGGTGTCTATCTCCGGACTAGATCAGATGGAAAGCTCTTTAATCTCTCTAGATTGAGAGCAAAGACCAAAGTCCAGCTGAAATGCATGAGGGACTTCCTCTTTGCAGATGATGCAGCCATTGTTGCCCACTCTGCTGAAGACCTCCAACAACTCATGAACCGTTTCAGCAAGGCCTGCCAAGACTTTGGACTAACAATCAGCCTGAAGAAAACACAAGTCATGGGCCAGGGGGTGGACTCACCTCCCTCTATTACCATCTCCACACAAGAATTGGAGGTTGTTCATGACTTTGTGTACCTTGGCTCAACCATCTCTGACACCCTCTCTCTAGATGTCGAGCTGGATAAACGCATTGGGAAAGCAGCCACCATGTTCTCTAGACTCACAAAGAGAGTATGGCTCAATAAGAAACTGACAACACATACCAAGATCCAGGTCTATAGAGCCTGTGTCCTGAGCACACTCCTGTACTGCAGCGAGTCCTGGACCCTTTGTGCCCGGCAGGAGAGGAAGCTGAACACCTTCCATATGCGTTGCCTACGACGGATTTTTGGTATCACCTGGCAGGACAGAGTTCCAAATAGAGTAGTCCTAGAACGAGCTGGGATTTTCAGCATGCATACATTACTGAAACAGCGACGTCTACGCTGGCTTGGGCACGTTGTGAGAATGGCTGATGGTCGGATTCCAAAGGATCTCCTATATGGAGAATTAGTGCAGGGAAATCGCCCCAGAGGGAGACCACAGCTGCGATACAAGGATATCTGCAAGCGGGATCTGAAGGCCTTAGGAATAGACCTCAACAGATGGGAAACTCTGACATCTGATCGTTCAGCCTGGAGGCAGGCAGTGCATCACGGCCTCTCCCAATTTGAAGAGACCCTTGTCCAGCAGGCTGAGGCAAAGAGGAAGTCACAAAGGAAGCAAAACCAGGGAGCTGGACAGGGGACAGATTGGATTTGTCTCCATTGTGGAAGGGATTGTCACTCTCGAATTGGCCTCCTCAGCCACACTAGACGCTGTTCCAAGTCCTCCATACAGAGCACGATACCATAGTCTTTCGAGACTGAAGGATGCCTACGGAGTGGTAGAAGGCAGAATAGCAGCTTCCCATTAGTTTCTATGGACGGAAAAGAACAGATACGGATCAAATGGTTTTCAATGCATTCCTATGGGAAATGCAGATTTGACCTGAGACCTTTTTGACTTGAGAACCGCCTTCCAATACGGATTAAGTTCTCAAGTCAAGACCCCACTGTATATAGCACCAAACTCCTGTTTACTACTTTAGCTCAGTTTTCTAGCTAAAGATTGAACTCAATACAGCACCCAAGTGTGGGACCTTATAGAGACCATGCTCTTTTATTCAGAGTTACCAGTGCTCCAACTTCAATGAGTCTTCCCTCTAAAGAGCCAGATTCCGTACAGTTGGATTTAGAGTAGATAACTTTTTCCATAGGATTCCAACATACAACCTTCTAAGAAACTACTATGTTTTAAGTAAGCTTCCAGCACGCTAGAAAACAGTATGGGAGATCATGACAACCCATCTCTTCATAGCTCCATCTTGAGGTTGTTGTGAAATCATGAGATAGGAAAACTATAATTATGTTCTTTTCCATACATTCTCACCTGCTTAGGTGTCACTCCAGGCATGCGAATGTCCAGTGCAAAATCTGATAACCCTAGAGGAACAAGCTGCCTGTTGCTGCCAAGACATTCGTTAGCGTGAGACCTTGCTGCATCCTTATACCTAAAACAAACAAAGAAACAAACAAACAAAAAACAGAACAGGACGATTACAGACATACCTTGCATTTTAAATGTATTTTTTAAAAATTCTAAGATTCCTATAGGTGCTTTAGTAACTCCCATTAGGCCTTTCAAATTTTAGAAACATATGAAAATCCCATTAACTGGGAGATCCATTAATATGAAAGTTACCTGGTTTTTGTAACACTTTATTTTGCATTTTTGTAAATTATAAAACAGTATGAAATATTAGGCCTAGCAAAACACTAGAATTATTCAAAATATCAAGTCAAATAATGTTTCATAAGTTCACTGCCAATAAGAAAGAGTACAGCTTTCATTTCAGATGGATGCTGTATCGTTGAGAGATGATATTTAACTTACACACAACCAATCAACCAAGCTGACATTACAAATATGTTGATTCACACTCCGTTGAATCATATGGTGAGTCACACTTTTGGAAGCAAAGCTGAAAATTGAAACCTGCAGGGTGAGTCACAGTTTACAATAAAGCCCAGACAGGTTCACTTCATTGAGATCTGTGAGTGTATCATTCAGCTGCCACTCAGGTTCTCCAGAAAATATCAACATACAGAAAAATCGCAGGTCACAATCCTGCTGGTGTTTGCCTAGGGTTTGAATAACGTGCTGCAGCTAATAGTGGCTAATTGACAAGGTACTGGGCCATATCTTAGTCATGTGCCTGGTCACAAGCCCAGCTGCACTACTGAGATGCACTCTTACACTGAATCAGTTAGCCACAATTAGCTGCAGCAAGCTACACAAATCTTATGAAAACACCAACTGGATTCAGAATATAGTATAGAAACATTCAACAGTGCATGTACAATGATGCTGGGAAACTACTGTTATTTCACTTCTTGAAATGTGACTGCAAACAATTATTTAATAAAATTTTGTACCATGTGCCTGGATACAAAAATGGTCATGGTAATTTTCTTTTCTTAGATTTTGTAACAAAGGTGAATCTGAAGACCATCACATGGAAAATGACAGAGGACTGCTAACATCAAAGCAACAAGATAAGAGAAGTCTTTGATGCAATGTGAATACTAAATATACCTATGGATAAATATTTGATGTGGCAATTATGATGAGTACGCTGTACATGAGGTCATGTTGTCTTGTGTGCAAATACAACTGACTTCCTCTTAAGAAGGCATTCAGAAATGCAAGCAGACATCCTCTAAGCAATTGATAAGTTATTTGATGTTTCTTGAAAAGATACTTCAGATCAGGAAGAAGCAGGAACTTATGGGAGGGGCATTTGATACATGAAAGTTTCATAGATTTTACAGGAAAAGAAACTGTAGAAAGAAATGTTATCCACCATTATTGGTATGACAATACACATTTCAGCATACGGTATCAGCATTAAACTACACCAATTACAACTATATTTTTTTAAAAAAAACAACAACAACATTTGAACTATATAACAATGGCTTTCTTTTTTGCTTTGCCAACAAAACAAAACAAAATGGAATTCACTCTTGAACATGTAGCACAATTCTGGAAAACAGTTGCAACATAAAGCAGCATGCACTGACAAACACTGTAGATCCTGCCTATGGAACCCACCTTTTAAAGACAGAAAGTGGGCTTCTGAAAGCCAAACAGCTGTTTTGAAAAATAAGGAACAATATTAGTAGGTTGTTAACGAGGCCAGCCATGTCCACCCTGCTGTTCTTGACCTGATTATGGAAGCAGGAAAAGGGCAGTGCAACTTTATGTCAGCTGTGATCCTGACAATTAGGCACCAGCAGCACTATCAATTCACTACTTCATTATGTTGTTCTCTGCAGGCATTCTTCAGCTCTTTGACAGACCATCTGTCTTAGAAGGTGATGTGCTTTAAATCAGAAAGGTGGGACTATACTTTGCAGTCTTCATTAGAAGCAGCAGAAAGAAGGAAGAGGAGGAGGATGTCGAAGGAAAAATAATTCTTTTCTTTGCAGATAGGTTGTAATAGACTTGTGTCCAGTTTAAAGACCAGAAGCCAAAGTCACCCCCTGGTGTTTTTCAACAGTCTACTATCAAATCTCCAGGCCACTTTATCAATCCATGCCACAGTGAAAGAGGCTCCAAGTGGCATCACAGAAACACGTCGCTCATCATTCTGAACCTGTAAAAATAGAAACAGATAATGGGTGACTAATACACTACAGTATTGCTTAGCAAATCCTTGGTAAAGCTTTTTCACATATAAGGAGTTTCACCAGTCTTATTTCAACCCAGACAAGGTATTTGTTGACCCGCTCTACTCTTACAAACACATAATGGTGCTTAATGAGTAAGTGTAGTACATATTTTTGTAACATTCCTATCAAAAGCAGTTTATCTTCATTTTCAAATCACAGGGCTTACAAATCCTAAGTACATTTAGGTAACTGCTGGATAGCTCAGTGGCTTAGTATCAGAAGCAGGGAGTCTGATTCCACACTGTGCCTTTTTGACAGGGGCTGAACTCGATGATCCATAGGGTCCCTTCCAGTTCTGCAGCTCTAAGATTATTGCCTAGTATTCTGCTTCCCTGCTTCAGAAAAGACTGGATTCAGTGCTGAATTTCACATGCAATCTTATATTCTAACTAACAACTAAGAAACAAGCATTTCTTTTTATGCAATATAGAGAAAGTTGCTAACTTCTTAAGATCCTGTGTCTGAAATGAATGAGGGAGGACATTTAAAGTTAAAACAAAAATATATGGTTCATACAACTTCCTGACTGAGCAGCTAAAAAGCAAAGAGCATATACTGTAATTCTGAGTCTGTGACAGACTTTGAAAATGTATGAGCAAGTCTGACCTGCACTGCTTAGAAGTTTATAGCAAATCCTAATCCAGATTTTTAAAATCCCCCCCCACCTTTTTACACACATTTCATTTTTGTTTAGGATTCAATTTATTAATGCCTTTAGTCTACACATTATTTGTTCAAATCAGTTCTGGTGTAGGAATTAATTGGCACACAGAACTCCAGACTGCAAAATGTTTCCTGTAATATTGGGGGGGGGGGGGAATCAACATACTTAGGGTTATTTAAGATATTCAGTCTTCAACAGTCTATTGATTAAAATCTGTCTTCTAAGCAAATGTAGTGAGCATAGCAACACAGCCATGGAAGAATGTGAGTGATTAAAGTAATACTTTAAATTTGATATAATATGTATATGGGCATATGAAAACAAAGTGAATGTGCAGAAAAGTGATTCACAAAAAAATAAGCTCTCAGAAAGGAAAAAACTTCATTAAGGGAGATCTGTTTATTATTTACGAATTGCCTGAGGAATGTTCGGTAATAGGCTGAAGAAGTAAGTGGCAAAAACTGTTCAGACAGGAGTTTTCAATAGACCTGAAAGCCAACGAACTACAAAATAAAATGGAACAAGTGAGGATAAGAGACACAAACAACAAGATTACATGGTTGCTTAGGTTCATTATATATCTATGCTCTGGGTTAGAATAGATACTCTAGAGGGAGACAACAAATACAAGGCAGAAACAAGGTTAAGCAGAAAGACCAGAAAACTGTTTTGACTGATTAGAAGCCAATATCTTACTCATATATTTTGGAGTCAAGCACATCTAATTTACACTTCTGTTTACTTGAAACGGTTCCTACCTATGTGTCTCATGTCAGGTTGCAGTGTTTACATGATTCCAGATACCTCAACAACGTTGCCTCAGCTAAGTCAAGGAGAAAGATGAGCTCAGATCTGAAAGTTTGTGACTTAATAGATTCAGAGCAGCTCTGGCTGGTCATGCAATCCTTTGTTGCATTCTAAGAACATGACAGAAGAGACACCTGTGCTTTCAGTGTAAAATTCTGACATGCGAGTTTTGTTTTTAACTTTTTGAATGCCTGCAGCTCACTAACAGGATTTATAAAACTACTGTTCTACTGCTGGATAGCTTGGTGGTTTAGGTATCTTGCCGCAGAACCAGAGGCTAGGAGTTTGATTCCCCACTATGCATCCTTCACAAGTGCTGAACTCAATGACTGACAGGGTCCCTTCTAGCTCTGCAGTTCTAAAATTATGTTGATGATGATACTTGTAAAATGAAACCCGAGCTGTTCTGAAACACTATCAGCTAATTGTTCATCAGGTTCTTTTTCCAAGCATATGAGAATCTACGCCCTCTCCTCATTTCCACTTTCTTCATCTAGAAAGCAACATGTTTGTGGAGCAGAGATTCCTATTCATGTGAAGGTTCTCCATGTGAGCAAGAATCTATAGAGTGTACATATAAGCTTTTCTCTGCACACATAACTCTGCATGTGAAGAATGTGATGGTAGAGAGAAGAATGATTATGAAGGGGAGCTATGTGTTCCTTTCTCATGTATTGGAGAGAACAGATAAGTAACTACATAATAAAACCTCAGTATTGTACAGTAACTCATGTAAACACAGATCATAGGTTAGTTAATTAGGAACACTGCATATTACACAGACTAGCTCTTGAGTTCACTCTGACAAGTTTTCAGGGTGTACTAGATCTCCTTGAAAGGATTCTGGAGAAGATCTTGGTCTTCCCGGTTGTCTTTAGAAGTACTCTACATGGGATTTGTGAAAACATCCTATAAAGTAGTTGTACTGAATTGCTCTGATCTGGGGGTTTTGTGGTCGGGTGGAAGGAGAAGGCTTTAAAGTCAGGAAATGCTCTTTTGGACTAGGATGGTTGCAACATCATCCATTCTCTTTGTTTTAAAAAAAATTATTAATTTTTCATTCTATCTACATTCAATTCGTGCTTATTAAACATCCTGTTACATGGGTTGCTTATAATTCTTTATTTTTGTGTCTTGGTGTCTTCTTAGTTGTCCCTTCAAAATCTTTACATTTTTTAAGCATTTGAACCAATCATATGTGTATTTTAGTGTACAACATTGGTAACTATCATAATATTGCTCTCATAGTATACAATGTTCTCAAAAATCCTCTCATAAGATACCTCATAAAAGTAATTTTGGTTTCAAATCTATATAATTTTGAGGCAATTTAACTGACCAACTTTGTATTTTATATCAATAATAACTAAATAGATTCCTATGATAAATGATTATATTAAGCATTTTATATAGATTTTCTTTATATAATTGTTCAGCCTTTTGTATCTCCACATTTTCTATCCTGTCTATACCGATATCATATCTGATATATGTTAATTAAATACTGTTTGTTTTGCCTCTTCTTATATCTAGCTTCAATTTACCTTAAGAGCCACCATGTTATGCCTTAATCCCAATTAGTAATCCCTTATTTCAGTTTGATTCCCTTTTCTAATATATAAGGTATGTCTCCTTACAATTCCAGAAGTTAGATATATACATACCGTATTTTTCCATATATAAGATGCCCCCATGTATAAGACGCCCCCCACTTTTCTAACCCAAAATTAGGAAATCTAAGTGGGGCTTAGCAAATGTAGGGTAAAAAGAATCAAAGTACTGCAGGATGGCTTTGATCCCTGTTTTCTCCCTTTGTGCTAAGCCCCTCGTGGCTTAGCAAAAGGAGGGGAAAGGGATCAAAACAATTCCACAACTGCACAATTATTTTGATCCCTTTCCCCCTTATACAGCCATGGGATTGCTTTGATCCTTCCCCCTTCCTTTTGCTAAGCTCCATGGGGCTTAGTAAGCAGAGAGGAAAGCAGGGATCAAAGCAATCCTGCAGCACTTTGATCCCTTTCCTTTTGCTAAGGCTTAGCAAGTGGAGGGGAAAGCAGGGATCAAAGCCCTGCAGAATCACTTTGATCCCTACTTTCCCCTCCACTTGTTTTTTCTCCTCAGTTTACTTCTGTGTATAAGACGACCCTCAATTTTTAGTCTAAAGATTTTAGACAAAAGTGTTGTCTTATACATGAAAAAATAGGGTATTTTCCACGTTGAAGGCCACCTTAATGATTTTTCCTCTTTATATCTTTTTAAGTAACTCCTTTTATTTGTCTTTTCCCAATTCCTATTCCTATCTGTCTAAAAAGTCTGCCATCCCTTGTACGATCTGTGATCATTTTTTGCACTTGATCTATCTCCAATAGATCTCCAAAGCTATTTAGTTAAATCTGCTGGTTCTCTCCCCTTATTTTCCCTTAGCACACTTAAAACTCTCCTCGGCTCCATGGTTAAAATTAGTTCTCCTAAATGTTCTCCTCTAGTTCCCTCCAGCCCCTCCTTTGATTGGCATACATTGTCCACTGCCCTCTCATTTCTTGTTCATTCTTCCTTTTATTTTGTTGACTATAGTCTTTCTTTAGCTGCTCCTTGAATAATTTCACCTCTTCACTGTGGGATCTCACTATTTCTAAGATTGCTTGAAGGGTGGATTTTGTTTTGTCCCAAATTTTTTCTTGTTGTAGCATTATGTCCAGATATCCAACTATTGTATTCCAAGTAGAAATTGTCCACTTGCTTAGTAGTAATCAGTCCAGTGCCATCAATACTTGCTTCCATAGGTCCATTTTAGTATATTGATCATCTTTAGGGTTAAACTTACATCCAGTCTTGGACATGAAGAATTTCCCCCACTTGGAGGCTGAAGGTCACTTGCTCACTAGTTCTGGGTTTTTTGCCAATGCTGTAGATAACTGTAAATAATTGCAGCAAAAACATAAGCAGTATAACTCCAAGGTTGTTAACTAATAAAAGAAAGATTCCTTAAGTTTCTAACACCAAAATAATACCAAACTTCCTTCCTTGAAGTATAATTAAATGTCTAATTAGTGTCCAATTCATTTTCTTTGTGTCTCTTTGCTCCTCTTCCTCTCTCCAGATTCACCGCTGCTTTGTAAGTGTTGAGGATACGAGACACTATTTCTGTTATAGGGAATTGTCTCATCCAGGAATAGTCATAAAGCCGTATACTTATCAAATATTACTCACCCAATGATAACAGATAATGTTAATTAAGCTGGTTTATCGCTTCTCAATTGCCAGCTACTGATGACTTTCAAGCAAGCTTTCCAGCTGCTTGTTTCCACCCGCTGGTTGATTGAGGAGTATCCCAGATCAAAAGGGGATAAGCACCATCATACCCATGATCAACAGGCTTCTCTCCCATTTCACCACCCCTTCGGGGTGGTTTTAACCTCCTGGGGGGGTCCCAAACAGGTCAGAATTCAGCCCAGGGGACGGAACTCCATCCTCCTGTTGCTGTCTTGTTGCAGCATCAAGACAGAAATCCACCATCCATTCTTCGCCACCACCAAAAAAACTGCCAACACTGCTGCTAGAGTTTCTTTGTCAGCTGGAATCTATATAGACCAGTCATTGCTACATCATCAGAAATGAAGGTCATGTAGGAGTAGCCACACATAGTCTACCCTAATATTTCCACCAATACATATCAATGATGTATTGCATATAATCCCAGAACTACAGAACTGGAAGGGATTCTATGGACCACTGTGTCAAAGAGGTACAGTGGGAAATCAAACTCCCAATCTCGGCAGGCAGGCATCCTTCAGTTTCAAGAGACTATGGTAACGTTCTCAGAATAGAGGTCTTGGAACAGCATCTAGTGTGGCTGAGAAGGCCAATTCAAGAGTGACAATCCTTTCCACACTGAAGACAAATACAATCTGTAACTGGTAACTGCTACTTCCTGTGTTATTTTGATGCTGTATGCAAAGCTGGAGTATCCTCTCCAGAGCATGAGGCCTGAGTAAAATAATATGGAGGATGGACTGTTACCCAAGCAGCAGATCCCCCCTCTCCACATCACAGAAATAGTCCATTGGAAAGGCAGAAGCCAATACAACTGTTTCCAGCGACATTGCAAGAGTTGCCAGAGCATCACATACTGCCTCCAGGACTCCGGCTCCGAATTTTGCCTTGAGGTTTACTACTAAAGCATTTTCCATTGATGGATATAGCCACAAGGCAGTGGAGGTTTTAAATCAGAGTTTTCCCTCTCCTAGATGGGCTGCCTTCCAAGGCTAACGAGCCCCATCTACCAATCTCAGCAGCCAGATACCTAAGCCACGGAGCTATCCAGCAGTCCTTCTATAGTTCAGAATCAGGTCCACAAATGATTCACTTAAACATCTCAGGTTAAAATTTATTTTTATTTCTTAGCATCTGAATTTTTTCTTGTTTCATCCACTGTTAAGAACTCCTGTACTGATAAAGGTATTCAGTGAAATCCTGACTTATCCTGTTTGACTTCACTGAAAAACTGTGTACCTGAGCTAACAACAGTAAACAGCAAAATCCCAGTGGTTTTTAATCACTCCCCTACTGAAAATGGAATTATGTATGCCCAATTTACTCAAAGCTGTGCATTTTATGTCAATACCATTTGTTTTTCTAAAATGTGAAAACTTTCTCTCCAAAATATGGAAAACACCACAGATATCCACATCTTACAAATGAACATTTTAACACCAAATTGTTATGTTTGTGCAAGAAGCATATAAGAGGCTGCTCCTAAATGACTTTCAATTGCCACCCAATTTCCTGCTATATGCATTTTTCAGAAATAATGTTGTACATAATTTTAAACACTCTTTGCTATGTCATTACTGCAAACCTGGGCAAAGTGCAGCCTGAGGGCCACATATGGCCCACGAGCCGCTCCTATCCGGCCTGCCAGTCATCGCTCCAGTCCGATGTTCAAGCACTTGTTGAAGCCCAAAAAAGACTGGATTTCTCTCACTGAACAAGTTGAACATTAAAATCATTTATAGCTTTTTGTCTAAAGTTGATCAGTTGCTTATCTTTAACATACCCCAAAAAACTTAGTATTTGTGAATATTAACAAATTTAAAATAAAAACAATCATAACATCACTGTTTCATTTTATTTTAAGTAAAGTTGGTTTGGCCCCTGAACACAGTTCAGATTTTTCATGTGCCCCCCCTATAGAAATTAATTGCTCACCCCAGCTTTCCTGCCTAGTCAACCATTTCAAAACACATAAACTGAAAATTCAATTCATGCTACACTCATGGAGATGAAGCAAATATTTGCTTTCAAAACAAGTTTTCTACCTTATTGGTACTCCAAAATCTGTTGCATTCATTCCGCTAGAGAATTCCAGAGTGCACAAAAAGCATTTAAATTGTTATGGATAATAGACTGCAAAGGTTGTCAAAGTATCCTGCTATGTCTTATGCTAAAACTACTCCATTCCCCCAGCAGGAAAGACTCAGAAAAAGCTTCATTTAACAAAGAGCACAATAACGATTAACAAGGCACTAAGATTCCCATGAGATACTATAATTTCAGGTGTCCATAAAGAAGAAAAAGCCATTATTGAAATTACATAAATTAACTGTTGAAAGCAAAATTCCAAGGCCAATGTTTCACTTTTCTACATATTTTGAGAAGATTGCTGAAGTGCTTCTAATCACTTTTTTTTCAGCTTAAAAAGCTGTACATGCAAAGTTAATTTTAAAAGTATCACTTCTGCCATCAATGTGGAAAATTGCAAACAGTGCTACCATTTCTCCTTCGGTGGCTCAAGCACACAAACCTGTCAGGATATTGTGGTCCATAAAGGAGAATGTACTCTTTGTACATGAACCAGAGTGCATGAATCAGAGTGTTCTATTAGGCATCCATTTAAGAGGTGTGCAGCCACAAGGTTAGCACATGTAGATGATGCAATACTTAAATTGTGTATTGGGTATGATATAGTGTCTGGGAGAGGACACCATGTGATGAGCCAGTGATTGGTTGTTCACACTATATAAGTGCTGCACACTGGAGTGGAATATGGAGCTTTGTATGAAGAGTTGCTGCACGAAGTCTGTCTATTTATTTCACAGATAAGTGTATTGTTTAGTCTGCTGTACATAATTCTGCTGTACATGTTTTGTAAATACACTACTGGAAAGGAATATCTGTGAGTCTCTTTACTGTTGACCTGGAAGACTGCCTCGTCTTGGACCCATCTCCACACCCCAACATTCTTGACAAAACCTAATTCCAAGAATACTTACAGAACACTTATTACTGATTAGCCATCCGTTAGAGAAATTTCAGTATCCATTATTCTTACTATAAAACTATTTTCCATTTCTTTCATCTCAATTTCCTGCTGACACTACAGTGACAACAAGCTAACAATGTATAAAACAAATCATATACTGCCTCGTACACATGGTTCTATTCTCTTGTCTAGTTAGTGTCTCACTGACAGAAGAACAGCATATCCCATTTTATCATGTAACAAGGATTTTTATGTACATTGACTAGCTGCAAACCTCTATACACATTGCACTGAGGACTGTGTTCCACTGAACCACACTGTGTGTTTATTTATTTAATCAGCCTATTTCTATCCCACATTTTTCCTATGAATGGGACTCAAAGCAGCTTATAAGAAAATAAAATAGTACAAAGACAACTCAAATATTCAATGCATAAAGGCATTAAAAATTCATTCATTATGGCCAGAACCCAGTTGTTTACACAACACCTCCACATAACTCCAATGGTGTAAATTTCAGTGACCAACTGTCACTGTGAAGGCGTCAGTAGTTGTTTTTCTTGTCAGACAGTAGTTGAGTGACTGGTCACATTACAAGAAAAATACATGCCAACTAGTGGCAATTTACTGCAGAAGTTTACACTGTTGGAGTTACAGGACATTAAATATGTAATAAGATTTCTGACCAAACACTTGCAGGGCTGCTAGGTCGGAGGATACCACCTGAATCCCAGGGAACTGCCCTGCCTCTCCGTATCTCACAGGAAGAACACCACTTTAAGAAGACTGAGGGCTCACTCAGATGGCAAATTGGCCACTGTCTGGTATGTTGCAGGGGTGGATAGGTTCGTTCTTTTTTTCCTGAGACCACATGATGTAATTGCTAAAGTGGACCAATTTACCCCAGTCAGCTCCCAAGGCACCCAAACCTGTACCTTTTTTGACAGGGGGCTCTATTTTTTTTTGGCACAAGTTGGTGCACTCTAGTTTGGTCTGCTCCCAGCACATGTGATTGCTGAGAATGGACTAAAATCAAGCCCTGCAGTTATTAAAGCTGCCAAGGCTCCATCCCGTGTCAATTTCTGGTATCATGAAGTAGCTTAATAAATGAGCCACTTCAACATATCAACAAATTGAACACCTCCAGTTCCTTTGCAGATGGGCAGGGGAAGTGCCCCCCAGCAAGCTTGAACCTCTCTCATAGACCACTACTGAACTAAAACATTAGATTATATATATATATATATATTTTAAATGTATTTTCCTTTGTGTGAAGTGCCATTCAAAACCACGGCTGTGGGCAATTTCTCAATCAGCACTACATATTATTTTAAAAAAGAATAATCTATAATCAGCAAAGGTCTAATTTAGGCAAAAACAAGAATTTCACTTCTGTTTCCCCTCCACAGAGGAGCAGGGGAAACATTCAATTGACAGCAGAAGGAGCAGGAGCACTGCTTGAGGTTAATATGACATCTGGATGAATGTGCCAAATGGCATATGGCTCCTCCCCCCACAACCTCACCAGCCTATTTAGACCACACCAGCTCGCACCTAAAGGCCCAGTGAAGACATGCCTCTAGTCTGATTTTTGGGTGTGCGATACTTTTAAACTACCTTCATTCTAAGCTAACTTCAGAACTTATTAGCTCACTGCAACAATGTGTGTGTTGGGCATGGGGTTTTCCTCCAAATACCAGTACAACTGCATAGATCCATTATCTTTTTCCTCAGTTCCGATCCTTTGTTCACAGTTGTCTGGAATGCCAACATTGACTCCACTGTGTTATCTGGAGCAATGCAGGGAATAGAGCACCAGTATTTGTTTTTATTTTGCTTTGTTTTTGAAGGTTTTTTAATTTAATTTAATTTTTTTAATCATCTAACATAATCAACAAGACAAAAAGATATAAAAACTAACAACCAGGAAAAAAAGTACTAACCTAAACCCTCCTTCCTACCCCTATGGATCAGAAGATCTGATCATCATCTGGACCTCAAATGTCATCAAGAGGATTCCGGTGGGCACTGACTTTGCTATATACTCAATTTCCCCCTAAGCTCCTGTCTTTTTCTGGGCCGAAATATATATCAGCTTCCAACTTTGGTTTACAAAATCTCTTGGTTGTTCTTGTAGTGCCTCTGAAAGCAGAGTACCAGTATTTGTAACTCATGAACCTTCCTCTTTCACAAACCAAGATGGCACCATTGCTAAACTGAGGGGAGGGGAACCTCCCACCCCTCTTTCCCTGTCCCATCTATGTGACATTGTAATGGTCCACCTCTGTGATATCACCTGGTCTTAGGTTTGGCCCTGAAATCAAAGGAATAAGATGCTGCCACACTGCCAAACCAAATGGATTATTAGGAGTGACTGTAGAATGTGTTTAAATCTCACATATTAAGATATTATCATAGCAAGAAAATTTAAGTCCATATATATGAAGACTCTTACTCAGTTGTTTTTAAAACTGCCTCTCTTGATAACAGGAACACAGTCTTAGGACTTTGCCTGCCAGTTTTTGAGACCCCAGTTAAAACTCCAGCACCCACCACAACACTCTCAGTTTTGACAGTCTTTCAATTTATTTTTATAGAAGCTTAGTGCACCTATGTTACCTGTTTCATCATTTCTCTATCTATCCATTCAAAGTGCTGATTATGACCTATATACAACATGGGTCTAGGACAACATCTCCCAATATGTGACTCTCCAGATTTTAAGATTTTCAGGACAGGCTGTTTTCTTGAACCACTCTTATCACAGGAACATCTGGAGACGGTAAAAGAGAGGGCACTGTTCTGAGCCTGAGGTACTCTCTTCCACAGAAAGCTAGGTTGGCTCCTCCTTGCCATCTTTCCATTGGCAAGTAAAAGGCCTTCTCTTCAGTCAAGTGTTTGGCAACTGAACAGGCTACAGAGAAAGGAACTTTTAAAGGTTTTGAGTCCCTGCACTTTACTTGTAAAATTTAGATTAAAAAAAGATTTATTATTTGCTTTAAGTTAGTGGGTTTTCATTCCTGTTGCATGACTCACTGCATTTTGATACTTAAAAATTTGCTTTTATAAACTATTTGAGTTCCTACACTGGGCAAATATGGGATCTAAAAGTGAGGTTTATCTTTAACAGGACTCATTGGTTCCACCTCCTGACACCAGCCTGCTGCTTACTTCTGAAAAGCTGATTACATGTTGATCAGCCTAGGCTATGGAAGTGTCTGGAAAATAGGATTAACCAGTCTAGCAGTGGTCATAACAAGAGGTTGGAAAAAGTGGTACTAGTAAGCCAGACGATAAAGGGGAAACACATGGTTACGGGTGGAGGAGGAAGGTCATAGAAGCTGAAAAACAAGCCAGTTACTGCCATCACTATGAACAATCTACAAGCAACACATTTGGCCAATGCATATACAAATAAGAGTTAGGAAGCAAGCACTATTGATTGAATACAAGATACACATGTTTTCCATAATAGGAACAGGAGAAATGACAAAACTTCCCATTACAACATTGCCTGCTGATCATGTCCCTCCTCTTCAAGGAGCATTTTAGAATTAAAATCAAGGAACACATGGAAATAAAACTTCAGGTGATACAAAAAGAACATCTTCTAATGTCTTCACAAATAAAGTCATGGACTGAAACACATCTGCTATGAACACGCTTGGCAAAATATATACCTTCATGTTACCATGGTGGCAGGATGCTCATTCATGCTCATTCCCCTTTAAACAGTCATTGAATTAAAACAACATTAAAACAAGAACAACTCTCATTGACCACAGAGGAAAAGTAGAATCATGGATGGAGAAAATTCTTGAATGATAAGCCTTTAGCAAGTCATTCTGTGCTTTGCTTTCTTCATAGTGTGATGTACTGTGTCCAATTCTGGGTACGATTTGACAAATAAGTCAACTCACTGGAAAGTGTTCAAAAGCAAATGACAAAAATGATGAAGAATCTGAAAACCAAGCCCTGTGAGGAATGAATCAGAGAACTGGGTATGTTTAGTCTGGAAAAGAGACAATTGAGAGGTGATATAACAGCCATCTACAAATATTTGGAGCACTTATGGGGGAGTAGCAGTAGCAAACCAGCCCTTAAACATCTCATATACTTTTAAAACCCATTAGGCTTTACTTTGTTTTATTTCATTTTTACACCACCTTTCTACAAGTGAAGCAGCCCAGAGCAGTTCATAAATTATTAAAAACAATTTGACTGAAAACATGATAGATTACTGCCTTAAACCAATGAGTTAAAAACAACAACAAACAACAAACAACAATGATGACGACGACGACGACGACGACGACGACGACGACGACGACGACAACAACAACAACAACAACAACAACAACAATAATAATAATAATAATAATAATAATAATAATAATAATAATAATAATAATAATAATAATAATAATAATAATAATAATAATAATAATAATACAGTGGTGCCTCGCTTAACGAGCCACCATTTAACGATGAATCCGCATAGCGACCCATTTTTTGCGGCCGCTAATGCGATCACATTGCGATGTTTAGATAGGCTAAACATCGCATTGCGATCATTTCTGCACCTGGTGGCCATTTTGGGAACAGCTGATCGGCAGTTCCAAAATGGCCACTGGGTGCAGAAAATGGCCGCCCGCACCATTTTCGCGCCCTGCCCTTGCTTACCGGGCAGTGAAAATGGTGGCCGGATCCAGGATTCTTCGCTTACCGATGAGTTTTTCCCTAATAGGAACGCATTAAACGGCCGGATAGCGAAGAATCCCGATAGCGACGTTAATCCTAGAGGCCTATAAAGGCAGTGGCATTGAGAGAAGGACTTCCTCTGATGATCTTAGGAGCCAAGAAAACTCTTGCAGGGGGATGCAGTTGCTCAGATAGTCTGGATCCAAGGCATAGTGGGCTTTATTGGTCATCACTAGAACTTTGACTTGAGCCCGTAAATAGACAAGCAGCCATTGAAGTTATTGTAACAGGGGAGTTACTTGCTTCCTGTAACTGGCCCCAATTGGCAGTCTGGCTACAACATTTTGAACCAGCTGAAGTTTCTGAATTCTCTTTAAAGAGAGCCTCACGTAGAGACCATTACAGTACTTCAAACAGGATGTAACTAAGATGTGTCACAGTAGCCAATTAGGGCATCTAATGGAATGGGCACAGCTGGCATGCCAGCTTTAACTAGGCAAATCATTCCTGGTCACTCCTGAGAATTGAGCATCCAGGTTCACTATATCCAAGTACACTCAAGCCATGAGCCTGAGTTGTCAGGAGTACTGTAACCCCATCCAGCATCCCTATTCCCTGATCTGCTTTTTAAGTGACAGGTGCACTTCTGTCTTGTCTGAATGAAATTTCAACATGTTTGCCCTCATCAAATCCATTACCAACAACAGACACTGGTTTAGAAGAGGAACAGCTTCCTGAAAATTAAGCGGAAAGGAGTTGGATGTCATCTGCATTCTAGTGACACTCAACTCCAGACATCCTGACCCACTGGCTTCATGTATAAATTAAACAGCATAGGGAACAAAATGGAACCTTGGGTGGTTCTGTGCAGATGCAATGACAGCAGAGAAAAAGAATTTGTTTGGTGCAATGCTGCCACAGAGTGGGCCTTTAAATGAGCTCTAACCTGTGCTCAGTCCAATTCACTATGAGTTTCCCACTATCTCCATCCTAATCTCCATATCAGTCATTTTATCACAACCAGGTCCATAGGAAGCCAGGGGGCTAATTTGGCTCTACTACTTAGGAGGGAACATCTAGGAGGGATTGGGTCTACAGTTTTTGTTATCGTCCCATTACAGAGGTCAACCAAGGCTGCAATAGAAATACAGGTACCTGCTCAGGTGAGAGGGAATTCCCCAAGAGCTCCTGGAAACCATTTGGATCGAACCCCATCAAGTAGTGATCTGACAATGAAAAGAGAACTATAGAAAGTTCTTCCACAATCAGATTGCCACCACCCTGTCCAGCACAGAAAACTAGGTCCACATTAGAGATGGGCGCAAAGGTTTGTGCCAGTTCTTATGCATGGCACTACAGGTACCGCATGTTCCCTTCTCCCACCTCCCGGGCCAATGTACTGATCACCAGTAGAAATTCACTCCTCTCTTCCTCCTCTTCAACTGTTCAACCAGTCCCTGGAAGGAGCATGGGCTTGCTCATCCTGCCTCCTTGTCTGAGTGGGCAATCAGCCAAAGAGGCAGGGCAGGGAAGCCCATGCTCCTGCCAGTGACTAGTGAAACTGTCAGAGTATTAATCTAAATACTAGAGAATATTGTCTATTTAAGAAAATTTATGACAATGCTGGATATGAGCATTGGAACTCTGCTGAGATCCCTGGCATTTTTGTCCTTTATCATGTCCATCTTTGGACAAAATGTTCCTTTAATATCTCCAATTTTCTTGAACAGATCTCTGGTTTTTGCCTTTTTATTATTTTCCTCTATATCTTTGCACTGTTCATTTAAGAACACCCTCTTGTCTCTCCTTGCTATTCTTTGGAAGACTGTATTTAATTTTCTGTAACTTTCCCTATCTCCCTTGCATTTTGTTTCCCTTCTCTTCTCTG
This sequence comes from Pogona vitticeps, assembly GCF_051106095.1. Taxonomy (NCBI): domain Eukaryota; kingdom Metazoa; phylum Chordata; class Lepidosauria; order Squamata; family Agamidae; genus Pogona; species Pogona vitticeps. The sequence goes on from NC_135784.1 coordinate 262,908,637, forward strand.
CTGTTTGTAAGGCCTCGTTGGACAGCCAACTTTGCCTTCTTGCATTTCCTTTTTCTTTGGGATGGTTTTTGTTGCTGCTTTCTGTACAATGTTATGAGCCTCAATCCATAGTTCTTCAGGCACTCTGTCCACCAAATCTAGTCCTTTAAATCTGTTCTTCACTTCCACTCTGTATTCATAAGGAATTTGGTTTAGATTGTACCTGACTAGCCCAGTGGTTTTTCCTACTTTCTTCAGTTTAAGCTTGAATTTTGCTATAAGAAGCTGATGATCAGAGCCACAATCAGCTCCAGGTCTTGTTTTTGCTGACTATATACTTCTCCATCTTTGACTGCAGATAACCATCAATCTGATTTCGGTGTTGTTCATCTGGTGATGTCCATATCTAACCATTATTTTTTTGAAATCATAGGAAACGGGGGAGGTGCCAGAGGATTGGAGGAGGGCCAATGCTGTACCTATCTTCAAAAAGTGCGAAAACAGAGGAACCTGGGAACTACAGGCCAATCAGCCTGACATCAATCCAAGGAAAAATTCTGGAACAGATCATAAAGCACTCATTGTGCAAGCACCTAGAAAACAATGTAGTAATAACTGGAAGCCAACATGGATTTGTCAAGAACAAATCCTGCCAAACTAATTTGATCTAGTTTTTTGGTCAGGTAACCTCCCTAATAGAGAGAGGGAATGCTGCAGACATAGTATATCTTGAATTTAGCAAAGCTTTTGACAAAGTGCCCCATGATATCCTGATTAGTAAGCTAATTAGGTGTGGGCTGGATAGATCAAGTGTCAGGTGGATACACAATTGGCTACAGAATCGTACTCAAAGGGTGATGATCAATGGGTCCTTCTCTAATTGGGAGGAGGTAACTAATGGGGTAACCCAAGTCTCAGTCCTGGGCCCAGTGCTCTTCAATATTTTTATTAATGACTTGGATGAGGGAGTGCAGGGAATGCTTGTCACATTTGCAGATGATACCAAATTGGGCGGAATAGCAAATACCCTAGAATACAGAAACAAAATTCAAAATGACCTTGATAGGATGGTGCACTGGACTGAAAGCAACAGAATGAAAGTCAACAGGGATAAGTGCAAAATACTGCACCTCGGAAAAATAAACCATTTGCACAGTTACAAGATGGGGGATTCCTGGCTCAGCAAAACTACAAGCAAGAAGGATCTTGGAATTGTCATAGATCAGAAGCTAAATATGAGCCAATCGTGTGATGTGACTACAAAAAAGGCAAATGCTATTTTAGGCTGCATTAATATAGTATAATTAGTATAGTTTCCAAATCCCGTGAGGTGCTAGTCCCCCTCTATTGAGCACTGGTTAGGCCTCATCTTGAGTACTGTGTCCAGTTCTGGACGTAACACTCCAAGAAGGATGCTAACGAATTGGAACGAATTCTGACATTCATGATCAGGGGGATGGAAACCAAGCTTTATGAGGAAAGACTGAAAGAACTGGACATGTTTAGCCTTGAGAAAAGAAGATAGAGGAGTGATATAATCACACTTTTCAAATATTTGAAAAGCTGTCAGACAGTGGAGGAACAAGATCTGTTCTCGATCATCCTAAAGTGCAGGACACACAACAATGGGTTCAAGTTAAAGGAAGCCAGATTTCAGTTGAATATCAGGAAAAACCTCCTAACTGTTAGAGCAGTACGACAGTAGAACCAGTTACCTCAGGAGTTGGTGAGCGTTCCAGCACTGGAGGCATTCAAGAAAAACTTGGATAATCACCTGGCAGATATGCTTTGATTGTATTCCTGCACTGAGCAAGGAGTTGGGCTTGATGGCCTTGTAGGCCTCTTTGAACTTCACTTTTCTATGATTTTATGTGAGCTGGTGAATGGGGGATCTAGCCAGGAAGGCAGATGAAGAGTATGTGCAGCACCTGTGGTGCCAGGTGTACAAACCAGCATGAACCTCCACATGAATGGGGCCAGGTACCACTTGGGACAGGCCTATGTCAACTTGAAGGATATGAATTTTTGAGCCACTCCTGATGATGTAGCCTTAGCATGGATATTGAAGTATCTTGGGACAAATTGCCAACTGGACTCCAGCATCACCTCTGAGATCAACTCAGTCAAGCTCAGAAACATAAATTACTGAGCAGTGGAGTTGGCAGTACACCATTAGAATCCCTATTCTTTCTTGGGCACTCACCATCAAGTACACACAGTACAATTTAGAAGACTGTGGGACTGGTGAGGAGAAAGGAACCAGTGCAACCCTGTCTCCCAACTCACATGTTTGAAAGAGCTGAGTAGGATTAAGTTTCCTAGATTCATCAAGCAGGCCTCTGTAATACGTAAACTGTTGTTGTAAGCCAGAAGTAATTTGACAGCACATAACAACAACGATTCTGGATAATATTTCAACAAGCATACATAAATCTCAGTGTATCTACATCTATTACACTCAGTTTAGGAGACATGTTTTCTATATTTAGGCTCATCTTGTTTAACACTGCAATGTCACATAACAAAGCTACATAATATAGGCAAAGAATTCCAGCATGATACTAATACGGAAATTATCGTAAAAGCTGTCAGATTTTCCCCGTAAGCATTTCCAGTTTGTAAACAACAGTTGCTGAAATCTGAAACCTCTTCCAAAAGCAACAAAAATAACCTTGACGTGATAACTCTACATTTGAAGGCATATACTGAAGGAATTCTACTTAATTAATATTTTGTATTTTGAATATATTATTTATACTTTATTGTTAATAATTTAAAAAAGAACTTTTATTTGGAATGTTGAAGTCCAAACAAGGCTTCATCATACTACAAGTGCAATTCTTGATACAAAGTTGTGCTGCATTGATGTCTTTAATTCTTAACAATTCTGTTTCCCAAATGTTATGTCACAAACCCACTTGCTACTCCCACCTAGAGCAGTTCCACTGAATCAATTACTGAACAGTAACTCAACATTTATTTAAATCCCATTGATTCAAGGCAACTACTAAGAACTAGCAATTGCATTCTGTCCTATATCACCATTAATGGATTTAGAAATTTCCATACATTTCCATTGTATTTTCCAGTACTCATCCAAGCTTCCTTAAGCCATCTAACATTCTGGAAGATTATTTATTTATTTATTTATTTATTTATTGGACTTATATACCGCCCCATAGCGCTACAAGCACTCTCCGGGCGGTTTACAATTTAATTATACAGGCTACACATTGCCCCCCCCAGCAAGCTGGGTACTCATTTTACCGACCTCGGAAGGATGGAAGGCTGAGTCAACCTTGAGCTGGCTACTTGGGATTGAACCCCAGGTCGTGAGCACAGTTTTGGCTGCAGTACAGCGGTTTAACCACTGCGCCACGAGGCGCATTATTGCTCATGCAATGGAAATAGGGTCTCCTCCACTGACCTGTTACAATTTACATTACTCCTGGGGGTGAGTGTTAAATAATAAAAGCAAGGAAAAACCCAAATAAAGGTATAATGAAGTTAATGAAACGAGTAAAAGAGTACTCACTGAGGGACCAAGTATTATTTGCATAATTTTGTTGTAAACCACCCAGACAGTACTCTCGCAAAAATAGTAATAACGTGTTTTATACTATGTTTTTCTCTAATTGTTTAAGAGGTGATCTAATTATCTCAGGACACAGATGAATTTGGAAGAAAGTTCACTGGGCCTCGTCTACAATGTCCCTGTCAGATATCCCAGGATGACATTTGTTTGCCATGTTCTCTACTCTGCAGCCTATACATTTTTCACTGTGGAAGTTGGCTTGCTTGGCATACCTAGCATTCTGCACAGATGCTTGATTATACAATTTAGACTGCTGATGGCACGTTCCGTTGTGCCTGTGATTAAGAAGACATATTCTCCCTTTGGAAAAACAATCTCCTCCTATCATCTTTTAATTCTTACAGTTCTCATAGGGAAGCAATGGGTAGTGACTAGAAGCTTGGAATTTACTTATGATCATTTCTGTGTCACATGAAGATGTTACAGATATCAAATGCTGACTTTTGATGGTGTATTGCACAGGAAATAAACTCCACCTACAGTCATTCAGATTACAAAGCAAGGCCAGAAGACCAGCAGTCGTAAAATCAAATCCACACAACGGAGTGAGCTCCCATCACTTCTCCCAGCTCCTGCCAACCTAGCAGTTCAAAAGCATGTAAATGTGAATCGGTAAATAGGTACCACCACGGTGGGAAGGTAATGGCATTCCGTGCCTAGACATCCTGGCCACATGACCATGGACAAACACTGGTTCTACGGCTTGGAGACGGGGATGAGCACCACACCCTAGAGTCGAACACGACTGGACTAAATGTCAAGGGGAACCTTTATCTTTCACTCATCCACCTACCCATCAAGGAACTATAACTTTCAATACCTTTGTTAAATCAACAGCATAGTTTTATTATAAGATAAGACATCTATTCTTCCATAACACAAATCCACAGATGCAATAAAAGCAAGCTTATTCAGATTACAAATCGTCCTTCAAGATAATACAGAGAAGCAAGAACAATACAATACTTAAGGACGTTATATTCTTTCACAATATGAAGATCCTTCAGATATCCTATTGTGTGTTAAGAGCATGAAACAAAAAGATTGCACATTCAGGTACTGGCTTGCTAAATGCTTCCATTCACTCACCACACCTTCATCTGAAGTTCAGATCTGTGACCCAGGCAGGTTCACACGTCAACACTGTGCTATGAATTGAATACCCACACCAATTTACTAGCTGACCCTTCCCAAACAAAAACACCAAGGTTCATGGAACGCTTTTCCAGCACATCACAGAAGATGATCAACAGAGATCAACCAACACACTGGATTTTTTAAAACAAACAAACAAACTTATTATGAAGTTTTACAATGTTCCTAATTCAAAGCAATTTATTAAGTTTAAAACCTTCTTTTTGCTTAAATTCCTCAGGAAAAATAACCTTTTTCCAGTACCAATATAAATAGCCAGCATATGTGATTTCTTACAAGGAGTTACTGCCATTCTACCTCTGTTCTCTGCTTAATATAAAAATCAGTACAGTGTTGAGGGTGGTGTTGGTGCTTTACAAAAATTGCTTTACAAAAATATGCTATGACCAAAGGATCTGGAAGTTTTAGCCATTTTTAAAATTCATCTTACTAATTAGAAAGATAACAAACAACAATGACCCATGCAATGGTAGCATGAAAACTCAACATTTCTGAAGAACAAATTCCATGCACAGCATGAAATTCAACATTGTTGAATGGACATCCGTTTACACAATGGGACTTTTGTCTATGCCTATCCCGTAACCCACAAAAGCTTTGGCATTTCCCACTGTGCTACTGAGGGTCTCCAAGCTCTTTGGGGCAAATTTTGAAGGAGCCCCGAGAGCTGCAGTGGAATGAAGAAATGGCTCTCCCTCCCTATTTCACTGTTCTGCCAGCGGGAAAACTAATTGGTACAACTCCTTGTTTTATATTTGATGGCTTTATATTTTAATGTTGTTGTTTGCAAGTTTTGAGTAAGTGCTTCACAACGACAGAACAGTTATCTATTAATAGCACATTTTAACCATAAAGTACTGAAAGCCAAACAGGACATGACACAGGAAATCTATGAACATGATCTCGCAAAGCTTTTTCAAGTGTTAACAGCAGCTGTAGTCATCTGAAAAAAAAAAGTTGCCCAGGTAACCAGAACTCAACTGCTATGGAAAGCCATCTGCAGCTTTTGTGGTTCCCCAGGGCAGGGAGACCCTCTATGGGGCTGGGAGCAGTGTCACACTACTCGTCACCCTTTTCACAATTTGTAATCACTTTTGCTTTCTGACAACAGATAAGTTGATCTGAAGATTATGCTGGCAAACTCTTAGCAGCAGCCTCAGATTGCCCTAGGTGCTCAAGTGGCAAGTGTAAATTAAAAGCTGTGTTTCTTTCTGTTTTCAACTGGCAAAGGGGCTAGTGAATGAAATGTGAAAAGTCAAGGTAATTTGTAGCTGTGCCTCAAAGAACATTAATACTAGATACCTTTTAAATTGAATGAGGGGATAGAATTAATCCACAAGTATTATCCAATTCTTAACAAAACTTGTGAATGTGGAATATTGTGCTTTTGCAACCATTTATTCAAAATGCCAGAAAATAGCCCAATATCGATGCACAATATTGGTCTGCATTACCAGCAAGAAAATGATGCCAAGCAGGGTGAAATCGCAGAATCTGGCTCCTTTTTTTCCATCAGTTAACCACTTCTTATCCTTATCCTTATTCTTATTCTTATACCAGCCTCATGGCGCAGAGGTTAAACCGCTGTACTGCAGCCAAAACTGTGCTCACGACCTGGGGTTCAATCCCAAGTAGCCAGCTCAAGGTTGACTCAGCCTTCTATCCTTCCGAGGTTGGTAAAATGAGTATCTAGCTCGCTGGGGGGGGGGGGGGGGGGAGGGGCAATGTGTAGCCTGCATCATTAACTTGTAAACCGCCCAGAGATTGCTTGAAGCACTACAGGGCGGTATATAAGCAGCACGCTTTTTGCTTTATCCAAACATAATGCACTTGTCAGGGCTGTTTTTCAACAAGTTCTCTAGGTATCTACTGTCTGGAGCCATTTAGTAATCAAAATGTCTAGAAGAAATTTGTCTTTCTGATTAACTATGAGCAGTCCAGTATATATCTGTGCAGCTGGAAGGTACTGGATTGTTAATCCTCTAGAATTTTACAGGGATTTGGAGTGCTTCTGTCCCATATAGCACACCCAGCCACCAGCACTGGGAAAGAAGTCTCAGCCATGTTCTTTCACGGCCAACATCCTTTTATGTTCAAGAGCAGAGCACAACACATTCATATCTTGAGAGAAAGCTGATGGAACCAAACACAGCTTCACTTCAAGATGCTTTTTTTTTTCAGGATTAATTGTTCTTGTCTAATTCTTGCCCTTACCCATAACTGCCATACTGATTTGATCTCGTATCAAAGCAGTGTAGTTGCCAAATGTGGTTCTCCAAATGTTTTGGGGTTACAATTTTCAGAATCACTGGCCACAGGAATAATATATGTAGGTTGGCAGGGACAGGATGCAGACAGTCTTAACTGTAGTTCCTCTTGCAATGCACAACAAGTGTGTAAACAATGTAGAAGAAACTTCTTGTAGAAAGCATGCAAGTCACATTCTTCTCCTTTCTTCATACTGTTTCTTTTCTAGAATAGCTCCATCGGTGGGTGAGAGAACCCAAGCCTAAATGTATATCTCAAAAGGACTATATCCATACAAACAAACAAAAATGGATTCCTTACCAACGTATAGAAGAGAAATTTCCCAGGAAGTGCCAATGTAAGCTTACAGTATAGTAGCTGAAAATCAAAGCTAAGAGTGAGAAAGGAATGCTATTTATACCACAGCTGGAACTGGAGGAGCCGCAATTGCCTTGCAGTTTACATCAGAGCATTTAACACTTGAAACTAAGATGAAAACATCCCTCACTGGTGTAAAAGAACTACCAGTTTTTGCATAAAATGTCAAGCAGACATGAACATACTTTCCTAAATAACTCTAAAGACATAGAAAACTGAATCCAATTCCAGAAACCTAAGTCTTAGCATAACATTTTTAAAACCACAACTACACAAATGGTATAAGAAACAAAATAAACTTCCTGAACTACTGATATCAACGCATGACGGTTTTTGAGTAATCTCTCCATTCTATAGTGATGAAGCCATTCAGAAAGTGTTTCTCTGCTAAACATTCTTCACTGTATTCCTGAATCCACCCATAGAGACAGTGGCTAGAATCCAAAAGAGTTTTTATCTGCTTTCATGAGTAGAACTGAGAGGGGGACAATCACAGCTCTTATACATAACTGAGTGCTACAGAAAATGTAACCACACTATTGCACTTATCAGCAGAGGAATGCGATTATCTAAAAATCTAGTTTTTTTCTAATTCTGCATAGTTTTGAGAAGATAAGTGATATCCTACTTGCCATGTTACTTTCTTAAAGCATGGTAAATTTGCCACTTGATAAATGGGCCTCTTCATTCAAGATAAGACAAACAGAAATCTATGATCATTTCATGAACTATTTGTATGATGAAGAACGTATCTTTACAGCAGAGGTTTAAACCTGTTCTCAAAACCATCTGCAGAAATGTCCACCAGTATCCACTTCTGCTCGTCCAAAGTTTCAATTTTTAAATTGAATTATCTGAGGGATCAGCACACTGGACAGTTTCCCCCAACTTTTCTTCAAATTGATTCAAAGTCTCTTATACCACAGTGCTGGCAGTTTCCTCTGCCAAAATTATTGTTACTGTTCATGTGGAAACAATCCATCATCCTGTTGAATGAATCCACACATAAAATGTTCATGGAGATCACAGCCTCCCATCACGGTAAGACTACCCTCTTCCTCACTCTTTCTCTCATCCCTCATGTTCAGACTATTACATCAACATTTTCTCTTTAAAATTTTGACAGGTGATATAGTGCTGATCTGACAGAACCATTTAGTTTTTTAAAATCATTCTGACAGATGATCACAGGGGAGTTATTATGTGAAAAGGAAACAGAACTGATATACAAGAAATTTTTAAAAATGAAAATAGCAGTGTTGCACTTAGGTAAAGGTAAAGGTTCCCCTTGACATTTTCAGTCCAGTCGTGTCCGACTTTAGGGGGCGGCGCTCATCCCGCTTTTCAAGCCATAGAGCCAGCGCCTGTCCAAAGACAGTTTTCCATTGTCATATGGCCAGTGTGACTAGGGAATGCCGTTTTACCTTCCCACCGAGATGGTACCTATTTATCTACTCTCATATACATGCTTTCGAACTGCTAGGTTGGCGAGGAGTTGGGACAAAGTGACAAGAGCTCACTCCATCACGTGGATTCGATCTTACGACTGCTGGTCTTCTGACCCTGCAGCACAGGCTTCTGTGGTTTAGCCCACAGCGCCACCACATCCCTAGTGTTGCACTTATAGATGTGCAAAAGTAGGTGATACTTTTATTTGGACTTTTTTAAAAAAACAAACAAACAATAGTGTTCTAATAAAGGCATCACCACCCATGATTGCTGATCATTAGTTAGAGCTTAGTCTGCAGCTTTGCAAGCCTTCTCAAGTGCTCCAGGGGAGAGGGGGCAAGAGAGGAAGTGTTAATTGCTTCAGACTGGCTGGAGGACAGAGGTGTGCACAGATGCAACACAGCACAAGAGGGAGATCGATGGGGTGGGTGGGGAACAGACCGTAACCAAGTGAAATTGAGCCAGAGAAGGGACAAGGCTTGAACAGGTATGGGCTTTGCTGCTTGAATTCTGCATTCACCCTCTTGCACTTCACACCCTTGCAGGTGTCGCTGCCTTTTCAAATGTGCTCCCAATCTCACCAATTTAGAAAGCAGATATTATGCCTTCTTTCCTTTTAAAAAGATTGAGGGATAATATAGCACTGGTGTGATGCAATGCTATTTTTGACAGTACCACTACATTTTTTAAAAAAAAATATTCCCTGGAAAGTGAAGAAGTGGTTACTGGAGGAGGATGTTCCATTTACGGGCCCCATCACACCACATTGAAGATGTCACCCTCAGTATCACCTAGGACACCCTCAGCCACTGTTCATTCAGGCTGTTACCGGCAACCATACAGGACAAAAACTGAAACAAAGTAATGCCTGCTGAATTGCCACAAAAAAGTTTTAGCCCCTGCCAGCCATACCACTACTACCATGAAAAATGACTGGGCTTACTTGCAGTAAGTTTCACATCATCTTGCCAGTGGATAGAAGTCAAAACTGACCATGGTAAATACAGCATAAAACACATGACTGTTTGCAATGCAATCACCACCATCAACTACAGAGCTGGAAAGGACCCTATGAATCATTGAGTCCAGCCCCCATCAAGGAGACAAAGTCAGGAATCAAACTCCCAGACTCTGGTTCAGCAGCCAGATAACTATTCCACAGGGCTATCCAGCAGAGGGTGGAAATTCAATTCCCCACTGTGCCTTCTTGACAGGGTCTGGATTTGATAATCCATACAGTCTCTTCCAGCTCTGCAGTTCTAAGATGAGTAGTAAGTAGTAGTAGTAGTAGTAGTACTTCTATTTGTGGCTACCAGTGATTACCACCTCCAGAGAGAGGAAAAGTTATTTTACAGATTATATTGAGAAAGGGCATGCTAGCTATGGGGCTCTGGGAATTACAAACAACAACGACAACAACCATCACCATCGTCATCACTTCCAACTCTACCATATTTTTCTGAGTATAAGACCCTCAAATGTATAAGATGACCCCCAGTTTTGACCTTTGCCAGACGTGGAGGTGAAGGAGCAGCCACACTTAGCCATCCCTCATGGCTGCCCATTGACTGCTGCCACTGGTACCACACAATCACCTCCTCCAGCACCACTCGTGGGCTTCCTTCAGGCAGGAGACAAGGTGGTGGTGTGACCTTGTCATGAGTGCAGCCGAAGATCTGTAACCTGAAGGGTTAACTGTAGCTGAGGAGAATGCTGAGCAATCAGAAATACAAACACCTGAATCGCCTCCAGATTCTCCTCCCCCAGTAGACAGGCTGAGGTCCAGGCTTCGGGGAAGACTTATCACGAAAAGGTCAGAGGATCGCTTGAAGGCTGCCCGCAGAAACATCCAATCAACTAGCCCTTAATTCTGACAGGATGAAAAGGCTTCCAGCAGTTTAAGGGCTGTTTTTACTATATAAACAGCTCTCAGGCGGCTGAAAGTCTGTGGAAGCAACAAGTCAAACCTCTGTCTTGCATCCATGCTCCTGACAACCTTGAACCTTGTTCTCTGGACCCTTGGCTTTGGACTCTGACCCTGGATTATGTTGTGCATTTTGGCTTTGGACTCTGACCCTGGACTATGTTGTGTGAGTTGGCTTTGGTATTTGGATATCAGCTCTGCATTCCCTGAATTCCTGACATACGACTGGCTGTTGTAACCCCTGGGAATGTGACAGACCTGGAAGTGAGCCCAGGCAGTGGCACTGGAGGAGGCGATTGGCCAGTGGCAGCGGCAGCAGCAAGAGGTGGAGGTGAAGGAGCAGCAACACTTGGCTGCCTCTCACGGCTGCCCATTGACTGCTGCCACCACCGCCCAATCTCCTCCAGTGCCACTGCCAGAGCCCATCTCCAGCTCATGCCATTGCCTTGTCTCCTGGCCGAAGGAAGCCTGTGAGTGGCGCTAGAGGAGGTGATCCAGCAGTGGTGGCAGCAGTCAATGGGCAGCCGTGAGAGGATGCTGAGTGTGGCTGCTCCTTCGCCTTTCCCTCCGCCTCCGCCTTCTTCCATGTATAAGATGACCCTCAATTTTTCCTGTAATGATTTTTGGGAAAGGGGTCATTTTATACACGGAAAAATACGGTACCTCCAGAACCAGAGGCAGTATGCAGGCCTTCAGTCTATGACTATTTTCTTGTGTTGCTGTCATGCTTTTGGATTGTTCAAAAAAGTTCATTAAATAAATTTAAGTTAATGCAGTGCTGAAAAAAATGGTAGTAAAAGTGAATGAATTGAGACTCTTTTCAAGAAGTTTTTCACTTTTTTCTCAGACTTGCAAATTAAGTTAAAAAAAAACACACAATGAAGTAATGCCCAAGATGAGAAGCGTGACATAGGATGTTGCACAATAGGATTCATAAAGAAACAGCGAGAACAAGATCAGCAGGAATCAACTACTGTATTTGTCAGACAAGATAGAGGGGAAAAAATTTACACAGACATCTCTTCATCACTTCCTGTGGAAGGCTTCAGGTTCATGAAGAAACCAATGAAGAAGCCTGCCTTTCAGAGCTGCAGCATCAAGCATGAAATCCCACACTGGGGCAATCTGAGACAAAGGACATATTAACTTTCAAAAAAGAAAAATCGACAGTCTGCTCATTCTTTTGCCATGACACAGAAGTATGCTTAAAACAGTTGGTATGCAAGATGGTCTGCCCTTGCCCATCTCAAAAGCCTAGCAAGGCGCCTAGAGAAGCCGTTCAGATGAAGGCTTCACTCAGGTCTTGGCTAAGGTCAGCAATTAAACCTTTGTTCTCAGATAAAATAGTCTTCCTCGAATAATCCAAATGCAGAACACAGGGTATTTTAAAAGAACATTTCAAAGAGTAAACAGAACTGCTGCATTTAAATCCTACTCCCCCTGGGTTCTTCCCGTCACAACACATCTTTCAGCCAACAATGTATAAACATTGGCTGCATTTTAATATGAAGTGAGGGGGTTTGGATGAGTGGAGAAAGAAATTCTTTTCTTGTCTCTTCAGGTTCCTTAGAATTCCAACTTGCTAATCAAAAGCAAAAAAAGAAAAGAAAAAGGAAACATCTCTCTCTTTTTTCCAAAACAATATTTTATATCCAAAGCCAGGCTGCAAGGAGCGATGAGGAATATTTCAAGAATCTCTTCTTACAGCTGACTGCACAACTAGAATTAAACGGTGATGAAGGGAAACCTCATTTGTGAAAGAACTGAGCTTTGATCCCCTGTCAAATCATTGAAACCTGCAGCACCTCTTCCATTAGTTGACACTGACAATAGTCTACAGCTACATAAAAGATACATTGGAGGTAGAGCTATCTATGTCTGGGCAGAGTTCTGCAGAAACGATCACCACTGCGCTTTGAATTAAGCTTCTGCTTGCTATCAAGCTTGACACACTCCTCCACAGCTCTTTCATATATACCATTTAATAGAAGGCTCCTGCAAAAAAATAACTGTTCTTTTGATGGTTTTCAGATTGGTTTCTTATGACACAGCTGGCTGAATATCTCTTGTGAGGTCGCTACCTGGATGTGGAGCTAGAGACCGGGAGTTTGATTCCTCACTGTGCCTACACAGAGGTGACTACATAGCCTTGGGTCAGTTACAGAGCCCCAGAGTATCCCTCAAAGAAGGGACTGGTAAACCAGCTATGAGTACTCAACACCTAGAAAACTTTGTAAAGGTTTGCCGTAAGTCAGCATCAATTTGATGGCAGGTATTTGTTAATAATTTATTATTACGTATTTATTATTTATTTTTATTAATAATTATTATTGTTAAGATGTGTGCAATTATTTTATTTTTCATATATGTTAATTTGTATCACTTTCACCTCATTTATCCCTGACCACCCACAAATATTTAATTTTCCTAGACTTCGAGCCCCTTGGAGAGAAATTAGGTGGAAACAGAGACTTAAAAAAAACTTCAGATAGAACTAGCCTTTCAAGGAATACATTCACTTCTTCACTTTGTTTCCTGGGGGAAAGCCCTGAGCAGAACTCCAGTACCCTGTTGAGAGAAAGATTTATGAATAACACCTCATAGTATGCAGGACTTGTTTCTTTAAGAGGCAAGTTTAAAAGTAACTCCCTCTCCTTTGAGAGGAGGTTAAGCAGGATTATTAAGTGGTGCTTTCAGAGTTTATGTTTTTCTTGTCACTATAAATAGTTGAGCTACCTATGGTCTGCATCAATCAGCCTGTATATAAGAAAGCCATTTTATCTCCTCAAATTTAAAGCAATTAACAATTTGAACTAGCTGAGTCCTTTCCATCTCCAATAATTTCTCAAACTCTGTTTTCTTTTCTTCTGCCTTTCACCCCCTTACATGTCTAGCACACCAATGATGGCAAACAACCAAAGAAAGGAAGGAGGTAACTCATTCCTTCTCCCCACTTCCTAGCACCTAGGCACCCCACAGCCCATAAGGCCCCTTAAAATGTAGCCTTTTCAAGGGCTACTGAAATGCATATTGTTGAGGCTAGTTTTCTTATTAATTAACAAAGCCCTGAATTCTACTGCTTTCCATCTTTATCTTGCATCTGTTTCCAAGGACTCTAGCCAACAGGCAAGACCTCAGAGACAAACTCCAGTTCAGAGTGCAACCCTACCCAGGTAAGAATTCAGGGTTACCCCTATATCGCATGAGCACTGCAAGAAAACTCATGTTTGAGCCCCAGATGCATACACCTTCCTTACACACTCAACATGGTCAGCACTGTTTGATTTGGGAAGAGACCCATAAAAGAGAACATAACTATCCAGAGCATGCAGACATAACTTCTTGCTACTGCTTGAGAATCTCATGGTGATTTTGCTGCTATCTAATTGCTTTTAAGTGTGATATTTATATAGTGTTTTAAAATTTCTTATTTTACTTGTCTCTATGGGGAGAAAGGCAGCATATAAACAATTCAAATAAATAAATAAATTTGTGTAGTGAGCTCAGAACTTTATTCCAGAACTATATACAGTGGTGCCTTGCTTAACGGGCGCCCCGTTTAACGACAAATCCGCATAGCGATTAAGATTTTGTGGGGAAAAATCGCTTTGCGATGATCGCGGGGAAGCGATCATCGCAAATGCCCCATTTTCGCACAGTTGATCGGCAGGGCTTCAGGATGATCGGGGAAAAGCGCCCCGATCATCCTGAAGCCCCGTCGATCCGCTGGGCAAAAATGCAAGCTTCGGTATGATGGGGGAGAAGCGCTTCCCCCCATCATCCCGAAGCCCCGCCGATCAGCTGGGCAAAAATGCAGGCTTTGGGGTGATGGGGGGGGAAGCGCTTCCCCCCCATCATCCCGAAGCCCCGCTGATCAGCTGGGCGAAAACTGGGCGTTTGCGATGATCACGCAGAAGCGATCACTGCAACACCCCCATTTTCGCACAGCGGATCGGCGGTTCCAAAATGGCCGCCACTGTTTTGCCTCGCTTTAGAGGCACCGAAAATGGCCACCCCTATGGAGGATCTTCGCTTAAGGTCAGTTTTTAAGCCCACAGGAACGCATTAAACAAGTTTTAATGCGTTTCTCTGGGCTTTTAAAAATCGCTTAGTGACGAAATCCCTTAACGACGTTTTTCCTGGATCGGATTAACATCGCTAAGCGAGGTACCACTGTACAGCAGAAAAATCTTCACTTTCTTAGTCTCTCCCAGATCCTTTTTTCCTCTAGATGATGATGGTTAAGCTTCACCTCCTACAAGTCCTGTTCAGGTCCCCTCAGTAGTTTTAATCACCCCGCCAGTCCTTCAATGTCTTTGTTCCCTCTTGTACTCCTTATTAGTTTGGAGGCCCCTCTCTAGTTGTCACACCCTTTTAAATTGCCTCTCTCTCCTCCAGTGCCTCAGCTGGGTTGGGGTCAGTGTTGGTAGGGTAGGACTAGTGCTGCAAGTGTGGGTCCAGCCCACCTCATAATAGGTTTGACATTGGGTGAGTCTAACAGCCCTCTGGTGTTACCACTGTGGGTTTGTTGGGTACTGGGGTTCATGGAAGATCTTTCTGGTGAGGGTCGTACATCCATAGTAGGAGAGGACGTTCAGGCAAAAAGGACACTCCTGCCACTCTGGAATGTTAGTCCAAATTGTCTCCTCTTTCTCTTCTTCAAGATCTTCTCCTATGTTAGTTGCCCCTTTTCGTTTTACACTACACTTTTCTCCCCTTTCTGAACGTGCTCCTGCTTTTCTGTCTTCTGGGACTGCACAACTGTTGAATCAGTCTTTGCAGACAACTTGTCCCATCACAGCTATTGCCCAAGGGAAGGATTCCACAAGTAATCCTCCTGCATGGTGCTCAGAGGAAGGCATGTTATGGAAGGCATCAAGGTCAACCCTTACCATGCACTGATGAACTCCCACTCAGACATTCACTGAAGTAAGGTGTCAATTGTCTTCTTCCCCATGGAGAGGTGGGAAATAGAGTTCGAGCCAGAATCTACATCTCAACACAGTGAGGTGTTTCTGACACTGGTGTGTCACATTACTATTCAAAGCACAATCAAATTAGTACAGAGCCTTGTATTCACTTGATTGAATCTTGTAGTCTTCTGTCTCCTGCTAACTAATGCAACATTCTTATTCCAATCACTTATATTTCTTGCTCTTTTCAGTCTCATGTGTATACTATACCCACCTAGCTGTCTCTATCTAGAGTTCAGGTACATTGTGAGAAATCTATACCATGAAAGCTTAAGACACAATATATTTTCTATCTTTAAAGGATGTCATGGGTTTTTTGTTTTTGTTGCCAGAAATCAATACGGTAGCCTTTCGGAATACATTCTGATTGTGTCCCTTTAAACTGTAGACTTTTGATTAACGTGGAAACTTTGACATCTCTATTTTTGTCTTATTCAGGAATGCTTGGACAAGCTCAGATGGGAGGTTAAAATTAACTCACAAGATAATAACAGTGATTCTTCAAAGATCACCTCCTGCAAGTAGAATGAAGGCAGATGGTGCCTATGTATTCAACTAGGGTAACAGTGACCACAGCATAGTTGTCAATCAAATATGTTTTGGAAGGGATGCATTCCATCTGTGTTTTAATTACTTTAACAAACGTATTCACTTGATCCACAGTCTCATAAAAGTACTGGAAAGCTTCCCATCACACATAAAATGTGTGCTACTAACCTAATGCAAATAGCTTTATGAGAATGAAAAACCATTTGGTTCAAGGACTAATGTATCAAAATATTTTAATATAAAAGGATAGAATAAGCAGCAATTAAAGAATGGGCATAATTTAAGAAGCACTTGCATTATTCTATAAGCTATCTAGCATCTGACATCAACATTAAACACACAAGATGGAGACCAGTTATAAATTATAATCTGGCTGTGACTATAACAGATTCATGCCTACATATTATTATTTCTTTTAATTTACAAGATTTTTTAGCCCTGCCATTACCAATGGTGCCTGCACGGCGTAAAACAATATTAAAGCTTTAAAAACATTAAAACCATTAAAAATAGGCAATATTACAATATCCTATATTAAAAACAATCATTAAAACATTAATATTAATAAATTATAAGTATATAAGATTAAAAGAAGCAGATCTACACTGTTAAGACATACTTTGTAAACTACAAACTGACAAAAGCAGTAAGGTATGAAAATAAACAGGAAGCAGTTATTTATAAGATATTAAAACTAGTATTAAAATCTGATTTGCTATAGATAACATGTAGAGTTCAAAACGAATACTTTCAGCAACATAAACCTGACTCTACAGCTAAAGTGACAGATACACAAAGCAGTAAAGCAAAACCTGATTTTTCAGTCAATTATATCCTTCACTTAACTTTGTCAATTATTTTAATTAAGTATTCTTGTAACTGGCAACTCTTTCATCTCTCTTTCTAAAAATGTGCCCAATGTCTTGGTGATAGGCATGGGAGTGATGTCAAGAATGGGGCAAATAAGTGTCATGTGTGATTGATTTCTGTCCGAAACTCTCAGAATAGTTTCCTCCTCCAAGTCTGACATCACTATTTGAATGCTGTGTGCATTTTCACCTTAAGTATTGTCTTATAGTAGAAACATGATTCACAGGGTCAGAGCAATAGGGCTTATCACTCAGTGAAGATGATGATGTCATATTTGCCCATCTTCTGAAGCTTATTCATCTCTAAGCTAAGCAGCAATCCTCAAAGCAGACTGTGCGGTATGAGTTTTTCCTTTGTGAGCTATCCCAGTTATAATGCAAAGTACTTTAGCATGGTTTGGTCTTAAGAAGGCAGTTAAGAATCAGTCCAAGAGTGGATGAAAATTGTTGGAATCGATTTGTCAATGTGGATCAACACAGGGTGTCAGACTTGTGGACCCCTACAGCTATGGGGACTGACATGCTGGCAGCTCACACTATTAAATTTATCACTACACTACTACCTGAGACTGCCTGAGGAAAGCACTGAATTACATCATTCTGATAGTCATTGATCTTGTCTAAGACAGAGCTGTCAATTAATTACAGCATAAGACAATTATATTCTGTTCCAAAATCTATTTAACACAGAACACCACATTAGAGTTGCAATGTATTAACATATACTGTACGTATACCTTCGCAAATAATGGCAACAGCAGTTTCTCTTGTTGCACAACTGTCAGATTTTTGATATATGGAAGCTACATACTACTCATGGCACAGTGGTTAAACTGTAGTATTACAAACTCTGCTCATGGTAGGTGAACTTTGGCAGCCAGATCAAGGTTCACTCAACCTTCCATCCTTCCAAGGTCAGTAAAATGAGTGCCCAGCTCACAGGAGTGGGGGATATGTAGCCTGTATAATTAAATTGCAAATCCAGAGAGTGATTTAAGCACATTTTATTGTCTCTTTTCTTTTTTCTTTCTTTCTCTTTCTTTTTCCATTTTCTCTCTCTCTCTTTTTTAACTCCTTAACCTTCACTAGATGGTATAAACCATTATGAAACATCTTCATCTAGGGCACTGGTTCCCAATATTGGGTCCCTGGATATTCTTGGACTCCCAGAAATCCTGGCCAGCACAGCTAGTGATGAAGCTTCTGAGAGTTTTAGTCCAAGAATATCTGGGGACCAAAGGTTAAAAACCACCGCTCTATGGCAAACACTATTTCCAGCTAGAGCTACTATCTCAAGTGATGTTCAATGAATTAACATGAACATGAAACTAGGTAAATAAAATTTGTCATCAATGCTATGACCCAACTGTTATAAGCAAACAAACAGAAATATTGTAACAGTTTAAAACTAACAGATTTGTTTCAGTGGGTGCTTTTCTGGATCACAATCCACTTCTTCAGACAGAGTGCAAAGAAGTAGATTACAGTCTTAAAAAATTCACAGTGGAAAAAAATCCATTAGTTTTAACAATATTTTAAACACAGTATTTTTGTTGTTACTGAAGAAAACTAACATGGCTACTTCAGTCAATATCCCCACACCACATAATGAGATCAATGAATATGCATAAGAAGAAGACTGCCTTCTTTCCACAAGGGGTTCATTGAATGTCAAAAGATACACAAACATTGTCTTCAAACAGCACAAGAGCAGAGAGCTGTGGTAACTGGAGTGAGGAATTTTGTCCCCTCCAGTATTCTGGACTACTTCTTTAAGAAGCCACATCCAACTTGGCCAAAGGCTTGATAAGGAATCATTGGGACAAAACATTTAAAAGGCCAAAGATTTCCCACCACTGGTCCAAATAATTCTGAATTCAGTTTAGCTGGCCATAACAAAGACTGCTGGAGATCAGTTACAGAAGAACATATATACACAAAAAGACCCCTCCCTTAACTATACTTTACCTAATACTTCTACAATTGCTTCCACAACATTTTAAACATGTTAAGGATGTATTCGTGAAGGCTTTCACGGCCGGGATCTAATGGTTGCTGTGGGTTTTTCGGGCTTCTTGGCCATGTTCTGAAAGTGGTTCTTCCTAACGTTTCGCCAGTCTCTGTGGCCGGCACCTTCAGAGGACAGCAAACTGTGCTCTGGGTAGGCTCTCCCACTCTCAAGCCTACCCAGAGCATAGTTTGCTGTCCTCTGAAGATGCCGGCCACAGAGACTGGTGAAACGTTAGGAAGAACCACTTTCAGAACATGGCCAAGAAGCCCAAAAAACCCACAACAACCATGTTAAAGATGGCCACCCATGTTTTTCACCTTCCTGACATGTTTACCTACAACCCACATGACTGCCCATTCAAGGAGATGAGTAACACTGAAAACACACCAGGAGGGCAAGTCATATGCTTAAACGCCCTATGCTGTCCAGGGTACATTAACAAGTCTCTATCTGTATGAATCCCTGGCACATTTACAAACCACGCTGCTGCCCAGAAGATCTAGTTTACCAGGAAAGCAAATCACATGCAGACTGGCACCAGACTAATCAGAAAGTAGCAGCTAACATGCTAATCAGGTTGTCCTAAATTCTGCAGCAAAAAAGGAAATGACTGGCAATAAGCAAAAGTTGCCAGAGGCAAGGAACAAAATCTGCATTCTTTAAGTACCTGGCTCAACCAGACAAGTTTAGCTCCTTTTTCAATGGCACATATCTTTCTTTATTTGTATCAGAATGTTGCACAATTCAAAATCATGGCCACACATGAAATATAGGCAAAATGAAACATTTATTTTATTTTATTTTATGTTATTTATATCCTGTCCACCGAGACCGAAGTCTACTCTCGGCAGCTGACAACAAATTCATAACACAATAACAGTATAAGATAAAAACAACAACATTAATATGATTCAAGATGGCAAAAAAAAATTTAAAAAATGACAGGAGCAAAGGCCTGCCTAATAGTTAAAATTGTGACTGGAAGCAGTCAACTTGAAAAAAAAACTGAGAGGGGAATTGCTAAATTTGGAGAGGATATGCCCATCTACACCTGCTAGCCTGGACAGAAGTATCATCACCAGAGTACCTGTGTACATCTGCTGCCAGTGAAGGGGCATGCAACTGCTGTTGTGTCTTGCTACCTGGCTCTGTACAGGCAAATGATCAATTAATGTGTGAACATAATGTCAACACAGCCATTCACTGTGATACAACATGACTCTTACTGGATGAAATCCTGTCACAAAACTGTCACCTGTGGACATCACTACTGGATGGCATTATCAGCAGGGAGAGATTTTTAGTACTATCTACTTTTGGCCATAGCAGTAGGGGAACAGACTAAATTCAATGCCTCCTCTCCCAGGCACCAACAATATACCCCCGCAATGAGAACAGGCATCCTTCTAGTGATCAACAAGCCAGTGACTTGTTGGATTAGTGTTTGTATACAAAGCAAAACACAATTTCTACAATTTATCATTTATATGCCATTGACATTTAATTACATTTTCCTCACCCAAAGGGTTGGCACATAATACATAGATGACTAGGCATTTGAAATGACATATCAGCAGTGCATATCTCATTATTCTGGATGCTTGCTACATAACATATACTCCCAAGAACGGTGACACTTTCTGAATCATACAGGAAAACAGTTTCCAAGAAAATAAATATTATTGAAACAAAATGGATTTATGTACAACCACTTCTGGATGGGACTGCACTCCCTTGAAGGATCAGGTTTGCTAGTTGGAATAGTCTTGCCTTCTGGTAGGACAGTTGGCTACTGTAAACAGGAGTACTGTATTTTTACCCAGTTTTGGCTCTATCCCTTCCCAGGAAGGGCAGGTTTTGGCCACTAGAGTTGTAAAGTATACTTAATAAAGCACAAAATAAAGGGTGGCTGTTGAAAGAGGCCTAATCCTTCAAGTTCATTGCAAGAAAGACAACTATTGTAATTATGCATAAACTGTGCTATTTGTTTTAAAATTCTTAATTTCTTAAATTGTGCCCCAACCCAAAACAAACAAAATTCTTATTCTTTTCTTCTTTTCTTGCTGTGAATTAGACAAAATCTTCTTGACTCTCATGGGGTAAGAATAATTTTGCAGTTCCTTGGCTCAGTCAACAGGCATGAAACAAGCAAAGATTTACCTTCCTATTGGCCACAGTGATCTATGCCTTAATTACATCTTGTTTAGATTGCTGAAACAGTATGTGGCAATGCCTTAAAAATAAAAAAAAGGTTGCAATTAGTGCAAAAAAAGGAGTGTTTCGAGTCTCTGACATCCAGTTTAGAGACTAAGTTGAAAAGTATGGTTTTGTCCTCAAAAGCCCTAAAAGACTTTCAGATATACTAGAAATTATATCTGAAAGCCTATTTTGAATTGGAAGCCTTCACAACAGAGGCCTTGTTCCACATCCTACCATTCTTGAGAAGTTAGATTGGTGAATATATGAGGCATGTTTTTTTTTTCTGTACCAGCATCTCATTCGCAGACCTCCCTCCAGAAGAAAGTCAGGCTGGCTTCATCTTTATTGTGCTTCTAAAAGGCAGACAGAACAGTAGGTCAAAAACACTACTTTTGTCTTTAAATTCTGTTTTGAAAATAATGTTTTGTTTTTGCTCTCTTTTTATGCTGTATGTTGCCATTTTACAGACACTGGTGGGTAGAAAAGAAATATATAAAGAATTATGTTTAAAGATTACAACGATAGTGGTGAATAGAGACTTAGATTATGACACATTGTATGCCTTGTGCCACATGATGCCACAGCTGCTGCACATTCTCTTCGACCAATCACCCAGCCAGCTGCCCCACTCACAAGCCTCCATAAGTCACCTGGGTCATCCTCCATCACCAGCTGCCCAGTCTGGGAAGGAACTCGGGTTGTCCTTCCTTGCCTCCTCTGGCAGCTGACCACTCAGTCAAAGAGGGGGGATGGGGAGTCCCCCTGTGCAGCTGTTCAGTGGATGACTGCTGGAGGAGGCAGGGAAGGGCAGTCTGAGCTTCTTCCCAGACTGGGCAACCACAAAAGGAGGATGACCTGGGTGGCATGCAGAGGACTGTGGGGGGGGCAGCCAGCTGGGGGTGGTGTGGTTGGGGGGAATGTGCTGCAGCTGTGGCACCATGTGGCAGAAGTCATATGATGCAGCATAACTTAAGTCATGCCCAGCTCTAGTTGTGATCAAATCCTCTATGACAATGGCTCCTAGCCTTGGGTCCCTAGTAGAATAAAACTCCCAGAAGCCTTCACCACTAGCTGTGCTGGTCAGGATTTCTGTGTGTTGTAGTCCAAGATAACTGGGCACCCAAGATTGGGAACCACTGCTCTATGATATACATCTGCTTAAGACAGCATACAAATACTTCACTCAATCAATCATTCATTCAATCAATCAATCAATAAAAATAACATTCTAAGCAAAGCATTTTTGTGCATACCTTCCATGATTAAATACATGCTGGCTTGCTGACATTTAATGCTTAAAGTCTTTTGCAGGATAAGAATTAGTTCTTTAAGTCTTTCAAAGATAATCTAAGAGAGATCTTCTTCCACAGAGTTAGAGAATCAGTAGGCGGGTGAGCAAGGAACCTCAATTGATTTTAAAGACTAAACATCGTCCTCGTAGTAATAAATCTATTAGAAATAAGACAGATGCTATGAAGAGTCTTTTTTAATGATCCAGTAGAAGATTTAATCTATGTCTGCTTTCACAAGCTCTAGAATGAAAAGTAGCCCTTACTCATTTGTATGCTTTTTTCTGAAGGATGAACCACACTGAAACTAATGTCAAAGCCTAGGGGTTTGAACCACAAGGCTGAGAAGACTTTATGGCAAATTTTATCAATTTATTGTGTAACCTTAGTTTTCAATTTTTTTTAAAAAAAAATCTGTTATTGAGTTAGCTACACTTTAAACATACTAGGCATGTTTCCTGGCTTTTGGATGATATTTATTTGTTCCAGAGCAGTCTTTACTGCTGGCTTAGGACAATGGTACCAGAGATTAAAAAAGAGGTTTTTTTTTTTAAAGAACTCCCAGAATCCCACAGACAGCATGGGCCAAAAGGAAGGAAGGAAGGAAGGAAGGAAGGAAGGAAGGAAGGAAGGAAGGAAGGATTCAAAAAAATCAATTCCCCCTCTCTTAACATAAACATGTGAGGAGAGAGTTTTAGCTAGGGAAAGGCTCTTTTGTGGAATTCATGTTCTTTTGGCATTTTCTGAAAACACAAATGTTTTGTATTTACAAAAGAAGGATATATGAACATTTCATGTTCCTTTTGCTCTTCCGTGTAACCTTTCCATGCCCTTTGAATGTTACGTTTGCCTGAGTTTTTCATCTACCATAACAATATATGAGACTCTGGCCGGGCTGGTGCTGGAGGTGCCGAGAGAGAAAGAGAGCCAGAGAGCTGCTTCCCTGGAAGAGGTGGTGGCGGTGGCAGCTGCTGTTGGCAGCTTGGAGGAGCTCTTCAAGGATGGGCCAGGAGCGAGCTCCACTCGGAGGTGGCTCTGGTGCTTGAGGAAAAGGGCTGGCAGTGCACCTCGCTCACCGGCTCTTCCCCAAGACAGTGCCTCTTGCACCCTCCATCCAGAACTGCTGCCTCCCAGCTGGCAGACAGGCTGTCTTGGGAGAGAGCCAGCGAGCGAGGCGAGGCTTTTTTAACTCTTGACAGCAGAGGACGCATGGGCGCTTCGGGGGGGCAGGCAAGGCAGGGGCTGCAAACTATTGACCAGCGGGTCGCAAATGGCCCCCGGGCCGCATGTTTGAGACCCCTGCACTACACAGTAAACTTGCTGCTGTAGATGTTGTTGATCATTTGATTATTCTACTGGATTCACTAAATTGCTTTAAGTGATGTCTGTTAATGGCCTTGCACACTATTTTAGCAGAAAAGTCAGATTCAGACATTAAGAATTTAAGACTGACCAGGGTGGTTCTGTTTGTAGTGCCCTTGAGTAATCTCAGAAGACGACTAACAAGGCTATCAAATGTGGGAGAGGTTCTTGCTGGTGACATCTCAGCTTTGGAAATCCTATCAGATATTTCATTGTCCCCTGGATTGTCATCATTCAGGTGCTAGTTCTTTGTACAAGTGTTCAAGATATAATCAAGTGTTTAACTTGTTCACTGTTGTTGGCATTTTACAGCATTTGTTTGTAGTAATTTTTTTAAAAAAAATAACTGGGTGTTTCATGCAGCTGTTCTGAGAAAGAGCAAGATATAAAACAAATAATGATATAATCATAACAGCAGTAGTAGTACAACAACAACAGATTGTGTGTGCCAATTTTCACCTGTCTGACTCCAGTAGAGCTCCAAGGCCATGAAACCTATCCCTTTGAAACTTGGCAGATCTCCAGAGTATCATGTCAGGATTATTTTGTTTTGTGTTTCCTTCTTTGTTTCTTAAAGATTAATTAAAAAGCAATTAATCCTCAGGCAATGGGCCTCCCTAATTTTCTAGATACAAGCTTGGAGTCAGGTCTGGGAGATTGATTTCTTCACAAGGCCTCTAGACAACAGGGCTCTCTAGGACCTGCAAACCCTTCCAAGAGTTCAGAAAGAGAGAAGACCCCCCCCCCCACACACACACCTGATAGACAGGAGAAGAATATGGAAGGGCTAAATGAGTACCCAGTGCAGGCAGGGGAGAGAGAAAACTGGTTAAGAAAACAAAGAGTGGAAGGATACAGAGAAATCCCTGAGCATGAGGCGGGAAAGTCAGTTACAAAGAAAAAGGAAGCGAGGAGAAGAGAATGGAAGGTGGTAAAAGAAACAGAGCAGATGGGAAAAGAAAGACAGAATTGGGGCACTAATGAGTTTTTAATGCTTGCAAAGCTGTGCACTTCTGCTAGAAACAATAATAACCATCACTGAACAATAGGTTGCAGTTCTGATAGGAATAATTCACTGGATTGTTCTATCATCTAAATAACCTTCATGAAGAGTTTTGACATAGCTTCTCTTAATATAATCCATTCCTAGATTAACTTCTCACCACTATTACCAAGGAATGGATTATTTACTGAATCAAGATGTTTCATATCACTCTTTCATTTAACTATTAGGTGCCAGATGTCACAATAAATCATAGTTCAAGAAAAGAATGCATTTCAGTACCCTGTTTCCCCGAAAATAAGAAAGGGTCTTATATTAATTTTTGCTCCAAAAATGCATTAGGGTTTATTTTCAGGTGATGTTTTATTTTTGTCATGCACAACCATCTACATTTATTCAAATGCAGACATGTCATCTTCTGGTTGCTGCACAATGGCAGACGGCAGGGTTTCACTTAACTAGGGCTTATTTTTGGAGTGGGACTTATATTACGAGCATCCTGAAAAATCATACTCATTTTCAGGTTAGGTCTTATTTTAGGGGAAACAAGTTAAATCCTGGTCTCAGGAAATCACCCCTAACTCTTCTTATCTCCTCTGATACAGTTACAAAACTGTCAGCTTTTGCTTTAGCCTTCAGTCAGGTACTGTTTAGCTTTATGTTCAAACCATTCATTGAAACTAATCTTGAATAAGGTTTGTTGGAAAAGGAGATCTCATAAACGATGGCTTTACTTTGGCATGTTTCAAACAAGTGGCAGTTAAGAATAACCAGAGATTATCACACTGAGCTAAAAACAGCAAGCTATGGTCAATCAAAAATAAAACCCAACACTTCAGATCTTCACCTCATTACCAAACAGAGAAGGAGACGAAGGGCAGAGGAGCACAAAACCCAAGTCTCTTTATGACTCATTTCTGTCATGATATTACCAGTCAGTGAAATTCATAAAATAAAATTCTAGCCTGACTTTAAAGAAGTGCCTACGTCCACCATCAAGGACAAACAAATTATCCAACCTGACCATGTAATGAACAGTCCTTTAATAATACTGGCTCTCTGGAACCAATTTTTACTCTTATGGCATCCCTATGTAAAATCCTGCTGACAAATACAGTAATCACCATCAGTATTATATATTATATAACATATTCTCAAGGTTCTCATAGTGCTTCAGAGAATTTACAGAAAGCCACATGAGCATTACTGAAAGTACTCTAAGGGAGGAGGGTGGAGACAAAGTGTTCCCTGCAACAGAGCACACATCTGAACTTTTAATTGATAAGTCTTGGCTGCTGTGCTGCATCAACCCTGTCCTGCCCCTTGCCAAATGACCTCCTGAACATCTTCAAACAGCAAAGTTCAATGCAAAAGTTTGAATAGCATGTGTTCATTTAAAATGCAGGATACATTGCGGAAGGGGCAACTTCCTTTATTTTCATATAAACTGAAGCCCTTGATTAACAACCACAATACTCAAGACACCGCCTACTGTCCTAAAGTGAAAACTGTTTATAGTGCATTTTCACTAAAATAATGAGCCACAGTGGGCTTCAAGGGGTGCCTTACAATATGCCAGCTAGTATCTGTCTAAAGTTGTTTTATGTTCACAAAGCTACTTGGTTTGTTTTTAATGAGACCTGGAAAAAAGATTTGTTTCTTTGAGGCTTCTGAAAGAAAGAAAGAGTTATTTCATGAGCACATTATGCTGTTATTTTTACATTGTTCGAAATAAAGTAAAGCACTTACCTTGCACACCTAGATGTCTCACATATTACTAAGCAGAAGAGCATTTGTGAGAGGGCTTATGATTTTTCAGGAAGGGTGAATCATCTTCACATAGATGCTGTGAATAACCCCCGTTATGCATACTGACATCATCAGTAAAGGCTTGGAGGCAAGGGGTACCATGGTAACCAAGCAATGTGCTGAGGGACAGAAGCCTTTAATTGCTTTAACAACTTCCCGGGGCTCTGGCTACTGGGTTTCGATTTGCTAAGTAGGAAATGAAGGTTGTCAGAAATGCAACAGAGTGCGACACCAATTTGAGAGAGCTCAATGAATCCTGAATCTATTAATACAGATGTGACTTTTAACAACAAGTGTCATTGCCTGAATCTATTACTGATATCCTTCCGACATGTGCAAGCTTTGCATAACTTACAGGCCAAGAAATGATACTATCAGGTAGAAATTTTTACAGCAGTTCCTTTTCTTAGAACTATCAGTATTGCTGCAGGAAAGCAAATCTGTGTTTATTTTTGGCCTCAGAGAAAGATATCTGTAGTGACCTGGGCAGTAACGTATCCTTGGAAATAAATAAAACGTAACTGAATTGGAGGTCACAAATAGTAAAGAAAGTTGTAAAAAAAGCTTTACATGTGCTGTATTATTATTTATCTTTCCATGCATCTCTTGTCTTAAATGTCTGACACTACATCACTTAAAAGGACACAGCTCAAGGGAATGACCGAGCCATCTGTAATGGAAAAATAAAGAAAAACTGGTATAATAAGATTTACAACAAAAAAACTCTACAGGATCATCTGTCAGTCAGATTATCAACACACAGGGCTCGCTCGCTGTGTGCCTGAACTCCTGTTAAATCAATTGATAAGCCCTGCTGTATTTTTACAATTACATATGAAGATATTAGCACGTTATCTTTAAGAAAAAAATAGTATAGGTATGCTTACTTTTGGAGGAGGGGGGAGTATATTCTGCCATTACATTTTAACTTAGAAGAATAGCAGGTATATTCAGAGAAAAGAAATAAGCATTCAATCTATTTTCAGTATCATTCTTCTGGTGTGGAAGCTGCTCTGTGCTATGATTGCTCATGTATAAATGCATGCAAATAGTGAATAAAGTTTACCACCCAGTCTGGCTAGAAATACATATACCTCTCATATAGTTGCCCTTCAAGATTTAACCTCTTGATGACTGCTTTAACCTGGAAATCTTTGACATACACTGGAAAAGGAATACACATAATATGGTACATCCTATGAGGGGTTCATGTGCCAGATGAGTACATGAACAGAAGCGCACTTCAGAGGCTGGATAATAGACTGCAGTTATTTAGTAATAAAATGTGACATATGAATTGTCTCTTCGCAGAACAATATGTTTTCCATCCGTGAAACTACTGTTCCATTTCATACCCACCCACCATTCCATAAGCATCACTATGCTTTTAAGAAGATAAGAACTAGGCACACAGTTGAGGTATAGTGTGGAAGATTCATGTCCATTTCCTTCATACCCTTTTCTCTGTGGAGTCTGCAAAAGAAACAATAAGGACTACCTCTTTTTAATGCAGAATTCGCAGTTAAGTGTTTTCATCTATGAGGAAATCAGTTTTAAAACTGATTTTACAGTGACTATTTTTCCTTAAGGCTAACTCCTTAGACTGGATTCCTGCATAAATAATTACTCATGTCTAAAACCTGGAGCTCCTGCTGGGAATATATTTATCAGCTTGAATGTGACAAAGTTAAACTATAAGACAAATCAGCAAGCTCTTCCCATTTCAGAACCAACCAAAATTTGATTATGGCACATAAGATGCCATTTCTTTTTTAAAAAAACTTTCAACTACAAAATGAGCAATTCTTAAAGCAATCCGATTGCTTTGGACTTTTCATGTTGATGAAAGAATAATCAAAGCTTCTGACACTTGCACTCTATAGTATACATTCAATGGTGGAAATTACAGTTGTAAAACACTGTGTTTAATTTACTAGACACATTGTCTTCCACATCTAGGAAAGCATACATTTTGTTTCACTACAAGAGAAGGCCCTAGATGAAGGAATCAGAGTGGCAGAGATGTCCACAGACCTCTTCATCAGAGATTTTGGATTATTTTTTATATCAGCTGTGTCTCCTAGTAGTATTGCTATTTCATGTACTGGATCGATTGGGCTGCCCAAGTGACTAAAAGAATTATCATAATCAGTAAGCTACCCCACACCTCTGAGAGAGAAATAGGCAAACATAGTGCTAATAATTAGCTACCTTTCCATTCTCTCAAAGGACAGGTGCTCAGCAGCAAATGTACACCAGCCTAATATGAGAGGAAAGAGACAAAATCAATTTATTTCTGTAGAAATCTTAACTAATTCTGCCAAGAGTACTCTGTAGGCTTTAGAGAAAGGTGTAAAATTAAAAGATAATACATCAATGTACTCATTATCTATTTAAATAAAAGTACGTTTTTGTTTGTCTGTCCATTTGTTACTGCATCATGAGAAAATGGCTGCACTGAATTCTGAGGGCAGGTTTTGGATCATGTGATCAAATGCTGCACAGAAAAATCACTTTGGGGACCCTTGGGAATATTCCAATTATTATCTCTTAAACAGCTTAACAAATATTCATCAAATTTTAAGTAAAGCTTTGTGGTATTGGGACTTAAAAACTGTATGCGGCATACATAAAAATTATTTTGGGTGCTCTCAAGGGCACACTAATTAGTTTCCCGCTGGGCAGACTTTTCCGCTGGACATACTTTCACCAAACTGGAGGGTACCTGCAGGATTGTCTGACTTGATGCTACATGTTGTACATGATAGTCACTTTAAGGGCTATAATGGATGCCTCCATTATTTTCTTTTGGCTACAAGATCATGAAGTGTGTAATTCTAAAGATTTTGATGAGGTGTGTTCAGAAATTGACATGTTATGAATTGTGTTGTAACTATTACAGATGACAATTCAAAATATTCATTAATCAGTTACCATGTTACCTGAGGAATTATGGAAGATGTACTCTTCAGATAAATTACCAAGCTGGAGGGAGGGAGGGGGACAGCAGTGCAAATGAAAGGAGAAGGTACACAAAGAAGAGACAGGATAGTGGCTGAGTGGGAGCTCTACTCAAGGGATTTTAACTATTTTAATAGTTTGATCCATTGTCCAGTTATTAATAAAAGCACAGGTGTTAGCACAAAGCATATTCCAAAGCAGTAAGAGCAAATAATCTCCAGCTGCTCAAGATTCTACAACAGATGACAACCCCTCATCAGCCTAATGAGGAAATATAAAAAAGATAAGTGTCATGTAAGTTGCCCTCATCCATACGTTGTTGGGCAGGTCTTAAAGAAGATGCAAGTGAATGGAGGGCAATACAGTCTGTACTGTAATCAACAACAGCAGTGACTCCCCCTACATTCTGACTGTTTCTCAAAAAACATCGAGGAAAAAGAAGTCTACTCATTTGCTTAGAGATGGAGTGGGCAGCTCTCGTCAGGTAAAAACTTTTGGATTTTAGCTCC
Organism: Pogona vitticeps; assembly: GCF_051106095.1. NCBI lineage: Eukaryota > Metazoa > Chordata > Lepidosauria > Squamata > Agamidae > Pogona > Pogona vitticeps. The sequence goes on from NC_135784.1 coordinate 262,938,898, forward strand.
TACAATCTTTATCCAGTGGCTGTGATAGTTCGGGCTAATAGCAGCAAGCCAAAAATCTCTAAAAGGCCATAGCTGCTCATCCCTATCTTTGGACAAAAACAAGATGACAAAGCAAAAAGAAGTTAACTACGCAACAAAGACTAAGTGAAGAACTAACAGCTGGAAAGGTTTCCTTAGCAGATAAGGAGAAGGAGTCAAGGAGGAGGAGAAAGGTGTCTCCTAAGAAATGCCCTCCAGCCTTCTTTTCTAAGATCCCTTCTTTTCTGATCTAATATGGATGGGACTGGGTTTGATGATAATGTGAATCAGTTCTTCTAGGCATGAATGCTTCTAGCATGATGAGACCCAGAAGAGGAGTACTCACATACTTTCTCCTACAAATGAATACCATAAGTCAGGGATGACACTATAAGAAGACAGGGCACTCTGATTTTAAGTAACAGTAATATTAAGAAGACCAGCTTCAATCATCACAATGGGAGCCTGGACAGAGGTGCGGGAAGGGAAAATAAACATTTTGTTAGTAAATTATTGGGAATTTCAAGAGATGAGAAAAATTACTTTTCTGGACTGCAATTCGTAGAATCCCACAGTTCAACCATGGAATTCTGGGAGTTATTCTTCAAAAGGTAACTCATCATCATTGACTCTTCCCAATAGAAAATCCAAACTACAGCTGCACTGTCAAAAGATACTGAATTAATGTCCAACGTAAGTTGTCTAACTGCACCAATACCCTAATTAACATTTAGCAGTATGACATCTCAGACATACCCGTAATGCTATAACGTACAACCTTAATGTCTAGATTTCAAAATTCAGCAGGAAGTTGTTTGCAATTACCACATATGGTAAAATAAAATACCTTACAAAGAATGTAAAATAAAATAAATTGCTGCATCTGATTAAGAAAAATATAGTCAAAGTTTCTGCCACTAAAAACTCTTTCAGATGTCCTAACACTCTTTGGTGGAGGCACAACAAAATAACAGTGACCTGAAACATTATAGACTCACTTGTTACACAATGTCAAACATTGCAACTTCGTAAAACATAGCAAACAGTTACAAACAGTACTTCCAACGCAGACCCTAAGACAGTACATCCAGGCAAGAACAAAGAGTAAAATTTCCAGTACTCTCTAGATAATCTAGAAAAGGTAGAAAAGTAAACACTAATTATATGTTATTAGAAGACACACTGGCAACAGTGAAAGCAGTGTTGCTGTATTAGCATTCCCAAATGTGTAAGACAGAACAAATAAAAACATACTGTATTTGCTAAACCACATTTGTTGTTTTACTTCTAATTTAGTTTCTAGAAAGGCTCTTTATGATTCTCTAATATAGCTATCAATATTTAGCAGCACTGATGACAATTAGCATGGTACAATCGTGTTTACTGAAAATTGGGAAAGTGCACAATTCTGGCTTGATAACCAATGGAAACATGAATTTGCAAACTTTCCCCCCCAAAAAACAAAAATCGGTTTGGGAATGCATATATACCTTTCCATAGTATTCATTCCTAAAGAATAATGAATTAGCATGTTATACAAAACAGGGAAACCAAAATTCTCATTTTCTTTTTCCTCTCTTCTGTCTAGAGGAGGTACTTTTACAAAAAGCCTGTTGACCTGCTGGGAAAATGAATCTGGCATTGCAGTTAAAACTGGGCAGCAACAGAGTCAGCCAGGGGTTCGGGTTGCAGCACCCTGTAGCACTCAGTCTGCACGTACAGTAACCAGAGCATTCATGCATTTTATTTATGCCCAACCTTTTGGGACTCAAGAAATGGACTCAAGGTGACGTACAAGACATGCAACTAAAATAAAATAAATTACAATATTAATTAAAAAATTAAAGATATTATATTAAAACAGTAACTGAAAAAAATAATTAAAACAGTAAAGAGCCACTGGTAGCTTGCAAGTTCCTTAGCTAGTTCACTGCAGCTTAATAGGCACTTAAAATCACAGAAAAGATTAAGTTTCAGAAGGCCTACAAATGCAAAATACTTTGGTTAGTTACTAGTTCCATCTAGAGGAGACCCATGATGAACAGCATGAGTTATTTAAGTCCAATTGATTCAGGTCTATTTTAGTTGGGACTATAAATTGGATTCAGCTCTCTGGCAAAAATAAAAAATAAAATAAAAATAAAATAACAGTACCTCATAGTGTAGTTAGCTGAATGTTTACAAAGCGATTTTATCATAAACCACTCAAAATATAGATTTGTTCAGGAATGTTACTTTATTACAGCACTGACTTCATCCCAGTCTTTGAAGGTGAGCAAATTAAAATCTATTTTACAACATTCAAACTCTCTGAGACACATACTTCAAAAGATTTATTTCAGTCTCAAAAATGGATTGTGATATAAATAGATCAAAGTAGCACGCATAGCTCTGCTCCCGAACAATCCCAGATTACAACTATGACAGCTTCCTAGAAAATTTCATTATCAGTTTAAACAAAACCAAGGAAATGGTCTCAACAGCATAATACTTAAGTCCAACCTACTCCTAAGTAAGCAACCTGAACTGTCAATTCAAGTACTGTAATAAGACTACAAATGACAATGCTGCTCTGGCGTTTTGGTTTGGTGTTTTTTTATCATCACAAAAAAAAAATGATGGTCAAAAGTCATAATTAACAAGTGACTACAAGGACCCTAGTGACTTTCATATGTTTTGGACTACAAATCCTTTCAGGCCCAACCAGCACAGCCACCAGCAAGAGAGAACAAGAATTCCAGTGCAAAACATCCACCAAGTTGCCTACCACTTCACTATTGGTATATGGTCATATTTTCTTTCAACTTCATTGGAATATGATTTATACTTCACTTGCTTTTAAAGAGAAACTGAAACTGAAACCATATGGTTATTAAATTACGAGTGGGGAACGAAACATGTAAGATGCTCACACAAACAGGTCTTAAATGCATAGAAACATTTCATGTCAGCTTAACTAAAGTCAGTAAATCATTAACAAGCCAAGCATCCTGAGATAATTTCTAAGGAAATGGGCATATTTTAATAAAGAAGGAACATTGCCAACACTTAGTGGTATTTCTGACATTTAGTTTTCTTGGACTGAATTTCTGTGGAGAAAAGCCTTGAGGCAAAACCTTATCTCTCCTTCTCTCTATTAACACCCACAAAGTGAACATAATCTGCATATGCTACTTCTGGCAGACATTCTACACCCTGTTGCACACAGTTTAAAAGATGCCAAAGTAACAATTCTCCATTTTTCCCCAATAAGAATTTCAGCATCTCTCCTTCTACTCCCAACACCTTCCAAGACCTGGGACAGCTCTAACACATTTTCCAGGGATGTTCCCATCAGTCCAACAGGTGTCTGCTCCTATTTTATGAGTACAATTTTTTTAAAAAAACCATTCCATTTATTGAAATTAAGCATGATTACAACAGAAAAACCTTCCCCAGTCCCCAAGTCTGAATCAACACTTCCATGTACACGTAAAGTCCAACAAAACACAAGCAAGAAAATTTCAATTTTCAACCTGCTTTTTTTTTGTTACACTGAAATGGTCTAGAGAATACACCTGTGCTAAAGATAAAGCTAACTGGGGTATGCCATACATAGGCCAAAGGCCACTTGCACTGCTAGAAAGAGATTGCAGCATCCTATAGACAATGTCTGTAGCGATTTCTTATCTTGAGGCAATGTGCCTCCAAAAGTCATGCCATTTGCATCACTCTGGCATAACAACACAGGAAGATTTTGGCCATGTTTCTTAGATGTAACTACTGTGATCTTGCAACCCAGTGGTGTTTATCAAGGTCCATTCTTTCTAAAAGCTTTTCCTTCTGTCATTCAAAGATGGGCATAAGTGCACAAGCATACATACCCTATCGGCTGCTGAAAGCAACAATCTCAGAGGACAGTTAAGACTTTGTGAAGGGACATAGTATCTGTTTACTGTTTTTAATAAGGCTAGATATGCCTATCATTATTCACCACACACTGGTAAATTACATGTTTTGTCACAGCTAATCTCCCCTTCCTAATTAGAAACTGGCTTTGAACACTTACTGCTAAGTATTCCATGCCTTGGTTTGCTCCATTTTTGAGAATTGGCCCGTTATATTATGACATCATGTCCCAGGTTTCAAAATATTGTTGCTGTTTGTTGTTTAGTCGTTGAGTTGTGTCTGACTCTTCGTGACCCCATGGACCAGAGCACGCCAGGCCCTCCTGTCTTCCACTGCCTCCTGGAGTTTGGTTAAATTCATGTTGGTCGCTTCGATGACACTGTCCAGCCATCTCATCCTCTGTCGTCCGCTTCTCCTCTTGCCTTCACACTTTCTCAACATCAGGGTCTTTTCCAGGGAGTCTTCTCTTCTCATGAGATGGCCAAAGTATTGGAGCCTCAGCTTCAGGATATATCCTTCCAGTGAGTACTCAGGGTTGATTTCCTTTAGAATTGATAGGTTTGTTCTCTTTGCAATCCAGGGAACTCTAAGGAGTCTCCTCAAGCACCACAATTCAAAATCATCAATTCTTCAGCGGTCAGCCTTTTTTATGGTCCAGCTCTCACTTCCATATATCACTACTGGAAAAGCCATAGCCTTGACTATGTGGATATTTGTCAGCAAGGTGATGTCTCTGCTTTTTAAGATGCTGTCTAGATTTGTCATTGCTTTCCTCCCAAGAAGCAGGAGTCTTTTAATTTCGCGGCTGCTGTCACCATCTGCAGTGATCATGGAGCCCAAGAAAGTAACATCTGTCACTGCCTCCATATCTTCCCCTTTGATTTGCCAGGAAGTGATGGGACCAGTGGCCATGATCTTAGTTTTTTGTGTTTTTTTTTTTGTTTTGTTTTTTAAAGTAGAGCTTCAGACCATTTTTGGTGCTATCCTCTTTCACCCTCATTAAGAGGTTCTTTAATTCCTCCTCACTTTCTGCCATCAGAGTGGTATCATCTGCATATCAGAGGTTGTTGATATTTCTGGCAATCTTAATTCCGGTTTGGGATTCATCCAGTCCTGCCTTTTGCATGATGTATTCTGCATTTATGTTAAATAAGCAGGTGAACAATATACAGCCTTGTCGTACTCCTTTCCCAATTTTGAACCAATCAGTTCTCCATATCCAGTTCTAACTGTTGTTTCCTGTCCCACATATACATTTCTCAGGAGATGGATAAGGTGGTCAGGCACTCCCATTTCTTTAAGAACTTGCCATAGTTTGCTGTGGTCCACACAGTCAAAGGCTTTTGCATAGTCAATGAAGGAGAAGTAGATATTTTTCTGGAACTCTCTGTCTTTCTCCATAATCCAGTGCATGTTAGCAATCTGGTCTCTAGTTCCTCTGCCTCTTCGAAATCCAGCTTGTATGTCTGGGAATTCTCAGTACACATACTGCTGAAGTCTACCTTGGAGGATTTTGAGCACAACCTTGCTAGTGTGTGAAATGAGTGCAATTGTACGGTAGTTGGAGCAATCTTTGGCACTGCCCTTCTTTGGGATTGGGATGTAGACTGATCTTTTCCAATCCTCTGGGCACTGCTGAGTTTCCCAAACTTGCTGGCATATTGAGTGTAGCACCTTAACAGCGTCATCTTTTACGATTTTAAATAGTTCAACTGGAATGCCAGTGGAATCACCTCCACTGGTCTTGTTGTTAGCCATGATTTCTAAGGCCCACTTGACTTCACTCTCCAGGATGTCTGGCTCAAGGTCAGCAACTACATTATCTGGGTTGTCCGGGACATCCAGATCTTTCTGGTATAATTCCTCTATGTATTCTTGGCACCTGTTCTTGATGTCTTCCACTTCTGTTAGGTCCCTCCCATTTTTGTCCTTTATCATGTCCATCTTTGGACAAAATGTTCCTTTAATATCTCCAATTTTCTTGAACAGATCTCTGGTTTTTCCCTTTCTATTATTTTCCTCTATTTCTTTGCACTGTTCATTTAAGAAGGCTCTCTTCTCTCTCCTTGCTATTCTTTGGCAACCTGCATTCAATTTTCTGTAGCTTTCCCTATCTCCCTTGCATTTTGTTTCCCTTCTCTCCTCTGCTATTTGTAAAGCCTTGTTGGACAGCCACTTTGCTTTCTTGCATTTCTTTTTCTTTGGGATAGTTTTTTGTTTCTGCTTCCTGTACAATGTTATGAGACTCCAAAATATTGTACTAGGTATTAAATCCCTGAGTTGGAATCATTTTCTGACCATCATTATAAGTCTTTTATCATTGCCTCTAACTGTTCTGATGGCTGTGCAGCTGCTACCTCCCAAAACAATATTAAGTGTGGTCCCTACATACTGGAAGCACTCAGTAAGAATTTTGCAAATTAAAAGAAAAGTTTGAAAACATGCAAACAAGCAAAACTTCTTGATGAATAGTTCAAGGAGGGGGAAAGGGAAACAGAAAAGGGGATGGAAAAGAAAATGGCCCATTCAAACTCTAATAAAACCATTACTTAATCTGCACAATACTCACATATGGAGTGGACAGCTTTAGCCAGCCCTATCCATCCTGGGTTTCATTGTCCTTGTACACATGGTTTCTATACAGGAGAGCAATGGGTCTGAAATGGGGGCACTCCGCTCTCTGTGGGACCTCTCCAGATGAGACAATACCATGATTTTTCATAATCCCAGCTCAGGTGAAAAGTCCCTACTGACAGCTGAGCCTGTCCTTCTCCAAGTGTAAAAGGGCCAGGGAGGTGATTACAAAAAGAAGTGGGGTTAGATTGCTCCCCTCTACACATGAGTATGCTGCACATTACCCAACACTTGAGTCTATTCCACAGGGAGGGATAACATTAGGTATCCTCTATGAGGTTTAAAAACTCTTCAGACACTATGTATGAATATTCTACAAAAAAGAGAAGAATTCCATTTCCTCTCCTCAGAAGCTCTTCTGCCTGCTATATATGTCAATATTAAAGGCTTGGGTTCAGAGCTGGCAGCCATAGCTAAATCTAAGCCCTTTAGCTCTACCTTTATCAGGTATGGGAAGGGTGTGAAGGGTAGGGAGAGCAAAAAGAAGACATTTCGCTATTATCTCATTTTGCACATGTCTCTACCAGGCTTAGGCAGGAATGCTTAGCTTCTATTCTGCACTGGAAGATCTGTTTCAAGGGGCAGGGCACACTGCAATTTTTCCTTAAAGATTATGGGTGTCCATGGGAAGGCAACAGAGTGTACATGCCCCCATCCCAATCCTATGCTTCTTATTTCTTTAAATGTACATACTTGAAAACTAAAGTGAACAATTCACAGGTATCATTTTGCCCGATCCTCTGCAAAATCTCTGCAGACACCCTTGTTAGTCATAGTATTATAACAATAAATACTAAGAATTTACAGATGAACAAGCACATACACATCTATTCCATAATGCATTGATTCCATTTATATTGCTGACCTACATGTTCAAAAAAGGCAAAGTGAAATGTTCCACAGCAAAAGTGAAGCTAATGCACCACTGTGACAATTGCACAATGTTTTTTTTCTTTAAAAACATATATACAGTTTGCACAAATTACTGAAGATGAGAGAAATACCACTCTAAGGATATATGCAAAACAGCTCAGGATTAAACTATTTCTTCCCTCAGGAGTAAGCTGTAAAAGAGGATTAAAAGCAAAGAGCAAAACATGCTAGAGCAAGGACAGTCAACTTCTGTATTTTTGGGGGTTACTATTCTCAAGACAGCTCTGGAATCAGAACAAATTCATACAGACGAACACAATTTATTTATTTATTTATTTATTTATTTATTTGTTTGTTTGTTTGTTTGTTTGTTGTTTGTTTGTTTGTTTATTTATTTATTTATTTATTTATTTATTTATTTATTTATTTATTTATTTAAAAATAAACCTCCCAACTAGAATGTTTCTACTCTGGGCAGTTTTCAAATAATATAGAAATAAACTAAGGTAAAATCCAAATTAATCACTAAGTCCAAGATGGGAAAAGGAATAAAGAAGAAAAAGAAGAAAGAGAGAGAAAAAGAAAAGGTAATGGCTGTAGGGAGGGCCTGCCTGTATAGCCATGTCTTCAAGCTAGTCTTGAAGGCCATCAGTGAGGGAACCAGGTGGATTTCTACAGGTAAGTTGTTCCATAGGATGGGCCACTGCTAAGAAGGCCAAATATCTAGTTTTTTTTTCCCACCGGGTCTCTCTTGGCATTATGCCACTCAGCTGCCCAGCCTGACTGGAGTGGGTGATACAGGTAGAACTAGGCGGAAAAAGGTGCTCTGCCAGGTATTGAGGGCCTAAACCATTAAGGACTTTGTATGTAATAGTTAGCACCTTGAAATTGATGCAGAAGTGGATGGGTAGCCAGTGTAAGGCAGCCAAGGTAGGAGAAATACAGTGAAATATTTTCACCCCTGTTAATAGCCTGGTCATCATGTTCTGGACCATCTGGAGCTTCTGCATCAGTTTCAAAGGAAGCCCCACATAGAGAGTGTTACAGTAGTCTATTCTTGAGACTACGAGCACATGGACCAGTGTGGTGAGTGCCCTCATGTCTAGATAGGGACACAGCTGGGTGATCTGCCAAAGATGTAAATGGGCAGACCAAACCACGGACACTACTTAGGTCTCCATGGTAAGCATCGGGTCAACATGGACCCCCAGACCACAAACCAAATTCTCTGTGGTGAGTCAACCCCCCCCCCAAAAAAGAGAGGGAGTTCCCGACCCGTAGGACCGCCATCTTGTCTGGGTTCAATCTTAGTCCATTCGACTGCATCCATTGCAGAACAGCCTCCAGGCAGCACCCAAGGGATGGAACGGCATCCACTGCAGATGGAAAAAAGGAGATGTAGAGCTGGGTGTCATCAGCATATTGGTGACACAAAGCTCCACACCCAGAGATGAACCTCCCCCAACAGCTTCATATAGATGTTAAACAGCATTAGGGAGATGATCGAACCCTGTGGGACCCCACAACTGAGGGACCACGGGACTGATACATTTTCCCCCAGCTGAACTCTCTGGTGATGGCCCTCCAAGAAGGACTGGAGCCAAGCAAGAGCAAGGCCACCAATCCCCAACTCAGAGAGTGTCTCCAGGAGGATACCGTGCTCAACAGTATCAAAGGTGGCTGAAATATCAAGGAGTACAAGCAAGGACGTTTTGCCCATGTCAGCCTCTCTAAGTAGGTCATCCAGCAGGGTGACCAATGCTGTTTCCATACTGTGGCACAGCCTGAAGCCCGACTGAAATGGATCCAAGGCATCAGTTTCATCCAAGAGAGCTTGAAGCTGGTCGACAACCACCCTCTCAACTACCTTCTAAGGAAAGAAAGACTGGCGACAGGCCTATAATTGGCAATGTTGTCCACCATGAAGCTTGGTTTCTTCCTAATGGGTCTAATGAGCGTTTTCTTCTCTGGCCCTCAAGAAGAGACCCATTTATTATTTCAGTGACCCATTCAATTGTCACCGGCCTGGTGGCTTTGATTAGCCAGGCTGTTCAAGGATCCAGGGAGGAGGTGGTGACTCGACAGCAATCAAGGACCTTGTTCACCTCTGTGGATGTCACAGGTTGAAACTGAATAATTCTCAATGGACAAGGCACTGCGCTGGATGTCTCAGCTCGATCCACTGTTTTCAAATAGGGTGCGAGATCTCGGCCGATGGCCTCCACTTTTGATTTTAAAAATGCTGCAAATTGGTCACAAGAAATGCTAGGTGGAGGCCAATCAAATTGTGTCAATCAAAGTGTCAATCAAATTGGAAACAATGAACAGTTCAGGCTTCAAAAGTCTGGAGTATATTGCAGGAGCAGAGAAGCAAACATTGCCACTGTAGAGATGCAGATCAACAGTGGTTTTTTCACTTTCAATGAGCTAACAACAAATTGCTATGACTTTAATACATTCATTAAATTTCTAAACTACAATTCAATTCAATTATGCCCAAGGAGGTTTGTAGAACAGACAAAATGCAATTAAATAGAGAAAAGCCCTTCAAATAAGCAGACTAAAATTGGCGGTAAAATCTGGTCCTTTGAGATTCAGTCAAATATCTAAAAAAAGCAAACAGTTCCTTATTCACTAATATGTGTATGAAATACACAAATCTCATCACTTCTTTTCCTTACTGATTAATCTCATCAGAAATCAAATTTGGTCTGGCCAACATGAGCCCAGCAAAGGTAAACAGGGGCTGGCCCACATAGCCAATTGACTATTTATAACCTACATCAAAAGTAGGAAACCTCCAAACCTCCAGATGTCATTAGATTCAAATTACTACCAGCCCCAGGAAGCAAGACCAGTTGTCAGAGACTATGGAAGGTTTAGTTGAACAACATCTGGAACACCACAGATTTTTCTGTCTTGCTATAAAAGAATAAATACAAGATTCAAATATAAAATGCAGTAAATTCCATAGATTCTATTTGCAGCTCCTTGGATAAATGATGAGAACAAGTATATAATGTGTGCATCAAACCAAAAGTAGTACCAGGACAATTACCTTGCAAGTCACTGTCTAGAAGAATCTCAGCTACTGACAAATGAGTTTCACATGTTATATGGTTACAAATTATTTTGACTATTTCTGAAGTACAGACTGTAGTTACAAATTTTTTGACCCTTTCGAAAGTGCAGACTTGATTGTGTGCTCCTTTTACCAATGGAAACTGACTGGTCTAACAATGCAGTTTCAATTTGTATTCCTTCTGCAACTTATCAAAACATGAAATAAAACTAGATCACGTTCTGCTTCTTTTAACATCACAACTACTTGGAAGGTTTGTTTCAATAGTGGTGATGTACAATCACTACATAAATAACCTTCCTAAGTGACCGTGTCCTTTAAAAAAAAAATCTTAATGACAGTAAAATATAATACTCTTAATCCCAGATGTTCCAGAAAGAAGCAAGCTCCTCCTTAGTTATTCAACATTTAATTTTTATTCTTTTCCATTATACAGGCAAGCTACATGTAAGATATTTTAACACAGTGGTCAGAATATTATTGGAGATCAACGGATAAATGTGCAGACTGCACTGGCAAATTGCCACTAATTAATGAGTTACTGCTCACATTCCTGGTTATGTGCCAAGTCATAAAGCTGGCACCAAACAGCAACTCATTAATTAGCATCAGTTCACTGCTATAGTTTATACAATTACACTTATGTTGGTGTAGAGCTCCAACGGTATTCTGACCATTAGGAGCAACTAAGAAACTACGGTAATTTAATAAAGATGTTTTGGGCTGTATCTATCAAGCAACACAGAATGCAGTGGCAGTTGTGCTGACCAAAAAATAATGTTCCGTTTTCAAATGCCACACTAGGATTTAATAAGTTTAAAGTTTAAACCTAATGAAAGTTTTGTATGAATACAAAATGGGAACTACACCACTGATTGTAAATACGTTATACCAGTGGCTGTCAATATGTATGATAAGAATGATCAGCGTGTAGCTTGCAGGATGCATGAGGTCCTAAACATCACCAGCCCCAACATAAAAATGCTTTTAGAGAGGGGGAAAAAAGCTTTCAGTCTCCTTGTGCCTTCTAGAGGGTGAAGGGGGCAATTCTGCAATGATTTGTGGGGACTCCAAAACTCTCAGGGACCGACATATACCCACCAAAAAAATATCATTTTTCCCTATACAGCTGGAGTCCAGGCAACCTGAACGACTGTATCTTCCTACATGCACCTTCTCAGCAATTAAGATCAGTCCCTCTCAGCCCCATTGCCAGCACAAGCACAGCTGATGGGGACACAGGAGAGGGCCTTCTCTGTGGCAGCTCCCTAGCTATGGAACACTTTTCCTCAGGAGATCAGGATGGCCCCTTCCCTTTTATCGAAAAAAGCTAAAGACGCATCTCTTCAGGTAGGCTTTTAACAAATATAAGTGAATCCCTGAACCTCATTTTAGCAGATAATTTTAAACGTTTTTATGTTTCCATATTTTAATCTTTTAACTGTATTTTAAATCATATATTCTTCATTTTATCTTTTAACACTTAACTTATTGTATTTTTGTGAATTTGTGTGAATTTTAATGTTGTGAGCTGCTTTGGGTCCCTTATTGGAAGAAGTGTGGCATAATAATGAAACAACAACAGCAGCAACAACAACGATGATGATGATGATGATGATGATGATGATGATGATGATGATGATGATGATGATGATGATGATGATGATGATGATGATGATGATGAAGTTTATTTCTGCCATTCTTTCTTTATTCCTATCAGAACATTATACAATTTAAAATTCCTGTGATAGGAGATATGGAGAACCATTCACATGGGAAAAAGGACACACGGGAGCTTAGGATCTTGAATTAATTGATGCCATCTATCTCATCAGCCAAGATCTGGATAGACATAAAACACTCTGGCAATGGACTCTTGCTGACTGACATTGAATATGAGAAGGAAAGAATTTAAAGAGAACTGCTCCTATGTTTCCCTCTAGGAAAAGAGAAGAGATCATACATATCATGTTCTATTTCTCTTTTAACATCTCTGTGGGATTGCTATCATCAAGTACAATTCATTGAATGCAACAGCAGACTGTATACATGAGACTATGTGCAAACACGACTGCTTATTCACGAACAGAATGGGTTACTGGTTCTTGTTTTAAAGTTTTCAAGTTTAAAAGTAATGCCAATTTCAAAAGAGTTTTAAAAAACATGTAAAATATCTGTCTTACAACACAAACAATGCATAGCTAGGCATTACAACGGAATTACAATATAAGCAAAAGAGAAATAAAAGCTTTGTAAACAAACACTACAATTAAAGCAAAATTTTAAAGGTTAGCATCCACACCTGAATTTAGCATAATCCCCACATTAATTTCACTGTTTGTAAACAATGATTCTAGGAGTATGCAAGCAATTTTTGCTCATTAACAACAGTAAACTGCCTGGAATTAAAAAAAAACAGGAAGAAAGGCTGAAATCCTGTTGCACAACTTTGCATCACATAACAAAGAAGTAATCAGTTGTAGCCATACTATGACCATTCTGGGCAACAGAAAACTTCCTGGAGCCAATCATCTCTCCAGGTTTCAGGAATTCCTAGGGATCCCCTTTGTCCTGGGGTAGCCCTTTGGGAGCCAAGGAACAGGAGAAAGGACAATTTGAAACCAGAAAATTGGTGTTGCCTGTCCTAAGGCACCATCTTCATTGCACAATGTAAAGCTGCACAACAGGAATTCAGCCAAAGAAAGATCCTCAATACACATATATCAGAGTGCCTATCCCAAACTGTTATATATAACTATGAACACTTAGTCCTATTTAGGACAAAAGCAGTGTACACCTTCAATTTTACTTTGGCATATGGTAGTATGGATCTAGTATTCAGCCATGTACTCAGGTGCAAGAGATGTAGGATATCCACCACCTTCACCCATTATTTCTTCATTTGCTAAGTATCAGTATGTTCAATTGATAGCAAATGTACCTTTGCAGAAGAGTTCAAGTTACAATTCTATATCATGCTGCTCTGTCATGGACATCCAGAGAGACAACTGAGAAATTAATTTGTTTTAAAGACTGGTTAAAGGAAAGAAAATAATGGTGATGCAACTGGCATGAGAACATAATAGTTGCTATTTGGATTAGACCTGTAAAGCTTTAAGTATGCACTGGAAATAAAAGAGCACAGAAACTGTTTCCATCAAAAAAACTGTAAGTAAACCAGTACAGTAGTATTGGCAAATAGGAGGGGCAGACCCAAAAAAGAAACATGACCCTAAAATGAAGAGGGACAAAAATCAGTGAGAGGTATCTTGGAGGCTGCAGTGCCTTGTGACAGAATGGACTTACAGCAGTCAGTTGCAGTCTTATTTGTTAGAAAGATCCAAGAGCATTCAAAACATTTCTATAGTAAGGTATGCAGATAAACAGATCTGCAAAAGCAGAAATGCAGAACATTGCCAATAGTCCCCTCAGTCTAGAAAACCAGGCTGGAGTCTTGTACAGAAACAAGAACAAAAAGACACCAGTATTTCTATAGAAATTGTTTGGGCCGGAGAGCCTTTCTGCACATAAATTCAACTTTTTCTGCCTAGGAGGGGAAGAATGGCCAATGAACTTACTGCATGAGTGTTCCCTTTTCTACAAAGAGCTGTTATATAAAGTGCAAGCATTTTAACTGAGAAAAATACTTTTCACTGAGTCATTCTATGAAGCCATGCAATTATTACTCAAGCCTTTTTCCTCACAGAGAGTTGCTGCTTTAAAAGCCATCCTCTAGTCCAGACACAAGGCCTAACTATGTCAAAGAACAGCTAATGGGTATACGAAGAACTGCAGTTTATTTAGAGGCCAGATCTATGGCCTGGTTTCCTGCATCCACAACACCAGTGAAAGGATAATTCCATTTCATTAAAATTTTAACCAGGAAGAATCTCAAGAGTAACAAGAAGAGCATGCTGTGAAAAATGATCAGACCAGAATGGGAACATAGACCCTCTTCCTTCAGTGCCTTTCACTCAGAAAGTGAGAGCATCTCTCCCTCATGAGGAGAAATGATAAGCATAATCATCATGTCCCATCAAATCAGTTCTGACTTATGGAAAGCCTTTTCATTTTTTTTTCCAGTTAGAGAATACTCAGAAGTGGTTTGCCATTCTTTTCTTCTGGGGGTGCCCTGGGACTGTGTAGTTTTGCCCAAAGCCAGTCTATGTGGATAGACTGGTTTTTCTCCCTAAAGGCACAGAAGAAAATGGAACTCTCACATTGAGTTGTTATGAAAGCTTGGCTAAGGACCAAACTAGATAAAATACATTTGAAATGAACAGGAGGCATAAAATTTGTGATGGTACATCTGGTGGGGTGGTTTATGCTCCTCAGTGTCATTTCCCCCTGTTTTGTCTGTCTTGTTCACTGGTCATAGGAGAAAGGTGAATACTTTGATGTTGCTGTACTTTCTTAAAGTATATCTGTCTTGTTTCTTTAACATTACTTTTACTACATTCATACCTTGCCTTTCTTCCAGGAACTAAAGGTCTCCCCAATTTTATTTTCAACAATAATATGAAGTAGATTCATATCCTGCTAAAACAACAAGAGTCTTGTGCCACCTTTAGGACTAACAAGTTTTATTTGACATGAGCTTTCCTAGGCATCTTTGTTCATTCGTGTGAAATAAAAATAGTTATTCTTAAAGGTGAAACACAACTGTTGTTTTGCTATATCAAATTTAGGTATCTGGCTGAGGAGTGTAGTTCGATTATCCAGTGTGTCTCTCTCACAGGGTCTTGACTCAGTGATCCATAGTGTCCCTTCCAGTTCTGCAGTTCTAAATTATCATTGTTGTTGTTGTTGTTGTTAAACACCAGACACAGCCAATCAAAATTTTAAAAACATTGGTATTATATAACAGATACATGTTATAATCAAAAAACCAAGTACTGTATCTGTTAAATATCGATGCAGTATGTATGCTGTTCCTAATATTGTTTGGTTTTTTTTGTAACTCTGATGGTGTTATTTCCGAGATCTGTAACTGCTTATAATACTTTGTGAAATTTCTTGATATTGTTCCCAAAGCCCCAATGACTATGGGGACTCACTTTTTTCATCCACAAGTGAGAGGTTTCGATTTCCAGATCTTTGTATTTTGCTTATACCTCCTGATCTAGAAATGTCCTGCAGGAAGAATTTACCTTGTTACATCTGCCTCTGACAGGGGCAGGGGGAGGCTGCTGGCTACCACAGAGATGACTACAAAATGAAAGACAAGGCTTGTACATGCGTTCCTCAGTCATTCCATAAGTAAGATAAGCACATGAATTCCGAACTTCACTTGCGATAATTTCTCCAAAATTTCTCCTCCTCTGAAATATTTTCCCAAGTTGGCTAGAAATGGCTGAAATTCTCATGGGAGAAATTTTCAACCCAGCATTCATTAAAACTACATGTGAGTTCAGGAGACTTCCTTTATGTAGCATAGCTTCATAGACACCCTCACTATGCATATTTAAAGCCACTGGATATATGATGAGCAATTCTGTTAGCCATATAAAATGGAACTTGACAAGAGCTCCAGGGTTGAGAGATGACTGATTCTCCACCTGTCTGAAACATGTAATATTTAACTCACAGCATTTCTTCTTGTAAGTAGTTTCCCTGTCCCCAAACTGACATCAGATTGACGGAAATAATCAGATGCTGCAAGGATGACAGCTGACTGAAGTTGTACACCCTTACACATCAGAAGAAAGAACACTACCTCCGGGCCAGCAAAGACTAACAACAATACCAGGTCAACAGCAGAGGTACACAGCTGAATATCTGCACAAATCAATTCACTCTCCAATGATAACCTAGTCTTTTGGTCAGAAATAGCAAACAAATATTCAGTAAAATCATGCCTTTATTATTTTGCCTTTTTCAAGAATGCAACTGTGCTAGTTGCTAATCAACCGTAAGAATAGTAAATTTATTTTAGAATAACTTTTCACGAACTACTATTTCATCAGAGCATTATTTCATACAATTGATGAAGCAGACAACAGTCTGAAAATATGATGCTATGTAAATCTATTAATCTTTAATATGTTCTGGGATTCTTTATTATTTTGCCTATAATACTAGCAGCAGCTATATTAGTTCAACATTATGGTAAATAGTAAATAATGAAACTAATGCTTTGTATTAGATCTATAAGTGTAAGAATCAACAACAAGGACAAAATGTTTCCAAGTTAGCACTGAGATAATATGGGCAAATGGTGAATTATTCTAACTGAACTTGATATTGGGCCTAGCCTTAGCCAAACCTTTCTCAAAGCATCCTTCAAGCACAACTAATTGTTGGCTAGCAAACTAATTGTGTCTGTGTGTTTAGTCATGTCCGACTCTTCGTGACCCCATGGACCAGAGCGCGCCAGGCTCTCCTATCTTCCACTGCCTCCCGGAGTTGTGTCAAATTCATGTTGGTAGCTTCAATGACACTGTTCAGCCATCTCATCCTCTGTCATCCCCTTCTCCTCTTGCCTTCACACTTTCCTAACATCAGAGTCTTTTCCAGGGAGTCTTCTCTTCTCATCAGATGGCCAAAATATTGGAGCCTCAGCTTCAGGATCTGTCCTTCCACAGAGCACTCGGGGTTGATTACTTGAAATATTTCTTATTTTCTTCCAAATATATATATAGAAGGTTATATAAATAGAACCTGGTCTTCTATGCTCAGGTGAAGAAAAGTTATTATATTTCTGGACTGCATGTAGAGACACAGTGTCCAGATGAAGTAATGACATCACTTTCCTTTCCTTTGATGAAACCTCAAACCAGACCTATATTTTGAGGCCCTGAAGTTTGAACTGTTATGGGGGCACCTTGCAACCAGCAACGAGGTCTAGGTAACCACTGTTTTCTTCTTCAGTGGGGTTGTTCCACAACAAATCACATTTTTTTTAAAAAAAATTAACCACTATATCTCAGGTTTTGATTAAAATTGTTGTACTGTTTACCTCACATGTCAAAGTCAGTGATGTGAATAAAATTTTTCTGTGCCTCAAAGTTATCTACTATTTGTATTTACCAAAGAAGATATTTTATTATCTTTTTAAATTACTTTTTAATTTTCACTGTATTTTAATTGTACATAGGTAAAATTATTATTTATTGTAATACTATTATATATTTAGTATATTTTAAGAATTTATAAGATTATTTGTTTAAATAAAAAGTAACAAAATGTTGTCCTTTACATTATGACCACAAGCAATGAAACATGCTTTCAGTTTTTTAATTAAGGCTAGCTTAAGATAAATAATTTTAATAAAAGTTTTAATTTCTTTCATAAATGTAAATAGTGTTTAAAATTATTTATAATTTTTATATTAAATTTAGAATGAAATACTCTTAATTTGAATCTTCTTTTTCAATTATGGCTGGCATACACAACACTTTAGTAACCTTTTTATTTTTATTTTAACTATTATTTTCATATTGAATTACACTATATTATTAATATTATTTTTTTAAAAAAACTTCTCATACAGTAGACCCAACATTTTTAAGTAATATGGACTAAAGTTGCTTTTTGGGCTCCTCTGGGGTTAGGGACCCTGAAATGTTAGCTTCATTAGTTTCACAGTGGATTCACCCCTGCCTCAAACTTGAGAACTATGTCTAGTTCCGGGCACTAATTTTAAAGTCTAGAAGCCAAGCCATATGAAGGATAGTTCAGAAAATTGAGTGTGTTTAGTCTGGAGAAAAGAATGAGAAGTAATATTTTCAAATTTTTGAAGGCTATTCTTTTCTGCTACCCCAGAAGATGGGATATGAATTGAGGGATAGAAATTATAAGAAAGGAGATTTTGACTAACCTTTAAGAAGATCTTCCTGATGTTAAGAGTGGTTTGTCAGTGAAACTCTAAACTGAGATTGAATTACCATCTGCAGGGATACTCTAGCTGTGCATATCTTGCACTGGCAAGGGATTGGGCCAGGCATATCTTGGGGTACGTTCCAGTTCCACAGTTCTACAACTCCACAATCCTATGATTCTACAAACATGCTGTATTTCCCAGGTAGCTGAGCCTGCAACTCTTTACAATATGCTAAATAGTGAGAGTATAAAGAATTAAATTAGGGATAACACAGTAATTTGACTAGGCACGTTCTAAACATTAAAGGATCTCAGTGTAATATTTAAAGAACAAGCCAAATGAAGCAAACACATCAGGCTCTTGTTCACTGGGATCATATTGGCTCACCTTCCACCTCTCTACAGTTTGTTAAGTATTTCTCCTTTCCTCAAAGATCCACCTTGGGGGAATTGAGTAGAGAGAAATGGGGCAGAAGACAGTGTCAGAAGACAAGGAAGGAACCATCAGGTCCTCCACAGTATCAATTAACACCTTATTTCCCGCCTTAGGCTCATGGGGCTTGTCATCCTGCCCACAACATTTGCCAGCCCGTACTCAAGTGAGAAGGCCAATTTCCTTCTGCTATCTTTCCCAAGAACAGTCTTTCTTTTTTTGACATATTTGGGAAAATAAAGGGGAAATTTAGAATCTAGAGGTAGTAGAAAAGGGGCCCGAATTTCCTTCTAGTTATTTCTCCTTTACTTGCAATGGATCATACTGGCATTTTGCACAAGCTGTTTGGGATTTTGCATGAATCTTAGAAAACCTGCTGTATTTTATGGATGCTTTTTTGAACCAATGAAAGTTCTGCCAATACTAAATCAATTTACAAATAATTAAATATTTTTGAAACTTTTATTGCTTTGAGAGATATATAGATACAGATATATAGATCCATACGTTCCACTGATTCAGATGGGCCTATTCTAATTGAAACTTATTACACTAAAATAAGTCACAATTAGAGTAGTTGTAATTTATCAAATCCTTATAGATTCAATGGGTATACTCTAGTGCAACTTACTACGCTAACCAACAGAATTGCAGCCACTGTGACTGATACTGAAGGTAATATATCAGCAGCATGAATAGTAGCCATTAATAGCAATCCTCCTTGGATCTAATTCCTCTCTAAATACATCTGAGCTGTTAGGCTATCACTATATCTTTCAAAATTCCATCACTTCTTCGAGTTGCTTAAGGATGTCATTTTGTCTGTCCTCAATCTTCCAATGCTCAGGTTTTGTCAATAAAAGAGTGCTTCTTCCAAATGTTCATAGTTTTATGTACCACCTCTTGATCATCCTTTTTTCCTTAACTAAAAAAAGCTCAAATGTTGCACCGTTACTCATAGGGGAACTGCTCCAGCTCTTTTATCATTTTTGTAACCCTTCTCTGCATCTTTTTAAGCTCTACAATATTATTATTTTGGCCTTTGTCAAAGGAATGCATCTTTAATACCATTAAGGCTTCTTAATATTGCACAACACAGAAGTGTGTATTGAGTACAGAATTTATAACATGCTCATCCTTGGTCCTAGTATTTTAGTATTAAGACATCTGAAGACATCTTAGCATGTAGAATAGGATGAAATCCACAAAACTATTAGCATGACCAAAGAATATTTGCTCAAATACAAGCTGCTATACTTAGCTAGTAGGTAAAATTCATCTTGATTTGATTAACAGGGATACTAGTAATGAACAGCCAAAGTAAATGAGTTATATTATGTAAAAGACTGGGCCTGGATGAGATAAGAAGTTTGGCATTGTACAATGAATTCCTAAATGATAAATACAGAAACAAACATTAGAAAAAGAACTACAATGGACAAATGTTGTACATTTGATGAATAACAACAGTTTTAATGAGAGAGAACTACCACATTGTTCTCCACAATAAAACAGCTAACAAAAAACCTGGAAAAACTAAAGATACCTAACTGCAAGGCTGAAAACCCCTAACTTGATATCAGTCACTCCCAAAATAGACAATGTGGGTCATAGAAATGTGGATGGAAGCTGCTAAAAAAGGCTCTCTCAACTTTGCCAGTTTCTGATGGTAAAAAGACTTGCATTTCCTTGCTGATTTTGGGTGCTCTAACACTAGGCACAGTGAACATGTCATTTCCAAGTGCCCAAAAGAAGTTGGCTGCCAATTTTACCTGCAGAAGAGCTCACGGGATGATTGCCAGTTTAGCACCCCTGAAGCCACACCTGCTTCTCAACCAATGACAAAGTGCCTCCAGCCTTCCAGCATGTGTTGATTCCTATTCACCTCTGTGCTTTCAAACTTGAGAAGACTGCTCACATCATGCTTACCTATGGGCAATAGCACTGTCAACAACCAGGGTGAACAGAGTGGGTGAAAACAGCAAAGTGTTATTCCCCACTTTCCCTCAGTTCTTTACAGAAGATGAGCAACAGTTTAGAGCAAATAAACCAATTTAAAAATAATTCAACTTTTCCAGAAAATATGACGAGTTACTCTGACTACAGAAGCTCTTCGAAAATACTTCTGATACACATCCTTGATTCTATCTACACAGGCCTTAGATAGATGAAAGAAATTAAGACTATTCCAATTCTTTGTGTGTGCCTCTAAAATAAAGTTACAGGAAGCACTCTGAATGCAGGATTTTTCTCACACAAATCAACTAAAATCAGATGGTTAACATTCCTCCCTTGTGAAAAGCTACAGTCTTTCCATACGAAATTCATCCTTTCTTCTGCCTTGCAGCTTCCTAAACTGTTCACATCATTGGAACAGTTTAGAGAAGAAGGCAAGCACACCCACAGACACATGAAAAATTATGTAGGTAAATGGTCCCCAGGCACAGTCCTATTGTCTGAAAGATATGTCAAGGAAGATGAGTGTACTAGTACGTAGCCATTTAGTTACTTGGAGTAGCCTTCTACCATGAACTGTTACATCTGTCCTTAGATCAGGGTACAACATAAACAACTGAAAATATTTAAAACACAAGAAAAAATGGAAACGATTTAAAGTATTACACCAATATGGCCATATCATAATACAACAGTGCTACATTACACCACATAATAATAGTCAAAAATACGTTGGGATCTCATATGCACAAAGAGGAATCACATAAATTGTCAGAGCTTATTGTGTCTATTTCACAACATGCTTAGGCTGGGCTGGGCATGCAGTTTTGTCTGTGACCAGCATACACCCAGCCTCTCATCGGTTACCTATGGAAACCTACCTGACTCCTCTTGCACACATGTAAAATCCCGACAAGATTTTGGTCATTATGTTTTAGTTTGTGGGTGCTTAGTTTGTAGCAAGAGGGAGAATCTAATCATTCTTAAACTCCTGCTGAGAACCAGTTTATTTGCTCAAGAAGTCTATATAAATTTAAAAATAGCCTCCCGTGCTTTCCCGCATACCTGGTTTATGTCCTTCATAGCTACAATGTTGCTAGGCTTCACTTTCCTCCTCGCTCCCTCTCTCTCTTTCTTCCCTTTACATAACAATGCCATAGCATGGACAAGACTGAACTAGGAAGATCTTGGATATCAGATATACCATCCAAGTATAATTCCAGATCCAATCTGCAACAAAGTTTTGATGAGCAGCATGTCAGAATCTTTTACTGTCCTCCACCCCATGAAAAAAAATAATGTTTTCTGTCCAAGAATTGAGAAGTTACTGGTGCCTCTGCAGCCCTAAGCCAGTGGTGACAAAACTGAACATTACGCCAGTTCCCCCAGAAGCTGAGAAATGTTGATTACCACAACATCCACTTCTGGGGGTGGGGTGGGGGGATAATGCACTGAAATGACTGAAAATGGCATAGCTTTTTGAAGAACTGCTGCTTTGAAAATATCATCTTAGGTAGAACAGCACTCATATACTTTTCTGGCTACAACAATTCAGTGTTCAATTCTATATGTTGTCGCTTTTTAATCATTCATCTATTTAGTACACTCACTGCAGAGGCCTTTAGAAACCACAAAGGATAGTCTGCTGCCCCGAGAAGCTTACAATCTGTATAGTTTAATACAGCAGCAGCTCAAAGAGAAGGAAAATGTATTTCTCTACTATCTGACCCTTGTGAAAGAGTCTTGTTCTGATGAGCCAGATTCTACAGTTGCTTTTCAATCTCACTAAGAAATGTTTAATCACTGAGATAAAACAAATGAATAAACCGCTATTACATACAAATTTTAACTGCTGTACGAGGTCAACGTGAACACTAAACACTAAAACACATGGTTTAATAGTTGCAAGTCATGCTTATCTCATGCTCAAACAGCATTAAGAAGCACAACATTCCTCTTAATGCCATATCTTCCACTTAGAAGTTATGAACTCAACAGTACAATTAAAACCCTAAAGTTTGTAAAGCAGTGTTTTAAAACATGTAGATTCTGGTCATAATAGTGGAGAAAAGATCTTGCTGTATTATCAGTAGTATATGCCCAAGGTGAACCTTGCTCACTATTCCATTACCTAGTAAAATACTAGAAAAAACAATATAGTGAGAAAATACATAGCTCATTTTCAAGATGAAAGTATTTTGGTTCCAGTTATCCCTCCCACTTTAAAACATGCTGGAATCAATCAGCCCAAGAGTAAGAAATATTTATAGTTCAGAATACTGGAAGTGAGTTAATCAAACTTAAACGGTAATTTGAAATGTAGTTCAAAGCAATCTTTCTGTACAGTATTTTAATAGTAGCTGTCAATTCTACGTCATTTCAATTACTCTTTCTTTCTCATCATGCAGCCTTAGAAGGGTTACTAGCACACTGGTCCAATAACGGAAACAGTTTGTAAGTTTGCAAAATTAGGTCTACCATTGTTCATAAATATCTGATCAGAAGAAATGTTCTGTCCCAGAAATTCATGCATCTCAGGAGTCTAAGGAACATTATGGTACAAATTACCCCTCCACCCCAACCCTCATGAGCTGAAAATAAGAACACTGCAGTTGTAAGAAACAGGAAGTGCATATAAGGAGCATTTTATAGCATTTTGTTATGGACTATTGATCCTGAAGTAACTGGGATCCGCAGACGAATGTAGCTGTAGCTCATGAAAGAGGGATTGGCACTACTTTCATTCATTTTGTCTGATTTCCTTGTGTTTAGGAGAACAAATGAGAAAAGTGGGAAAGCAGAAATGGGAGTAGTCAAAGAGGTGAGGGAGTTGAAGCGAAGAACAAAAACAGAGATGAGGAAAGGCACAACTTTTTCCCCCATGCAGCAGGAGGGTGATATGTGGGTCTGGAGAAATTGCCCTATTATATGAAAGTACATGTTTTTTCTTCATACAGCTGCTCAGCTATTTCCTACTTTTTTCTTACATGAACTTTAGAACTATAAGCTTCTTGCGATCTATGCTCTAGAACTCTGCTAAACCCCCACATACTCTGATGATAGGATGCCCAACCTATAGAACAGCTGTGTTGGTTAGCAATGCTGCACAAGTGATGAAAGACCCATTAAATACTTCCATGAGTATACACAGTATACAGGCCATCCAGTTCCTCATACAATTTTTTTGGGGGGGGGGGAATTAGAGGACAGGCTCTCTTGAATCCAGCACTGCTGTGTTTTTTTTTTCTTTTCTTGAAGAGGAAATAGACAGACAGACAGACAGACAAAGACAGAAAGAAAGAAAGAAAGACAGAAAGACAGACAGACAGACAGACAGACAGAAAGAAAGAAAGAAAAAGAAAGAAAGAAAAAGACAGACAGACAGACAGACAGAAAGAAAGACAGAAAGACAGAAAGACAGAAAGACAGAAAGACAGAAAGAAAGAAAGAAAGAAAGAAAGAAAGAAAGAAAGAAAGAAAGAAAGAAAGAAAGAAAGGTGAATTGTCCAGCAACACTTCTGCCTCTTTAACAAACCAGAAGCAGAGTCCTGGGATTAATAATAGGCGACAGAGGAAACTTTGAGAAGAAAAGCAAAACTCCCTGAGAAATCTCACCAAGCCCCCTTCCCTCCTCTTTGGCTGATCGGAAATAACAGATTACATCTTAAAAGCCTGAAGTCACCAAACACAGACTTTATATACTCAACAGAAGACGGAGGGAGCCGAGTGTGTGCAAGCGATAAACCCTTGCGAGGCGGGAAGGCATATCTGTTGGAGAGATCCTGAACTCTCTCTCGCCGGCCGTGGCCAGAAAGGATTATTATTTCCCAAGGGAAAGGCTCCCCTTCGGCCGCCGCTGTAGCCACACGCCTCAGAGTTCAGACACAATCACAGAAGCAACAGCCCCGAAAACAATCACAGCCACCCGCCCGGAAACCAAAGAAGAGTGACGGCGGGGTGGGCGACGCTCACACCGAGACACACAAACAAATCGCCGCGATCTCACACCGAGCCGCTCCCCCGCTCGTCACGGCCTCTACGTGGGTCTTCCCACGAGCCGATCCTGACGTGCGCTCCTGCCCGAGGCAGGTCAGTATTCAAGTTGCGCTCCCCCGCTCCCTCTCCCCACCTCCGGGCCCGGCGCTGTCAAAAGGCGCGGGGGCAGGAAAAGTTGCTGAACAGCAAAACAAGATGCAGCAATGCCTGCCTCCCTTCTCCGGGAAGGGGCGGGCGAGGCGGGCGAAGGGGGAAGCAGGTGCCCCGCAGGCGCCCCCGCCAGCCCCCCGCGTGGTCCACAGGCGAGGGCGGGGAGAAGGGCATACAATGGGCTGCCTGCGGAAAGTGACCGAAGTGGCTGGCAGGCAAGCCAGCAGAGAACCGGGGCTACCCGTCACTGGGCTGCCGAGGCAAGACTTTAAGAGGAGGAAGACCAGCCCGGCGAGCCCGGCCAGAGTCTGGGAAAGGCAGGCGGGCTGGCCCACGGAGCTGAAAGGAAGGAAGGAAGGAAGGAGCAGCCGCCCGCCCATGTTATGGTGCCCGCGCGCTGAAACAACTTGCCCTCCCTTCCCTCAGCCGCGGTTATGGCGTGGAGGAAGCCCAGTCTCGTCCTCGTGCCCCGTTCTCGGGCGACTCACCTTCGCCACGCCACCTCCGGCTGCAGGGAGCCTTCCGACGACCACCCCAAGGTTTCTCCCCCCCGGACTCGACTAGGCGGCCGTAGCTGCCCGCCTGACGCCGAGCGAAGGAAGCGGTGCTGGGCCCGCCCCCGGAGCCAGCCGGGCCCGCCCCGAGCCCTCCCACCGCCAGCTCGGAGCTCCGTCTCCAGAAAACCCAAATACGGGGAGGGAGGCGGCGGCGGCGGCGGGGTGAGGGAGGCTGCTTGGCGGGCTGCGAGGAAGCTTTTGTTTGGCTTCGCCGCGCCAGTCCTGGCAGCCTGACAGAAGGCTCCGGTCCCGACAGGAAACGCCAAGAAAAGCTCTGGAAAGGCCGCTTTTCTTTCGCCCCCTCGCGGCTGAGGCAACAGGGCAGTACGGGAAGCTGCCACCCCACGGTGGCCTGCACCAGCAGGAGTGTCACGTTTCCCAAAGACGGCATGAAGTGGCTCATGGACGCGCTGGGCGCCCCCCACCTCGAAATTCTTAGGTGAGGCGCTCGTTTCCCCTCACCTCAGAATCACTTAGTCCAAGAAAATGAAAAAGAATTCTGCACTCGTGCAAGGGCTCTTTTCAAAAATGACAGTATCCCCACACGGAATAAAAAAGGGTAACGTGTGACCTAGGTGTACAGAGCCCAGTGGCAAGAATATGGGTATTTTGGGTAGCATGCCTTAAGAAGCCACAGCAGATTGTGGATTTCAGTTTCATGGGCAAATATGTACACGCGTCGCACACCTGACGTGACTGCTAGTCGGTTGCAACTCGAACTCCCTGAAATAAGGAATTTTTTTAAACTCATAGGAATTCAGCAGGTTCCGAGTAGCCTTACTGGGAGGGAGAGACTCAAAACCAGCACTTCTTCACCCTGCAACGTGAAACTTGGCGTTTGCTTGCACAATGGACAGTGATAAGCCACCAAAGTGAGCGGTTTCAAAAAGAGCGGCTTGCAAGTTCATGAAGGGTGGCTTGTCAGTGGCTGACAGGAGATCAAGTTGGCTAGCCTCTTGGTTGCCCACTGGGGAAAGAAAATGCAGTACACGTCTTTGGTCTGATCCAACACGGTTCCTATGTTCTTATAATGTGGCCCTAATGACACAAGGCAGATAAATCCTTACATATAACGTTAGTAGTGTGGGGAGGGGATACAAATTGCAGCAGGGAGGTGATCATTGGTTTACAGAATAATGGTTTTCTTTTCTGTTCTTTCTGTGGGTTCCATCTTTCCTTGCTTTTGTTGTTGTTTAATCGTTTAGTCGTGTCCGACTCTTCGTGACCCCATGGACCAGAGCATGCCAGGCTCTCCTATCTTCCACTGCCTCCCGGAGTTGGGTCAAATTCATGTCGGTAGCTTCGATGACACTGTCCAGCCATCTCATCCTCTGTCGTCCCCTTCTCCTCTTGCCTGCACACTTTCCTAACAACAGAGTCTTTTCCAGGGGGTCTTCTCCTTCTTTCCTTGTTAGAACTCCCCCAAATCCAGACTCTTGGGCAGAGACAGTTCTGTTATTAACTCAACTTTTTAAAATTAACTTCAACAGGCAACGTTCCAATAACAACTTCATAAGGTCCCACATCCACCTCACCATTTAACACTCTGACAGTCATTATCAACCCTTCCCCATGGCTCCCTTAGAGTTGGGGCATTCATCTTGCTAGTAGGAGGGTGATAAGAGGTATGGGATCCCATACACTTGCTGCCATAGGGATGGCATGCCCAAACTTCCCCAAGTTCTCTCTTTTTTGTCTAAACCTGCATCTCATCTCTCTTCTTCTGCTGAGGAGGCCATCCCTGTGCTAACTCCCTCCCAGAGTATAGTACTGTCATCCTCTCTCTCTTTCTAGATGCCTCCTCTTGCATCTTTCCCTTTCCACAGTATAAAGGTTTAGGGGAGGTTTTTGTCCATAGCTTCTCTACTTCTTCATGGGGTACCTTCAGCTTTACAAGTGCCCCAGTCCGGACATACTCTTCTCTATCCACCCTTTGGGTAGCTTTGCCAAGGTGAACTTCTCTGTTACTTCTGTCTCTTTCTCTCTCCTTAGAGTGATCTTTTCTACCTCTCTGCTACTGCCATCTCATCTCCTCTTCTCTCTTACTTTTATCTCTTCTATCTTCTACCTTTTCTCCCTTCTACCTAGTTCTGTTAGATGCAAAGTTGCTTTTAGTATGTCATTTGGCCCTTAGAACAAAGACAATGGCTAGAATCCTACTGATGTTTGCATAAGGTTTGTGAAACTTGCAGTGGCTAATTATGGCTAATTAACAAAGTATCGGGGCATGATTTTGTTGCATCAATCAACCCTGCCCATGTGCTTTGGCTGCACAGTTGAAATGCATTCAGCACCTCATTAATAAGCAGCAATTATGCAAGAAATTATGTACACATTATGTGAACACTCAGGATTGCAGTCAATTCCAGTCTAGACAACCTATCATTTCATAAATAATCATCTACAGACAGAAAATAATCTAAGTTACAAATTATTATCAAGGACATATTTTCTACTAAAGAGTGCTAAGTTGACTTCTGTAGTTTTTGGAAGGGTGACTAAAAGCACCATTGCAAATTTGCCATTTTTGCAATTGCAAACCTTTAGCTAGCTATAAATGTTCCTCTAAGCAGTGACTAGACATCTACCAGTGAGGCCTGTGGGTTTCAACTGCAAAAATTGATGATGCATGTGTCTCAAAATGGTTCACATAAGCAGAGGCAAGCTGTGTTAATCACTTTTGTGGTGATTACTCAGGACTTCATATTTAATTCCTGTACTAGAGCATATGCACCTGCAAGTGGGGAAACAAAAAGTTTGGGCAAATACTATTATACTTCATTTCATTTCCCTTTGTGCACAGAAATGAAGTATAACTGGGTGAAAGAATTAAATCTCAAAGAGTCAGGAATAATGCCAGCAGATTGCTGTAGCAAAGAAAATGACAGAACTGAATCTATTAGAATAAGGGAGGATCCAAAGCAAATAGGTGCCTGATTATCTAAGCAGGATATGAACCCTAGAGAAGCGACAGCCGAAGTCTAATCCTCCAGAAATTCCTGGACAGTAACTCCCAGCATTCTTTATTTTTGGCCACACTGGTTAAGATCATAGAAGGTGCTATCCTAGAGAGCTTCACTTTGACCACCTCTTCCTTAAACCTAGGTCATGCAAAAAAGTAAATCTGGTTCTTCAAGCTGATAACCAGCAAAGCATGCTGCTTATATATAACCAGCTGATTTGTAGTAGATCAATAACACTTTCTTCCTTCTAATGGCGCACTAAAATGAGCTACAAGAAGTATTTTCCTGTCCCAAATTAGGCTTTTGTATGTGAAACTTGGGAGCTTCAGTTCTCCTTTTGAAAGTAAATTGCTGGGGTGTGCATAGGGGCAGAGGCCCCTTAACTCTGTAGCTACCTTCTTGAACCACTGTTTTGCATCTGATGCCAATCTGCTTTAGAACAGATCCCACAAGTGTGAAGTCTGGCTAGAGCTGTAGTTTAGAATACCCATAGTCAAAAGGAACTTTGGGCATTGAGATGAGGGTGTAGCTTTATGTAGTTCTGCATAAAATTTCAGATACCTCTTCTTGCAAGCAATGCACTGAAGACAATAGTGCTTAAGAGTAATCTTTTCTTTTGTTACTTTGTATGGATTCCATCATCTTTGAGATATTAGAGAGGGGGCTGCTATTTTGGGTAGTATACTTGGAAGTTGCAGGCTCAATATTTTAGGGGGCTAGGGGCATTCTCTGTTGGGACAGCCTTGAAATAAACAAAGCCTTGGTTGGTGCATTCATCTCCAGGCAAGATTATTTCTGTTGAACTGTGCAACTGCACAGTGCCTCCAGGAAGGGGATGGACTCCACCAGAGGCAAGGCAAGAACATTGCTCTCAGTGGAAAAGCTCTTTGGCAGGCAAGAACATCAATCACCAGCAGAAGATTTGTTGTGACAACATGAAGGGAAGAGGATCTCAGGCTGCACTAGATGTTAGCTCTGTTGTCATGCCCTTGGAATAAAATTAACTGTGTGTTTTTAAAGCTTTCTTTTTGTTTTTAATATTTAACAAGGGGAAAAAAAATAGCTTTGCTTTTTTATTGACAAGCAACCAGTAAGACAGCGCCTGCTTTGCCACGCAGTGAAGAGAGTGTGACATGCGGCACAAGTGCAGTTTGAAGGGCTGGGGAGGGACAACTCAAAATCTCCCCCAATAATAGGGTTTTCTTAATGGATTTAAAAGTAATAACAGCATCTAGACAGCTACCTTGCAAAGTGATAAGTACTTGCTCAGGAATGTAACATGAACAAGTGCTTACTGATATGAAACCTAATTTATGGCATGTTTTATGGTATCTGGGAGTGTTCCAACGGTCATAAAATAATTTGGATTTCCCCTCTAAAAGAAAAGTCAGACCCTGAAAAGGGAAATCCAACCTCACAATCCCTCTTATCGGAGTTCAAACTTCCATTCTCTTTTGCCTCTTGAGCATTAAAGATAAAAATAGGGCATTTTGTTGGCACGGAGGTACAGATCTAAAGCCCATTCTCTTGATGTGTTCCCACAGTTAAAGGAAACATGTAAGCTGCTGTGTGTGTGTGTGTGTGTAATTTTCTTTCAATTGGCTGCAAAAGTAAGGTAAAGGTAAAGGTTCCCCTTGACAATTTTTGTCCAGTCGTGTCCGACTCTAGGGGGCGGTGCTCATCCCCGTTTCCAAGCCATAGAGCCAGTGTTTTGTCCGAAGACAATCTTCCATGGTCACATGGCCAGTGCGACTTAGACACAGAACGCTGTTACCTTCCCGCTGAGGTGGTACCTATTTATCTACTTGCATTTGCATGCTTTCGAACCGCTAGGTTGGCGGGAGCTGGGACAAGCAACGGGAGCTCACTCCGTCACGTGGATTTGATCTCACGACTGCTGGTCTTCTGATCCTGCAGCACAGGCTTCTGCGGTTTAGCCCGCAGCGCCACCACGTCCCCTGCAAAAGTAGGTAAAATATAAAAGTATATGGGGACACACAGTAGGGAAGGGAGGAATGCTGCTGTCTCCTCTCTTCTGACCTGACAATGTGAACCCAGCAAGTCTTTACATAATACAGTTGTTCACTTTCAGATCTCCCAGCTATTCACAGAAACAGCTGAGGATGGGTATTAGGATAAAATGTTCTGACATTTTTGAAATTTTGGTTTTGTAAAGACTGAGCCTCCTTCTCTGGTAATAGAAATACAGAAGAATTAGTAGGTGGATCACGGGGGTGGGGGGCAGGCGGGCGGTAATTCATAAGAGATGCCAGGATTCGTTATCTATCTGGAAACAACTTGCTCTGTTATAGAACATTTATGATTTTACTTGCAGGTGACTGTTAGGGTTACTCAATTGTCAAAAGGAGAAGCCCTCAGCTATGCAATCCCTTCTAGCTTTCTCCACATGATGAGAAGATACATACTCCCACACAGGCTTTTGATATGGGTTGTCATATCCATTATGGAAGTGTCTTCTGCTATTCTGCCTACAAAAGCAACTTGGCCTCTGGTCTCTATGTGTCCTTTAGCAGACATGATGCACCCCTTAACAGACCAATGTAAGGCTGAGTTTAGTTAGTTTTTTTGCTTTAGGATAAAAGCAATAATGTCTGGGGAAAATGTCAGAACAAATGTCTTTATGCAAACACATTAATAGTTATTTTACAACTTCCATGTGTTATACCTGAGTGTAGGAGGCAGGAGGGAGTTCCAGTCAAATGTTAGCATTGACTCAAAAATAAGCATTTTTGTTTTATGTATCCTGTGTACCTAAAAAGATTATCAGGACTCTAGGTTATGTTACAGTTTAATATGCATGAATATTAAGACAGGACTTCCAATGCTATCTTCTGGTGTGATTGATCACCTTCTGGTGGGATTGATTACCAGCCATAGTTTGTGTGTGTGTGTGTGAGGAGGTCCCACTGAAATGAGAAACTGATTATTCACACACACCATTATGATATGATGTACAGCTAAGAATCAGTTTGTAGGATTATGGGATTAATTTGTATAAGGATGATCTTGCATGTACCCACAATTATAATGCTTCTAATAATCAGTATATAGTGAGTATTAGAAATATTATAAAGAAACATCCCTTACTGGAATCATATAATCCTGCAAACATCTAGGAACTAATCTAATAATTAAGATGATAGTCACAGAGTGTTTTAACTACTTCATTTCTATTTCACACACACAAAAAGCTATTTTGATTCTGTCTTAAATTATTTGCAAGACTTCTGCATAGCATTTCCACCAGTAAAGATAATCAGGTACGTAGCTACCCTATATTGGTAGCTTGTAGAGTGAAGTCAGTATAATTATACGAAAGGGTTATTAACTTCTTTCTTTTGTAGAGATTCCTGCTTGGTCAATATAAACTTTAAGAATCTGATTACCATTATCCATGTTTCTGTTCCATTAATAAGACAATATGACTTGGAAAATGAAGGTCATTAAAGAAACACTACTTTGATTCATGAAGGCAAGGAAAATAAATTGCCATGAATTATAAACTTTGACTATAGTTAAGTGTTGATATTTGGTGGATGATATTTACTTAATATATTTTTTATCTCCCATACATTTAATCCATTTCAGCTGTGAGGGACTGTAGTGGCTTGACTGAAGTTTTTTTTTAAACCTGCATTGTTCAGAAACTATGGCCTGTAACTTAATGCCTTTTGTATTACATGTGACAGGGAACCTATGGACCTCCAAATGTTGGACCACGACTCCCATTGTCTCTGTTAACTGGTTGTGCTGACTGGGGATGCCATGAAATGAAGTCAAAAGGCAACTAAAAAACAACAGATTCCCTTCCCCTAAAAATACATGGATCACTGCAGAAGAGAAGCTAAAACGAAATGAACTGTAGAAAAGCAGTGATTCCTATAAGCAGTATGCATAACCTATTAAAGCTTTACCCAGCACAGCAGTAAATGATGCATACTAATTGATTTATTGTCATAAAACAGTGGTTTAGAAATAAACAATTTGAAAGGACAACCAGGGTCGCCAATCCTGTACACATTTGCTATTAAAGAAAATGGCAAAATGAAATTAGCTCCAGAGAGCATATTAGCAAGTGACTCAAACATTCTGGGCTACTACCAGTGCACAATTTACAGTTTTTTTTCCTCAACCAAAGTGCTGGGCTAAGTAGATGGCTTGACCTGTGCTGTGTGGGATCTTTGTTGTGATTGTGTAAGAAATATTAACAGCTAATGCTGGTTTAACTGACTACACTGTTTGGGAAATTCTAGCAAAACCACACATTGTAACTGTGTCACATTTAAACAGTAGCATTTCCAAACATAATCTTGCAATATACTGTACACAAGAATTTCAAAATCATTGCTGTACAATGATGGTGTTATTTCTATTAATTCTATACGATGATACTCTGCCACCCGTTTGCCATCACCTAGTAATCCAACATTTTGGTCAGATGTTATAAGTTTGTTTTGACCTCCTGATTCAGACTAGATAACAATCCTGCACTTAAGGAAAACTGCTTTCTTAGTCCACTATGAACACATCTCAAAGTGATATGTTACTGTATCAAAAAAATTATTCCTTTGTTTCTTAAAGATGTAATCTTATACTCACGTATTTGGCAGTAAGTTCTACTGGACTCAGCAGAATTTACTTCTGATTACTGTATATAGATTCTTGCATATATATATATATATATATATATATATATATATATATATATATATATATATATATATATATATATATGACACTTAGTATCTCTCTATCTTTTTAAAAAAATACTTTTGTTGATTCACCTGCTCCCCGCGCCATCTAATTTCCTTACTAAACCTCCACTCACGTCTGCCATTTCTTATCTTTATGCAGTCATTTGTGTAGTTTTTTACATGTAGCACAGTCTGTCACTGGATATTTGCCCAATTTTAAGATATTATCGAAATATTATATTCTCTCTCCAAACACCAAATTCCTTCTTGATGTTTATCTTTTGATCAACTTTATTTCCTTATATTCAGCTCATCCACTATATAGATTTTTGTTTTATTCTAATTCCTTTGAGAATCTACCTGGGATTTGATCCAGGTTGTGAGCAAAGTTTGGTTGCAGTACTGCAGTTTAACCACTGTGCCACGAGGCTCAGAAACAGTCATTGGTACATCATAGTTGTGAAGCATAGTGTGACCTTAGGACAGATCAGTGGTGAAAAGCCTTTGCTTGTTTGATATATATTTTAATAGGAGTTTCCACAAAAGATGTATAAGCTGATCGATATCCTTTTCCTACCGAAAGTAATATTTTCCAACCTGATGCTCCCCAAAGGTATTGAACAACAGATCCCATACAATTTCCCATGCAACACAACAAACATCTTGCTTCAGTATGATGCACGGTTTGGTCCAACATATCTCGTCTATTTTTAGGCAGTCATTGGCATAACTTCAAAAACCTTCTGCTAGTAATTAGTTCAGGCTCCTGGCAAGAGTAATCCATATTTATCCTGGCACTCTGATTGAAGGAAGGAGAAAGTTTTGCCAGAATGAAAGAGAAAGAGGTTGACAGGTGAGGGATGGCACTGCCTGCTTTTGATTTAGCTTCACCAACTGCTGGCTTCACTGTGGCTATTAATGGTCCCTAATGGAATGCAGCTCTTGATAAGAAGGTGTGGCCAAATGTATCCTAAAAGAATTACACTGTTTGCACTTTGAGAAACCTATCCTGACTTTTCCCAGTTTCTGAGAAAAAATGCAGTTTAAGAAGCTTTACATACCATACTTATTCCATCAACTACACAATGTTAATGCTAATCATGAGTAGGTCCAATCTTTTGTCATGAGTATGTGGCTTATTTTGTTCAGCCAGCAGGCCTTTTGGGGTGTGTGTGTGTTAGCATTTCCACTTGCATTATTTTGTCTTGCTTTTGGTTTGTGAAATCGCTTCTATTCGCCCTTTGGGACCATTGTTGGCCATGTCCACATATCATCATTGCTGATGCGCAGAGAGAGGCATGGTGTAGAAGTGTATTCTTTTGCTTGCCTTTGCTCATACTGGTAAGGACTACAACTATAATAAAATCAGTAAATTATGTTTTAAATTAGTTTAACATTACAGCTACAGTGCTAAAATGATATAGCACTAATTCAAATGCTTACCATATCTTGCCAGTTCAGTGCTATTTCTCTTGCTAAATATGTATAAAATATGTATAAAATAATTTGAATGCACATGGTGTGATAATAATGGCAGAGGAGGGTGAGGAAGAAGAGAGCTGTGTGATGTATGAATACTTGAATAGGATAATTAAACATTTACATGTGAACTGCAGCAGAGATTTAAATGTCATAGTAAAGTATAGAGAAGTTGCCATCAACTCAGGACAAATTTCTGTGTATCCACACCCTCAGTGTCTCATTCATATACTTAGTATTTTCATCCTTGGTGGTTTTCTGAGAACATGCTTAGGATATTCGGTGTTGGCATTAGGAATGTCTTGTGTTACTCACAGCTGTAGTACATTTTTGGTCACATTGGTGCAGCTATATTTTTAGCTGAAGAAGGAAATGAAGACACCACCACTTGCCTGTTCCTCTATGAAGTCTCTTGCTGCAACAGAACCAAATCACAGGACAAAGGATTAAGGGTCCCTACTCTACCTCTTGGGTTCTGCTCCAGATTCCCTTCCTGTTTTATCTCCTGTGATGTGTAAACAACAATACAACTCAGAGATACAACCTATATGATTAAGTTACATGTACCTTGGCCCTAACCTGCTCTATGACTATTACTGTATGTGTTGGTTAGCTACATTGCACCCAGCCAACCTTTTTTGCAAATGCAGAAAAAAAGAACAGAAAATGGAAGAAAAACATCAAAGCAACATCAGATGCTTCCACATGCTAAAGCTGGACTATTTTTATCCTTTGTTTGTTTAAAGTCTGGAGCTATTAAGTGGATCAGTAATATTTTAAGGATGTTATGAGATGCTTTGGGGACTTCAGTCAAGAATACAAGATATACATCTACTAATTAAGGAGCAGTCTAAGTAATACTTAGGAGTAAAAGTAGTTTAGCCTCTCTCTTTTTTATGCTACAGAATTAGATAATCAATCTCCCTTGCACCAAGAAGCTAAGAATGTTTTTTTTCCCTTCACTTTCAGTGCTTTCACTGGAAAGCAGCTTTATATATATAATTTTCAAGTTAACCAGTCCTGAGGCACTGTTGCATGCCATCTATGAGTCCATTTGCTGAAACTAGTCAGAACTGATGCATTTTTCATCTCATGCTTACATAGCCAATTGAAGTAGATTATGCAAATGACTCTCTGTCACATCACCTTAATAGCTTATTGAAAAAAGCTAAACTGAACTAATTCATACTTTGCTGTATCTAAAAGAGTCTGCAGGAATTTTTCCAGGGTGGAGACAAAGCTGCATAATAATATGTTACCATAGTTCTACAACATACTGCACCTGCCTATGCACACTAAGATAATAAATAAAACAAAGATTAAAGGAGAGTGCTTCTCCCCACAATACACCGGACCATACATGAGGTTGGCTCTCCAGGTTTCACAGCACAGTTGTTTGCAGTAGTATGTCAATGTGCCACTTTTGTGCTATGCAGACCAAAGCTCAGAATCTTAGTTTAAAAAGAACGAACATAATGGCATGCTGAAGCTATTTGTAACTGAACAGTAGTCTCAGCTTGGAAAAAGTTACAAACACAAAATATCAACAACCATTTTCAAGCAGATGAGTTTTCATACTGGCAAGCCTTGGCAAAGTTTGGTTTTTTTCTTTGTGTGTATGTAGTTGTTTAAAGATGAAACTATGCCAAGCATATTTTGGTATACTTGCAATAAAGATAGGCATGTATTGACAAAAATGGTATGCCTTGGCAAACCTGCAGGAAATAAAAAGTATGAAGCCAACCTAAAAGGATAATATTGTTTAAGTAAGATGTGTTGCGTAATATAGTTCTCAGCTTGAATAAAAAATGCATATATTTGCATGAGGAAGATAAACAGAAACAACAGGACTTCTGCAGATTTTCTAGACTGTCCTTTACCTGTTCTGATCTTAGCTGACATACTTCAACCTTGACTGATGGTCTGTCTGCTTCTTTTCTCTAACTGATGTTACTTCCTTCTTTTTTTTGACATCTCTCTCTCTTCAAGAAGAAATCTTACTCTTGTTCCCAAGAGACAGGAGGCAAGCAGCAGTTCCCTGCAGATCCACCCTATTTAGTTACAAGTGTGATTCCTGTAATATTTACTATAGCAATATATCCCTTATAAACACTAGCTTTCTTATTTTCCTGGAGAAAAGAAGGCTGGATACGATTTCTTTCCAAGAGAGAGAAATGTGCTCCTCTAACTACTCTTATACAGTATTCAGAATCTAAACCCATTCAGATGTAGCACACTTTGTTAATTCTCTGGAGGTTTTTGCCAACAATAGAGTTTTTAAGGCTGTGAACTATTTTGCTTTGTTTATTTAAAAAATAGTTTCATTATTTGTATTTCACACTCTAACCACAGAATTCTTGCTCATGCATGGGAAACACATGGAAACCGCATCTCTGTTCCTAACAAGCAGAGAATTTTTAATATTGGCAGAGTTGCAGAGTTCATGTTTCTCTAACACCCATTTTTTAAAAAAAACAACAACAAAAAAGCTGGAAATGAATGACTATCTGAACTCATAAATGAACATTTAAACTTCTAAATAAGTGGACTGATTCTCCGCAAAATGCTTAACACCCAGCAGTGCTTAGTAAGATGTTGAGGCCATTCATCCTTTCATTAGTGTAAATGGCTTATGTAGCAAGTGAGGTTCTGAAACCATTTTGATATACAGTGGTGCTCCGCTTAGCGATTGCTTTGTTTAACGATGTATTCGCTTCACGATGAGGTTTTAGGAGTGATCTTGCACTCCGTTT
This sequence comes from Pogona vitticeps, assembly GCF_051106095.1. Lineage (NCBI taxonomy): Eukaryota > Metazoa > Chordata > Lepidosauria > Squamata > Agamidae > Pogona > Pogona vitticeps. The sequence continues at coordinate 262,976,216 of NC_135784.1, forward strand.
AGTGATGTTTCCAATGGGGGAATTTTGCATAGCGATGTTCGGGACCATGCCTCGCATAGCGATGACAGTTTGGGTCCCCCTGTTTTGCTTAGCAATGTCCGTTTTCACTATTTTTAAAGTGTCTTAAAATGTTCAAAAACTGTTTAAAATGCTTGGAATCATTAGTGCACCCTGTAAAACCTTTGCAAACTTAATTTGGCTTTGTTCTGAGTCCTCGTTAATTTTTGGTGAATTCCCCCCCCCCATTGGAATGCATTGACAGCTGTCAAACCTACAGTTCAATGCATTTCAATGGGGGGAGAAAAAAATTCACCAAAAATTAACCTTTGATTTATGAAACAGCCCCATTAAGCTGAAAATAAGAATGAAAATATTTGGCTGAAAGAAGAAAAGCAGTGGCGAACCTATCTTATCAGTCTGCTTCAAAAGCGAAACTAACTCTCCTCCCCAAGTGAACTCCTAATATAGCAGGCTGATTTCAAAGCCGAGAGAGTGAGACAGAAAAATAAATCTTATGTTTCTGGAAAAGAATCCCAGACAGTTCTAATACCATCGGACAGGATTTAAGAGACTTGAGTTTCTTGAATGCAGTTTGGCTGGGACATTTTTCTCTTTGCCTTTTCCTGGACTCTGTGAACTGTTAATAAGAGAATCTGGTTGTTTTCTGGAGAAGAAAGAAGGAACTGACATGGTCGACTGGACTGAGGAGCATCAAGGGGTTAATGGAAAGATCATAAGACGGGCTTCAAGGACAACTGCTGGACAGTTTAAGACTCTGTGATTGTTGTTTTGTTTGCCGGACTGCGTGTGAGACTGATAATAGAAGCTTGCTAAATTCTGGAGAAGAAGAAATAATTGTGCCACGGTTCTATTTGATTTTGAATTTGCTGGGTTAAAAGTTGATTTTTATATTACGATACTTGGATAAAGATTGGAGGGAGATCTAAGGGGAGGTTTATGACTAGGGGTTTGGATTGTTGATAAAATTGTGGAAATTGTTGAAGGGGCGATCATTGTGGTTAAGGGCATAGTATTATCTATACAAACTCCATTCACTGGAAAGCCTGAGATGGCCTCCAAAAATTTAAGACAACAAATGGAGACTTGGTCTGTTCAGCCCCAAAGTTTTGGAACAGTGATACAAGAAATAGAAAAGGAATGGCAGATTGCTATGCAAAAGATAATAATAACAGGATTTCAGCAAGTGAATGAAGGTCTTAGCAATATAGAAGATCTGATGAAAGTGACAAAAAGGGGACATTAGATGCCAAACAAAACTTAAATGAAGCTGCACAAACTTTAGAATCGTCTTTATTGGGCATGACACCAGGTAACATAGATGGGATAGAGAGTTATCCAGTGACCTATGCAGCTTCCAAAATTAAAAAGCATTATGTTAAAAATCTCAAGAAAGCAGAGACACTGAAACAAGAGAATCTTATTGTGAAAATATGGGAAGTGACAAAAATGGATATTCTGTCAGATGGGCTGAAAGACTGTTCAACTCGAAAGGAAACTGAGCAATGCGATGTATTGTATAAATGGCTGCAGTTACCAGATAGTGTTGGAGTAACATAGAATTAAACTAAAATTAAATGATAAGATGAAAGCAGGAGGGTAATCAAACTGTGAAAAAGCAAAACGTTAATTTGTTATTGTAATATGAATTGATTGGTTGATGGTATACTCTGCATTCTCCTATCCCCCTAACCTTTCCCCCCCCTTTCCCTATTCCCCCTTATTTTTTGTATTCCCTACCCTGTCCTAAATAAAATAAAAAGGGGAAAAAAATATACTGTATTCTCCAAATATGATTGAATGTTTGTCCACTGCATGAGAAAGCAATGGTTAGGTTAAAAATATTTTGGATGTGGTGATAAGAATTATTTCCCCAGGGAAAATCTGCAGTTATTTAGAGAAATATTACTTTGGGGAAATTTCTGGTCAAGGATAATTGGTATTTCAGTTATCGTAAAGCAGGCTGCAAGAGTTTTTTCCTAAAAAGGAGGCTGTGAGAGTAACTGCAAAACACCACTGAAATGGTTAAGCTGGGAAATCTTTCTTAGGAAACTGAAGTAAAGGTGGATAGTACTTTTTATTAGACCACTAAAATATGGACAACAGCCAAGCTTTTGAGTCTTTGTTTTTGATATTATGTATGTCTAATAAAATCATTACCAACACTGGGGTGCATTTTGTACAAAGAGGAAACCTATTTCGACTGCTCCCCTTCCCACCAAAGACTGGCACAGATTCTAGCAGATATTCAAGCCATTATTTATCTGGGTGGGTTCACATTGGTTTAGCTTGTCAACTCAGAAGGCAGGCAGACAGACAAAAGTTAATATAAACTCATCAGAAGTTCTTCATAAAATGGCTGAAATCCTCACAACAATGGCCCAGGACATGTTAATATTGTTATCCTTCATGTTGCTCATGTAGCTTTTGGCCAACCTAGCTGAGATGTTGATCAAGTGGTTGGCTGATGCTTTTTTGTTTTTCTGTACTAACTAGCACTCATCAAGGGGTGAGTATCATGGAAATACAGCATCTCTTTGTCCTTTCAGTGGGAGGTTCTCTCCTGATACAAATGGCAATTGTGGAGACGGAGTGTGAGATCAAAATTGTGACTGAAACTGGTTTGTTTTCTTCTTCCTTGTGTCATAACCTTGATACAGATTCCCCAACAGCTGCTTATGTTTTTTTAAAGCCTGCAGTTGCCAATCAATTGATCAGCTGATGTTCCATCTAGTTTGCTCACCAAAGAGAGTGACCTGCCTAAGGCCATCAAATGAATTCTTTACAAACATTTAAACGAAGGGCACCAAACCCTTAAAAATAACAAGAATGTCTTCTAAGAAAGGAAGACAATCTATGCCATGGCCTAGCTCTCCCATCAGCATCATCCCATGCAGCCAAGGATAAATATAAGGCATGGTGAGAGTTGTAGGCCGGAAAACAGCTGGGAGGCCAAAACGCCCACAGCACTGCTCTGAAATTATTTCATCAAATGGACATCAAGTTTATGCTTATGCTGTTATTCTGGTTAGCAAACTTGTTCCTTGGTGTGTGTGTTTTTGTATTTTTTTTATTTTTATTTTTATTTTTTTTATTTTATTTTTTATTTTTTTACTATTTGGCCTTTTCTTTTTAGGGAAAGTGGTGAGAAAATTGAAAAGACAGGAAATTCTCCTTCACCCCTTCCAGAGAAAAAAGCAACTTGGAAGGTAATCTTTAATTAAGAAATGTCTGGAAAAGAAAGACTCAAGCAGCTCGTCTTTTGCCATCCCTCTTCTTGTGATCAAACTCTGCCAGAGTGCTTCACTGTTTTATGTATCTGTTGTGCAATGTCTGTTTTGATCCTACATGGCTTTTCTAGGAAGTCTTCTCCTGAGATGGCCCAAGTATTGGAGCCTCATCTTCAGAATCTGTCCTTCCAGTGAGCACTCAAGAGTTGATTTCCTTCAAAATGGATAGGTTTCTTCTCTTTGTAGGTAGCAGCAGACAAATCTGGGACCTATTTCTATTCTTTGTTGTCTTTTCCATATTGTATCTTGATATTTTATGGGAAAATGGGGAATTAATGGGATCTACAGAGGAATTGATTCATCACATAACCCAGGCTTACTCTAGTTGTGAATTACACTTCAACAGGCTTACTCTAGTTGTGAATGATTACACTAAAGAACAAGGTTTTAGCCATAGGTCACTGGGGTTTGGTGAGTCAACTACTTCATGAGTTCCCTTGCTTTAATGATCTCACTCTGATTGTGAGTTACTACTGAATTTCAGCCACTGTGAAGGTCTAGCAGCTGACAGAATCAGGATTCAGAACACTGATTACCACCACTTGCAGTGGATATTTCAGTGCAGTGCATTAGAAATGATGAAATCTGTTTTAGGTGCTATTTGCTGTTCCCAGAATGGGAGCAATGCTACATAGGGTCAGAACTGATAGCATGTTTAGCACATCATTTGCTGTGGAGCTCTCTGAAGGGGCTGAATTTATTTGTTAGTTTTTGCACAAGGTGTTTTTTTTTAGCTCTACAAGTGGCAAATTAACTTATGTTTGCTTTATATTTGGTCTTAAGAAGGTAAGTACAGTCTTCTTCTGAAAGTCAATTGTTCAGGCACAGGAACGTTGAAAATATAGGGCTCTGGATGGCCAACACTTTACTGCCTTTTAACTGATAAGCTGGTATCACAACTACTTCAGCCCATAATAGGTCCTTTTAAGGAGTCCATTTAAGGAGAAAGGCAGGGTAAAATATTTTTAATAAATAAAATAATAATACAATAGGTGAACAGAATTAGGAGTGCAAACTTCAGTTAAAGGATACTTTGTAGTTAAGATTCTTACAAATGCTGAAGACTTCAGTTGGGCAAATGGCTGAAGCTGTAAAGGATCCACCAGTTTGCTAGAATCTTTTCTAGTTCAAAGTGGAAAGCAAAGGGTATATATTCAGGAAGAGACCATGCAGTGATCAAACAACATCTACTGTAGAGTATTTTGTTCCTGATTCCTTGCTTGCTATGTTATACATTTTTGAAGGGGTGGATTTGTTGGCACATGTGCATATAAAAACAAAGCATGCAATCATCTTTGAGTCAGTAGATATATGTGATAATCCGATCATCATAAGGGGATAATGTCACTGGGGGGAGGGACTTGAAGTTTGCCAACTATCCTGTGTCAGTATCAAATTGGATTTCTGTTCCTGACACTTTCTGTCATTAAAAGAAGAAAAAAAAATGCTTTTAAACATTAAATGTTATGGAAAACACAAGCTGAAGAGAATTCTCTCAAGGTAGACTTAATTGTGAAAGTATTATATGGCACCTACGGGCTCGTTTTAAGCTTTTTAGGTAATCAGTACCCTTTCCTTATCCGTTCTGTTTAAGTGTTGTTTTTAATACTGAATTCAAGAACTTATTTGAATTTGATTTTTTTCCAGACTATTTGGCTGATAATAACTGAGACAGGATATAGGCTGACAGGCTTTAGATTATATACACATCTGCTTGAAAATGAGTCCCATTTAATTCAATGGGATTTACATTTAAGTAAACATAGAGTGCTTGTAGCGCTATGGGGCGGTATATAAATCCAATAAATAAATAAATAATAAATAAATAAATATACAATATAGGATTAATATGCACATATACTTGGTAGATCTCTACCTTTTTCTGTTCACTGTGACAATCTTTATTTTTCAGCTGGCATTTCCTTTTCTAGTCAAGCCAAGAGAAAACAGATTTTCTACCTTAAGCTATATTTTCTTGGCATAAGGCATGGAAAAATATCTTTTAAAAATCATTGATTCAGTTATCTAGGTGTGCCAAATGGCATGTGCAGGGCATGTTTAACTGAGACTTCCAGAAGGAATTGGCACCACATAGCGTCAGGTTCTATTCTGGAATGGCAACATAATACTTGCCATTTTAAATATTTCAAATTATTTTAAATATAAAGGGATCCTTTAAAAAAGACTGTTTTCAGTGCATATCCTTACCAATAAATGAAATATTACCTTAAGGGCTGCGAATCAAAGTATTCAAAGCTGCAATTTTGAACTGTATAGTTATTTGGTCAAGATCTTGAAAAGGAAAGCTGTTAATCCAAATCCATAAAAATCATCTAAATCATGTATAAGGCAGTTTGTCCACTTACATTGATATCAATGAAGTCCTGTTTATGGGCAGCCATACTCAAAAACAAATTCCAATTCCTACTTCCAAATAAATGTTTTTAAGTTTGCCACCTTAAGGGGTTTGCAGATAACACGGTTAATATTTGTGTTTCATTTATTACATCTCACAATTGACACTCTATCCTGTTAAAGAATACTAGGGGATTATGCAGACTAGCTATAGCATCCACATATATGTTTGCAAAGAGGGTAGAGTTGTTAGTACACAGTATAATTTGGAAGATATAGGTTACTAATTAACTGGGTAGCAGCATGCCTTAATTAAGTGTTTCCTGTACATCTTAGGTCTTTAATGAAAGCATTTGCTCTGAGGCAGGAGTGTGTCACTTGGGTGGATTTTGATGGAACTTTTACCAGTGGTAAATTTTGCTGCCAAATTTCTGAGACAATTAGGGAAAACTCCATTTTGCTTTCTTTTGACACAGTGACAAATGGCTACAAGCATTTGAACCAGAAATTTGCTTCCTTTAAATATTTTACCCTGGTTATTGATCTCATACCATGATTTGCCACTGAATTTTGGTGAAGTGTTTTTTGGGAGCCCATGAAACAGTCTTGATATGGCTGAGATGCATGGGACACCTGTTGCTTTGAAGATTTCCTTACTCATTTGGATTGGGAAGGCAGCTCTCTGTGGAGAAAAGATGGCAGAATATATTAGGCAAAATAGGTTATCTTGTCCTCTAACTGAAATCTTAATTAATTAGGCCTTCCCTACTCTGAGACTATGCAACATTCAGCTGCATTTCAAAAATTCTCTATGAGAATTTTGGGCTCCAGCTGTTCCTACCACCCACCCACAGTTCCAATTAATCCTAAAGCAATTTAAATTTTCCATTTGGGGAAGTTAGGTTCTTGGATTAAAGCTCTCAGAATCCTTCAGTCAGCCAGCATAGCCAGTGGCATTAAGAAAAGCCAGGTTATTTATCCAACAGAAAAGGGTTCTCCACCCCTAGACTTAGATTAAGGATGGGGGACCACCTTCAGCTCCTTTTGACATACCCTGGCTGAAATCCTGTTCCACAATTACAAAAATGGCATCATTTTTGGACATGAATTGTCATAAGAAATGTCCATAGATATTATCTGTTCCATGTTCAGTCTTCTCTATGGAGATTTCTTAACATCTTAACATTTCACTTCTAAAAGTTACACCATTTATGAAACTGCACAACAGAATTTCAGCCATAGGTTTTCAATTCATGAAGCACCCAACTCTTCAATGATGAGGCCGCCCCAAAGAGAGGGAGGGAGCTTTTCCTATACTTTGCTTAGCACAGCAACATGACTAATGCCAATGAGTAACAGGCCCTGGATCTTTGCATATCTAAAATGAAGGGCCTTTATGTCATAGTATTTCTCAAAGTTATTGCCATTTCTTAAGATTAAGTAGGCTGCCATCCTCACCTTTTTTCCTGGGTTTGTACTGAGCATCTTATCTGTGTGAGATGACATTGGGCAGGTTTCACTTGGTAAAAAGAAGAAACCCACTAGCTGCATAAAGAAGCAAAATCTTTGAGGATGGAAAGCTGCTACCAAATTCCTCCAGGCTGCAGGCTTTCCCACTGCTATTGCAAAGGCTTTATTCATTCCATTTAGTTATTAGGATATAAAATGTTTCTTTTAAGAGAACAAGTTTATAGATAGGCAGATTCAATCTCATATAGTTCTTGTTGAAAGTTTATAGAACCATAGAATTTAATATGATGAAATGCAAACAAGAAAAGGTTTGCTATAGCTTTTGTAGCTGTACAGAAGCTGGAATTTGAGCAGGTGCAGCTTTGTTACACAGCTACTCAAGAAACAAAAGGTTTTTTTCTCGTTGGATCTGGCCACCCTAACACTACTGGAAGTAAACAAAAGGTAACACAGTCTATAATTGTGCTGCCCATACAAATAGTGTCCACCACTTATTTAGATCTGACTGGGTAAATTCTGCAGCACTGTGCTTAGCTTTGGATCAGGGGATGGGACACTTTGCCGAACATGTTACCGTTGACTATGTGGACAGGGGGAGTTCCTAGGATCTCAAATTTGCAACCAGGAGTTAAAATTCACATAAGCTGAAGGCCAAAGTTTTCCATCTCATTTTCTGGAGCTGGGGATACTCCAAAGAAAACAGATGCGGATGAGAGGGGGGAGTATTTTCCAGCTGAGATAAAGGTGAAAAATAAAGGAAGATAGTGTAACCTCACCTGATCTGTCAAAGATTTGAAGTCCAACTGGATCTCCAGGTTGTTACCTGGCAACCATATTTGCTTGGATGGACTAAGTAATACATTAAACATTGAACTAAGGCTTATATTTTAAATCAAATGTCAGTTCTGTTACCTGCATGTGCCAGAATAAATATTACTTTATTTTGGAAGTTTCAACCCTTTCACCTTCTGCCTAAACTTTTTATATAATTCCTTTACTCAGAGCAAAGGATATCAACAGGCCCCAAATCTGTGAATATTTATACACAGAGATAATTCATTCTCTAATAATGAGTCTCAGATGTATGCAATTAAATTTCAATCCTGAGCATAGTTATCAGGAAATGTCCCACTGGAAGTGGTTGAAGACATGTTCTTTAGACTGAAGTTTGTTTCAGGTGTGGCTGGGAAGTTAGGTTGAAGGGCCTAATGTATAGCTCTCACATAGGATGTTAGCATCTTAGTTTTTAGATAGGAGCTCCTGCCATGTGGGAGAGAAATCTGGCCATTTGTGCTGCCATATATAGGTTCCCAAATGAGTCTAGTTGCAATGTCCTTTCATCCACTCTGCAGACCTCAGTATTCATATTCTTTATTTACATAATGTTCTAACTTCTATTTCCTACTTCTTGCCTTATGACAAACATGTTTTGAGTTTGAATATTTGGAGGAATGCTTTGCAATCTATCCAGTACTAAAAGCACAGTTTTTAATAAACACAGCTCAGCTGTAATGAGATCCTGACATTTAAGCACTTGATGCACATGGATGTAAACACAATTACAATGAATAAGGCATAACATCAGCAGCAAATGCAAGGGAAGATGGGACGAATCTTAGCATTCATCTTGGAAAGTATTAATAAATGAGCAAATATTTACAGATTAATCAACACAACAGTCCTGTGAGGTAAGTAAATATCCTACCTCCTACTGCTTTTACAAAGTAATGAATGGAACCCTGTTGGTATTTAATTATCCTCACCATCTTGGAACTTCAGGGCTGGAAGGGACCCTATGGATCATCAAGTCTAGCCCTTACCCAAGAGGCACAGTGGGGTTTCAAAAATCTGGTTCCTTTGTGTGTGGTTTATGAAAGTTGTAGTGGCTAATTAAAGGTAATTGGTGAGGCACACTGCTATAACACAGTCCGGCATTTTACTTGGCATGTTACTGAGGGCATGGTTACACTATAGAAAAAAATTAGATGATGGATCAGTGTTTTCGAGGTTGGTTTAAAGTCATGTGGTTGTTTTGGGTGGTGGGTATGTCCTCTTTTAATCCATTTTAAAGCTGCATTGCATATCGTTCAAAGTGGCTACATGGGCTTTTTAAATCATTGCATATGAGGGTTTTTTTCTCCAACCACTCACCCACCCTCACACTGGTATATGTGCTCAACTGTGGGGTTTGTCAATTAATGACAAGTATCATGGGTCTCAGGGGATCTTTACAATCCCATCTGTTTTTTCCCCCATCTGTAATACTGAACTAACACTGTTCCATTTTGAAAGAAATAAAAAAATAAAACAAATACTAAAAATAACACTGACACTAGCAGTGGCAAGTGGCTGTGAGAGTCAGCCAGTGTGAGTGCAGATGGGCACAACACACTTGTTTCATTTGAGGCTTTAAAATTGCTTTCAAGGGTGCTAAACACAAGGCAAACCCAGCGGGATTTTGACATGTAACCACACCCTGAGACACAAACTGACACCTTTTGTACAAAAGAAATTGTACCCATATACAGATTAGGTTTTTAAAAAGAAAGGAAAAGACTTCAATGCATATGATGCTATTGAGAGAACAAAGAATTTGAATGGTGGCAGAAAATCTTAATTGGAATTCCTATTTGACCCTGAAGCCTTTTATGGAGGGAAGAGTGGAGTGGATTGGTTCCACTAATATTGTTTATTCTGCTGGTGGATGGATGCATTTGGATAAAGTGCATAATATCTTCTGAGATTATGGTCATAATATTGATGAAGGGAGTTGTGTGAACAGTGTGGCTAAGGTGATCATCTTGTTTTCGGAATAGTTGAGAAATGACTTTTTGGTCCTGAAAAGGGGGCTTCAGTAACAACAGGTAGCTGTTCTGATTCTTATTCACTGTCCTTTGGACCTTCCATATTTGCTTCTCCGGACTGGTTTATCTCAATGATAATGCTGCTACTCCATGAGCAAATGGCCTGTATACAGTGTGCACCCAGGAGAAGAAATTGGTTTGCTATTAGTAAACTGATCAGATAGTCAATATGCACAATATATTTACACATGCATTTTCCAACACACATTTATTTATAAGGGGGGGGGGAATCTGTACTTTATGAAACACCCAGTGTTTTCACTGGTCCCATATGATTCTTTTTCATTAAATGTGGCTAGATTGTGATAAACGTTCATTGCCAGCCTCAAGTGTTGTAAGCCTTCTAAATGCAGAGGAGTTGATTTCAGGTTGCAGCCTTGAAACGTTCCCTGAGAGTTGCACATTCAGAGCATTTTGAGGACTGCAGTTGGATATTATATAGTCTGTAAACAGCAGGGGTAGGGTGATATAATTAAAGCAAACTTTCATTAAAGCTTCAATTTTAACAGCAGGGGAGGGGCAGTGGGAGATATTGTAATAAACAGTATTATTCATTGTAATCAATTAGTCTACTAAATTTATGAAAAAGAGGCTGTTGGATGGGAGAAGAGGGGAAAAAAGATGTCTAGCTTTAGTAGAAGAGAATATACCTCCATATTTAATCTTCTCTGAGACCAGAAACATACATTAAATTTTGCCTGTGATTGGAAGAGAGAAATTCTTAACTAATGTGAGCCACCTGATTTAGCTTCTTGCCCTTCCAGGATTACACAAGTTAGCTCGTTTTGTTTGGTCATTTAAGACTTCAGGATTTAATCATAGGATTACTTTGAAGTTTGATCTCACAAACATGGAAAAACTGCCCGATTCTCCTCTATGTGACATGAATATACACTCAGGTCTAATCATGGGCTCCATATGACATTAGCTTCTGGCCTATATGATATGTGTTCTAAATAAGAATGTTTCTCTGTCCAGTCAAGGAAGCATCAATATTTTGAAGTCAGAAAACAATTGGCTATCAGAAACAAGGCATACTATGACGAAGCAGAGGATGAGGCCAATAGACAGTGGAAATGAAGTGTAGGGACATTTTCACACAAAAAGGCTGACAGAGTAGTGATGTAGGGAGGAAGATTTTTGAAAATTTAGAACAAAAGCAAAAATGATAGGAATCTGAAAAAGACAACTGTCTAGTTCTGAAAGAACTGCCTGAAAGTACACTTCTCTCTTTGGAAGCAAACTGAATTTGAAGATACACCCCAAACAAATCCATATTAAGGACAGAGAATTGTGAGAAGGGACAGCAGAGGCCTTGGATTAGTCTTACTGTAGTTAGCACTTGGACAGCACACTGAACAGTGTGGGTTACCTGTTTGCAGTGTTTTGCACTGTGCTGCTAACACACCTAATGATAATAATAAATCTAGAACTGCAGAGCTGGAAGGGACCCTATGGATCATCGAGTCCAGCCCCTGTCAGACAGAGAGAGAGAGAGAGAGAGAGAGAGAGAGAGACAGACAGACAGACAGACAGACAGACAGACAGACAGAGAGACAGACAGACAGACAGACAGACAGATGTGTTTGTGTGTGTTTAGTCGTTTAGTCGTGTCCGACTCTTCGTGACCCCATGGACCAGAGCACACCAGGCCCTCTTATCTTCCGCTGCCTCCCGGAGTTGTGTCAAATTCATGTTGGTTGCTTTGCAGACACTGTCCATACATACATACATTTTATTATTACGGCATTGAGCCATACAAAATTGAATACATAACTTCATAGACAAGCATGTACTACAAAGCCATACAAGAGGTAAAAATAAAGGATAAAAAAAGGGTAAAAAGCTAAAAGGATAAAAGGTAAAACTGCTAAAAGATAAGACACTGTCCAGCCATCTCATCCTCAGTCGTCCCCTTCTCCTCTTGCCGTCACACCTTCCAAACATCAAGGTTTTTTCCAAGGACTCTTTTCTTCTCATGAGATGGCCAAAGTACTGGAGCCTCAGCTTCAGGATCTGTCCTTCCAGTGAGCACTCAGGGTTGATTTCCTTTAGAACTGATAGGTTTGTTCTCCTTGCAATCCAGGGGATTCTCAAGAGCCTCCTCCAGGACCACAATTCAAAGGCATCAATTCTTCGGCGGTCTGCTTTCTTTATGGTCCAGCTCTCACTTCCATACATCACAAAAACCATAGCTTTGACTATTCGGACTTTTGTTGGCAATGTGATGTCTCTGCTTTTCAAGATGCTGTCAAGATTTGTCATCACTTTCCTCCCAAGAAGAAGGCGTCTTTTAATTTCGGGGCTGCTGTCTCCATCTGCAGTGATCATGGAGCCCAGGAAAATAAAATCTGTCACTGCCTCCATGTCTTCCCCTTCTATTTCCCAGGAGGTGATGAGACCAGTGGCCATGATCTTAGTTTTTTTGATGTTGAGTTTCAGACCGTTTTTTGCACTCTCCTCTTTCACTCTCATTACAAGGTTCTTTAATTCCTCCTCACTTTCTGCCATCAGAGTGGTATCATCTGCATATCGGAGGTTGTTGATATTTCTTCCGGCAATCTTAATTCCGGCTTGGGTTTTTTCCAGTCCAGCCTTCCGCATGATGTATTCTGCATATAAGTTAAATAAGCTGGGGGACAATATACAGCCTTGTCGTACTCCTTTCCCAATTTTGAACCAATCAGTTGTTCCATGACCAGTTCTAACTGTTGCTTCCTGTCCCACATATAGGTTTCTCAGGAGACAGATAAGGTGGTCAGGCACTCCCATTTCTTTAAGAACTTGCCATAGTTTGCTGTGGTCCACACAGTCAAAGGCTTTTGCATAGTCAATGAAGCAGAAGTAGATATTTTTCTGGAACTCTCTGGCTTTCTCCATAATCCAGCGCAAGTTAGCAATTTGGTCTCGAGTTCCTCTGCCTCTTCGGAATCCACCTTGTACTTCTGGAGTTCTTGGTCCACATACTGCTGAAGCCTACCTTGGAGGATTTTGAGCATAACCTTGCTAGCATGTGAAATGAGTGCAATTGTACGGTAGTTGGAGCATTCTTTGGCACTGCCTTTCTTTGGGATTGGGATGTAGACTGATCTTTTCCAATCCTCTGGCCACTGTTGGGTTTTCCAAACTTGCTGGCATATTGAATGTAGCACCTTAACAGCATCATCTTTCAAGATATTAAATAGTTCAGCTGGAATGCCATCATCTCCACTGGCCTTGTTGTTAGCCAGGCTTTCTAAGGCCCACTTGACTTCGCTCTCCAGGATGTCTGGCTCAAGGTCAGCAACTACATTGTCTGGGTTGTACGGGATATCCAAATCTTTCTGATATAATTCCTCTGTGTATTCTTGCCACCTCTTCTTGACGTCTTCTGCTTCTGTTAGGTCCCTCCCATTTAGATAGATAGATTTTTATTTATTTATTTATTTATTTTATTAGATTTTTACCCCGCCCCTCTAGACAATGTCTACTCAGGGCAGCTTACATAGATAAAAGCACATCAATATAACAATATAAAATCACAAAAAATACAATTATAACAATTAATTCCAAGCGATCAATCTCTTTTTCGATCAATCTCTTTATGTTTATCATTTTCAGTGATACCTGTATTTGGCCACTGTTTACAAAATGAAAAGAGAAGAGGGAAAAAAAGGCTTTGGAGGAGAAACTTTTGGAGATCAATGGGATAGCTTTGCCAATGTTTAAAGAGAATATCTCAGCACACAAGTAGTAAAATGGAAAATACATCTGTAAGGAAAAAAAAATTCAAAGAGCCTGAAATTAAAAAAAACATATTAGGCAATAAAGATCACCACAGAATGTATAAACAGGAATGTGAATTGATTTAGTTGCTAGGTTTGATAAACAAGACAAAAACAGTGGACTAGTTAGGAATGCTGAAATAAGCTTTCACACAATCCATTTAGTAATGCGACAGGGAGACCTATATGGTTTTGCAATTTTGTTGCTTTTTTCCTATTCAAATATCTCTGCTGACCAATATACATATTTTGCTTCAAAATGTTTAATAAATGCATGGTCATGTACAAGGTCTTTCCTTTTGATTATGTGCTTTATTTGTGAATGAATCTACCCATCCAGGCATGTTGGAAGCAGAATCCACTTGGATATACACATTAAGATAAGACCTTTTCTTTCTTTTTTCATACATGGGAAAGCTTCATTTAAAGAGATATCTTGTTTCCTCCTCTGCTTCAGCAAAACCACCCAGTTTATGGATAACTTCTTCATAAGAAAATATTCAAATACAACATTTTGGAGATCTGTATTATTTACTAAGCCATATTTTATTTTATACTAGTCAGTGGGTTATATTTTGAGAACAAAAACTTTCTGTAAGTTACATAGAGATAATGCAAATTTCTATTTTCTCTTCTGCTTACAAGTAGCTATATTCTTTGCTGAAGTCTCAATTATGTTGCAAATTCCTGGCAAGAGTCATGAAAATGTATGTAGAGGAGGATTCTATAGCTTCTTCGTTTTAACCTTTTTCTCTGGCCTATCCAGTTCCAGAAGAATTCCATCACAATTGAGTTACTTGATAAATTTACTGCCGAAGTATTTTAGCCCCAAGTTTGTGACACTGGAAAAAAAAAACTAATTACTCTAGAGACTCATAATAAGACAAAAAAGAATCTACTCTTTATTAAGTCAGGTCCTGTGTACTAGAGCAATATAGGAGGGGGGGGAAGGCTAAACTTAATTACAGAACCACTAGAGTTGGTTTCCATATATGCAAGTCCACCTCTTTGTCCATATATGACGGAGGAGCAAGAAAAAGAGAAAGAGGAAAAAAGAGGAAGGAAGAGAGCCCAACAGCAGCAATCTCAACACAGATGTAGAAAAGACAAAACTCCTGGCTAGCTATATGTCCATCCCCCTCAATTAGTGGAAATTTTGTTTCTTTGTCTGTGTTTTCTTTTCACGGTTTCTTTTTAAAATGATTTTCACTTTTACCTAAAGTTCCTCACATCATCAGCATTGTTCCAGAGAGTACCCCAAGCCTGCAGAGCACTTTTTAGAAATAAGCATGGGGGTGATGGGGAAGATTTAGCAGCTGCATGAAAATTACTTCCTATTCTGTTGTTACCATGTGTCTGCTAGCAGGCACATATTAGCCTTCCCATGAGTAAAATTCTTTTCTCTGGGTCTTAGGATCCAACCCAAACCAATGAAAACGCTGTTGAGAGCACTAATATCCTACAATGAGGACACTAAACATGGTTCTATGTGGCTGTATTCAATGAAGTGGAGCTTAACATTTGTACTGGGCTTATGAGATGAGTCTGGCTAATAGCACGGAACTTTTGAATTGTCCCTCTGTGTGAATAGCACAGAAATGAAAGAGCACGAAGGGCCTGGCGTATGTTTTTGATGCTGAAGCACTGCTTCATGTTAAAATGGCATACTGTGCTGTACAGTTCAGGGCTTGCCTGTGATGTAAAATAAGCAGGCATTCAGCAATATTTACAATGTTTTCAAAACACACATATTGGGCAGGTGGGGGAGAACACAAGGAGCAGCCAACATACCTTCAGAGGAAACCTACCTTGTGGTGAGGAAAACTAGAGGCAGCAGAATAGATTGTTTTAATTTGCTGAGACAACATGTTTGTTTACATCATGATAGTGAGCCCATGAGAGTGGTGGGAATGAGAATCCATTCTTTTCCCTGTGCACTGTAAAAGGTTTACTTTCATATATTCAGCTTAATCAGTGACATACCATTGCTCAATGCCATAATATCATCTGTGTTAAAATTATTAAATCATTCTCAGACTTGAATTGGGATCAGCGCTGTAGTGCTGTGACCCTCTAGCATAATACTGACAATAATCTTTGCCTTCTTTCTTTGATTCACATGGGGGGGGTATGTGATAATGAGCTAGAATTATATTCTTGCATTTTCCTTTGTTTAAAACACTTGGAAGTTGTAGGCTACATTGCTTGAATGCCCAATCAGCAGGTCCATTGAATTTGTTTAAGTAATTAAATTGGGCAATAAGACAGTATCTTGCTATATAATATTATAGGAAAAATGCCTCATTTGTCAGGACCTGGGAGGGAAGTGTTGCAGAGTCTGACTTTTTGGTTAGATTCCTCTAGCTGCACAGCAGAGGTGCAGGGACTCACAGAGCAAAATAGCTTCTACTTCCCCGGAGTAGACCATCCCTTTTGGACTCATTAACTGGCACTTACAGTCTCAATAATTTCGTCTAAGACATTATTAAATAAATACTTAAAGAGCTTCATTTACTCACTGTTTAACAGGCCAAACAGTACATTGAACAAACATTACTGCTTTGATTAACAGGCCACTACAGACTCACTGACTGCTTCCAGCAAACACCCGGTCTACATACTAACTGCTGGCAGACCAGAAGAGAGGGGAAAAGACAACTCATCACAGTCCAGTTACCCCAGCCCAGAAAGGTCCCTCCCAGGCAAGCCTACCAAGGGCAACACGTGAGGGTGCAATAACTCCAGCAAAAGATACAATCTCACAGTCCTGCCACAAGGAGCACTGAGCTGAATATTTGTTCCGCTGGCACGAGCAGTGTTGCCATGGTGGAATGCTACCAATAGGGGGAGGCAGGGAACATCTATTTAAGGTTGCTCCCACATGTGTTCAGCCTCTTTTCGAGGATTTATTTGGAAGAGAAGCACTGAAGCTGGCTGCACTCTTGGGCCTAGCCACAAGGCGCAGCTTTCATTTTTGGCGTGTGATGGTCCTGTGGGATTAGGGGGGGGGTTATTAACAACACACCTCCTAAGGGCATGTGGGAAGTTATGCCTAATTACGCAGGACAGCCTGTTTATAGTGGGAGTGCATATTCATAGGAAGAAATTCTACTAGGTGAACATAATCATGGGTCCTAATAAGGGTCAGGGTAAGAGCAAAGGGAAACAGGACATCTAGGGCATCTCCACTAGCATTGTCATTATCTGATGAAGACAGCTGGCCAGTTTGGAAGGCGCCTTGGGCTTAAATTAGTGCAGCGGAAGAGCAACAGGTGAGAGAGACAACTGTTGCCATGAATGACAGCTGGATTAGGCTAGATTCTGGATTCTGCTAGAGAGTCTTAGGTTCCTAAGTGAGCTAAACTCAAAGCTCTTTTGATGATTTGTTATCTTGTTTTGCTGCACTAGACAGCAATTCCTCTGGTACATCAGGCATGATGGGAACTGTGACAACTCCTCTGCAGTTGGCAGCAAGGTCCACTGACACCTCAGAACCAGATGTGCACCCGGAGCAGACAGTGGAAGTACAAACAATGAGGAGGGAAGTTCGGAGATGCGATGCAGCCATGGATGCTGGACCAGATGGAGACGTAGCCTCTACAAGCTGCGAGGGTGTTGAGGTCCAGGTCCAAGTGAGCTCACCATTGCACTGGACGTTAATAGAGCTTTAGTTGTATGGCCCTGGGGTGTAGGGACACAGCTGCAGAAAATGCAAGGGGTAAGTCACTCAGGGTTGATTTTCTTCAGAATAGATAGGTTTGTTCTCCTTCCAGTCCAGGGGACTCTCAAGAGTCTCCTCCAACACCACAATTCAAGAGCATTAATTCTGCGTTGGTCAGCCTTCTTTATGGTCCAGCTGTCACTGGACCATAAAGAGAGTTGACAGTAGTAGAGGAATTTTCTTGTGCTTCTGAATATCATGAAAGGCTAAGAAATGTATTTTTAAAAAATATTTTGTACTTTTAAGAACATTAGTAAGAAATGTGCATCCTGCTTTTTGATTGTGCCTGTTAAGGCTATAAATCCCTGCATTTTCTAGAATTTAATTAACATTCCTTGCCCCCATTTTATTACCTTCTGTGTTCCTGCATTTTAGATTGAATTCTGACTTAACAATTTGGCTACAACTTAAGTTTGTTTTTGAATTATTACTTATTTGCAACTTTTCATAGTTGTGAATTTTTTGGATGGCAATCATACCTGCAGTTTTTGAGAAGTTGCAAGAATGAATTTCTGTTTATTTCTTAGTACCTAAAGTTTTTAACAGCTGCAGTTTTAATTTCTGTAAAACTGAAATGTTCCTGTAACTTCTCAGAATATTACATGTTTTCAATAATACTTGAATTTTTGCATAGAAGCAATGTATTAGAATAAAGCTTACAGAAATAGGCAAGCAATTTCAATGAAGAAACTTTTATCTCAGAACTAACACTGATATAATTTGAAAAGGTTATCTGATCTCACACTGGAAATAAACTTTTAAGGGATAAATGTCAGCTGTAAGGGAGTTCTGTAGTGCCCTGAGATCATTGTATGAGTCTCATACTTTTGACCTCAGGGGTGGAGCAAGAACAGTTCCCTCCCATGTTTAAGTACCGTATTTTTCCGCGCATATGATCCCCCAATGTATAAGATGACCCCCTAATTTTTACCCTTGCTGAAGGTGGTGGAGGAGCAGTCAGTGGGCAGCAGTGAGAGGCAGCCGAGCGTGTCTGCTTCTTTGCCTCTGTCTCCACCTCCTCCTGCTGAGCCCACAAGTGGCGCTGAAGAAGACTGCAGCAGCAGGAGAAGGCAAAGAAGCAGCTGCACTCGGCCGCCTCTCGCTGCTGCCCATTGACTGCTGCCGCCACTGGATCGCCTCCTCCAGTGATTGTCTCCTTTGGGCAGGGGACAAGGCAGCAATGTGAGCTGGAGGTAAGCCCTGGCAGGACGAGGAGGCGATTGGATGGCGGTGGCAGCAGTCAATGGGCAGCAGCAAGAGGCGGCAGAGCATGGCTGCTCCTTTGCCTCTGCCTCCTCATCCTGCTGCTGCTGCTTAGCCTGCGAGTGGCACTGGAGGAGATTGCAGCAGCAGCAGGATGAGGAGACTGAGGCAAAGGAGCAGCCATGCTCTGCCGCCTCTCGCTGCTGCCCATTGACTGCCGCCGCCACCGTGGATCACCTCCTCCAGCGGTCGTCTCCTTTGGGCAGGGGACAAGGTGGTGACATGAACTGGAGGTAAGCCCTGGCCAGAGGATGAGGCAATCAGACAGTGGCGGCAGCAGTCCATGGGCAGCTGCAAGCTGCTGTGAGCACGGCTGCTCCTTTGCCTTAGTTTCTGCCTCCTGCTGCTTCCTTCCGTGTATAAAACAACCCTCAATTTTTCCTTTAATTATTTTAGGAAAAAAGTGTCATCTTATACACGGAAAAATATGCTATCCAGCAAACTCACCACCTAAATGAACCTAAACTCTGAGCAAAACAGTGTTGAACAGGATTCAGGACACTTGGATTCGATCCAAACTCAGCCATTAAGCTCATTAGCTGGTCTTGGATGAGTTAGACACTCTCAGCATGAGCTATCTCTCAGAGCTGTTGTGTGCATAAAATGGGGAAGAAGAGAGAGATGTGTGATGGCTTGAGCTTACTGGAGAACCTTTCAACACCAGCTAAAGCAGATGAGTTCAAGCAGAATGGACATGTAACAAACAAATACTGTAAATATTTGCAGAACTACTCAGCACTGATCCTAAACATGAAGACAGAAGGAAGTAGAGTGTAGCTCTACTTTTATTAGAATGAATATTCTGCATCCAGAAGGTTCCATTTTCAATTTTCCACATATCCAGGCAGGGCTGGTGAAGACTCTAGTCCTAAATTGTGAAGATTCATTACTAAGGACAGTGAGCTACACAGAACAATGACTCAACTCCATGAAAGGTTAGGCAGCTGTTGATTTTATTGCAAAATAAAGTTTGACTTAAATTAGCATCACAACCTGCACTTTTCTTGCAGCAAACCCCTATAAACTCAGTGAAACATCCTTCTGAGTAACTATGCATAAGATGGCTCTGTTAAGTTATTAGAAAAAGAAGGTTAACAGACCTTTCTAAGCTCTGTTAATCAGTGCATATCACGGAGCACTGAATCAGAGGGTGAGTGGGAAGAGAATATGCTGATGCTTTGGCAATGAATCAAATTTCAAATGACATTAAAAGCAAAGAGTGTGATAGTGAAATTATCAGATGTTGCCTTATTGAGAAGTCCTTTACATCTGTCCTGAACTGTGTGTTTTTTTAAAAATCCTTTGACTTCTCTTTGACTTTCTTTTTAATTAGTATCTGCTCTTTCAATTTATTCTTGGGCTGTGAAATTCTCCATTGATTTCAACTTTGCAAAGTAGTTGGGATTTCTTTTACTATTATTATGAATAAAAAGGTGAGGATAATTGTAAAGTTAATGTTGTCAGATTCACCCAGAGCTATAATTACCTCAGAGGGGAGAATCACTTAGGAAAAGATGCTAATCGAATGCCAGCATTAAAAAGGAGGGAAATGGTATTACCAGCTGTAGAGTGTAAACCTGTAAAAGGAAGGAAGAAACTGGCAGGCATGGAAAACACATAGGAAGCCTTGATTTGTTCCCCAACACCAAAGTGGAACTTTCAAGTTTTATACTCCTTTTAGGTTCTACCAAAACATGTCTATACACATAATTATTTTACTTTATTTTATTTTATTTCTTGGAATTATTATACTGTCTGATTAGTATGAGGCACTACTCAGGGCAGTTAACAATCAAATTTTACAAGTAATATAATACAACAAAATAAAACAGAAATACTATAAAAAAAGTATACCAGCATAAGGTCATAATCTTGGTCTTCACAAAAGAATATTAGTGTTTCTTAACAATTTTTTGGGCAATTAAGGAATATCCCTCTAGGGATTACTCTTTGGAAATATATTTCTTAATATAAACATTTATCTGGAATGGTGGGAAAAAGAGGCTGGAGGGATATATACTCACTTAAGGAAGGGCAAGATAAGGGATGTGTGGGAAAGTAAGAGAAGAAACATCTTTTGGAAAACAGAAGAAAGAAGCTTAGGGTTTGTTTTGATATTTTTAAGGCCCTCTGTAACCGAGGGAGGTTTTTCAGAGTAAAAGCAAACAAATTAGAAACAACAGTAAAACAATAATTCAGGCTCTAAGACAGCATTGAAATAAACTGCAAATTAAGATCAAAGGCAATCATCAAAGAGCAGTGAATAAAGGAGTGGATATGATGTTTGAAAGGGGGGGGGAGCCACAGCAATCTTCAAAAGCCCTGAGAAAAGGAAAAAGGTCTTTACCTGGTTCAGAAAGGATATTAAAAAGCTCTTTGCCTGGTATTGAAAGGCCATTAAAATGTCATTTCTTCTGACCTTAGAAAGGTTTTTGTTTGGCACTGAAAAAGCATTAAATGAGCCTTCCTCAGGAGTACATTTTATAATCGAGACACCACGACAGGAAACAACTCGTCAGTCATAACCCCTTTTTGCTCCTCACAAGGCAGGGGCATCCAAAGAATGGCCTCTGGTTATCATTTCATTACGGGGATACATGTGTGTAATTGTGAGCCCCTATTGAATTGGCAGAGCTCAACCTCCTCCACTCTAGGATCCATAAATGAGGCTGGAGCTTTTATAAACCCCAACAAAATGGGATTTATTAAACTGGGAGAAGATTTGTTAACATCAACCACTAGAGCGGGGAGGAAAACTTTGGGGACTGGAACTCAGGTTCACCTTCACTGTTTACCAGTCCACCTCCATGCCACATTCAAGGTTCTGGCTTCAACATATTGAGCCCTAAACTGCTTGGGACCTTGTTATTTGTCTCAACATTTTCTGCTTAGTTTGGCTACTTGTCTGATCCAGTCCTCAAAGTATGAGTACTGACACCTTGAGAAACATGGAAAATGTCAACCAGAAGCTAGGCTCTCCTGCAGGAGTTATAGTAGGTGACCTCGCTTTGTGTCTTTGAAAAGCTCTTAAAACAGACCTGTTTAGGGAAGCTTGTGGGCGGGTTATCCGCAATTAATTGGGACAATGAAAGAAAGAGGAAAAGAATATTGCATTGTATGCTCTGAAATTTTTATTTTTTCTGTCTGTCTTGGTTTGTGTGTGTTCATTAGTGGGATAATCTAGTGTTTCATAGTAATTTCACAATTTACATATTTCCATTGTTGTATACCACCCAAGGTATGATTTGCTAGATGGGCAGTATGTAAATTGAATCCTAACTAACTATATGAAAATAAGATTACAGTGGTGCCTCGATTTATGAACTTAATCCATATTGGAATGGTGTTCGTAAGTCGAAATGTTCGTAAGTCGAATCAGCATTTCCCATAGGAATGCAATGGACGATTAATCCTTTCCGGCTGTTTTTTGCTCTTATGTCGAGGTGCCGTTCTTAAGTCGAAACAGTCATTCCCATAGGAACTAATGCAAAGCCAGTTAATCTGTCCTCTACCACTAGGGGGAGCATTTTTTAACCTAAGATGAACTTAGGTCAAAAAGGACAGGAAAGGAGGGAGGGAGGGAAGAATGGGGAAAAGAGGAAAGAAGGTCATCACTGGGGCACACAAACCCCTCAAAGATTTGTGCTTTTAAGCACAAAAAGAGAGAAGACAGAGAGAAGACAGTGTGGGGGGGAGAGACTTAAGTCTAAACTCCATTTTAGAACCCAGCAGCTAGCACAGACTTTTGCAAAATGCTTTCTGATTTGAAATCGAAAAGACTAAAATGCCACAGTACACAAACCCTAGGAGCCACAGAATCCAGCAACCATTATTGCAGTAAATAGACTCAGCACAAAAAGAGATAGGGTCTGCAAGACCCATCAGAGCACAGAAACATAACTGCCCCCCACCTAGCCCAAACCCAACCTGTAAAACCCCTGTACAGTAAATACAGTGTACTCAGAACAGGCAGTCTCTCTGTCTTAAAAAAGAAAGTCAAAAGTCCAAAAAAGCCCCCCCCCCAATATAGTCCATACAGTACAGTACCAGGCAGTACCAGGCAGTAGGCAGTATGAAGTCTCTCTCAGTATCCACCCTCTCTAACCGCTGGGGCAAGTGAGGTAGCAGAGAAGCATCCTCTTCACTGGCCAATGGTTAACTGAAAGTTCACATTTCGCATTTTCCCCACCTTCCCTGCATTTTTTCATTTGTAAGTCGAAGCCCCATTCACAAGTCGAAGCAAAATTTCGCAAACAGAGCTGTTTGTAAGTCGAAATGTTCGTAAGTAGGGACATTCGTAAGTTGAGGCTTTATTGATTTATTTTGTATAAGATAAATAAATACAGCTGTATTTATTTATTTTGTATGGTACTGCAGAAAGTGTAAGACTTCACAAAGACAATATACAATATGTATAAAATGTAAAACATTAAAAGAAAATATTCTACAAGATTTTAAAAACATGCAATTCAAATAGTAAATAACTAATAAAATAAATTATTTATGAGCAGTTGCTAGGGTGACTAAGCCTAAGGCGGGATATTTAAATCATTTAACCACTGAGCAGCAGTGCCCTCAAGATGATGTCATTCTTGCAGGGAGTCAGGGAACCTTCTAAAGGGGCATCACAATATAATGTAAAGTTTGTCGGACATACCCACAGTCACAATTAGAATAATCAGCCAGCCCTCATTTATAAAGTGTTGTAAGAGGACAAATATTTTATTCAGTTTATTGTTTGCTTTATTCTTTTAGTGCCCATCAGGTGATTTGTTGCACATGAGCTGCTGTGATTTTATACAATGTTCTAAATGAATATCTTTTGCTAATAAACTAAAGCGTATTATCTGTGTACATTATTCAGTTTTACAAATAACAAAATTAAGCAACATTGCCATTAACTAGTGTAAGCCTGAGGTTCTAAAAGCTTAACAACAGCACATTCTAAAATGTGCTGTTGTTAAGCTTAAATAATCCAATATATGTTTTTATCCCAGATAAGGTGGCCACATGACCTCTTTTACAAAAGACAGCCCTCTATTTGAAGGTCTGTCAGAGGACTGTTCTTCCCCCTCCCCAACATGTGTCAATTTTGCATCTATAAAATAGCAAATTGAATTTGATTTAGGTAAGCATCTTACTTTATCCTACCCCTTTTTGTTTTATGTCTTTCAGGGCTACCCATGTAGCATGGGTGCCCTATACTCAGAATGCAAATAAATACATATATCTTTGGAAATGACATATGTAGCAGAATGCAAAAAAAGGTGACGTCATTCCTGCCTGTCCATCACAGCAGCTAAGGGGGAGGAGCCTAGGATACAGCAGGAGGGGCGGAGTGAGAGTGACACTTAGAAGGAGTTGAAGGACAGTTAGAGAGAGTTGGAGTTAGGTAGAGATAGAAAGAGTCAGGGAGCAGAAGATGTACAGAGAGTGTTAGGGTTTAGGAACAGGTTAAAGAGGTTTAGGAGAGAATATTGAAAGTAAAACACATGTAACAAGCAGGAATGAAGGCAAAAGCATAACAAGAGAGATATTAAATTGATAGCAAAGTGATTGACTGTATGATCTTAAAAGTATTAACACCTGAAACGACTCACATATGATTTTCCTGTTGAATAATAATAAAAGAATACTTAATCAATCATAAACCCTGCTTCCTAAAGTATATGACCTTTTGGGGTGGCAATTCCTGTGTGGGACTTGAAGTGGTATCAGAGAATACCTGGTGGCAGCGAAAAAGGTGTGTGTTCCTTTGTGAGGCCCAAAGAAATAGGGGCCACAAAGGGTTGATCACCACAACATATTTTAAAACAGGTGCCCAGGCATGGTGAGGATGCGAGTGCACACCTAAGTCTCAACTCTCTGCCAGCTGGTATCCTGCTTGGCCTTTGTGCATAAAGTGTAAAAGTCTGATAAGTACTTTGCAAATGTGTTCACAGAACTATTGGGGTTGTTAAAAATCAAAAGAATAAACAACTGGTGCTGTAAGTGGACAACTGTTACTTAATTAAGCCATATTCTTCTGAAAGCACGTGAGGGTAAATTTGTAGAAGATTCATGTGCATGCATTTGAGCCCTCTCCCATGAAGTGACCAACACATTTGACACTTTTAGAGACCTTCATGTTCTAGAAAGCTTACAAAATCATGACAAGAACTCTGCAAGTGTATTTGGTTGCACGTAGTCACAGAACTCCCATGATGGAGAACCATACCTCATCTGCATTAAGGTCTCACTTTGCAAAAATCTAGTATACTTTCAGGTCGTGGGGGTATTTCAGGACAGAGCATATACACATAATCACACCCTTACCATAACCTATCTATGCACCTGGGCAGGTGAATGCCGATGTGAGATTAAATCTTATGTTGTAGAATGATTACAGTCTTAATATTGAAATTGTTTTGATGGGAATCTGAAATGCCTCTCCCTTCCCACACTCCATCAGCAGGCAAACATTTTTTCCCCATGCCCCCGGTATCTACTGAATGTTAGTGACATCACTCATGACAAGCAACATAAACCTCACCCCTCATATCCACATAATTTTGGTTTTATTTTAACTTTCCAATTCTAAATATATAATGTTCATCTTGTAAAAACGTACTGTTGATTCCGCTTTTGTTTTTTAGAAGTGTCAGACCATTGACTGCAGCAAAGCTACTCCACCCTTCTGCCACATACAGTCATTGATTTGTGTGAATATGATGTCTCAGTGGCAGTGCACCACTAAACCTGTTTATAGTGCTGGTATGTGCAAGCTGCCAATTTTTAGATCTCGGTAATAGGTGATATAGCAGGGCATAATCTTTACATACATGTTGAGGAAAGCTCCACTTACAGATTTATAGAGATGTTATTGAACACACAAGACCAGGAGAGATAATTTCTTTATATATTTTTTAAATACTGTATATAAAATTTATGTTAAAAATTCTTGATACAGTTCCCCAACTGGGATGCAATCCAAGAATAACAGACCCTGAAAAACAAAGCATGGTTCCAGAGAGGATGATAAGTACATTTTTGGCCTGGCGGTGGGATTTGGAATGGTACTGTCCAAAAAAAGGTAACTTTTTAAAACTTTCAATTTTAAAAAACTTGCAGGACCTTTTTTGCATACATGATCAGTTTCCTCCATTCTTTTTGAAATCTAATTTTTATATTTTCCTCCATCCTTCTGTCCCATAATGAATATATCTGCTTTGTTCTTTTGACACATGTGGTTTAGAATTACTGCTAGAAGCAAAGTGCCAGTATGATTCCCTGTGAATTTTTCCAGAGAAGGAAAGACCCTTCATTAATCAAGCAATCAATACGGCACACACACAGAGTGGAGTATCAACGGTGTTTGAAATTCTCTAAAGGGCAGCCCTATTTCCTATTCAAGTCTGGCTTAATGGGCTTTGAATGCCTGCAGGTGAACATGTTATTGTTAATATAATGATTTGATTTGGTTTGAGGGTGAAACGGTATTTGCTCATAAATATAGTGCAAACTTAATGCCAAGAACCTGGATATTTTGTCCCATCTGCAAGTATTTTGCCTCTTCTCTTTATAAATTACTGTATGTAGGGACTGATTTCAGTCTGGCAGCTACTTCACTAATAAATCACTGCTATTCCATACTAAGCTATACATGAAATTGCAGTTAACTCTCCACACTACCTTTGGTATTTCATTTCTTTCTATATACTGTTCCTCTTATGTTCTGTCCAAACCAGTGGGTGTGATATGGCTGCTGTAGGTAAGGGAAGTCCGTTTCACGAGAGTAGCCATTCCAAGCAAAAGAAATACTGAACAACCCTATCTCTCTCAAATCAGTCTTTAACTTATTCAAGGTGTGATCAGAGGTTGGGAAAGGAGCATGTCTGATCACCATGTAAAGGGTCACTTAAAATGTCTTTTCTGTCTATTGGGAAACTGTGCCAGCTCCCAAAAGTAGTGGCTGTAATGCTGGACCAACAAAGGTCCATCTTGGGAATGGACTGGGATCTGGCTGGATTGCTATTCCCTGTATATCATGTGATCACCGGGAAATAACTCGTGATGGACCATGCCACAAGCAATGTGGTCACACCCTCATATAAGCATGATTATACCTCTGTCAGGTAAGCGTTTAACTCCTGTTTTGATTTCCAAGTGTAGACTGGAAATTTTTAGTTATGGTACATACAGGAACTAATGAGGTTTTTGGACTGATTCCCTTAACATTCAGTCTGCCCCTAACCCTGTGGGGTTTTGTTTAGTTTGTCGTGCTTCCCATCACAGTCCAAAACAGGCCTGTTATTTTCTTTTTCCTTTTAGGGGTGACTCTACTGCCTGCAACCTACCGTTGTGGAGGAGTTATATGGTATCTTAAATTTGGGTGCCCCAGATTTAAAAGTTTTTTTTTAAATTAAAGCACCAAATGTACAAGATGGCTGAGACAGTGGTGGCACAGAGAAGGAGGTGTAAGTTCAGAGATTCTGTTTTCAGGGATTTGGTATTTCTTGTTGTTTTTTGAAGGGGACACAGGATGCTTAACCACAGAGCAAGGGAACAGAGAGACCAGGTGCAGCATATGCAGCAGCAATGAAGAGAAACAAACTTGAGTGGAAGAGAAAGCTGCCAGAAAAAGGAGATGCGAAGAAGAGAGGAGTATTGTGACAGTGAATTCAGCAGGGAAGGGTGAAGGCTGACAAGTGTCTGCAGGTAAAAGCAGGCAGAAGGAAGCTAGTGGCAAGCTAAATGTTTAAAAATATCTTTAACGTATCTTTTTTAAGATGCTTGTTAAAAGTTGTTTGTTTAAACATGTCCCTTTCTCCTATAGAGACTGAAACAGAGAAGCTTAGAGCTAACCACTCTTGCCAGGATACAAACCCTGGTAATTACTGTTACTATCCAAACGAGGGGGGAAAAACCCACCAGAAATTACCAATAATTGGAGGAACAAGTGTCCTATCTGGAAAACCTCGACAAATGAGATTTTAGAAGTAATACTAGGAGTATAAAATGATACACACCAAGTTATAATGTGTGTATAGGGGTGGGGGTGGAGATGGGGAGATGAGCTGTAATAGCTCTTCCTGCCAGTTAGGTTACTGCTCGGCTCCTTTTTGGAAAAGATGGAGAAGCTGCACTTAAGGGCATCTACACATGTGGATATTATGCTACTCTTCAGTTCTTTTTAAAAGCTGGCCTTTCAGCAGTAAGAAAATAGATGGAAGACACTGAGGAGGATTAGATATCATGTGAATCCTCTGTAAAATGAAGCAGAACAAGGCATAGCAATTCTACACAAAATGCTTAATGTGGGAGAAGTATGAGAAAATGAACAACAGCAGAGATGAAAGCCTACGCTAACCTGGGATCAACTCCTGCTGAACCAACCGGGCATTACTTCTGAATAAATACATAGAAGCTTGCACTACAAATCAGATTTTCTGTCTGTTGCTCTCTGTTGTTTAAAGATAAGAGGTTCTGTTAACTGTATAACATGTAAAAGTCAGTAAAACCTATGCATGTGTACTCAGAAGAATGACTCATTTGAATTATCCTTTATAAGTGTGTTAATATTGGATTCCTTCTAGAAATAGAGGTCAGTAACCTAAAGGGCAGGTGAAACTGTTACAGTTCAGCACAATTCTATATGTGTTTGCTTGGAAGTGTGTTTGATTGTGTCCACAGGGATTTGCCTCCAGAAATGTGTTTAGAATTATGTCCTTGGTCTATACTCCCATGCACAGTGATTGGAAGAAATAGCATGTTTACACTATGGGGAAAAAAACTATATTTGAATTGGGTCTAGCATGGTTTTAGCATGAAAACTGTTTCTGTGGGGTTTGCCACTCACTAGTGTGCCTTCTGTGCTCCTTCTCCTTCTCCATCTGTGTCCCTCCTTCACAAGTCTAGAAACGTTGATTTCATCAAAATGTTTGTCAAAATCTAGTCAAAATGCCTGATCAGTTTCAGCCCTGGCTCAGCTTCTCCTTCTTTACCTTCTGTGTTTGTGTGTGCGTGTGCATGCATGCCTGTGAAAGGACAGTCAGACAGTCCTTCAAATGTCCCCAGATGCTTGGGTGTTATAGGTAATTTCCCCAGGAAATGAACTGAAACCAATACAAAGAAAATGAAAAAAAAATACATAACAGGACCAGCAGCAAAGCAAATTCAGACTTGCCAATATATCACAGAATGATTTGGTTTTCTACAAATATTACAATTATTATTATTTTGGATAGCAAGCCACAGAATCCCCTAGCTAATCATGACCACTATGCTGAAGTACCCCTACTCCACACACGGAGCATTTTCATAGCTCTGGGTTTTTCTGCATCCGTTTTATTTGAGATTCAGGCCTGGGTTCGACACTGAATCAGCACTGTTTGCCTTGTAGCATGGCCTTTGCTGAAACAGAGCCAGCATAGAGGCAATCCTGGCGATTATTCTTGATCCCTCAGCACCTTTCAGTATCCCTCTTGCTAAGCTCTCTGGCTTGGAAGTGAGCAGTATTGTTTAGCAACAGCTCTTCGCTTACCTCAATGAGACTGCCTTTTGGCACTTCCTCTCAGTTGTGTGCATTTCTCCTGCCGGGTTCCATGGGGTTCTATTTTATCTATTGATGATCAATTTTTAATCATCATCATCATCATCATCTTAGACCAGCAGAGCTAGGAGGGATCCCATGGGTCACCAAGTCCAGTCCCTGTCAAGGAGGCCCATTGGAATATTGAACTCCCGACCTCTGGCTCTGCAGCCAGATGCTTAAGCCACCGAGCTATCCAGCAGTTTTAATAAATATGCTTTATTTGATTTTAGGCTTTATTTAAATAATAATGAATAAAGGACTATAAATCATTTAACAGTAAATCTATGTTGGCAGTGAACCAAGAACCCAGTAGTGAAATGTCCAACAGAGTAAATATCATTCCCAGTTCAGTGAAAGGTTGACTTCAGATGACAAACTGAAACAAATTTCTGTGCATATTCCTCTTCCATTACATGCAGAGTGCAGTGGTGGCAGCGGCCGCAGCTGGGGCATATGCCCTGCAACATATTCCTCTTTATTCATTTTGGAATGTGTGGAGATCCAGGTCAAATATAAGGACATAGATCTTCACACCATGCCTAGTTAAGCTGAAACATTAGCTTCTTCAGTTTGTTGCGATGGACACCAATTTAAGGGGTTTGAAAAAAAAGTGAACCAATTCATTGAGGATAAAGCTATCAATGCCTACAAGTCATGATGCTATATACAACCTGAACCTTCAAGATTGGATGCAGCATGCTGAGACTCAGCACATGGCTGGAGGGAGGGGCAATGTCTATGGAGAGAGTTACACTCTTATGTCCAGCTTGTGGGCTTCTTAGAGATTTCTTGATGGCCCCTGGAGGAAACAAGTTGCTACACTAGGCAGATCCGTGTTCTGATCTAGCAGGGCTTTTTAAAACTGTACTGTTAACTGTATTCGCGAAGGCTGTGGGTTTTTTGGGCTCTTTGTCCATGTTCTGAAGGTTGTTCTTCCTAACGTTTCATCAGTCTCTGTGGCTGCCGTCTTCAGAGGACAGCACTCTGTGCTCTGGCGTAGTTGGCTTGGGAGTGGAGTAGTTATGGCTGTGAGATAGGCTTTTGTCTTTTTTTTTTTTGTAGATGGGCAATTAGTGTGTCTTGTTGTGGGTGCATTGTTGTGATAAGGAGGAGAGGTTATCTGTCACTGTGACTGATGGGTGTCATTAGCTGGTCTTTTATGTACTGTTAACTCTTAGAAATTCTTAGTTCTATGGATAGTGGAAGCTTTGGTGGATACATGTAGGATTATGGAAAACATGGCCCACTTAAAAACAGTGGAGGACCTATTTTTCTCTCTGTGTTCTACTGATCTGATTGCTAATAGAAGCAGGTGATGACACCCTCTCCCAAAGACTGCATCTCAGTGACAGAGAGCATGTTTTCCATGCAGAAGGCCCAGGTTTCCCTCCTGATATCTCAGATAGATAAAGGTAAAGGTTCCCCTTGACAATTTGTCCGGTTGTGTACGACTATAGGGGGCGGTGCTCATCTCCATTTCCAACCCATACAGCTAGCGTTTGTCCGAAGACAATCTTCCGTGGTCATGTGGCCAACGTGACTAGACACAGAACACTGTTACCTTCCCACCATGGTGGTACCTATTTATCTATTCATGTTTTGCATTTTGCATGCTTTCGAGCTGCTAGGTTGGCAGGAGCTGGGGCAAGCGACGGGGGCTCACTCAGTTATGTGGATTCGATCTTACAACTGCAGGTTTTCTGACCTTGCAGCACAGAGGCTTCTGTGGTTTAACCCACAGTGCCACGACGTCCCCAGCTGATATCTCGGGTAGGACCAGGAAATACCTCTGTCTGAAGGCCTGGAGAGCTGCTGCAAGTTAGCATGAAGAATACTGAACTAGAGAAATATCTTACATCCCTGTGAATTGTACATAGTGTAAACTAAAAGAAAAATGAAAATTCCAACCATAATTTGAAATAAAGAGAGACAGTATAGTGTAGTTTATAGAGTGTCAGAGTAGGACTTAGGAAATCTGGGTTCAAATCCACCCCTCAGCTATTGAAATTTACTGGGAATGGCCATGATAAACAATCCCCAGGCTGTCTTATATATCATGAAAACTTTTAGGATGGCCATAAAATGGAAGCAGCTTGACAGTAGAAAATAACAACAAATTGCAATGAAAGAGGCAAGTGTAATATACAGAAACAGACCTTGTTCCAGGCAAAGGTGAACAATGAGGTAAAGAAGTGAAGAGAGGGACAGCTCAGGAAGGTATTAGATTGAGGGTAGTCCTGTGTGTGTTGAATGGAAAATGCAAACGAGGGAATAAAGATACATGGTACTGATTATGATACAACATTTTCCCATTTCCCATTCAGGCAATTGTTTTTCTGTATTGATCAGGCAAATGTATACGCATGGAAAAGGTGCAGTGGACAAGGTTAGCTGGGTAATGTTTCCCAGTGTAATTCTGTAAGCAGGAGCCAACAGTAAACCGAGGGAACTGTTCCAGCTCACAGAACTGTCTGGGGGTTAAAATCCACAGAAAACTTATTCCAATGCATTGTTTAAAAGCAGATGTATATGGAATCGAGTCCTTCTGAAAGATATTATGTAGGGAAGAAGGAAGCTGCCAGAGTTGGACATTAGCCAGGGAGGTGGCAGGGGGAAATCGTCTTCGTGTGTCCACTGGGAGTTAGACCATAACATAACCTGCATAATTCTGTCTAACAAAATTAATCCAACCAAACATGGAGCTCTTTGGAAAGTTCAAGGCAGCACATCAGGAGACCAAGGTTAGAAACAAGAAAGAAAAACCTCTCCAGGGCTTCCTTCTTTATTCACAGCTGGAGTGACTTCGGAATAATAATTAAAAAAATGGAATTGTATAATGTTGGGACTCTGTTTTGTGCTTGCATGCTTTTATGGGATCTGAAGACTTCAAAAACGGGGGGGGGGGGAGAGGAAAGCTGCTCGGAGGCCTGTTTTCTAGAGCTCGGTGAATTTCCATTTCCCCTTCTGAAGCATTTCATTTATAATCTTCCAGAAAATCACTCTATGTTTAATTAATATCACATTGAATCCTGCTGTAGCTAATTGAGAAATGGGCCTCACGTATTTTCCTTCATCAAGAGGAAGGGAAGAAACATTCTCACCTCACTTATCCTCTTCAGTCCTGCCTATAGCAGCTCCCAAGATGTGACCAGCATCGTGTCAGAATTTAATATAAATCTTTGAAGGCAGCTGAGACCCCCTCCATGATATTTACAAGGATGATCAAGGTTCACACTCGTGGCAAGAGTTTCTGACCAGAGAGACTTTCCTTCACCAGTACATGAAAGGCTTTGAAATCCATTCAGACAGAAGCTGTGGAATGAGAAACAAGAAAATCCTTTGTGCCAAACTGTTTTATAAGGAACACACAGCACAGCAGCATATTCTCTGCATTGTCATTCCCCTTCCCCAAAGTTGATGTGAAGCTGATAACAAAAATGGGAGTTGAGAGAATTAATGGCTGTAAAATTCTATTAGCATGCCAGACTTTTATCTTTGTTGTTTTGTTGCAGGATATTCATAAGCCAACACCAGAAAATAGATGCACAATCCCTTAGGTTGCTTAGATACTATACTAATCTTATAATGATGTATTTCAATACTACATATAACAAATCCAATGACTAGAGTAGACCTGCTGAATCAATAGGGCTAACACAAGTGTCGGCTTAACACTCAGCATTTGCTTTGATGGATGGAATCTAATTGGGACTAGCAATTGGCTTTAGCCCTAAACAGAAAATGTGCCTGCCATAGTAACAGAAAAGACAGTACCCAATGCACTTTCATTTGTAGCACCTGTTCTCACATCCAAATGCCAAACTGACCTCAAGTGACCCTATTTAGTCTGGCTCCCTCTGCTCTCAATTTCCGATATCATGAAGTGGCTTAATAAATGAGCCACTTCAGGATATTGGCAAATTGAACACTTTCTCTGCTTCTCTGTGGAGGAGCAGGAGAAGTGATTTTTTTTTGCCTCTGCAAGGCCATCATTGATGTGATGGATCACTAAGATTAATTTTTTTTAAAAAAAAATATTCTTTGCCTTGTTTGTAGTGCCAATTGAGAAACTGCCTGCAGCCATGGTTTCAATTGGCATTTCATACAAAAGCAAAGAAAATATTTTAAAATTTAACCTGATTCAGTGTGTCAACAATGGTTTAGCTGAGGCAAAACAATTAATTTCATTTCCTCTGCCTCTTTGCAGAAAAGCAGCGGAGGTGATCAATATCCTGAAGTGACTCATTTATTAAGCCACTTCACGATACCGGAAATTGACAACAGAAGAAGCTTTGGCAGCTTTGATAGTTGAAAGGCTTAGCTTTGGTCCATTCCCATTGGCTGGTTGCTCTGGAAATGGACAAAACTAGAGAGCATTTACCCACACCAAAAGGGTAGAAGCTCCAGACAGGGGCTCAAAAGATGCAGATGTGGGCACTCAGGTCATCCAATCAGTAGAAAAGGAGTGAACCTTTCCACACGCCACAGTGAAGAGTGGGATAAACACTCTTGTGATCCAGCCTTTACTTACCTATGAATTAATGTAAAAAAAAATTAACTCTGTTTTAAAGCTAAAAATAACCCTCCGAGTGATATTTCCAAGATCAGTAAGTAATGAGACAGTCTCAGTCCAAATAGAACAAGAAACAAGGAATAAGGTGTAGGAAGGGGAGAAAACAGGTACATTGAAGTATCCGTTCTTAAGTAATATGGGCTGAACTCCAGTAGTAAGATGCAATTACAGTAGGGCCATTGAAGCAATGGGGATTTTGGTCTGTCAACACCTATATAAGTTAGATTGACTCAATGGGCCTACTCTAGTTGTGAGTTACCACTGAATTTCAGCCAACGCGTTCTTCTAATCACTAGCTTGAATGAAAAGAATTTGGTATGAGGAATTGTTGAAGGCAGCTGATATCTTAGCACAGCAATGGAGTGCCCCCTGCTTTTCATTTCACCCTCTGTTGCACACAAGTGATATGGCTGCTGCTACATGACAATTTTGGGAGACCCATGATGAACCTGATCTCTCCTTAGATGCAATGGGTTGGATCTTGCAGTCTCATTTCTCCCCCTGCTACTGGCAGATGAAATCAAGTCAGTGGCACTGGAGAAAGGGCAAGTATGAGGAGCTGTCATTCTTTAAGCTCCTGCACCTTCTATAGCTGTAAAATTACAATGCAAATTTGTAGGTTGCAGCCCAGCGACCCTGTGCAGAGAAGATGAAATTTTGGCAGCCACATTCTGTCACAGAAAAGTGGTAGTGTGGCACTACTGTGAATCTCTCTTCTGTATATATCTTAAGATGCTGCCTTTTAATTCCATGTGTTCTTTTGCTGCTGGTAAACATAGATTCAAAGATATCCTGAAATACAGTGTAGAATATATCTCTCTCTTTGAGTTGTGCCATACAAGTTAGAATGTTCTATTACAGTTATTCTGCAAATCATATTCCTTGTTAGAAATTTCCAATGTTTATTTTGTCCTGGGCTTGCTTGTGTTGCAACCATGGCCTTCATAGCTTAAAGTGTGAGTACTGAATCTCCACAGCATGTTTTAGTCATGCTTGCTCTTTTTCCTTTATTTCCAGACTAAATGAGAAGACCTCACCTCTGGATATAGGCAAAAGATTGTCTTTGCCTTGATCTTACTACTAAAGCATACTTCATGACTTATACTGCCTGATGATGAAATGATGTGAATCCCTTTGCAGAGCATGTGGTAGCCCAGATTAATGACTGGTAAAACCAGATGTAGATGGTGTGTGGGTGAAAGCAAATGAGGCACTAGATGTTCCCATGTTGATGGTCTCCATCTCCTTTGGCACCTGCTGAAAGTTTACCTCTAATTTCTTCCTTCCTCTTCCTTTTTTTTTTTGTTTCCAATTAAACCTGGAGTCCCCCCCCAACTGCACCCCTCTGTTTTGTTCTCCATTCCCCCCACCCCTATGAATTCTTTACAGCCTGGGAAAAATGTATCAGTTTTGGGAGATATAAGCCATATTCATTCAGTTATTACTTTGTCTAGCATCATCAGTACACACAGAGCCTCAGCTCCTTCCTCAGCACTTATCTTCAATGGGCAGGAATGTGTCTGAAGAGCTTTCTGCTCACCTATAGGCTTTACCTGCAAGCAAGAACCCAGGTTCTTGCTGACATGT
The DNA here is from genome assembly GCF_051106095.1 of Pogona vitticeps. Lineage (NCBI taxonomy): Eukaryota > Metazoa > Chordata > Lepidosauria > Squamata > Agamidae > Pogona > Pogona vitticeps. Next base: position 263,011,694 of record NC_135784.1, read on the forward strand.
GGAACCTGCATGCAAGGAGAACCATCTGGTTCATTTGGAGAAAGCAATGCTAGGGCAGAGCTAGCTGCTCCTTTCTCTCTGTATTGATGATGCCATATAAAATAATGGTTGAAGTAATGACTAATTTGTACCCCACTGAGGAGGAATCTTCAGTTGTGTTCAGATTTTTATTCAGTTTACTTCAGAGGAGACTTGCTTTGTTTTGAATATGTCTCAGGTCTCTCTTTTCATGAGAAGAGAAGACTCCCTGGAAAAGACCCTGATGTTGTGAAAATGTGAAGGCAAGAGGAGAAGGGGACGACAGAGGACAAGATGTTTGGACAGTGTCATCGAAGTGACCAACATGAATTTGACCCAACTCCGGGAGGAGGTGGAAGACAGGAGGGCCTGGTATGCTCTGGTCCATGGGGTCATGAAGAGTTGGACACAACTTAATGACTAAACAACAACAGGTCTCTCTAATTAGCTCAACTCTCTTCTAGATTCAGGATATATCCAAATCAGAATCATGCCCCTAATAGAAATGCTGCAGAATTGGAACAGGATACTGCCTCTTTTTGTTGCACTCCTAATTGCTATGATTTTCTTGCTACACACACTGTATTCTCAGTAAACATTAGATTGCCAATTTATGCTGCAACGTCTCTTGAAGGATACATAACTTGGCCGCTCTCTCTGTCTTTCTCTTTCTCAGATTAAAAATGTCTGCACAATCTTTGGATCAAGGGAAACTGCTTTGCTTGAGTGTGTCAGACAGATTGTTTCCTAACTGTAAGGAGAAGTTGTTTTATTTTGTAGGTAAAACATCCACTCTAAACCTGATCATTTTGAATAATTTCCTTTTTAAAAAATCAAACAACATAGTGCGATCAAATCATAATCTTTTTTTTCAAATTGTGCCACAATATTCCTATCATTGAAAAACTGTCCAAGCCCCCCCATTTTTTGTTGTTGAAGAAGTCCCTTATTGTCTTTAGCTGCTTCCCCCTCATCACAAACCAATCAAAAGTAAGTGAGAGGAATTTTCCATCAACTATATTGAATGTGTATGTTGGGGTTAGACAAGGGAATGAACTACAGTTCAGAGGTTCAACTTCATTTGGCACAACACCCACAGGTTCTGCACATTCCTCTTCCACCTCCTTTGCATGCTCATACATTACCCAGCTGAAGCACATTTCCCTCCACCACCTCATCTGTGTGATTGCCCACTCACCAATCACAGTGTGCGCTTCCCTCCTCCACCTCCTATGGTGGCTGCCCACTCAAAGGTAGAGCTGCACTCTTCCCTGCCCTGCCTCCTCATCTGAATGGGTGACCACCAGAGGAGGTGGAGGAGAGAAAAGCACACTGTGAAAAATAAGTGGGCAGTCACACTGAGGAGGCAGGAAAGGGAAGCGTTCTTTGGACGGGTAATTGGCAAGCATGCAGAAGAAGCGGGAGAGGGAAGTGCACCCGTGGAACACCTGGGCAGGCACTACGCTGAACTGGATTGAACCACTGAATGACAGTTTGTGCCCATCTCTAGTTGGGGGGCAAAGTAGTTACATGTCTGGTTAGAAATCTGCATGTAGCACATGGGCTGCACTTTGCTTGCCCCCCCGATACACTCATTTGGGGAGTCTAGCATGTAATTTGGCCCCTAATTGGTAAAGCAAAGTGTGCTTTGTATTCAGTCAACTGCTTCAGTGTTCACACATGTTTTCTGTTCTGCCTACAAGTTCTTCCACATAGCTGCATGAAGTTGTGTTGTAAATATTGCTAGGCATTATGCCCATTCATGTGCTTTATAAAAAAACAGAGCCTTGCAAAAGGAGAAGGGAGGACATTAATAAATCAAATCATAAAGGAATATTTCTTACATGGTTGTTTTTTCCCCCCTGGCCTTTAGCCACATCTATTTAAAAGCCAACATTTAGCCATTTTTGAAAAGAAAGACTGTCATTTCCTAAAATGTCATGAGGGACTTTGGAAAATGTTTTGCTGAACTCAAGACATATCACATTTACAGCATTCCCACAATCCACTAAACAAGTAGGATGAATTTGACATGATTTATCCTTGATAAAGAAGTGTGCTGAAGTATCCCTCACATTGTTTTGTCTGTCAAAAATAGCAGTTCCTTTGCTCACCTGTTTAATACAAGCAAGTTAAGAAACTCCAAAGGTTAAGTGATGGGTTACTGATTAGTGTATACCACACTTGGGCTCAAAGGATTCTAGAACATTACATTTAATGGGGGGGGGTGTCATGAAAGTTAAGATTTGATGTGATCTGGTTGAGTTTCTTCGTTTTCTGGATTGGTACAGTATAATGTCATTGCTTCTATTTGTACTGTTAGTCATAGACTTGTTTCATGTAATACTAAGCTGTGTTTAAGAAGTGCATTTTTCACTGTGTTCCTAGCCATGTGTCCATATGTCATTAGCTGCTTTGCACAGACAGATAGTATGATGTAGCAGATAGACTCGGTAGACATTTGAGTTCTAAAGAACTATGTTTAAATCTCTGCTAAATCAGATGAAGTTACTTAGGAGGGTAGAAGCATGACTGTTTACATAGTGAGTAGCATTACTCCTCTCAGCCTTTCCTATCCTGTAGGATTTTAGTAAGAACAAAATTGCATAATTTCTACTGAGTTTGTTGGAGGAATGGCAAAATACAAGTGTACTAAATTAGTGGAAGAAAGTGAAAAAAGGCAAATGGAATGTACATTCCAGCCAGTGTAAGTTTTATATATGCATTGCAATGTGGTGTAAAAGCAAGTTAGAGATCATAGTACACCATGGCTGGTGCGTTTCACTCCGTCCACATTGCATAAGACTCCTGGCAAAACATGCATAAAGCACATAAAATTCTTTTTATGTTTTCTTGTGTTGGCATCTTTCCCAATATACTCTTTCTTATTGTATTCAACAACTGCAGAGGATGTTCACATCTGGAAATCCTTCTACCTGTATTGCTTTTTGAATGATATCCATCTAAAACTCCCAAAGAAAATCACGACCTTTCAGAATTTCCTTGGCTACTGTATGGATCTCTGCAAGAATATACTAGTTTTCTTCTTTGGGAATATTGGACATCCTTCAGTCTGCACTTATTGGAAGACTTTCTAGACTAATGTCCAAGGTAAGTTGACTCTGCTCCATACAATGCTTGGAAGTCAGATTCTCAAGAGATAGCAGAAATGTGACATGACATCCTTGGAACTTCTATGTGAAGATGGCCTGCTACAATTCACCAAAAATATGGAGAATCATTAGTCTTTGTGGCTTGGATTAACTGTGATCAGGCCTCCTCTTTTCCCCTCTGTCTAGTGCTTTATACTGTTATTTTGATGCTGCAGTGCAGGAGGGATTACCCTGACATTGCTAGCCCAGTACTATTTAAATCTTGTTCCTAACTGTTTCTTTGCTCCTGTGTGCACGGAATCAAACCAGAGATTTAAGTATTTTATGGATGAATAAAGACCAGTTAGGCAGAGATATTTTAACAATATATCTTGCCACCCCAAAGAGAACTGTGAATAGGGTTGAAAGCAAGTGTCAGGTGATGTGGCAATAATCATGTTACTATGGGACATGGTGGTGCTGCAAGCTAAACCGCAGAAGCCTCTGTGCTGCAGGGTCAGAAGACCAGCAGTCGTAAGATCGAATCCACACGACAGAGTGAGCTCCCATTGCTTTGTCCCAGCTCCTCGCCAACCTAGTAGTTGGAAAGCATGCAAATACAAGTAGATAAATAGGTACCACCATGGTGGGAAGGTAAAATGGCGTTTCCTAGTCATGCTAGCCACGTGACAACGGAAACTGTCTTCAGACAAGCACTGGCTCTATGTCTTGAAAACAGGATGAGCACCGTGCCCTAGAGTCAGACACGACTGGACTAAAAATGTCAAGGGGAACCTTTATCTTTACCTTATAGAGTTCTGTTGCTTCAGTTCAGTTAAGAAAATACAGGCTCTGTTCATCTATTTTCCTGGTCCATTTAATTCTGATATATAGATTACTTGATCCCTAATAGTTAGTTTCAGAAGAATTGTTGTGTGTGTGTGTGTGTGTGTGTGTGTGGGGTTACTGTCCTGGCATGTCCCAACTTCCATTTAGGTTACTAAATTTAACAGATTACGAGAGGCCAGGATAAAGTCACTAGTATTTGCTCCACTTCCTGATTAGTGTGTTAGCTCCCGTAGAAATATGCCATTTGTGATGAAATAAGTTTACAGAAGTTTAAACGTTAACAAGGGCTCTCCAGCAGTTTGACAGGTATTGTGGGTTCTCTTAATGGACTTCATTGGGATCAAATTTGCAGACTGATTTCTCTATTTGTACCACACCTTTCAAAAAACATCATCCCACTTATTTGGCTAAAACAAAAGATGCTTTAAAACCATTTTCCTGTGGCAAAATGTTGGCCTACATGACCTTCAAGGTCCCCCCCCCCCATTTCTGTTACTGTATGCACATGTGTATTATGGCTAGTTAGGTACTTCAAGTATGGAACAGTAACTTCAGTTGCATGGGTCTGTGGGCCTCCTACAGTAAGGTTGGGACCCAGACTTACCTGATCCTGTGTTGAGGCTGGAGCATCAGCTGGGGCTCTCCTGTGGTGGCTGGGAGGCAAGATGGCAGCTGCCACATGGTGACGGGTGAGAAGGAGCATGGGAGGCCCATGCTAGGCCCGCTGACACTGCTTCCAGTCAGTGATTGACTGGCTCAGGGAGAGGGGGCAAGGTGTCCTGCCAGTAGACCTGAAGGTCGGGGTTTCCATTCCAGGCTGCCATTACAGGTTAAAAGAGGGTGAGCTGAGGCAGGGAGCTTCAGTTTGCTGGAGTGCAAGTTTCCCAACCCTCCCACCCTACATGGTTGCACTAATTTCCTGGTGGCACCCAGGATGACTTAGAGCCACTGTTGTTCTTCTTCTTATGTTTCCAATTGTCACAACTCAGAGGGCATTTTTAGGCATTGGGATGAATCCAACTGGTTGTTGGGCAGCAGGCAGGAACCTGTTTGTCCAAATGGGGGAGAAATCCCCACAGAGGAACCAGGGGTTGGACACCAGATCTGCCCCAGTTTGTTGGGGGGGGGAGATTTGCCCTTACTTGTAAGTGGTGGTGGGACCATGGAGTGCCATATGTCTGTGTGGCCCCCGAGGAAACTGCCACCCCAATAGGTCTCTCAAGGAGAGAGTGGTCTGTCTCCCAATATGGTGGATCCAACCCAGTGCTTGCCCAGGATGACTGCTGCTGTGATCAATAAAGTTGTGGCCTTTTTTCCCAATTAAATGATGTTTGTGTCAGTTATTCCGGGTCCAGTTGGCCATCAAACAAATAACACTGTTAGATATGGCCCATCATAATTGAAACATCCTGACCTTTTGGGAGGTTAAACAAGCATGAAAAACTTTTAATACAAAATGTTGAACAAAAGGTTTTTGATTAATTGGACTGCTGTAGCTCTTTGCTTCAATTAACAAAATGTCTTGGTCCTGCCCTAGTTCCATATTAATCCTTTTCTGCTGAAAAGCAATGCCTTAATCTGCCTTCAATGCTTACACTCTATCCTATGCCCTGGGATGTGCTCACCATCCCTCTAGTATATGGCTAACCTTGGTCTTCACTTTGTTTATTTCCTTTGTAGTGTTTGTACTACAGCTTTTTCTTTTTCTGTGAAGATGGGCATTGCGGGATTGGAGCAGGCAGTACATTGATATGCTGAGTGTCCAATGAGATGGCAGTGATATGCCAGCCAATGGCAAGATAGAAATGCCTCAAGGACCAAAGTGTGGCAGGAGCCCTTGGTTTTGTTGCTTTATCTCACTGCAAAATCTTCCCAGTTTTTTCTCAGAGCTTCTGCATTGAGATAGTTCACTTTCTCAATTTGTACATATAAAGGTAAAGGTAAAGGTTCCCCTTGACATTTTTAGTCCAGTTGTGTCTGACTCTAAGGGGCGGTGCTCATCCTGTTTTTCAAGCCATAGAGCCAGCGCTTGTCCGAAGACAGTTTCCATTGCCACGTGGCCAGCATGACTAGGGAGTGCTGTTTTACCTTCCCACCGAGGTGGTACCTATTTATTTACTTGCATTTACATGCTTTCGAACTGCTAGGTTGGCGAGGAGCTGGGACAAAGTGACGGGAGCTCACTTCATCATGTGGATTTGATCTTACGACTGCTGGTCTTCTGACCCTGCAGCATAGGCTTCTGCGGTAGCCCACAGCGCCTCCACGTCCCGTTGTACATATAAAACACCTCCTTAAATCTTCAATTGCTTCCTCACCCTTCTCTGATATCTCCAGGGTTGGGCTAATAGCTCAGTTTTGCTTTCTATCATCCACCATTAAAAAAAAAAAACTTCTAAAAGAAGTTGGTAGTTTTCATTAAAAAATGAACCAAAAGAAATTCTCAAACATTTGGACTGGCCATATATTCAGTGCATGAAGTATTCTCAGCATAGTGCGACCCCTATCATACTTACTTGCCATGTAATCATTAAAGGGAGAAAGTGCAAACATGGTATACTGGGCAGTGCTTTATTGCATCAGCTAGGGCTCTGGATTGGTTTTGCCTATAGAAACAATGTGCTCCTTGTCTTAGTTTTGTTTCCTGTCATTTCCTTTGTTTCTCAATGTTTTTTTCCATGCCTCCACCTGCCTAGCATACCAACCTTTGCTGGAATCTTTCAATCAAATCTGCTTTTTTCCCTGCATGGATGGGCATCAAGGGAATGCTGCCACTGTATGATGTGACAACCCTAACTATGGGCATTCATTCCCCTTCATCCTACCATTTCTCTCCCCCCCCCCCCCAAGCTCCAATTCTTGCCATTGCTAGTAGCTGGATTTGTAGCAGCTATTGATGTTCCATTTTTCATCTGCCTCCCTGCTTCTGTTCTTTTCCCTCTACACCAAACATTTCTGCTTAGTGCATCAGTAGTATTATGAATAACAATGTCATATCACAATAGCAACAAATTGTAAGCTTCATTTAATGGCTATTCCTTTGTGAGAGAGTGATCTTACTTTGTACTTATACAGACTAGTATTGCTAAATACCCACTCCTCTCAAGGGGAGAGTGAATGATATGGAGTCTGTCAGCAAACAGAGGTAGCGACCTTAATCCAGTACCAAAAATATGACTGACTACACAAAGATTCAGACCCAGACTTTTAAGAGGTAAATAATGCCTTCTGCCTGGATCAGCAAATCTGTCAATTTAGTTTCCTCCTACATTTGAAAGCTTTTAATCTCAAATTCTTTTTGATGCATTTAGGAAGAAATTTGCTTCCAGACAAGGCTTTTATCCTGCAATCGCCCTGCTTCATGCACAGAGTTATATGGGGGGTCCAGACATTACTGCTCTCCATTTGTTACTTTTCTCTGTTTTCCCACAGCTTTTATCTCTCTCTCTCCAACCCCCCCCCCCCCAGGTTTCGAAAGAAAAATACACTCAGGAGGAAAAGATGGTAAAGCTGCACAAGATCTTTTGATTGGAATCATTAGCAGCTGCCCTTCTCAAAACACCCTGAGCCTTGTGGGTTATTATTATTATTTCACTTAGAAACAAAGCAAAACAAACCAGTGTCTATTTAGAATCTTTGTGTTGAAGCAAAAGGAAGCACAGAAATCAAGACAGGGTTTTACACCTTCATTTGTAAATGAATGGAACGAGCTTCCCTTCTCTGTGTTTGCCATGAATGCAAGCAGGTGCATTTCCTCTTTTGAAACCTCCTCCCTCAAGAATTTCTATCCAAGATTAAAGAATTCGCTGGACCATTTGAAGCAAAGGGGGCATGTTTTATACTTCAGTGACATTCTAGCAGCTGAGCTGTTCAACTGTTTCGTTCCTTGTTACAGTGCAATACGATAAACACTAGTATGAATCAGGGATCAGTTTACTGATAATGATGGCAGAGATGCAACCAGAACCCCTTTGAGATTAAAGAATGGGTTCTTAAGAGCTTAAATCAACTTAACACAGACAAAGCAACAACGCTAGCCAAGTGGGAAAAAAATCCAGAAAGTATAGGACACAAACACAGAAGAGGGCAAAACTTTAGCTTGTTTTTTTTTCTATTTCAGCTCCCAGAATATTCCAACAAGCATTTGCCTTGGCTCCTACATACATTTCCTCTCTCCTGTTAAAAGCATATGACGTCCAATAATGTCCCTACAATCTTTTGTCCAATTTAGTCTTCAAACTCTGATGTGAAACATCTGGGAGGTCTACTTTTCTTTTTAAAAACTCACATGCTTTCACAGATCAAACAGCAAGTGGGAGGTGGTTGAGAATTTACATTGGAAAAATACCGAAGGGAAGGATTAAGACTGCTCTCCTGGCATCATACAAGATCTAATCACACCATTCTAACACTCTTGGATTATGATGGCAGGTGGACTAAATCCACGAGAAATGGGAGTGCATTAGCCTTGATCGTTCTTCATGAGTTTCATCTGAAGAGGCAAGTTTCCTCTATCCATGAACAGTAGAAAACCGATGATTTTGGGAATAGGGGAACATCATGTATGCGTGGAAACTCTCTGTCTAATCAATAATGTTGTTTCTCCAGCATTCTGAATTGCACGGAGGACCTCTCATGACAAGGGAACTTTTCCTCTTCTGGAAGTTGTTTGATTTCCCTTTAAATACTGTAATAAAATAAGATACCTTGGTGCCAATAGGTGCTTTCCTTTCAATCTTAACTGCTTTCCAATCTGCTTCAGAAGTGTTGGAGGTGGCTGGGTGTAACTCAGCTTGCAATAAAAGATGCATGTCTTGCCTGGGGTGGAGCAGAAAGAGAAAGGGGAAGGCTTGGATTTCCTAGACTCTTCTTTACCAGGTCTGACTTTTGCTGACCTCTGATCAAGTTGATGTGTTTAGAGTTGCTGTTGTCACTTCCTTTCTTTCTCACATTTCTCTCTTGATCCTCTCTTGGAAAGCAAACATCTTTTCTTTGAACCCCAGAGATAGGGCAACTATGACTGCCAGCTTGGTTGGCTAAATCCAGGTTTCAGATCATCTTCTGTATTTCAAAGTATTTCTATAAATACTAGCTTGCTTGTTTTCCTAGAGTAAGGGTGTGAATACACAGCAAGGGAAATGCAAATTCAAGTGCATTCACTCAACTCAAACTGAAGTTGCACTAAGGGATTAGGTTTTCTTCAATTTAAGCAGACACACAGAAAATTCTTATTATGGTAACTCTACTGAAGTGCCTGTAGGTGGCATGGTCAGAGGAACTGCCTTAAGAAGGGTTTTCCTTCCTCAATTACTCATTTCTTCATCTTATCTCTTAAAAAAAAAAAACCCTTGCTGACTGGGAGAGCTCCATTAAACTGTAAAATATGTATAAATAAACAGGAGTTCAGCCCATGGAGAAAAACATGTAAAAAAGAAGTGTCTTGGAAGAGAGGTTTTGCTTGCTTTGAGTATGAGCTGGCACTACTAGTGTGTGTGCATTCCCTCTCATAGATCTGAAAAGATAATATTTTAAAAAATAGAAGCCTGGGCAGCAGAGGGGAAAAAGATATGGATGGAGGTGGTGGTATTGATCAGGCTTGTTTGCATTCTCCTTCATGTTGTGTGATCAACAGGAAAAAGAGAGAGAATCAGCCGCAGACCCATAATATTTCATGCATTTTTCACCAATGCGGTTGCTTCCTAAGTTTAGATATCTAGATGTTGCAGGCAAATAATGACATTGTTTTATAAGCAAATGAGATGTTCTACATAAATATATATGGATGATGTAATATTGTTGTGTGACCTGTTGAAGAACAAAACATCTGAAGGGCATAACTTCACCTCTTCCAGGCTGCCATAGAATATGAATCAATTTATGTGATCTCCCCCCCCCCAAAGATCTGTACCCAATAATGCACAGGATATTTTTTCCATAATTTTTAAATTTTTCTCCTTATAAAGGTAGGGTAGGTCAAGGGCCAGCTGGGGTAAGGGTACCCTTTGAGGGGGTGGATATGAACAGACACATTACAAATCAATATTTTACATAGTAATTCTATACATATCATAAAGAAATAAAGACAGTGAGCAAGAGGGAAAATCAAATTCAGACAAATATTTTGTAATTCTAATTATTAATTATGTAGCTGATGGTATTTATCCATCATTTATACTATCCCTTCTGCAGCCATACAGATAACTGTGTGTCAGTCTACTATTTTATCTACCTTGTATCCATGTATATAATTGCAACCAAATTTTCCAGTGGTCTTTTTTCTTTTCTTTTCTTTTTCTTTTTCTTCTTTTTTTTTTTGCATCTAGCCAATCTGACAGTATGTCCATTTCTGTAGTTTCAAGTATTTTATCTATTACTTTGTCTATTTGCGATGTTCTAGATTCCTTCCAGTGTTTGGCAAAAACTATTCTGGCTGCTGTTATAATATGAATAGTTAGATATGATTTTTCAGAGTCTAGTATATTTAGCAAATCTACTATTGTGGGCAAGAAGCCGGTAGAAGGAATGAAGTAGCCCTCATAGTCAACAAAAGAGTGGGAAAAGCTGTAATGGGATATAATGTCAAAAATGATATAATGTGATTGCAGACCTTGAGCCAGACATCCTGGAGAGTGAAGCCAAGTGGACCTTAGAAAGTTTGTCTAACAACAAGGCCCGTGGAGGTGATGGCATTCCAGTGGAACTATTTAAAATCTTAAAAGATGATGCTGTTAAGGTGCTACATTCAATATGCCAGCAAGTTTGAAAAACTCAGCAGTGGCCAGAGGACTGGAAAAGATAATCTACATCCCAATCCCAAAGAAGGGCAGTGCCAAAGAATGCTCCAACTATCGTGCAGTTGCACTCATTTCACACGCTAGCACAGTTATGCTCAAAATCCTCCAAGATAGGCTTCAGCAGTATGTGGACCAAGAACCCCCAGACGTACAAGCTGGGTTTCGAAGGGGCAGAGGAAGTAGAGACCAAATTGCTAACATGTGCTGGATTATGGAGAAAGCCAGAGAGTTCCAGAAAAACATCTAATTCTGCTTCATTGACTATGCAAAAGCCTTTCACAGTGTGTGGATCACAGCAAACTATGGCAAGTTCTTAAAGAAATGGGAGTGCCAGACCACCTTATCTATCTCCTGGGAAACCTATATGTGGGACAGGAAGCAACAGTTAGAACTGGATATGGAACATCGGATTGGTTCAAAATTGGGAAAGGATTACAACAAGGCTGTATATTGTCCTCCGGTTTATTTAACTTACATGCAGAATACATCGTGCAAAAGGCTGGACTGGAGGAATCCCAAGTCAGAATGAAGATTGCTGGAAGACATACCAACAATCTCCGATATGCATATGACACCACTCTGATGGCAGAAAGTGAGGAGGAATTAAGGAACCTTGTAATGAGGGTGAAAGAGAAGAGTGCAAAAAACGGTCTGAAGCTCAACATCAAAAAAACCCTAAGATCATGGCCACTGGTCCTATTACCTCATGGCAAATAGAAGGGGAAGATATGGAGGCAGTGACAGATTTTATTTTCTTGGGCTGCATGATCACTGCAGATGGGGACAGCAGCCACGAAATTAAAAGATGCCTGCTTCTTGGGAGGAAAGCAATGACAAACCTCAACAGCATCTTAAAAAGCAGAGACATCACCTTGCCATCAAAGGTCAAAGCTATGGTTTTTCCAGTAGCAATGTATGGAAGTGAGAGCTGGACCATAACGAAGGCTGACCACTGCAGAATTAATGCTTTTGAATTGTGGTGCTGGAGGAGACTCTTGAGAGTCCCCTGGACTACAAGGAGAACAAACCTATCTATTTTGAAGAAAATCAACCCTGCATGCTCACTGGAAGGACAGATCCTGAAGCTGAGGCTCCAATACTTTGGCCATCTCATGAGAAGAGAAGACTCTCTGGAAAAGACCCTGATGTTAGAAAAGTGTGAGGGCAATAGGAGGAGGGGATGACAGAGGACAAGATGGTTGGACAGTGTCATCGAAGCAACCAACATGAATTTGACCCAACTCCAGGAGGCAGTGGAAGACAAGAGGGCCTGGCGTGCTCTGGTCCATGGGGTCACAAAGAGTCGGACATGACTAAATGACTAAACAAACAATATGAGGCAAAATATTTAATAGGAATAATTCCTGCATGCATAGGATAGATTGAGAAATTATTGGACAAACTTGGTGGGCATTTGAAAAGTGTTAGTGATTTTGCAATTTTTTTTCTCCAGGGTAATATTCAAAACTCTGAGATGGGGAGGATGGTTAGACTGCTACAGGGTTACTTCATTATCATATCAAAGCAAGAGACATATAAAGGTTGCTAGTTTGAGATGCTTAGATAGTGATCCAATTAGCTTGCTTTTACACTTCCACCAAAAAGCTAATGCAATACGAAGTAGCATCTTGACCTTCTCAAGACCTCTCACTCTGCAAGAATCATACAGAATATATTTCTTTATTTACTTGTGCAATGGCAAATTTTGTTGTTGGAAAACATTCTGCACAGAATAAAATTAAATGTATGTTTGAATGTTCAGTCTGCAATTACATATAAAGCAAATCTAAAAGTGATTATATACGGTAGTGTGCACTCATTTTACACACTAGCAAGGTTATGCTCAAAATCCTACAAGGTAGGCTTCAGCAGTATGTGGATTGAGAACTCCCAGAAGTAGAAGCTGGATTTCGAAGGGACAGAGGAACTAGAGACCAAATTGCTAACATGTGCTGGATTATGGAGAAAGCCAAAGAGTTCCAGAAAAACAACTTTTGACCGTGGGGACCACAACAAACGATGGCAAGTTCTTAAAGAAGTGGGAGTGCCTGTCCACCTTATCTACCTCCTGAGAAATCTATATGTGGGACAGGAAGCATCAGTTAGAACTGGATATGGAACAACTGCGGGTGATGAAGTGAGGGCCGAGACAGCTGGAGAGCAGATTGAGGAAGTCCTGCTGGGAGTCTGATCGAACATGACTTAGTGCCCATTATTGGGCCTATTTTGTGGCAATACGGCTGGCAAAATGCCAATATTTTTCCAACTGTATTCCTTCCTTAGAATGTTGTCCAGCAGAGCTGTTTCGGGTGGTCCAGGATCTTCTTCAACTGGGAAATCCGGTGTAGGTCCCGGACTGCTCATTAGCTCACTTTGATGTCATTCATTTTGAGGGGGAAATCGCTCAGATTTGCAGTGGGTTGGACTCCACTGTAACTGCAAAATCAGAGGAAGTGTCCAGTGTGCTGTGCTTAGGTCAAATATTAATGGATGAGTTTCAATTGTTGAGACCTGTGGATGTGGACAGGGTGCTTGGATCTTTCCGTTCTGCCACCACTCTGCTCGACCCTTGCTCATCCTGGATAATTGGAAGATCTGCCAGGGGCGGTTGCACTTGGGTCCAGGAGGCCATGAATGCCTCTTTGAGAGAGGGAGTGGCCCCTACCACCTTGATAGAGGCAGTAATTTGACCACTCCTTAAAAAGACTAACCTGGACCCAAGGCTGATGGTTAACTACCAACCAGTGGTGAATCTCCCTTATTTGGGCAAAGTGTTGGAGCAGGTTGTGGCTCGGCAACTCTAGGCGCTGCTGGATGAAACTGATTTTCTGGATCCATTTCAATTGGGTTTCAGGCCGGATTTTGGCACAGAGACTGCCTTGGTCACCCTGTATGATTACCTTTGCCGTGAGACAGACAGGGGGATTGTGACCCTGTTGATACTCCTTGACCTCTCAGTAGCTTTCGACATCATTGACCATGGTGTCCTTCTGGATAGGCTGGCTGGTTTGGGAGTTGGGAGCACCGGTTTACGGTAGTTCCGCTCCTTCATGGCCAACTGTGTTCAGAGTGTGGTGCTGGGGGACAGTTGCTCTGTCCCATGGCATTTATGTCATGGGGTTCCTCAGAGCTCAATACTGTCCCCCATGCTGTTCAACATCTACATGAAACCGCTGGGAGAGGTCATCAGGAGGTTTGGGCTGAGGAGTCAGCAAATGCTGACGACACTCAGCTCTACCTCTCATTTCCACCAATCCAGGTGAGGCAGTTTCTGTGCTGAACTCATGTCTGGACCTGATAATGGACTGGATGAGGGTTAGTAAATTGAAACTCAACGAAGATAAGACGGAAGTGCTGTTAGTGAGTGCTTTGCTGGACAGGCTGGAGGGCCATTTCCCTGCCCTGAATGGGGTTACACTTGCCATAAGGAACAGGGTCTGCAGCTTGGGGACCCCACTGGGAGTCCAGTATAACCCTGGAAGCCCAGGTGGACTCAGTGGCCAGGGGCGCCTTCCTTCAGTTGTGGAAATTGTACCAGCTATGGCCCTACCTGGATGAGTGGAGTCTCATGATATTTATTTATTTATTTATTTATTTATTTATTTATTTATTTATTTATTTATTTATTTATTTATTTATTTATTGCATTTATATGCCGCCCATCTAGACATAGTCTACACATGCACTGGTAACATCTCGTATAGATTATTGCAGTGCGCTCTATGTGGGGTTGCCTTTGAAGATGGTCTGGCGACTGCAACTGGTCCAGAATCAAACTGTGCGGCCGGTGAGTAGTGGGGCCACTAGGGGACATATTAAGCTGATTCCGATTAAATTACATTGGCTACCAGTTGCTGCCCAGGCCCAATTCAAAGTGCTTGTTTTGACATATAAAGCCCTAAATGGCTTGGGCCCTGGATACCTGAAGGACTGCCTCCTTCCATATGAACCTACCTGGCAGTTAAGATCTAGCCAGGGGCCCTTTTTGAAAGAGCCGTCCCTTAAGGAGGTAAGAGGGATGTCTTGTAGACAAAGGACCTTTTCGACAGCTGCCAGCAGACTATGGAACGCCCTCCTGACTGAGATTCGTCTGGCGCCAACACTGATGTTTCAGAGCCAGGTCAAAACCTTCCTGTTCCAGAAGGCTTTTAATTGAAATAATATCAACTGTGGCTCCTGATGGCAATTTTTAGAGCATCTATTTTAATTGTATTTTAATTGTTTTATATTTTAATTGTATTTTAATTGTATTTTAATTGTTGTAAGCCGCCCAGAGATCTTTAAATAAATAAATAAATAAATAAATAAATAAATAAATAAATAAATAAATAAATAAATAAATAAATAAATAAGATGGCCTATTTCCCACAATCACAGTAGTTCCCAGCCTTGAGTAACCAAGGTGTTCTTGGACTGCAACACCCAGAAGCTTTCACCACTAGCTGTGCTGGCCAGGCTTTCTGGGAATTGCAGTCCAAGAATACCTGAGTTGGTTGTTGTGGGTTTTTCGGGCTTCTTGGCCGTGTTCTGAAGGTGGTTCTTCCTAACGTTTCGCCAGTCTCTGTGGCCGACATCTTCAGAGGACAGCAAACTGTCCTCTGAAGATGCCGGCCACAGAGACTGGCGAAACGTTAGGAAGAACCACCTTCAGAACATGGCCAAGAAGCCCGAAAAACCCACAACAACCATTAGATCCCGGCCGTGAAAGCCTTCGCGAATACAATACCTGAGTTACTCAAGGTTGGGAGCTACGGATCTACAGTAACACTTCTGGTGAAAACTGAAAAGAATGGGAGTTGCAAAATTCTCCTCAAAATACCTCAGGAAAAGATTTCAAAGTTTTTTTAAAAAACATTCAGGTAAACCTCCTGTGGCTAGGCAGGGAAATTCATCTATTCAAGTCTGCAGTTTAAGCTGCACATTAATGGCATGGGAACAGGAGCTAGTAAAAAATATTGGCAAACCTAGGCAGATCTGGTCTTGGAAATTCCTGAGAATCAGCAATAAGAGGCATACATTTTCTGATGCCAGTCTATGTGAACTCTTTTGCAACCTTTGGAAACAGTATGTGCTTTGTGGTAGTTGCTGCATCCAGCAGGGTCCCAGGTTTGGAAAAAAAAAGTCTGATTGCTAGCTGGCTGGATAGCTCAATGAGTTGGAGCATATGGCTGCAGAAGCAGTGGTCTGAAGCAGAAATTGGCACAAATCCAGATTGTGGGATTGTATTGAATCATCATACTGGCACCATAGGTGCTGCATGGTACCATCCCCCAAGCCCCTAGCTGAAATTCCCCACTCACCAGCCAGTGCATGCTCCACTTCTCTTCCTCTTCTCCTTTTTGGTCATTTCACCAGTTGTAGTAGGAGCACAAACTTCCCTTCTCTACCTCCTCCAGCAGCTGCCCACTTAAAGGCAGTGCTGCAGCAATCCATCATCTGAGTGGGCAGATGCCAGAGGAGGGGGAGAAGGGAAATCCATGCTCCTCCATGACTAGTGAAATGACTGAAGAGGGGGAGAAGTGGAACATGCCAGTTGATGAGTGGGGGAATCTAGATCAAGAGGGTGGGAGGTGGAACTTTGCCACACCTGTGGTGACAGTCTGACGAGCCAGCACATTCTGACAATCCAGATTCATACCCATCTCTAGTCTGGAGTTCCTTCCCCCCCTTCCTGAGCCTCCTGAGAGAAGAGCCAACCTGTGTGGCCTTTGGCAAGATACACAGTTCTGGTGTTCCACAAGAAGAAGGGAAGGGTAAACCACTTTCTCTATGTAGAAAACCCTGGAAAGGGCACCTGTGGTGGAATGCCCATGTCACTCCTGTCCATCATATGGAGCTCAAGTGCAGGAGCCTATGATAGGACAGGAGGGGCGGAGTTAGAGGGACAGTTGGGGAGTTAGAGGGACAGTTAGATAGGGACTGGAAGTGAGAGAGTTAGGACTTTGAATTGAGAGAGTTAAGACGGAGATTGGAAAGTTGGAATGTTACAGAGAATAGGAAAGAGTTAAAAGGAATAGAGAATAGATAGATGATTAAAGAATATGGTTAAAGTGGTCACTGTGAATAAAAGTACATACAAGCAAACGTGTAATCAAATCCAATTTAATGAATGATCCTCAACAACTGTGATTTACATCTGTGATTTACATACCAACCAAATGATCAATAAACCTGTTGCATCGCCAGCATGTGTCTGAGATACATATATTTGATATAGTGTGGACTAGATCCACTGGTGGCAGTGTAAAAAGAGGTGACACATCCTGAGGGTGGACCTGTGTTTAGGGAGAACAAACAAGGGACACTGGGGGGATGCAACAGTACCATAACTCAGAATCAACTTGACAGCACAAAACTATTATTAAGTCAGGGCTAGACTTGCTCTAAACTCCAGTCTTAGTCTCACTATTGACCGCAGAATGAACTGAGAATCCCAATAAATGCTGCTCAGTGATATCCTATATTTAGGATATCCTATACTGTTCTAGGAAAATAAATATCCCAGTTAAATTGTCTCCCCTGTTTTAGACAAGGCCAGGTGTCACAGGATCATCTCTTTTCCTCTTCTTCCCTCCCTGTGCCCATGACCTCCGCCCTCTCTAGGATTATGATGAGAAAAGGAGCCTTCAAACGAATGAAAATCAATAAGCCTACACTGCCAGCTGATTCATTCAGAAAGGTCTGAGTGAACTTAAAGTCATGACAAGCAATAGATTTATCAACAATGGACTGTGCATGAACAAAAGGTGTGGGTCATTCACTATTATTGCCTTTGCCTCCAGAGAGGAGATCTCAGTCAGTCACAGATGTGTGTGCATGAATAATAGCATCATCATGTGCATCCTTAAGAGCAAGGAGTCATTTGTACTGCTCAATTTCCCTTCTGCACTGTGCTTTAGAATGAAAGAGCATTAGACAAATAATAACAGGATAATCACCTTCATTCTCAGCCATGAAGGATGTTTGGGAGTGGAAGATTCTGTAACAATACATGGAAACAACTACGCCCAACTGAACAGAGGGCAAAGATGCTGTATTTTCCCATCTATTTTAATTATAGTTTTCCCTTGCACTCCTCCTCCTCTGGTATAGAGCAGAGCTGGGATCTCTGTATCTCTCTGGGTATTTTAATGATCACCCACACAGCCTGCCTAGGATGGTTCATATTTAAACATGGGGAAAAAATTGAAACAACCAAGGTCTAACAGAACATTACATTAACAGATTTTCACCAGTGGTAGCCCAAGCTGTCTTCCCGCCTGAGGCAGAATTACCACCACTGCCCCCATCATCGCTGCTCTCCCAGACTCACTGCCATCTGTGGCTCTGTCTGACCCCATATACAGAGAAAGGTCAGGTTCTGTGATAAAAGTATGGGGAAATTAGTTCTTTGTACTGTGATTCTCAGAATTCCCTAGAGGCCATGTTAGTTACAGGAATTTAGAAGTCCAACATTTTCAAGCTCTGTTCTGTTCTTGATCTAATGAGCCCTCATATCAAGGCACTGGAAGGTCAGTTTGGAGAGCTGTACGTAACTTGTTTCTCTGCTACCTGATTGCCAGGAACAGAGTGTTACCTTTTTAGGTTACTTAGGATTCTGGGAACTGTAGTGCAGAAAGGAACATTTCCAAGCTCTTAGCAAGAAACCATTAAGGTCCTGTTTTTGAGAGCCAGATTTGCTGTTTTCTGTGCTCCACCACCTGTGGCACACACCTCACTCTGTTGGATGGCCGACTTCTTTATGGACTAACACTGATTGTGTTGGCCCCTCTTAGCAAAAGAGGAAAGAGGCTAAATGTCTTTGATATGCAAGAATGTATGAACAAATACACACAAACCATTTAACCAGCATCTTAGATGCAGCATTTTGTGCAGTCCGTATTGTTAGATGAAGACAAGGGACAGAACATGCCCTGAACCAGACTGTTAAGTGAGTGGAGGTAGAAAAGATCTACCAGAGGAGCATCTACCAAGTTACAGAAAGAACAAAAGAAGCTAGTTTAGTTGGATTCTCTATATTCGTTTAACCTAAAGGTCTCACATCATTAGAGAGTTTTGGGGATCCATAATTAGTTTCCATAGAATACAGTTAAATTAAAGCAGGATGATCTGCAAGGGCCTTCAGTACTGGAATTAATTTTCTCTCCTGGTCTTAAATAGCCTGAAACAGTTGAGCTTAAGTGCCGGGTGCAGAGCTTATCAGTTTGAATGAGTCTGTTGGGACAATTGAGGTGAAAGGGGCATCAGAAAGCATAGGCTGGGGATTTTCCACCCCTGAATTATTCTCTTATTCTTGCACTTTCTCTCAGTTTAACAATAGCACATTGCATTTCATGTTTCATTTCTATGGCAGTGTCTGGTTTTCTAATATCCACCCACATTTAATAAGAGAATAAGAGCGAAACGGTAGACAGCTATTACTGTCTACCTTTCTATTTATTTAAGTTTTAATAGCTCTGCAGGTTATTATTTATAGCTGTTTCACCCTTCTTCCTGGGAGCTCATATACACACCACCATTTAATCCTATGAACATTCCTGTATGGTGGTTATGCTGCAAAATGGTCAACCAGGGAGCTTCCAACTGGGGTTGGAACGTATCTCTTCCCAGTCTCGTCCACACATGCTATCAATGCCAGGAATCTTCTCCAGTCATGTATTCCCAATGTTGATTATTTCTTCCATCATCTCTAGCCACGGGCCTTACTAGCTAGGAGTTTTAATCTGATACATCTGGAATACAACTAGTTAGGAAAAGCTAAACCACAGGTTAGCTTTATATTTTTAGAAAAATTGGAAACTGTAAGCAAATTTTCTGCACATTTACAGCACTGTAATTTTGGCATAGCGGTTGAGCTTGATACACAGATATTGGATAGGTGGAGCTTTTTCATGCAATGGAGCAGAAGCCACTGAGACAGGCTCACCTCAAATTACTGTCTGTCTGGCAGGCTGTTACAGAAAGCAGAAGTGCATCATTACAAAAGACTTAATGACTCTAAATTGCTGTTGGGGTTTCTTAAATTAGGTCAAATTGGCCCTATGATCATTAACAATATAGAAAAGCATGTTTTCTAGAATAATTGCCATTTTGTGTAAAAATGAAAGACAGAAAATGATAAACATAAAGTTGGAGTCAGAACAAAAGTACAGATCTATATCATCTCCTTCTTTTAACTCAGACTGTGGACCTGATAAATTGCCTGGCTAGATCCTTCCACACTGACAGATGATGAGATGAGAGTGACATATCATATATCAATGATGTGTCATTTATGGCATTACATTGTCCAATGATGACAGTAATGCTAGGAAAAGTTGAAGGCAGCAGGAAAAGCAAAAGGCCAAACATGACATAAATTGACTCCATAAAGGAAGTTACAGGCCTGAGTTTTCAATAATGGGCAGGGCTGTTAATGACATACCATTCTGGAGGTCACTCGTTCATAGGGATTCTGTAAATTGGAAATGACTTAGTGGTACATAACAACAACAATATTGGCCACAATCTGATAGGTTAGTAACTAACTACAGCCCTCTTAGTTAGTTATGCCAATTGTGTGAGTAGGCATGTGATGAGTAACAGATACAGATAAAAGTGCAGCATCAATTCACCACTGCAGTTTACATCAATGTGTAACTAACTAATAGGATTCTGGTCATTTTCAAGTGAAAGACACATTCTCCCACCTGCAATGTCTCATCTAGCAAAATATCTCTTTAGCTTTAGGCAACGGTTTCAGATTTGTAGTCATGGTCCTTGTTATTATTATTTTTTAGTGCACAGGAATGGACTAATTACAGGGCATTAGGCAATTCATCAGTTATTCAGGAACAATTAGAGGCAAAGTAAATGGCTTCTTCTAGAGGAGGAAACACTCCCTTAAGGATGCAGAAACCTAAGAAGGTTTAGCAGTGCTTTGAAAGAACATGCATGGCACATTACAGCTTCTATTACATATGTGGGGGGAAAACTTGCATGAATTAGTTTTTGCAAGAATATAAATGGATAGTACAAAACACATTGGAATGCAAAGAGTAGATAACAGCATCTTTTGGAATTATCTATAAAAGTGAGAGTACAAAGGGTGGCAACTCCTTATCATACACTTTGTGTGGAAGCGACCCACAGAACTCTTATTTGTGAGCAGCAATGGTGTTATTTTAATAGGCTGTGGTTCTCATCAATGCTTGAATGAAAGATTACAAGCAATGCTATGGTAGCTACTCTAACCTCTCTCAAAGAAGAAAAATGTTTCCTTTAGACAAGAGATCAGAAAAGTTGTTGTGTGGGCTCACAGTTTCCAGACACTGCAGCCGGTATGGCCATGGCAGCCACTAGTGGTTTTAATCCCCAAAAAAGTAACTTTTCTAATCTCTGATTCAGAACATGGAGTATATCTTCCCTACAGGGAAAAGGCAGGGTAGAAATAAAATAAAACAATACAAAACTAAGTGGGCAAGCTTTTCTACATCACACCTTTTGTGCTGTTCTCAGTTAGGTCATAGGCAGAATTCCAACAGGTGCAACTTCTAAGTATCATTTCATTCATTGGATTTTTACTTGTTATACAGCTGTCAAGGCAGAGGAAAAGTGATCATCATATTTTAAAGAAGAATACAGTCCAAATCAAAGCATGTTTACTCGAAAGTATATCTCACTGGGTCCAGTAGGACCTCCTGATGTAAGCAAGCAGGCTTGCTGGTTTACAGCCTTTGAAGTGTACTAACAGAACTTTTATGCAGTTAGGTAGTAGGCAGAATTCCAACAGATGCAGCTTGTGTTATGCTCTATATATTCACTGGACTAAGCAGAGCTGTTGCTAAAAAAGCTAAGGCTGAGCATGCTTTATATTTCTATTGTCTTGCACTCCCAATTATCCTAAGTAATTAAAAGTTCCTGAATAGCTTTACAATGATCTTTTCCCTTTGGACCAAAGGACATATCATGATTTTTGTAATAATTCTACTTACATGCAGCTGGGTGGGTGTGGATGGGTCATCCAGATGGCCAAGGAAAGCTGTCATATTGATTACTCATTAATTATAATTTGCTGATAATAGCCAAACCATGGCAATTCTGGAAGGCTTTGAATAAAATGACAGCAGGGCTAATAACAATAGTTTGTTTATTTACATTGCTAGGGCAGCATCCTAAATAAATGATGTGGAAATCCATCAAAATCAACAGGACTTTCAAGCAGTATTTTGTAGCTTTTGATCTCCCGAAAGACAACTGTAAAATAGATTCCATTGTGGTGTTACAACATGTTTCTTGTTCATATAGAACATAACACCAACTCATTACTTTTTATTTTTCTCCCTGATCTTTAAATTATCCTCATCTCATCCCTTATTCATTCAATATTAGATAGAGTTCTCCCGCCTCCCTGCCCACAATCTGTGTCAAGTCCCAGCTGCCAGCCTTACCATGCGATTCTATGTACGTTTATGAACAAGAAGGCTGTTTTCAGATGTTCAGAAAGCTCTTTTATCTTCCAGGACAGCCAATCCAGCACTTTCATCAGTTCAAAAAAACAGGTCCAGGGGTATCACGTCCTCAGCAGGGTACCACCTCAACTGCTGACAGGCACCAGATTATCAAATTGCCACAAATGCACAAAGTGGAACAGTCGCAGCACAATTCTTGGATTACCTGGGCAGAGCTTGAAAAGATGCACTTTTTTGGACCACAACCTAGAGACTCTGTGAACTGAAGTCCAAAATACAACATTTCT
Organism: Pogona vitticeps; assembly: GCF_051106095.1. NCBI lineage: Eukaryota > Metazoa > Chordata > Lepidosauria > Squamata > Agamidae > Pogona > Pogona vitticeps. The sequence goes on from NC_135784.1 coordinate 263,034,184, forward strand.
GAACTCTGAAACTCTGGCATGCTTCAATGTGCAATTGCCATGCCCCCTTCACACAATCGAAAGGGGAGCCATAATAAAACAGTTCTAACGGTTCTACACTTTCCCATAATGGCTTCCATTTTCTCTTACCTCAGAAAATTCATTAAAGAAATTGCAAATGTTTTTATTCCCTTGTGGGCAGCAGGAAACCATTCAGAGATTTTTTAGGCTTACACGAGAGTTTTAGGTTAGTAAATAGATATTGCTGCACAGAAAATTTACAAATTTTGCACTGTTAAGTGCAAAACACAAAAATTTTGTTGAAAATACAAGGGGTTTTTTATGTAAAAAGAGATTTATCCAATGAAAATACAGGATTCTACAAAAAAGTTAGAGAATGTGAAAAATGCACAGAATCCCTCCTTGATCACCATATACACTGTTAGTTGTTGCAACCTAATCTTGTCCGGGGGGGGGGGGAGGGAGGACTTTTCAACGTTTTTGCTTTTATCTGCAGGAATTAAATACATGACGATTCACATCCCTAGATGGAAATAGCTTTCTTTCTTCCATTGCTTGTTATATATTTCCTGTTTTAGAACCATTCTAGAGATGAGTACAAACTGCCACTTTGTCCATCTGTCCATCAGGTGTGTCATGGTTGCAAGTCCCACCTCCTCTGGTAGGTGTCCATTCAGAGGCGGCACCCAGAGGAGGCAGGGCAGGGAAACTGGGGTGCTGCCTCTGAGTCGGTGCCTGCTGGCATAGAACTACGGAACATCTCCTGGATCAACAGATGAACCAGTATGAACTTTAGAACCAGCAGTTCATGCCCATTTCTAAGTCCACTTCATGTCCTGAACAAGTCCTTTCCTCTGGTTTATCAGTTTTCAAGCTTAATTCAATTCTTCCTGAAAGAAGAGTTGCTAAATTCCCCTATCTCTATTAATTTTTTTACCTACTGTTGACAGATTACACTGAAAACTGCACTGTTTACATACAATATCATATTCATCTAGTATTTATGTGGAAATACTTCTTTGTGATGCAATGGTAAAATACAACAACTAACAGTGTGTATAACAATCAATGGATGATGGGGAAAAGGATGGACAGCACTTTTGACTGGATTGACATCTGGTGAAAAGTGTTGTCCATCCTTTTCCCCATCATCCATTGATGGTTATACACACGGCTAGTTGTTGTATTTTACCTATTCAGGTATTTTCTTAGACATGTGTAGGAATCAAAATGGGGATGAGACATGAGTGCACATAATCCCAGTCCCTGAATGGCATCACATGTAGAGATCTGCAGAAGGCTATGTAACTATGTTAAGCTGAATGTTGTTACAAATCTCCTTTATTTGGGTTCTTTATAATGGGAGCTCTGTAACCATGTTCAGCTGTACATAGCCCTCTACTAGTCTTGACCCTCAATGCGCAGCAGTCTCTCATGCTGTGTTACTGACAAGGTTCAGTGGGTGGATTTATGTGAGTGTGCATGTCCCTGTTTTGATTTTAAGTCCCAGGTATGTTCAGGCAAGCACCCCATGTGTGGATGGGACATAGCAACATGTGCTCTTCCATAAAAAAAAACTTCAAGTCTCTGAAGTGTGGAAGACTGACAGTAATTGCATTCCACAGGAGAACAATGACTGTTAGTACTAACAGAACCCTCTGTTGGAAGCACCATGGTGGACTTAATTCATGTAATTCGAACATCTTTTCTATTGGGAGAAGGAAACAGACAGGAACCAAAACAGGATTGATGCTTGGAATGGTAAGTTTTATGCAGACTTGGAAGCAATGTGTCTCAGGGGAATTTGAGGTTGTTTTTGCATTTATAATTGTATTTTAAAAAATAATGATGAAAAAGTAACACATTAATAATCATGTGCTGTCAAATAAATTCTGATTTATGGTGATCCTTTTTTAGTGTTTTCCAAGTAGGGAATACTCAGAGGTGGTTTAGAATTCCCTTCCTCTGGGGCACCGTGGGGCTGTGCAGCTTGCCCAAGGCCACCCAGGGTGGTTCTACTACTTGAAGGAGGCACAGTTGGCTCCGCAGCCAGATACTTATAGAAAAGCATTAGTAAGGTGCTATCTATTAACAAATAATAGAATTAGCTCACTGGAGGAAGGTGGGCATAACAACAAGATAACAAATAACACAAAGAAGTTACTTTCAAGTAACAAGTAAGATGTAACAAATTACTAAAAACGCCAATGTTTTCAGCTCTGAATGTTTCTTGACATGACAAATGGATGAGGCAAAATATGTTTTAAGGCACATGTGGGAAAGTCTCTTTAATCTGCAAAGTCTGTAAAAATGGGAAACATTTGTAGCCAGTCTTTCCTACTGGAGCTGAAGAAGTGACTTCTCATAAACATGTGGACATGTCAACCAGACCATCAGAAAGGCTTTCCGTAAATTCATACTGAAACTGAGATTTGGACCTGACACTTTTAGCTCATAAGCTGTGCTCTTAATTATTAGCTTCACTCTGATTCAACAAGCCTGCAATTGCTTATTTGTATATGTATATCTGAAAAACTTATTTGCCAGTGTAGTTAACATGGGATGTGCTTCAGCATTATAGCTGACAACTGCAACCGTCCTGACCAGGGAGACGGAAGCAAATGTAGCTTTATCTTCCAGTTCCATATGCAAGGAACAGCCGACCAGGCTTGCCTCTCTATGTGACATGTGATAATGAATTGGTTATCCAAGTTGCTGCTTCACATTATAGAATGTGTCTGGATTCATTCAACCATGTGAAACAAATTTCTGAGATGCCAAATGTGTGCTATGGGATAGTCCCTTGAGGCAGAAGGAATAACATTTGTGCCGCTGTTCTAATGCCCATCAGCCCGAGAAAGAGAACGGATCTGGCATCCCGTTTAGTCTAATAAACATGATGATAATAAGAATAAAATTTCCTTAAGCATTGGCAGCATGTATTTATTACTACAAGCCTATCAGTGCTGTCAGGTTGCATAAGGAGGAGTTGTATCAGAAGGCAGCCATGTAGGGAGTTATGTAACAAGATGAAGGCAATGTGAGCTCAGCACCCAGCTGTATTTCCTCTAATAGTATGGACCGTCAGTTTACTGAAGAATAATAATAATTTTCCTACAAGGTAAAGGTAAACGTTCCCTTTAACGATGTATTCATGAAGGCTTTCACAGCCAGGATCTAAGGTTCCCTTTGACATTTAGTCTGTTCATGTCTGACTCTAGGGCACGGTGCTCATCCCTGTTTCCAAGCCATAGAGCCAGCATTTGTCCAAAGACATTTTCCATGGTCATGTGGCCAGTGTGACTAGACATGGAATGCCATTACCTTCCCACTGAGGTGGTACCTATTTATCTGCTCACATTTCTACATGCTTTCGAACTGCTAGGTTGGCAGGAGCTGGGACAAGCAACAGGAACTCACTCCGTAGCGTGGATTCGATCTTACAACTGCTGGTCTTCTGACCTTGCAGCACAGAGGCTTCTGTGGTTTAACCTGCAGTGCCACCACATACCTACAAAGTTATCCACAAAACATGCTCAGTATCTTAACCCACAGTTGCTCTGAAAAGAGAGGTAAGTCTGGGCATTGCTGAAGCTTCCCTGTGTTTAAATGTGCTGTGTGGAGCCACAACCCCCAAACCACTGAGAAATCAATAATGCAAGATTTCAATAGTCACATTAAATTGCATGAAGTTTCATCATAAGGCAAGCTCCGGCTCGTCTGCTAAAGAAACCTAATTTTGCTGATTACAGCAAACCTCATTTATAAATTGTTTATTGTTGATTCCCTTTCCCTAAGCCTAAATAAATGATGAATGCAGCTTCAGTGGTTTTTTAATGAAACACAATGGGGGACTACCTTGAAACAGTAATGACAATTTCATAAGCACATTAACTCATGACCCTGCTAATATGATGTGCAGATCATTTTTGACAAGAGAGAAAATGAGGAAGTGCAGTGTTCTTAAGGGTGCATTAGGTAGATTTTAAGACTAAATTAAAGCATCTGTTGACACTGAATCTTTAGGGGATTTATTAAATTTCACATGATCTATCATATTGTGAAGTGCCGATAAAGGATGAATGCAATGTTCTTTTCCAAACTGGACAGTTTCTTAAATACTGTTACGTCTGCTCTTACTGTGTCCTGCTGCCCCACGTCAAAATATTCAGTGTACATAACATCAATGGCAGTGAAGATAATCTTGTCCTGATATTTGCAGGCTTTATTGTTTGTGCGCTGTGATCTGTTGTACTACTGCTAAAATAAGCATATGTGAATATGAAAAAAAATATTTTCTATTTACAGTCCTCCAATCAAAACCTAAGGAGTCTCACCATTAAGATAAGAAAGAAGCACCCAACAATGTACTGGTCTCACTGTACTTTCCCCATATATGTGACCAAGCTCAAACTCTTTTTTGTTTTGTTTTGTTCAGGAATACAGTAAGTGAACTGGAAGATTGTGGGCACCAGAAGCTGTTTCTGTGACCACAGTGACCTTGGAAAACCAAAGAAATGTATACTGTATGCCTGAAGTCTCACCTGAATTTACAAGGAAATCACAGCATTAAATGGACCAAATTATTATTTTTTTGAAGAAGCTCCAACGTTTTAATTTAGGATTCATGTATGCTTCTTTCTTTCTTTCTTTCTCTTTCTTTCTTTCTTTCTTTCTTTCTTGCTTTCTTGTCTTTCTTTCTTTCTTTCTTTCTTTCTTTCTTTCTTCTTTCTTTCTTCCTTCCTTCCTTCCTTCCTTCCTTCCTTTCTTTCTTTCTTTCTTCCTTCCTTCCTTCCTTCCTTCCTTCCTTCCTTCCTTCCTTCCTTCCTTCCTTCCTTCCTTTCTTTCTTTCTTTCTTTCCTTCCTTCCTTCCTTCCTTCCTTCCTTCCTTCCTTCCTTCCTTTCTTTCTTTCTTTCTTTCTTTCTTTTCTTTCTTTCTTTCTTTCTTTCTTCCTTTCTTCCTTCCTTCCTTCCTTCCTTCCTTCCTTCCTTCCTTCCTTCCTTCCTTCCTTCCTTTCTTTCTTTCTTTCCTTCCTTCCTTCCTTCCTTCCTTCCTTCCTTCCTTCCTTCCTTTCTTTCTTTCTTTCTTTCTTTCTTTCTTTCTTTCTTTCTTTCTTTCTTCCTTCCTTCCTTCCTTCCTTCCTTCCTTCCTTCCTTCCTTTCTTTCTTTCTTTCTTTCTTTCTTTCTTTCTTTCCTCCCTCCCTCCCTCCCTCCCTCCCTCCCTTCCTCCCTCCCTCCCTCCCTCCCTCCCTTCCTTCCTTCCTTTCTTTCTTTCTTTCTTTCTTGTCTTTCTTTCTCTTTCTTTCTTTCTTTCTTCCTTCCTTCCTTCCTTCCTTCCTTCCTTCCTTCCTTCCTTTCTTTCTTTCTTTCTTTCTTTCTTTCTTTCTTTCTTTCTTTCTTTCTTTCTTTCTTTCTTTCTTTCTTCAAACTGGCATATACCCTTAGGGTGGTCTGTAACCATAAAACCCCCCAAACAATTACAAAAACAACTGATGCTACAAAGACAGACAATATCAATGCTACAGTACTAAAATGTTCGGCTGCTTAAAAGCCTGCAATACAAATTATAATAAAAGGTTCAAATTAAAAATCAAGTGCTCTGTTAATTGTCTATCTAGCAGCGTACAGCTTCACTCCTACGTAAGACCCCTGAGAGGGTATGTACGAAGCAACCCACTGCTATATATACAGGCAATGCTGGATTGAGGCCAGTATATTTGTGCTTCAGCACAAGGTAACGTCCATCCCAATTGCAAAGGAATGGAATTCAGGCAACAGGCTTTATGCATCCCTGTTCAGTGAGGGGAGAAAATGCCCTCTGACAATCTGTTTAAGCAGGACAAATAAGCAGCATATGCATTTCTATAAATGTCTTCAGTGAAAGCATGAGCAAAATTGTTTAACGTAGTCATTCAGCTGGCAAAGATAAATTGAACATGAACCAAAAATATGTTTCTTTGGCTTCATACCAAAGCAGGGAATCCAAGAACAGTATGAAAATCAGTCCAATTTTCATTTGTAAATAAGTAATATCATGACTTTTAAAAAAAACTACACAACCAAGTATATATGTATCTCTGTGTGTATGTTATTGAGACTGGGTCCAAAAGTCAAAAGTTTTACCCTTTCATAAAAACTGCCAAATACACAACACAAAAGATGAGAAGGCGTTTAAGAAGAAGGAAATCATTCCAGCATTCTGAATGTTAACAGTCCCTTTCACAAAAATCACTGGTTATATCTTTTTGATAGGCTGCAGATTTTTAAACTACGAACACTTGAACTCTATCCATCATTTTTATAACAACTGTGCACAAAAACACAAGAGGGCAAGTACATACCGTACTTCTCTTTCAATTTTTCCCTCTCCCATTTGAAAGATCTGTATGAAAGTTGCAGAGCTTGGAAAAATTACTGGTTTGGAATACAATGCTAGGAATCCACGCAGCCAGTACGGTCACTGTTTGTACTGGCTTGGAAATAGTCCACAAAGTAGCTTTTTCCAAGTTCTGGAAAGTTGGTCAACTCAATGGCCTCAGAAGGGGCAACTATCCTGACAGGTTTCATTAGATTCTCCCCATGATTATACAGTAATGGATTGGCATTTTCTTCTTCTTTTTTCTCTCCTAAAAAAGATGAACGTTGAGATCTGATCTGCCCGTGGTGACACATGACCTATTTACATTTCAGCTGAATTAGTATAATGCACTCTATGGAAAGTGTAAGAAAACTTCAGCAGGTTAGGTTAGGCATCCTTCTGTCTCGAGAGACTATGGTAACGTGCTCTGAATAGAGGACTTGGAACAGCATCTAGTGTGGCGGAGAAGGCCTATTTGTGAGTGACAATCCCTTCCTTTTAAGGAGAAAGGTGGGGTAAATATATCTAGTTGGGCAAAGAGAGGCAATATTACAACCTTTCCCTCCCCCCCCCCTTTGTTGTTGTTGTTGTTTTTTTTTTTTTTTTGGATGACAGTTAGAAGATTGTTTGAAGATTTGGATTTCTGGATCCTAACATTCATGTGACCTCTGAATCAGTCCAAGGCAGATCAGGTAGTTTTCTGAATCAGGGTTCAGAGTTAAGCAAGATAGTGGTCCATGCACACTCCTACTTTAAGGTGAAAACTAGCACTTTGGATTCTGTCTGGGGGAAAGAGGGGAGCCTGTGCAATTTACATATACTGGCAAGATACATTAGCAGTCTTGTTACCCCATTTTGCACCCACTTCAGTTCCCAGACAATCTACAGAGGTAAGGCCAACACAGTGAGTAACAGCAATCCAATTAAAATATTATCAGGTAAAGTATCACCGCCATATCTGATTGTTTTTTAAAATGGCTGCTGCTGGAGATTTGGAGAAAGTGGATAAACTGTGTTAAGAGCCATAGGAAGATATTCTTACTGAGGCTCCAAGGTAAACCCAGGCTGCAGACACCAAATCACACCTTAAATGCTTATTTTCTGCTCTTACACTCGTCTCCCTCCTTCAAAGGCTAATTGGACTTGAAAATCGATCCCATGACCGTTTGCTGATGATCAATCACAAAATAAGAACAAGTTAATTTACATACTGCAGCATGAGACAAATTCATGCCAGGACAATTGGGCATCTTCTCTCACTTCAGGGCACTCCACTTGTGAATGGCATGCTAACTCTACCCTTCAGTTTGAACCCAAGTTGGGGACCTAATAACGGACTGAGGCTACCTTCAGAGGAAATGTAGATGAGGATGATTTTAAAACCCTGAGAGAGCCAGAGCCGTGCTCAGGTGTTAATCTGTGCATCTTAACACACAAGGAAAGAGTAGGGCTCTTTCATGTCACCCTGCCCCCTGCCACTGCACCTGTAGTGTAGCCTGCTGACCGCGATATTGTTACTGCTTATTGTGACCCAGGTGGTGGTCAGTGTATAAATAGCTATATGCACATGCATCTTTTTTACATAGATGCTCACCCTCTGAGCACAGACATTTCAAAGAGGACCTGCACCATTTGGGGTCAGGATTGATTGATGAATGCCCAAATAGGGTTTATATCACAAGCCAATAGTAGCTGTATTCAGGAATTTTAAATGTGCCTACACCCAAGAGGGGAGTTTTTCTAGGGTTCAAAATTATATGGACCACCAAAGAGACCTAAGAACCCACTTACAGGAAGTCAGACTCTTGGCCCCTGAAGCCCATTATAGCCAACTCTACCTGAAAGCAGCTCTCTAGAGTTTCAGGCAAGATTTAGTCCTAGCCCATCCCTGGTGTCCAATCAAGGTATTAATCAGGCTGAACCCTGCACAGCATCTGACATCAGACAGTACTGGGTGTGTTGGAGTTGTCCGGTGGCTCATCCTTTTCTGCCCACCTTTATGAACAAAGGAGATTCCTTACTGCAGACAGTGACCTTCTTCATGTGATACGATAAGAAGGATAGTGAGAATGGGGGTGGAGCTAGTGTGCTATTTTCAGACAGAAACTGTACATGATATTTCATTTCAACTCTATAGATTTAATTAGACTGATTCATATAATGAAGTACAAAGATCTATTGACTCTAGGCAGAGGGGGAGATATTTTCCAACTTTTGAAAAAACTCATCATAAGCCTACTCGAGTCAGTTCATCCTCTGTCCCAAGAGTAACACAGAGTGAGTACTAGCTCACATTAATTTCACTCATGATTTTGAAGCAGTTTAGAAAAATTACTCTCTTTTTTTGGATGACAGCTCCTAAATGAGAATTAGAGATGGGTCTACTATCTTCAATTGGGGTTTCTTCTCCCATTGTATTTAAAAAACCTGAGAAAAAAAACATTCTTCCACTCTCACATTCACATAAGAAAGCCCAAAAAAATGGGGAAAGGGGGGCAGCACCCATTAAGGTGCAATTTTAAATACAGAGATCAGAATTTCAAAGCTCGAGTGGAACTTTTATCTGTACAGATCCCACACCCTCTTTGATTTATCCATATTGGCTGGGGCTTCTGGAAATGAACTTCAAAGTGTTCAGAAGGGAAAAAATTCCCCACACCTGCCTTATAGACAAGCTTGAATGCCTGAACTCAAGCATCCTCATCTACAGAAACAGAAAGAAATAACAGGGTAAGAAATTATGTTCATCAGTAACAATTTGCTTCCCACTAGCTAAATTATTGCAATATTGGGTGTGATGTTCTCCTCACCATTTCCTCTTCAATCCATTGCCTCCATTCACCATCTGCCTTGCAATGTGCATTAAGAAACATGGGCGCTACCATCTTGCAATTAATGGAGAAAACTTAAAGTTTCTTAACAAAGAAACGTTACACAAGATAGGAGTCGAGGTTCTCTGTGGAGGGAAAAAACACAAGATAACAGAGGGAAGCCAAAAGGTTGAGCTCTGTGAAGCAACACAACAAAATCTAAGAAACCACATTTGACACCCCTGCCTCCCCAATCTTTGTGTAATCCACATAATTATTCATCCAATGCCCCATTTCGCTAGCAATTTCCTCAAGGACTTCTCTGAGTCGTGAAAGTGACAGATGGCAAGAAAAATATATCTATTCAGTATTTAGAACCAACTTGTGACATACTATAGTGTCCCTACATACACCCTTGTTTCAGCACAAACACTATGTGTGATTGTATGAGAGCCCTTGAATACCTAAGCAAATGACTTTATCTCCCCCCCCCCCCGCTGTGCAATTAAACCAAGAAAAGTGGATAGCAAATACCAACAATCATGGATACATGTCATGACTTGCAAGTGGGCGTTTGATTCATAAGTCTCATCTTCTGAGAAGAGCAGATGCATCCATCATAATTGCTGTGGTTGTTTGCTGGTAAGCATCTCTAAAGTTCAAGAACAAATGTTCTCACTGTGACTTACCAATAGATGTGATACCTAATTTATCAGCGATGTCTGTTCCCCCCCCCAAAAAATAAAGTCTCAGTCAAATATACATATCTAATGTCTTGTACCTGCACAGTAAAATCTCATTAGTAATGAATGTTTCTAGAAACAATTTGCAACAACGCATCTGTACAACACTTTAAATATTTGTACTTCTTTGTGATTTATAGACCTGTTTTTGACAGGTGAGTTACAGCAATTATTCACGAGCAAGACAGATTTGTCCCTCTCCCTTCCAAAGGCTTACAAAACCAATTAGACGGGTATGGCAGGGCATTGAATCTAAATTGCTACACCCAGCCTCACCCATTAACTGTTCAACTTGGGACTAAGGCCCATTGAGTTCAGGGGGATTTCCTTCTGAGTAGCCATGAATAATATTGAGCTCTGAAAAAAGTATTCTACAAACTATAGAGCAGTTCACATGTAAAAAAAAACATGCTCTTTGGAAAAGAGTAGCATGGAAGTTGCTGGCAGTTTTGTACATCTCATTCCACTTTGGGGCTTTTTTAAAAGCCCCAGTGTCGGCTTCTGAAGTCTAAGGTGACATGAAAAAAGCATGAGCAAAACACACCAATGGTTTCATTATGACATTTTTGGATGTCCCCTAAAAAGTAAACACAATTCCAGAATAACCACCTAGCCACATAAAGACTGAAAAACCACTCTATCATAGAGCCTGGAAATATCACATTTTTTAAAAAAATTACTACAACCCCCCCCCCCCAATCGCCACCTTCCCCCCCCCCAAGTGATCATGTTGACTGGAAGATTCTGAGGACCATAATAAAAAAAAGGTAACTATTCCAAGCAGGTTTTATGCACCCCAGTGCCCTGTCATACCTGAGTCCATATCTCTGAGGACCAGTTTGCAACACAATAGTAAATAATGGTATCCCCTCCAGATTGCTTCTGGACTGTCATTTTAACTATATACAAAATGTGTTTACTGATTAATTGAGATAGCTAGCAAGATAACACAGAGTGGTCTTATGCATTCTCAGCCAATAGTCTGAGGAATAGTTGCCTCAAAAAAAGCCAAAATAAAGTGGAGGAATAGTTGATGTATTCATGCTTGCCCAATGGCACCTATGGATATTCTACCTCTAATTTAGAAGTTAAAAATACAGGGATAAGGAAGATCAAATTGGAAGACTCTGCCCTTCCTGGAACACAAGCTGATTACCCATCTGTCTGTTTCTACTCGAAGAAAAGAGTAAATTCAGTTTTGCACTCAATGTTTGTGAATGGCCCAGAAGTCACAGATTCATCAGTGTATATAAGGAATGAAAGGTAAACACTGAATTCTTACATGGTCCATCAACTGAGAGGAATAAAGCTACCAGATTGCAGACCCAGAGATGGAGCTCTTAACAGGGAATTTGTAGAGATATAGAGAACCTATCCAGACTGGCCATTTTGGTGCAGGCTGGATTGGGCTGCCAAAGGCTGGTTGAGGTTGTGGAGAGGAGCTATCTGCCATTTGATATGCTCCTCCTGTTTGTAAGGCATAGCTACCTTTGAGTCCATGAAACCCTTCCCCTGATCATCTGTGAAGGATCAGAGGAAGCAAAATAGTTTTTTTTACATCTGCATGAATCACTGCGTTTAATTAATATATATATTTCTTTGTCTCTTTGCAGCCAGAGTTTTGACTGGCAATACACCACCAGGCAAAGAATGTCTTGTTAATTTAATCTACATGACCCACCGCATGAGCAATGATCTTGCAAATGCAATAAAAAATAATTTCACTTCACCTGATCTTCCATAGGCAATCAGGAGAAGGGTTCACATTTTGGTATCCTGAAGTTGTTTGAAAGCACTGGCAGGAGTTGCAAGATTCTAGTTTAGTCTGCTCCAAGTAGCTACACTCACTGGGAATGGACTAAACTGGAGCCCTCCAATCTGTACTGCCAAAATAATAGACAGGGATTCAAAGAGATGAGGACTGGGGCACTGATCTGCTCCAGTGATGTCCATATGTGGACATCAGAAAAAAAGGGTAGACCAACCTAACCTATCACCACACCAAACTGAGGGACAAATGCCTGTGTGGACAGGCTCAGAATCCGAAACTCGGGAAGGCATTGCAACAATCCAGTGGAAGATAGAGAGATGTAGGGGGGAAGTCTGGTACAGAAAAAATGTAAAGTTGCTTATTAGAAGTCAGTGCAATACTTCATGCTTGAAGAAGAAATATTCCCAGTGCTCCTGCAGCAACCCTGAGCAATGTGTTTCTATATTAAGTGCAGAGCAAGGCTTAATAGTACTAACAACGTTGAGATAGGAAAATCCAGCTGAAATTAAATAATCAGAAAAGATAGGTGAGCGGTGATTTTAGGAAGTAAACAGTGATTGAGGAAAGAAGAGTGAACAGCAGGTCTCTGCGTGAAGTAAATTAATTCATGCTGGAGTTTTATACTCCTGAAGAAATTAAATTGCCCACTTCTTAATCAAGCATAGTTCCTGGGATGTCATTTCTTCGCTCTAATGCCCCCGCTCTTGCTCTTTTGCTCTTGTGCCCCCATGGCTGCTCTAAAATTTCTTTTTATGTGAGGCCATGGGATTATTATTTTTATAAAAACTCTGTTCAAATTATGTTGTTCCAAAATAGTATTTCTGTTTTATCATTTGAAAAGGAAAGGGAAAAAAATGTGTATTCATCTTCCACTTCTTATGTTGGCCCAGAACTCTGGGTTGCCATATCAGTTGGTTAGCTATACTTTAACCAGATTCTGAGCCCATTAATGGAAATTCCCCTGTGCTTATTTCCACCATCATGTCACCCAGAAGCCATCCTCTTCCCTCTGCTCTTGGCTGGGGCATCAGAAAGGTCCAATGCAGGAAATGGGGTGTACTTTACCTTGTCCCTAAAATGAGGATGAAACCAGATGATGAAGGGGGAAGAAAAAAAATATCTCCACATTTATTCTCCCTACATTATGCATGATCTTATACCCCTCTCTCACATCCCTGACTCTTTTTTTTTCACCTGGAATTATCATACTGGTGGGAAATGCCCTTTGCTGCCCAATGCTGCTGACTGTAACTGAGCCATTTCAGAACGGAAGCAGAACACTCAGGAAACAATGGTGGCTGTGATGAGGGCTTCTCAAAAAGAGTGGAAAAGAGGGGTCATTACGGTTAAGTGTTTTCCTTCAGGTGCTGTGGCTGAAAGAATGAACTTGATGAAGAAGAGGAAAGAAACACTTGTTATGAATGCCAACAGGATGCAGCAAGCCAGTCTAAAGGATATGGTTACAGTATTAAACAGGAAAAAATACTCTAGAAATTAGCATCTAGTTAAAATATTGGTATAAAACAGAAAACATACTTTAGTTTTGGAGATAATGCTGGGCTTTAACCCTAAACTTGGTTAGAGATGCTCTTATAGCTGGATTCTTTGTCTTCTGTGTATGTCCCTGTGAAGGAAGCTGCTTGTATCTGTTATGGAGAAGAACCCTGTGTGGCTACCTTCTTCTAACAAAGGGAAAGAGCTGTAAGTACAAGCTCACTTCCGAGAAGAAAGAGGAAGCAAAACTGTTTCCAGATCACCAACTGGCTATGCATAAAATGCAAGCGAGAACAAGATGCAACTAGCTGCTTCTCCCATCACCACCACCTTGCTACTTGTTAAATGGGTTGGTGCATTTTACTTCCAGTGCAACAAGTCCAGGCCAAAATAGTACTGGCTCTAGAAAACGAATGGGGAGGATGTTGCACAGACATTAGAAACACTTTAGAATTCTGCTGGACCACCCGTGCATCCATTTCCCTCTACCACTTTGTCACAAGGTCCTGCCGGCAAGTAAAGCAAATTCCAGCCATCTCTATTTCAAGGAATGCTATCTGAAAATGCAAGGGGAACGTGACACAGCCTACTCCCCACTGCTGGTTTTTCTACTTCGACATCTAGGGAGAATAAAAGAAATAGACCAAACTTATTTTGTTCATCACTTCTTTTTATTAAATTCAACAGACGTTTTATGCTGCAGAAGCTTGCAATATGTATCCTCTGCTCCCCAAAGGCAGGGACCCAAGAGCACTGAAATCAATAACACACTCCCAGGTCAGCTTCTCTGTGTTTTAATTTCGGCATGAAAAGTGGTGTACATTTTCCATAATGCAGGCTTCTTTTCATAAACTTCTTGCAGTGGGTGCATTATTCTTCAATGACCAGATAGGCGGGGTATTAAATCAATCAATCAACAATCAATCAATCAATCAATCCCCCCCAGCTACTATATCACATTGGACAGCTTAGTGATTTAGATATCTGTCTGCAGAGCCAGAGGTTGGGAGTTTAGCTCCCCACTGTGCACCCCAGAAGAGCCAGCCTGTGTGGCCTTGGGCAAGCTGCACAGTTCCAGGATGCCTCCAGAAGAAGGGAATGGTAAAGCACTTGTGAGTACCCTATACCTAGAAACCCTGGAAAACATCCCCAAAAGTCTGAACTGACTTTATAGCACATGATTCTTCAAAAATGCCAGACACAGTTAATCAAAATTATAAAAGCAGTGACTGCTATTATATAACAGATACAAGTTGTAACCAAAAACCTAAGTATCTGTTAAACATTATTGTAGTATCTATACTGTTACTAATATTGCTGTTTTTTGCAGCTCTGATGTTGTTTCTGAGATCTGCAACTATTTATAATGCTCTTGTGATGATGATGATGATGATTCCACCGGATGCATTTTAAAGAAAACTATGTGTGATTTGGTATGCATGAAGTATACTTCATACCTTGAAGATTTCTGTGGTGAGGTGCACTTATTCTCACAGCAAGAGACTCAAGATGTTTCCAGCCCTACAATATGCCTCCAAGTGAGGTGAGATGTGAACTATAGCACATGCTCTCCAGGCTGTTACAGGACTACCTCCTACATCAATGATCCTCCAAGTTAATTTGCCTATTAGTGGTGAGCAACAGTAATCAACAGGTAGCCCACAAGCACTAGTTGGCTAGATCAGGAAGCTATCACTATGTAAATTCCCCACAATGCTTCCTCAGGTGCACCTTGGGAAATCAAAATGGTGGCAGTCCCTACCAACTAGCCATCTGGAAGTTGTTGGAGCCCCAGCCCTTACCATATGAAAAATGTAAAGAGAAGCCCAGGGTAGGTATCAAAAGTGAGTCCTGGTGGGCTGAAAAAATTGCCAAAATCTGTTTGTTCTTTGTGTGCAATGGCATATTGTACGCACACTTGTCCTTTTCTGCCAGCTATGCAACAGGGTATTACTAGCCCCTTGTACATGTGTAAGCCTTGTGGTTTTTTAACAAGGTGGTGTAATCTAAAGCAAGAGATTGCTGGAGTAGTCAAGGATCACTCTGTTCTCTGATTGTTAATAGGATTCTGGCCATGTTATATATCGATGGCAGGCCTGCAGAAAGTCTATTACCACTGCCAAAATTTCAAGGCTGAAAAATCCATAGCCACTGCACCTAGATGGGGCAGAGAGTTCAGCTGCAGCAGCAGAAGTTGTACAGTTGGAGATCTGGGAGCGCTCCAAGCTAAGATTCAATATCCCTAAATTCTAAGAAAAAACTGGAGACCATCAAGGATTCATTCCACTTGTTCTCACACCTATTGTCAGTGAACATGGCTTTAGTCACCTTGCCCGTGTCCAGTTCCAAGTTCCAGCACCTAGGTGTGAATTAGGCTAGGAAGGATCAAAAGCAGATGGAGTTGGGAGGAGCCGATGGCATAATGATGCCACTTAGCTTCCAGGTCTCAAATCATTCAAATTATTGTTTCTCTTCTGAGTCCAGATTTATGACTGCATTGCTTGAGGGGGAAATGCAAATCGCTATTACAAGCTCGATGCACGATTGGGGATAAATCGCAGTATTTTGGAAGTGACATCAGCTTCTGCAAGCCTGGCAGCCAGAATGTACAGTGGTGCCTCGCTTAACGATTGCCTCGTTTAGCGATGAATTTGCATAACGATGTGTTTTTTTAGAAAATAATATGCCCCGTATAACGATGTTTCCTATGGGCGATTTTCGCTTAGCGAAGTTTGGGACCATGCTTCGCATAACGAATGCGATTTTAGGTCCCCTGCTTCACTTAACGATGTTTCTTTTTTCAATTAAAAAAGTGTCTTAGAAGGGTCAAAAACGGTTCTAAATGCTTGGATTCGTTAGAGGACCCCCTAAGTCATGTGCAAACCTGATTTGGCTTTGATCTGACTTTTCGTTAATTTATGGTTAATTTTTTTTTCAGCCCATAGGAACCAATGGACCTGTCAAAATCTGACAGCTCCATGCTTTCCTATGGGGGAGAAAACAATTCGCCATAAATTAACGAAAGTTCAGATCAAAGCCAAATCAGGTTTGCACACGACTTAGGGGGTCCTCTAACGAATCCAAGCATTTAGAACAGTTGCTGAGTCTTCATTAATGTTTTGTGAATTTTTTCTTCCCCCATAGGAAATAATGGAGCTGTCAGATTTTGACAGCTGTCAAAAGTTGGGGGGAAAAAATTCACCATTAATTAACGAAAAGTCAGATCAAAGCCAAATTAACTTTTGCATCCGTTTTAGAGGGTGCAGAAGCTAATCCAAGCATTTAAAACCATTTTTGACCCTTTTATGACACACTTAATTTTGCAAAAATTGACTTCGCAAAGCCATTGAAATGTATTGAGTCAGCTTCAATACATTCCAATGGAGGAAACATTGTTTCGCTTAGCGATGTTTCCTATGGGTTTTTTCGCTTAACAACGGCAATCCGTTCCAATTGGAACGGATTAACCGGTTTCCAATGCATTCCTATGGGAAATGGTGTTTCGCATAGCAATGGTTTCACATAGCGATGTTTTTTTTGGAACTAATTAACATCACTATGCGAGGCACCACTGTAGATGTAGAGTTGAATATAATATTTCTGTTTGGAGTTATTTGCTAAGTATTCTATAAATAAACCCAGCTGTACTTATACTTGACTCTTGTGTAAAAATTCTATTTAATTATGTACTATCTATACACCTGACAAAATATGGTGACAAAAAGCAAGAATATTGAACAAATAAAACATTTTGTCTGTGAGTCACTACATCACTGGGACATGGGTGGCATCAGTAATCTTCTATGCAGTACGCCTTGACTCATGTTTACCAGGGCTATCGAACAAGGATAGCAGACATTTACAGTGCACTCATACGAGTATACCCACCCACACTAATTTGTGAGCCATTTCCCAGTACTGTTGTACAGAATTTAGAAAAGATCTTTTGGTATTATAAAGTCTCTATGTGCCTCTATTCCCAGGTAGATAGCAGCCCTATGCTTTGACAAGGGCAAGGGAATATAGACTAGGTGACTGGCATTCTTTGTGTGCAGAGATGGGGAAAGATAATTGATCCTCCCTTGGCTGAGATGAAACCTGATCTATAAGTTGCAGGCCTCTTATCTTGGGACATTATATATATCTATACAGTATATCTATATTTTCCTACCTCAGCACTCAAGTTTCCAGAGCTCTGGTGGACATGATAGCTTCCTTGGGTTTTTTTTTATGTTTTAGTGGCTAAATAAAGGTCTCACCCACACATATTTTTTAATTATTATTTTGTTCAAGGCTTTCTTATTTTCCAACCTCTGGATGCACTTTAATACTGGAACTAAATAGACTCATAGAATCATAGAGTTGGAAAGGGCCTGTAAGGCCATCAAGTCCACTCTTACATGCCTTTCCAATTTGATCATTGTATTGCTGAGAGGAAAGGACAATTATCCCGTGAGAAACATCTATGTGATTGACTGCATCCATGTAGTCCCAGTATTCATACACACATTGCAACAAAGTGGACTCATACCAGGGATGGCCCTGTCATTAGGCAGAGCATTTCTTCAATCAGTTAGCAGATGATGGGAGTTGGCAACAAATTTGGGAAGGAAAAAATGTGTGCCATACAGCTTGTCCTGTGCCTCCAAAGCAAGTCTGCTATCTGTCTTCAAATATGGTTGGAGTTGCTGTCCCATTGTCAAGGTCTAAGAAAAAGTTGACTGCTAGTCTAGTCCACATTCATATGTGGCACGGGAGAGGGCACCATCATTTTCTTCCTTGCTGGCAACAAAATACCTTGGATAAGCCAAGGTGATTAGTACTGCTGAAAGCTTTTGCAGCAATTTCAGGTTGATTTGCAACTTGCAACCACCATCGCCTAGGTAATTTTCTGACATATCCACAATGTGTTCTGAGGCCATGTCAGAAAAGTTTTATTCTGTATTCTTGCTCGTACCACTTTACATTCAGTCCCTAAGCCTGTCTACATCTTGTTTTCTTATCTAGTCTCTCTATATAACCCAACAACTACATACTGTACTGTAATATTTCACCAGTTTATAACTATCAGTTTTTCCTGCATAGAACCTGTTGGACTTTGGATCTCCATACTCTCCTTGGTTATGAATAGATGTGCGGTTGATTACCCTTGCCCTACTCATCAAATTCCAACTTTTGTCATACAGTTGACACTCAATTGCCAGAGCATTTCTAACAGGAATAGTGAAACTATGCCGCTGATCAAATTCTTGATATTCCCCAACTCTACTTGACATTTTGATGTTCTTGTGGTTCCTTAGTTCCATCTATACCTTCACTGTTTCATTTTAGGGTGCCATGAATCACCCTGACCTCGAGCTGTGAAGAAATTTCACCAATGTCTCTTTATGGTGAGGTAGGCTGCCCTGACACAGCTGAATAGTTTGACAAAAATTCAAAAGGTTTTGTGAGACATCTCACATCCAGAGTGAAACTGAAGTTATGAACACTTCTTCCCAGTGGTGGTTTGCACAGTTTGTGCTAAAAATCTCTAGAGTTCTTTTCATCCAGCAAGCACAAAAGGACCGGCTGATTGCTCACAAAGACACAAACACTGTGTCTAATGCTTCTGTTTCTTAATATCCTGCACAACAAAGCAGCAGGTATTACAGTTTAAATGTTGTGCATTTATAGAAATATGTAGAAGCCAGGCTCACAAATGGCAAAAATACATCTCATTGCTTTGCAGTGAGGAGATTTTTATTTCAATTTATATTTGTTATTGATTGATTGGTTGTGTTTTCTTCCTTAGCACAGGAAGATGAACTAGGTCACAACTTACATCCTTATTGAGACCACTTTTCATTCCATACCATGGGCATGCTGAAGAGCAGTTCTTTGTTTCACTTGTCATGTTTGCCCCGTGGATACCTTGTTTGGGTCACCAGGTCCTCTCACAGCCAATTTGTCTTGTAACACCTGTCCCAAGAGAAGCAACAGTAAAACGTCTTATTGAAATTTTTGAAGGGGTTATGACTAGAGATGGGGGTATTCGTATATGAATATAAATACCCCTGCACAGGTGGCGATAACGAGGGTCCAGCCCCATGGGCCGGATGGTCCACTCACTGATCCACTGCTGCCGCCTATGCATATGCCGTGATTCTTCCAATAGCTCTGCAGATCACAATCGGCTAGCCACTCCTGGCAGGAGGCAGGAGGACAAGCCTCACTGCAAGGTTGAAGAGTGGCTCGAGATCACAATCTGCAGAGCCATTGGAAGAATCACGGTGTCTGCAGCAGCAGAGGATTGGTGAGTGGACCGTCTGGCCCAATGGAGTTGGACCCTCATTATTGCCACCTGTGTGGGGATATTCATATACAAATACCCCCATCTCTAGTATGACCAGATTTTGACTAAGTTGGAGGCAATTTATTTATTTGTTACATATAGGCAGTGTACTCCTTCTCCTTCTCACTCAGAAACGTATGCAATTGGTCAGGCTAAGAGTGTGCAACTGGACCAACATCATCCCTAATTTCATTGCTGAGTAGGGATGTGAACCCAGTTTTCCTGCTTATTCTCTAACAACTACCCTACACTGGCTGTACAGCTTCATGTCAGCTGTGAAAGTACCGCCCCACCCCCCAGCATCTTCTCCATTATATCCCAGACATTCTGTTGGAGGGCAGAGCTGCACATATCACAAGTAATGCATTTTACACTACAAATAACTAACTGGTCTCAGGGATTATAGAAGATACCACCCCACAGCAAGTGCTGTTCAACCCCATCAACTTCTGTACATAAAACAGGGGAGGGGGCAACTTTCTGTTCTTTGTTATTTGCCTCAGGCAGGAAAATATCTTGGGCAGAACCTGAAAAGGAGTTGATAGATTATGAAACACAAAATCATTTATATGTCAACCCTTAGTGCCTTTCCCAGTCTGGAAGTAACAATATAGCCAACTGTATCTAGTTTCCTTTCCTTTCCTTTTTTATTTTTAAATTAATGAGGATGTGAATAAAAAGGAACAGAACAAAGGTACAGTACTTTTTTGTGTTACCATCGGTGTTTCTAATTACTGTCAAAATTGCTTTTGAAGGATTTAAAGAATTTTTAGAGGCATTTCCATGAGAATTTTAAAACTTTTACACCATTCTCTTAGAAATTCTGACTGGCAAATGAAGTATTGTTGTCTTTTACATTTTATATTTTCAAGCTGCAGTAACAGAAATGGTCACTAGAGAGCTCCAGAGAACATTTCTGTGTATTTTTCCAACCTGTGGGAAATAATAATTGCAACACAATAATAAGGAATATCATAACCATAACAGTAATGCTCATCTCTCTGCTGTATAATAATGAACATTAAAAATAGAATCTTCCCAGCGCTGCTGTTTGCCCAGCGTCTCATGTTGTCCTGCTTGCAATCATCTCTGCTGGTGGTGCAAGAAAAAAATATATTCCAGAGGAAAGTGTAATAGAGCATATACCAGCAGATACCCTGGACATAGGTGCTAGACTGTGCCCTTTTCTCTAAAGCAGAAGACATTGGAGTGGTGAAATGACCATGAAACCCAGCCTCGTGGTGGTGCTGCGGGCTAAACCGCAGAAGCCTCTGTGCTGTAAGGTCTGTAGATCTTCAGCTGTAAGATCGAATCCACGTGACGGAGTGAGTGCCCATTGCTTGTCCCAGCTCCTGCCAACCTCGCAGCTCGAAAGCATGCAAATGCAAGTAGATAAATAGGGACCACCTCGGTGGGAAGGTAGCAGCATTATGTGTCTAAGTCGCACTGGCCATGTGACCACAGAAGCTTGTCTTCGGACAAACGCTGGCTCTATGGCTTGGAAACGGGGATGAGCACTGCCCCCTAGAGTCGAACACGACTGGACAAAAATTGTCAAGGGGAACCTTTGCCTTTTATTCCTATGCCCACATAGTGATACCTGTCTGGCAATGGATTGTTTGGCTAGTATCACCAGAAGGACACCGTTGCCAGTATGAAAACAGCCTTTTGCTTCACTGGCAAAAGTTTCAGCCTCTCCATGTCTGAGTTAACATTCCTTCCAACGTCGTCACAAGCTATTGTTAACACAAGTGATATTTGATAGGGGTTGACACAGTGGTGGCAGTTTTTCTTAAAGCTGCTTAACCTCTATGCTTTCCCTCATGTTTAACATGTTTTATTTTCCTTGGTGAAAATAACTGGAAGTGCCTTTCCCATCTCCTGCACTGCAGAAAGAGAACAGATGAAGCCGGATTTGCATTCCAGCCACGTCATTTCTCTCAGCTTTCTTTTTTTTCTTTTTTTCTCTTTGAGCAGCTCACATGTGGTCCCAGACTTCCCATTACTCCTGACATACTGGGGATCACTTTAGGTACTGTTCTCTTTCATTCTGACAAGTGAAATTAAAAAAGGCCAAATGATAAAATTTGTATCTGACACAGTCAAAAAGACCTGACAATTATTCTAGAAGGCCCCTGCTCCCCATCTTGCTTCTAGAGCCAGGAGTGAGATGTATTTCTCTTCAACAAGAGCTGTATTATGAATTCAAAATGTGTTTAATATATCACACTTGCTGGGAGTTATAGAAGGTATTTTAAATGTCTGCAAGTGGAATCAGATTCTCCTGCTGCTAGAAAAGCAGCGAAAGACAAGTGAGGCAGAAAAAGAGAGAAAGAGAGAGAAGGGATGTTATTATTTACCACACTTAAAAAGGCACCTTTAAATTATTTTAAATAACTTCCTCAGAAGATTTGCACATTGTTGTGAATTCACATTGTTGTGAATTTCTAGGGAACAGATGTGTCAGAAAATAGACTTAAAACAAATGATCCATTCTTCACTATAGCCATCAACCAGCTAATTTTGGGACTGACCTACTGATATAATTAATGCTATTTATTTGGTAAAAGTAATCTCAGTTTTCTGGCAGTTTATCTATAATGTCAGCTAAATTCATTCTATTTCATGTTATTGTATGCACTTAAGACTTTACATGAGCCCCCTTGCTGTACTGTATGTGCATACAAATACGACGGGTTAGAGCTATACATGCTGAGAGCAGACCGCTAGAATCAACAGGTGAGCAGGTTAGGATACAAACCTGTGTGTCTTTCTACTTTGGACCTTATCGGTTTGTTAGCTGATTTGGCTGAGAGCTCTTCCCATGGCAAAAAGCTGTGTTTTTTGGTAAGAGTGAAGGCAGACCCAACCACATCTCTCCCCAAGCACTGTCTCTTTCCCTAAGGCCAGGTGAAGAATCCAAGCTGGGAAAGACCAAAATAGATTGGAGGGTAATGACACCTGCAGGGGAAAGGAAAGAGTCAAGACCACCATCTGAGGAGAGAAGAAAGACAGATGAGGTGACAGGACAGTTAGAAAGGGTGCAGGTGACGATGGAAAGGTTGATAGGGCCATCAGAAAAGGCAGGAACAAGGGCAGAAGATGGAGCAAGACCATCAGAAAGAGGGGGAGAAGGAGACTTACAGAAAAGGAGGGTCAGAAAGGGGAGGAGGAAAAGATGATATGTAAGAGAGACAGATTAGAGGAAATGGTAGAGGGTGGGGAAGCTGATTCTACGAAAGGTCCCAAGGGTGGGAATATATCTAGCTAGAAAACCTCTGGACACATCAATAGGAATGGTTGATGGTGCCAAGGAGGAAGCGGAGAGGAGGTGGTGAGAGGTTAAGCCAGTCAAACCCTCTTACTGGGTTGCAAAGAAGGTGAGAGAGTGGGGTAGAAGGATAAGAGAAGAATGTACCAAGCTGCCCAGAGAGAAGCACGAGAAGGCAGGATGGCAGAAGGGTCCAAATACTGAGAAGGACTCCAGAATGGACCTTTGGGACACCTAGATGTGGGAGAGGAGCTCAACAACCTCAAGGCATCCGGAATCACTGGAGTGCCCATTTTGCCAATATCACTCGAGTCCCCACTGATAGAGTTTTATTCAGATTGATGGTTTGGACAGTTAGAGTTTGATGTTGTCAACCCATTTGCAGAACAACACACTGACCCTTTTCACACACCATTGTGTGAAGAGGAGAGACAGTTTATACCCGTTAATGTTAATAGCTTTTTGGAGTTGCCAGAAATAAATGTTGTTAACCTGAATCTTGAGAATGTGCCTTTATTAAAGGAGACTCCCAGAGACAGAGAAAAGGACCCATCTGGAGTGATGCTTGAATCCTCACAGTTTTGTTTTTCAAACAGAAAGATTTTTCAGTACTATAACAGATCAGCACATATTGATTCTACATATATACATTTTCAGCCTATTCAAACTGTATTCTGAATTTTATTGCATTTATGTGTAAAGTTGTTATTTTTAAATGTGCATCTATGCACATAAACTAGCAAATGCAAATGTACAAAAATCTGATTTCAGCTTATAACGGAAGGAACAAACAAAACCTTCAGGTATTGACAATTAAACATATTGTAATAGTTGGCCCAATGTTGGTCCTGTTTGTTTGGACTGCAACATCCAGAAGTTTTAGTTACCAGAACCAAGAGTCTATAATATTTCTCAAGTCTCCTATTGTCCAAGAACATCAGGAAATCTAAGGTTGGGAACCACTGTTCTATACAAAGCCAGTGACTGCTTGACCGCTTCTAGTAACACTTCTTCAGCACCACAGTGTAAGAAGTTTGGACGGAAGTTGTGATGGGCAGCTTCACTCAGTGTCTGCAAGGAGAAGCTGACTGGCTCAGATGGAGCCAATCACAACTCACCAGGTGGATTCAAGAAAAGTAAAAAGGAGTCTGAGCAGGGAGAGTTTTCAGTTGATAGAGAGTTAACAGTCAGAAGTCTGGAGAGAGGTTGATACATAGTTTACCAACATGGTAGTGTACAGTATATCTCCAGAAGAGAATTGTCTGTCCTACATGAATTGTTAAGAAAGGACTTGTTATAGTTAGAAAGCTAGTTCTTTAATATACAAAAATTTGCATGAATTATGCCATGTAACCATTATGTGTCATAAAATACATAATTGTTTCTTTTACAATTGAAGCAGTTTGGCTCATATGTTATGAAGGATAGCCCAGGAAAGGGATCAGAGAGTTGGAAAAGTGTTTAGCCAGGTGGACTGGTCACATATGGAGGAGAAAAAGTGTTATTGGAAGTGGTCAACTTATTGTTGGTTCCTTGCAGAGCCAGTGTTGTTAGTGACTCATCTGCATCATTTTTCCTAAGCGATGATGAACAGAGACCTCATATTTTAAGGCAAAGTGTTTTCTCCAACCTCACCATTTTCAGACAGGTTGTGACTAGAGAGGCACAAAGCACTGGTTCAATTCATTCATTGGCCAAACAGATGTTTGGTGCTTTGCAGTCCTGCTTCCTCTGGTGGATGCCCACTCTGAGACAATGCCTGGAGTAGGTGGGGCAGGAAAGCTAGGGCGCTGCCTCTGAGTGGGTGCCCACTGGCGATTCGTGCCCATCTCTAGTTGGGACCTATCATTCCCAGCTAGCAGCTTCAGCACTGGTTTTGTGCTCCTCTTCAGAAGGGTATTTTTGAGGCTACAACCTGGGCACATTTGAAGCACTCAAGAAGAAATGTGCCATTAAAGGTCAGTGTTGAAGCAACCCTATAAATCCACTTCCCTCCATGCTCCCCGAATAAACAAATTAATTTTTTGTGGAAAGTTGACCTTCAGGCAATTGAATCCTCTTTGTCCAGTATCACTGCATTAGGATGAAGAAACTGAAGAAATAACAAGTTAGCCAGTTTCGGCTACTCATTGTCTAGAAGAGCGGGTTCAGTTTCTACTTAGTGTGCCGGTGCTAAATAGGTAGGTTGGCAGAAGAGGGGGGTTATTAATTGGAAATACATTCAAAAAGATGAGAACATAGTTTCACAGTGTTCCTATTCCCCATAATTTGCTCGATTATCTTGTTTCTGCACCTTGACTTTCCAAGATGTATTAAACCTTGGTGTTCCTAAGGAGACGGTAGAAAGCGTCCTCTTTCTTACCTACAGCAATAATTTTTCTTAGCAACCAATCTGGATAAATTGTCTATTTTGTTTGTGCACAATCAACTGTAGATCATTTCTTCTCAGTCATTTGCAGCAGATAAATGTGTGGAGGCCAGCACTCTTCTCAAGATGGTCATATTTTCATGATGAGCATTATGACTCATGTGCATTATTGTTTTTCAAGGACAGGAAAACATATTTTCAGCACTGAAATACATTATGGCAGAGGCTTATTCAAATGGGTTTGCAGTGTGCCCCATGAATAAAAACACTGTGAACAATAGTATCGTCACATATTGACAACATTGCAGCACACCATTGTTTTTGTAGAACTTCTTCATAAATTCATTTCTTAAAAATACATCCCAGTGAATCAATCCTATGGTGACTTTAGGTTTGAGGAACAATATGGTATATGAGCTACACGCAGTCCCCAAGCCACTTCCTTAAATGATGCTATCTACATTTTGTGGCAGATTTCTCTTGGCAAATCCCCATTAAAGTGAGCAGAAAAAGTTGCTTTGGTCATATTTGCCACCCAAAATGGGTGGCAAACTGGGACAACCCCAGTAAAGCAAGTTCTTCCTTCTTGTTTTAATGGCTTTTTATTTATGCTTTGCTGCTGAAATCTGTTGGTGCGTTTTCCTGCCCAATTTCAATGGCACAGCACCAATGGGGGCAATCTGCCAGGGCAATGAAATTGGTCCACCAAAATCGGGCACCCCTGGTTTCTGGTACTTAAAGTATCCCACCTTCCTCAAACTGGTGCCTTCCCAATGTATTAGACTCACATGTCAAAGGCATCTGCAAGGCACTAGGCTAGCAAAATGGACTGAAGAAATGGGATTAGTTGGATCTAACATTACATATTCCACTGTTGAGAGGGACATGGGTGAAACTTGAAGACATACAGGTGGCTCCAGGTGAAGTTGTGCTTTAAGAAGACCCATAAAAATTAAATGATTTAAATTTGTCTATTCCAAATTGAATTCAAAGACAAAAAAAAAAAATCTTGTCATTTCAGGAACAGAGTAAATGTCCGATTAAAGCCAGGAAATAAAAAGTTGAGGTTGAATTAGAGTTGCAGAATGTTTATTTAGACTGGTGGCCTAGAATTCAGCTAGAATCCAGATATACAAAAGATAAAATAGAGGGTTTCTACTTCGAACAAACTATCTTTGATAAACTGTTATTGGGTTCAAAAGAACAAATTGTTAAGAAAATGTATAATTATATGTTGGAAATTCAAATGCAAGAGGAAATGGTGAAAGAACCTATGATTAAGTGGGCACAAAATATAGGGCACAACATTGATATTGATCAATGGCTGAAAATATGGCAAAATAACATAAAGCTCACAAGATCGGTTAATTTTAAGGAGAATATATATAAGATGTTCTATAGGTGGCATATGACCCCTGAAAAACTGTCAAAGATGTATAGTGATGTATCAAATAAGTGTTGGAAATGTGAAACACAAATGGGAAGTTATTATCATATGTGGTGGTCGTGTGGGGTAGCGAAAAAATACTGGAAAAGAGTGCATGTTATGTTACAACAAATTCTGCTTTGTAAAGTACCACTAACCCCAGAATTGTTTCTATTAAGCATGATACCCGATAACATAGATAGGTCAAAGGAACATATAGTTATATATATTATTACAGCAGCCAGAATTATGTATGCTAGAAATTGGAAAAGTACGGCGGTGCCGGAACAAGAAGATCTGATTGAAAAGATACGGGAAATAGCCGAAATGGACATCTTATCGGAAGTTATGAAGGTCCAATCCTTGCAAAGGGCAACAGAAAGATGGGACTTATTTTATAAATGGACTGAATTAACAGGTAGTAGCTGAATATATATAGTGAAATGCGAACCTTATACATAAGGCAGAAAAGAGTAAATAGAATGATTTTGGATTTGATATGGCAATAGGTATAGATTGGATATTAGTATGCTATGATTTCCCCTCTCCCTCACAAATCCCCTTCCCTCACAAACCCTAACCCCCATGTCCCTATGTCACCCTTTATGTAAAAAATAAAATTATATTAAAAAAAAAAGTTGAGGCTGGTGCCTTAAGAGCAATGTACCATCACTCCCTGGAATGCAAGTTGGGGTTACAAGTGCTCTTAGAATAGTAGCTTGTTTCATGAACCTGTCAAAAATGAAGCTGAAACCTGGGAATAATAAGGCATAGATAAAGTGATCACTAATAACCCATCCAGGAAAATGACCAGATTTGCTATTTTAGAAAAAAAAAAGACAAAAGACAGGTTTATAAAATTTGCATATGCAGGTGTAGATCCAAATTTAGACATAATGTGTGTAATTGAAAGAGAAATAGAATACAGTTTTAGAGTTCCCCAAACTGTGTACAAGTCTATAGAGATACTAACAAGAATAAAATCTTGTTCTATATACAGTATATATATATATATCAGAGAAACAACTTTCAAAAACAAGCAGTGAAAGAGAATGTTTTTTGCTAATCTGATCCTATTTGCAGGGCAGGCAGATCAATTAATGCATCCACATGTTAAATGAATCCTGCCCTCTGTTTTCAAAAGCAGCCATCCATACAGCCAAGTTGTTCCTGGACTGAGCAAGGCTTGGAGAGAACGGCTGGATCTCAAAACAGGCAGTACACCAAAATTTGTTGATACTGCTCGAATAGCAGACACTAAGAGACTTACTTCATCATTTGGCTTATGTCCATTATTTCTAATTTCCATGTCTGGGAGTAAATGGAGAAGCATATTTGAGGGAAGATGAGGCAGAGATGAATAAACATTACATGCATAAATTGAAAACACACTCACTCACAAATCCAGTAATTTTACAGCTTGTTGACGAACCATCTGAGAAACTATTATCCAACACGGAGCTTCTGAATTTGGGGGAAGATTAACAACGTGCATTTAACCTTCATCGAATAAATGTATCTGTTTCATTTTGCATGGGGATAATACGCAGCTCAGCAACTTCCTTATCCCTCCAAATGGATGGGTGATCAAACTCTGATTAAAAGCTAAATCTTTTTAAAAATATATTTTGATTCTCCCTCCCATTATCTTTTGATAATTAGTTGCTTGATCTTTTTATAAGGTATTTTTCCTCACTCTTTAAATCTCACAGAAACTAAAGCTGAAATGAGAACACTATCTGAATGCTCACTCTTCAGAAGAAATTATTGAAGTGACTATTCTTTTTTAAAAAGCAGTTTGCATGTAGATATGTTTAATGTTTCACCGGTATATACAGTAATTTAATGTGAAATAGCTCTCTTTTGTGGAGGATTCAGCCTGCCACTGGATGTTTAAATTTTCAGTGTCTGTCACCATGGCAACCAGAAGGGAATCTGGTACCCACTGTGTTCAACATAAATTAATTTAAAGTCATAGTATCTGGAAGATTTTATTCATCCCTTCCAAAAAATAATAATATTAATACTGGTACGGCTATAATTTATGTACAGTTTAAGCAGCTATGTTTGAAATATAATTAAAGCACATTTATCCTGAGATAATAATTAGTTTTATTGGCAATATTCCATACTTGGAACATAATGAAGAATGTACATCAAGAAATTGGTTCTTTGATTGTGGAAATTAAAGTATGGAAATAATATAGGCAAAATGTTTAAATGAATATTTAATACAGTTCTAATGTTTATATGTATTCAGGTCATTTAGTTTAAAATTTGTGTCACAATATAAAAGTTAGTAAATGAAATGGTATATATAAATGTTTACACTTTGCTCAAATTTATTTCCCATTTTCCTAGGTAATATTTCTGTTTTGCTACATATATTTCCTGTTACGATAATTTTAGGAAAGCAATAGGACCATTAAAGCCACTTTCAAAATATCACTTTTATTCCACTAAAGATTATGAGAAAGAGAGCAAGGGGGCGGGGAAAGGAAAAATTATTCTAAAATTTAAGACATGAATCAAAGGAACTTAAATTTTTTATTGGCATGGTCTCACAGGATTTCCAGACTTCCACAAGGGATTACAGTGCAGATAATGAACATAAGAAGGAGAAATAATGGGTTTAATGGTTATAACAAGACTAGATTTTCTGAACAAAATTTACAAATGTCACTTACAGCTAATTTCCTAAACTAGTTTTACTCTGTGCAGATCATAAATCTGTGGAATAAGAGAGCTTGTCGGAGACTATGAATAGCCAAAGTGAGCTGATATTAGGAGGTCAGTGACGCCTCATTTCTGCATATCATGTGACATCTATTACATTTTCTGATTTAACCATTCCCCATGGCAATAGAAACTAAATATTATATACAAACAGCCTTTCATTTCAGTACAGAACACTATTACAATGAATGGCTTTTGTTTGTATCTCTTTAACAATTGAACATTTCATTTTCCCTGTCCAACTGATGTTGCTTTGTGGCTTGCTCAAAAGAACAATGCATTCATATTTTCCTTTTCACAGTATCTGATACCTAGAGATTATTAGAAAAAGAAAACAAAAGGATTTTTATCAACAGCTGAAAACAGGGCTTCCTTCAGTCATCAACAGTTTGATGTGAAGTCACTGTTGAGTCTATAAAACCTCCAAATACGGTTCTAATTTTAAATGGATTGGCCCATCATCTCCACTGCTTGGGCCCATGTGGAGTGGCATGCAGAGAAACCAATTGTGAAAACATGAAAGAATATTGTTTTGAGAGGCTTTCATGCCAAGAGGTTTTTTTAAAGCACTCTGCATATTAAATATTTAGACTGCCTGAACACTTTCCGCTGCAAACATCTTTTACTGTCATTGCCGTTGCCTCATAGTGATAACCTTGCCATATTAACACATACTGTAACCAGACACTTAAGAATACACAAATGTGCAGCAGCTCGGCATGACACATTTGCACCAATCAGACAGACTCATTAATAACACAGTCAACTCTTAGCGCTCTTGAGGGGATATGTTTTCAGTGTTTTCTATTGCTACACGAATGGCTAGAAACTTTTTTTGCTCATTTGCCTGGAATCGCCCACCCCCTCATCACCCTGCCCCCATTTTAATAAGCATGCTGTCACTCATTATGTTCAAGCTTCTTTAATAAGCTTCAAAGAAGACAGACACTTGACTACAGCACAGGAAACCACCCAAGACTTCCTTTATGTATTGCTTTCTGATATAGGTATGGAATACAAAATGGAACCTTCTCTTGACAACTGCGGGAATGAGAGGGTGAAATGGGCTGAGGGGGAGTATTTCCCCCACAGTTCAGTGAAAATTGGCAAGAACTCACTAAAAAAATGCTGTGTAAAGGAGAGGGTTTATGTAAATGGATTGAGAAGGTTTCACATCAGTGAACAGAGCTGTACTTAGGTTAACTGCATCAATATTCCACTTTATTTGTTTTAAAGCTCATTTCAAATGGCAGATAGTTGACTCTGAAATAAATGAATTGATCTCAGTCTACCTTATCTATTATTAAGTCTTAGTGGGCAGAAGGCCATAATAAAATGTACTGACTACCCTGCTGCACACCACTGGAAGAATTGAAGTGTGGATTCATTCAAAAGCTCCCCTTCCTGGAATGCTGCCTTGTCATGGTGAAGGGGCTTGAGTAACTCAGAGAAGTTATGGGCTATGCCGTGCAGGGACACCCAAGATGCACAGGTCATGGTGGAGAGCTCTGATTAAACGCAATCCACCTGGAGTAGGAATTGGCAATGCCACTCCAGTATGTTTGCCAAAAATACCCCATGATCAGAAACAAAAGGCTAAAAGATATGATGCTGGAAGATGGGACCCTCAGGTCGGAAAGCATCCAACATGCTACTGAGGAAGAGCAGAGGACAAGTACAAGTAGCTCCAGAGCTAATGAAGTGGTTGAGCCAAAGCTGAAAGGACGCTCAGCTGTGGACGTGCCTGGAAGTGAAAGGAAAGTCCAATGCTGAAAGAAAAATACCGCAAAGGAACCTGTAATGTAGGATCTATGAATCTTGGGAAGCTGGAGGTGGTCAAACAGGAGATGGCAAGAATAAACATTGACATCCTGGGCATCAGTGAACTAAAATGGATAGGAATGGGCGAATTCAATTCAGATGATTATCATATCTACTATTGTGGGCAAGAATCCCGTAAAAGGAATGGAGTAGCCCTGATAGTCAACAAAAGAGTGGGAAAAGCTGTACTGGGATATAATCTCAAAAATGATAGAATGATTTCAATACGAATCCAAGGCAGACATTTCAACATCACAGTAATCCAGATTTATGCACCAACCACCAATGCTGAAGAGGCTGAAATTGACCCATTCTATGAAGACTTACAACACATTCTAGAACTGACACCAAAGAAAGATGTCCTTGTCATTATAGGGGACTGGAATGCTAAAGTAGGGAGTCAAGAGATAAAAGGAATAACAGGTAAGTTTGGCCTTGGAATTCAAAACAAAGCAGGGCAAAGGCTAATAGAATTTTGTCAAGAGAACAAGTTGGTTGTGGCGATCTCCTCTGAAGCCCCTATTCCCTCAGGTCTTCACGAGGTTCTCACTCTTCTTCTTTCTTCACTGCCACCAGGTATTGCTGTTTCAATACCATTCAATCAAGTAGACACATGTGCTTTTGAAAGTTAAGATATTTATTAGATCAGGGAAGTTCATATAGGCTTATTACTCAATAGGTAAATCACAGTTTGCTGAGCACTTGTATCTAAGTCAGTCCTACTTTAACTTTAAAACTCTATCAACTCTCTGTTCCATTCAGTGTTCTTACAAGCCTCTAACTCACTCTGTTCACTTTTAAGTTTCACACTGTCTCTCACTCACAGGATCTCTCTTCATACTCCATACACCAGCCTTTATATCCAGACCCCTTCCCCCTTGGCTCCACCTTCCATCCTCTCATTGGCTCCTACTCCACAGTTCTGCTGTGACGGACAGATGAGGGCAGGGCTGTTCGCTACACTGGACATTACAAACACTCTTTTCCAACAACACAAGAGGCAACTTTGCACATGGACATCACCAGATGGGCAATACCAAAATCAGACTGATTATATTCTCTGCAGGCAAAGATCGAGAAGCTCTATACAGTCAGCAAAAAACAAGACCTAGAGCTGATTGTGGCACTGATCATCAGCTTCTTATAGCAAAATTCAAGCTTAAACTGAAGAATGTAGGAAAAACCATTAGCCTAGTCAGGTATAATCTAAACCAAATCCCTTATGAATACACAGTGGATTTGAGGAACAGATTTAAGGAACTCAATTTGGTGGACAGAGTGCCTGAAAATTATGGATGGAGGCTCGTAACATTGTACAGTAGACAGCAACAAAAACCATCCCAAGGAAAAGGAAATGCAAGAATGCAAAGTGGCTGTTTAACAAGGCCTTACAAATAGCAGAGAAGAGAAGGGAAACCAACTGCAAGGGAGATAGGGAAAGTTACAGAAAATTGAACACAGAGTTCCAAAGAATAGCAAGGAGAGACAAGAGGGCCTTCTTAAATGAACAGTGCAAAGATATAGAGGAAAATAATAGAAAATGAAAAACCAGAGTTCTGTTCACGAAAATAGGAGATATTAAAGGAACCTTTTGTGCAAAGATGGATATGATAAAGGACAAAAATGGTAGGGACCTCACAGAAGCAGAAGACATCAAGAAGAGGTGGCAAGAATACCCAGAGGAATCATACCAGAAAGATCTAGACGTCCTGGACAACCTAGATAGTGTGGTTGCAGACCTTGAGCCAGACATCTTGGAGAGCGAAGTCAAGTGAGCCTTATAAAGCATGGCTAACAACAAGGCCAGTGGAGGTGATGCCATTCGTTTTGAACTATTTAAAATCTTAAAAGATAACACTGTTAAGGTGCTACACTCAATATGCCAGTAAGTTTGGAAAACTACATCCCAATCCCAAAAAGGGCAGTGCCAAAGAATGCTCCAACTACCGTACAATTGCACTCATTTCACACACTAGCAAGGTTATACTCAAAATCCTACAAGGTAGACTTTAGCAGTATGTTTTCACACACTAGCAAGGTTATGCTCAAAATCCTACAAGGTAGACTTTAGCAGTAAGTTGACCGAGAAGTCCCAGAAGTACAAGCTGGATTTCGAAGGGGCAGAGGAACTAGAGACTAAATTGCTAACATGAGCTAGATTATGGAGAAAGCCAGAGAGTTCCAGAAGAACATTTACTTCTGCTTCATTGATTACGCAAAAGTCTTTGACTGTGTGGACTACAACAAACAACCACTCTGATTGCAGAAAGTGAGGAGGAATTAAAGAACCTCTTAATGAGGATGAAGGAGGAGAGTGCAAAAAATGGTCTGAAGCTCAACATAAAAAAATCAAGATCACAGCCACTGGTTCCATCCCCTCCTGGCAAATAGAAGGGGAAGATACAGAGGCAGTGAGAGATTTTACTTTTCTGGGCTCCAGGATAACTACAGATGGTGACAGCAGCCACAAAATTAAAAGACACCTGCTTCTTGGGAGCAAAGCGATGACAAACCTAGACAGCATCTTAAAAAGCAGAGACATCACTTTGCCATCAAATGTCCGCATAGTCAAAGCTATGGTTTTTCCAGTAGCAATGCATGGAAGCGAGAACTGGACCATAAAGAAAGCTGACCACCGAAGAATTTATGCTTTTGAATTGCGGTGCTGGAGGAGGCTCTTGAGAGTCCCCTGGACTACGAGGAGAGCAAACCTATCCATTCAGAAGGAAATCAACCCTGAGTGCTCATTGGAAGGAGAGATGCTGAAGCTGAGGCTCCAAAGCTACCAACATGAATTTGACTGAACTCCAGGAGGCAGTGGAAGACAGGAGGGCCTGGCATGCTCTGGTCCATGGGGTCGTGAAGAGTTGGACACAACTTAATGACTAAACAACAACAAAACACTGTCCTTCTTTCTTGATTGGCAGTACACACAGGACAAATATTAAATTCAATCTAAGTAATACAGTGTATCAAGAAAAGTGTAGTGAATGCAATTTAAAAACAAAATAATAATTTCCCTTACCCTGCCTGTTTACAGGAGCAGGGCAAGTGTTGAATTTGCTGATATCCTGAAGTCTCTCACTTATTAAACCACTTCACGATGCCTGAAATTGACAGCAGATGTCACTTGAGTTCAGTATGTCATTGGATGTGAGCATTGCATCAAATGACATATTGCTCCTCCACCCAGCCTCAGGCTACGCTGCACCCGTTTGCTCCAAAACGTCCAGTGTAGTAATAACCTAAGATATAGGGGTGGTAACGGGACATTGTGACTGTTCACCAGATGCTCTGGTGTTGTTTTACTGTGCTTTGATTCCCCCCCCCCCCTTCTTTTACATTGTATTTGTATTGCTTTTGTTATTGTACGTTGCCTTGGGAAGGATCCCCAGGGAAGGCAACTGACAAACAGTAAAACCAGAAATAGATATAGAAAACTTCATTGGACTCAAGCATTCCTAGTGTTCTTCGAGAAAGAGGTGGAGAAAACAACCCCCATAACTAGCTTGTACATTCTTTCTCAGTTAGCAAATATTTTCTTATCCCTCTACTACAGTTTTTATATTGGTGGAAAAGAAGATGAGAAAGAGAGGGAGAAATTTCCTTCATTTATTGTTATTTTCCTTTCAAGCAAAAGGCAGCCTGGTTTCCTCCTTATTTACATAAGTAGATCATCTTCATCCTCACCTAAAATGCAACAGTGACTTTATAGTACATTTTGTAGCTCTACATTTCCTGCGCTAAAATTGAATGAGGAGATGTCTCCAACATCATCACTTGCTCAATGAATGATCTAGCTTTCCCCATTCCGGGGATACTATCAGAATAGGATTTGCATTCGATATTTCCTCTTGAGTTGGGTCATGACTTGCTTCGGTGTTTGTTCACTTCCATATTTTCTTTCAATAAGTCACTAGGAGCATCACTACTGTCTTTTTATGAAGGACTTTTGTTTCTTGTTAGGGTGAGATTTGAAATGGAAAGCTGGAGTACTTGGAAATTCACTTTGCAGGGTAATGCAGGGCTGGGGCTTATAGCTAGTACCACTGGGCTTCTGCTGAGATATACATCTCAGGGAGGAGCTCACTGCTGATCTTCAGTCTCCTAGAAT